>NC_133328.1:215994966-216677466 GCF_042186555.1 Aquarana catesbeiana | reverse complement strand
TATAATTAAAATAGTATGACCCCGAATGGGGTGGTGGCACGATGTGGACATGTTTCCCATCTATAGCCCCTCCACAATTGGGAAAGTCCCAACGGGTGGCAAAATGGGATGCCACAGTCTGCCATTCCTGTGGCGTTGAAGGAAACTGGGGAATCAAACAAGAAAACCAAAATCATTAATTTTGAAGATAACATTGCAAGAAAATTATACAATTAAAAACATTATTCCCCAGCATCAGTATAACATTAAATAATTTAAATCTTCGGGAAGAACTAATATGGAAAGGCACACTTATCAGATTGCTCACCCCCTCTGATGGAACATTGATTACATTTTAGGGGGTTGTGAAATCCCTAAAAAAGATTACTTTTAGGACACGCAGGGATTTAGGGACTAAAAAGGCTACAAGACTGCAGTTGTTGCACTCTGCAAGTGCAGTTGCTACCCAGCTTACAGTAAATGAGGTAAGGTAAAAAGGCAGTCATGTTGCAAGGAGTACACAATCACATGCAAGGGCAATTAATGAAAACACTTTGTGGCTTGCATATGATTTGATGATGGAAATCAGCAGAGCTTCTGCTCATTTACTAAAGCACTGGAACAAATGCACTTGGAGAGTGCACATGCATTTTGCAAAGTGCAACATATATTTGCTTTATACAAATCAACACCACAGAACATTCTAGCAAATTTTTACGAGGGTGGGGGGGGGGGGGGGGTTGGGAAATCAAGCTAATTGCTAATTATAAGCACACTATTTGGATTGAGTTTAGGTGGGGGGGAGGGGGTTGGGAAATCAAGCTAATTGCTAATTATAAGCACACTAAATACACTCAAACAAAATACATTCAAAATGAGTAGACTAGGTGGATATGTGCCCATCATTGCATGCTGGGGAGGTTATTGAAGGAAAATATACATGCATGACAAAAAAGAACAGGAAAAAAATCCAGCATGTGTGAGGATAAAAAGGGGACATTCACACTATATTGCAATGATGGTAAGTAGTGTTTGAGGCAAGAAATACATTACATTATCAAAGATTACATAAAAGAACATGTGATGCTAATAAAAGAAAAATATCTTACCTTAATATAGTCCTTCTGCAGGACCTGGATGATGGCAGAACAGGTCTCTGGGATAATGATCCCCAGAGCCTGGGGGGAGATGCCTGTCGAGAACTTGAGGTCCTGCAGGCTTCTCCCTGTCGCCAAGTACCGCAACGTGGCAACTAGCCTCTGCTCCGGAGTGATGGCTTGCCTCATGCAGGTATCCTGCCTGCTGATATAGGGGGTCAGCAAAGCCAACAAACGGTCAAAAACGGGGTCCGTCATCCGGAGAAAGTTCCTGAAATCCTCAGGATTATTCTCACGGATCTCACGGAGCAATGGCATGTGACAGAACTGGTCACTCTGGAGCAACCAATTCTTGGTCCATGAACTCCTCCTCGCCCTGTTCATGGACTGGTCTTGGTCTGAAGAATAAACTACAGCACCAAACACATACAATGCACGAGCTCGACGACGAGTACGTACAGGTAACATGGTTTCAAAACGGTCGGCTGGTCAGAACGCACTAAACAGAACGCACTGAAGAACAGCAAGGCCTGTGAAGAGCGACCTGAAAATCAGGAACGAGCGGACAATAAAACAAAGATTTCTCAATGCCAACTGACCAAACGCACTGAAAAGCAGATACAAACCTCACAAGCACAGACTGAACAACAGTTAAAATGAACTGAAAAATACGAGTCTCACAAGCGCGAATCGTCTCTCACCAAACTTCTACTAACACGAGATAAACACGAGATTAGCAGAAGGAGCCCAAAGGGTGTCGTACGGCTATTGAACTTCCGTTTTATAGTCTCGCCGGACTTGGTGTACGTCACCGCGTACTAGGCTGTCGAACTTTTGTGTGGTCGTGTGTAGGCAAGTCCGTTCGTTAGAAAGTCTGCCGCAAGTCCGCCGAAAGTCCGCCGGAAGTCTGTCGGACAGGCTGTCGGACTTTTGTAGACGAAAAGTCCGACCGTGTGTACGCGGCATAACAGTCAGTATTCATTCTAGTGAATTTTCTTTTTTAATATGTTATTTATATTTTTTGTACCAATAAAATTCAATTTTTTCAACCACCTATATTGCACTTTATTGGCTGCTTAAAAGCCCCGATAGGGTTTTTTTATACTTTTTCATGCACTTTATGGGGTGTGCGGCCTATCCGTCTAAACTCATGTGAGTGCTTTTTGCTGTTTAAAGGTTTAACCCCCTAATTGCCCGGCGGTGATAGAAGTTAAGTTTTTAGGATCAGATAAGGTCTGCGTCGCCCCAGGCAGCGTCAGGTTAGCGCCAGTACCGCTAACACCCACGCACGCAGCATACACCTCCCTTAGTGCTATAGTATCTGAACGGATCGATATCTGATCCGATCAGATCTATACTCCCCAGGAGTTTAGGGTCCCCCAAAAAAACGCAGTGTTAGCGGGATCAGCCCAGATACCTGCAAGCACCTGCATTTTGCTCCTCGGCCCAGCCCAGCCCACCCAAGTGCAGTATCGATCGATAACTGTCACAAAACACTAAGCACACATAACTGCAGCGTTCGCAGAGTCAGGCCTGATCCCTGCGATCGCTAACAGTTTTTTGGTAGCGCTTTGAATCAGTCGCTGACAGTCAGGAGCTTTTTTGCCTGTGAGTCTCACTAGTGTACCCCTAAATTTAGAGCCCAAAATGGCAAATCGAAGGTACACTAGTGAAGAGGCCTACACGTTTCTGAGCATGACAGATAGTGAAGAGGAAGTCACTCATCTGTCAAGTTCAAGCTCAGAATACGAACCTGTAGAGGACAGCGGCTCCATGACAGATAGCTCTGACGACGGAGTTGTGGTCCCTGCTAGGGTCAGGCGTACCAGACCCCGAACTTCTTCTTCTGTCCTTGAAGTGCAAGAACCGCAGGGCTCTCGTATGGAGCAAAGAAGTACTAGTGCCGCTACTCCTTCTGGTGAACTGGCAAGCACCAGCGGCCTAGTACACCCTGGTCGCACATCCAGCACTGCAGTATCACGTGGTGACGTGGCGAGTCCCATAAGTGCAGTTCAAGCTGGCGAGGTGGCAAGCACAAGTAGTGTCCCGCTGCCACCAAGAAGACAAAGACAGGCCCGTCGTGCCCATAGTGCCCTTCCTGCTGCATTCGCCAATCCGAATTGGGTACCCACCACTTCTGCAGCACCCGTACTTCCCCCTTTCACTGGCCAACCTGGAATTCAGGTGGAAACAGTTGACTTTATGCCACTGGATTTTTATTCACTGTTTTTCACCGAAGATCTCTATAGATCTATTGTGGACCAAAGCAATTTGTACGCTGGTCAACACATCGCCGCTAATCCCCAGTCCTCCCTTGCCAGAGATTGGAGACCAATTACGGTCTCCAAATTTAAGATCTTTCTGGGCCTTTCCCTCAACATGGGCATAACCAAAAAGAGTGAGTTGCGGTCATATTGGTCCACTGACCCAATTCACCATATGCCCGTGTTCTCTGCCTCCATGACCAGGGCACGATACGAGCAGATTTTGCGGTTCATGCACTTCAACGACAATGAACTCTGTCATCCTCGTGGAGACCCTGCATACGATCGGCTCTACAAAATTCGGCCCCTCGTAAACCACTTCAACCAACGTTTTGCAGACTTGTTTACTCCCCATCAAGTTGTCTGCGTTGATGAGTCCCTGATTAAGTTTTCTGGCCGCTTGTCCTTCAAACAGTACCTTCCCAGCAAGCGTGCCAGATACGGGTCAAGATGTATAAGCTCTGTGACAGGGCCACAGGCTATACATGTAGTTTTATGGTTTACGAGGGCAAAGATAGTCACGTAGAGCCGACAAACTGCCCTGACTACATTCGGAAAGGGGTACCACTTGTACGTGGACAATTATTAAACGAGCGTGCCACTTTTTAGTCACTTGTTTGATCAGCAGATTGGAGCATGTGGCACCGTGCGACCTAATCGCCGGGGCTTTCCCCAGCGGCTTGTAGAGTCCCGTCTTAGGCTGGGGGAGAGAGCCTGCTTGAAGTATAATAATTTGCTCTCTATGAAGTGGAGGGATAAGAAGAATGTTTTCGTTCTCACCTCCCTTCATGCAGACACGACGACCCAAATTACTACGGCGACTGGTGTTGTGTTGACCCCTCTGTGTCCACGAATACAACCTTAATATGGGAGGGGTGGACCTCAACGACCAGTTGTTGGCGCCGTACCTAATTGCCCGTAAGGCCAGACGCTGGTACAAAAAAGTGTCTGTTTATTTATTTCAATTGGCTTTGCTGAACGCTCATGTGCTATACAGAGCTTCAGGACGGACTGGATCCTTCCTTAAATTCCAGGAAGAGATTGTCAGAGCCCTTCTGTTTCCAGACAGTGCTCCACCTCACCTTCCCAATCCAAATGCAGTAGGCCGGCTGCATGAGAGGCATTTTCCTTATGTCCTCCAGAGTACCCCTACCCAACGAGCCCCCCAAAGAAAATGTCGTGTCTGCAGAAAGCGCGGATTTAGGCGTGACACCCAGTATTATTGTCCCTCCTGTCCTGGCAATCCTGGTCTTTGCATTGGTGAATGTTTTGAATGCTACCATACACTAGTTGAGTTTTAGCGTAGGGTACAGCACTGCACAGACTAGGACACACTTCCACAGGGTCTCCCAAGATGCCATCGCATTTTGAGAGACCCAAACCTGGAACCGTTACAGTTTTAAAAGTTACAGTTATAAAAAAAAAAAAAAGTAAAAAAAAAAAAAAATACACAAAAAAAATATAAAATAAAAAAAACCAAAAATAGTTGTCGTTTTATTGTTCTCTCTCTCTCTATTTTCTCTCTATTGTTCTGCTCCTTTTTACTGTATTCTATTCTGCAATGTTTTATTGTTATGTTTTAACATGTTTGCTTTTCAGGTATGTAATTTTTTTATAGTTTACTGTGTTTTAAACATTTTTTTGTTTTCAGGTACGCCATTCAGCTGCAGCGCGGATTTATTTATCTTGACAGCAACAGCGTTTGCTCCCACGATACATAAAGCCGTGACTCCAGCGCTGTCGGAGGTGATTTCACCACCACAGTTACATACTTCAGCATATATGCCGAAGCGTGGGGGCTGAAGTGGGTGGAGGAGCGATTTGCTCCTGCCTTCTGCGGGAGGATGCCCCCATGCTTCGGCATATATATATTTTAGGTAGGCACAGGTTGCGTTAAATGTTTTATTTTTTACTATGTTTTTTTTTTGTATTTGCTTTGCAGGTATGGTAAGTATTACTGTTATACTGTAATGTTACTTTGTTTTTTGTTAACCATCATTTGCTTAGCAGGTACGCCATTCAGTTGCAGCGCGGATTTATTTATCTTGACAGCAACAGCATTTGCTCCCACGATACATAAAGCCGTGACTCCAGCGCTGTCGGAGGTGATTTCACCACCACAGTTACATACTTCAGCATATATGCCGAAGCGTGGGGGCAGAAGTGGGTGGAGGAGCGATTTGCTCCTGCCTTTTGCGGGAGGATGCCCCCATGCTTCGGCATATATATATTTTAGGTAGGCACAGGTTACGTTAAATGTTTTATTTTTTACTATGTTTTTTTTTGTATTTGCTTTGCAAGTATGGTAAGTATTACTGTTATACTGTAATGTTACTTTGTTTTTTGTTAACCATCATTTGCTTAGCAGGTACGCCATTCAGTTGCAGCGCGGATTTATTTATCTTGACAGCAACAGCGTTTGCTCCCATGATACATAAAGCCGTGACTCCAGCGCTGTCGGAGGTGATTTCACCACCACAGTTACATACTTCAGCATATATGCCGAAGCATGGGGGCAGCAGTGGGTGGAGGAGCAATTTGCTCCTGCCTTTTGCGGGAGGATGCCCCCATGCTTCGGCATATATAAATGGTGCATGTATGCCCATCATTAGAAGTGGGTGGATGAAGGGAGGTATTCTAATGGTGGGCATACCCACCGATCAATATCTTTTTTTCGTTCAGCCCACAGGCTGCATGAAAAAAAAGTTTACAATATATGCCCAACAAGGACCAGCAACGTACTGGTATGTTGCTGGACTTTGAGTGGTTATACCAGAATGATGCCTGCAGGTTTAGGTATCATCTTGGTATCATTCTTTTCAGCCAGCGGTCGGCTTTCATGTAAAAGCAATCCTAATGGCTAATTAGCCTCTAGACTGCTTTTACAAGCAGTGGGAGGAAATGACCTCCCCCACCGTCTTCCATGTTTTTCTCTGGCTCTCCTGTCCCAACAGGGAACCTGAGAATGCAGCCGGTGATTCGGCCAGCTGACCATAGAGCTGATCAGAGACCAGAATGGCTCCAAACATCTCTATGGCCTAAGAATCCGGAAGCTACGAGCATTTCATGACTTAGATTTCGCCGGATGTAAACAGCGCCATTGGGAAATTGGGAAAGCATTTTATCACACCGATATTGGTGTGGTCAGATGCTTTGAGGGCAGAGGAGAGATCTAGGGTCTAATAGACCCCAATTTTTTCAAAAAAGAGTACCTGTCACTACCTATTGCTATCATAGGGGATATTTACATTCCCTGAGATAACAATAAAAATGATTTAAAAAAAATAAAAATGAAAGGAACAGTTTAAAAATAAGATAAAAAATCAAAAAATTAATAAAAAAAAAAAAAAAAAAAAAAAAAAAAGCACCCCTGTCCCCCCCTGCTCTCGCGCAAAGGCGAACGCAAGCGTCGGTCTGGCGTCTAATGTAAACAGCAATTGCACCATGCATGTGAGGTATCACCGCGAAG
Organism: Aquarana catesbeiana; assembly: GCF_042186555.1. Lineage (NCBI taxonomy): Eukaryota > Metazoa > Chordata > Amphibia > Anura > Ranidae > Aquarana > Aquarana catesbeiana. The sequence goes on along the minus strand of NC_133328.1, from coordinate 216,670,657 downwards.
GTCAGATCGAGGGCAGTAATTTTAGCAGTAGACCTCCTCTGTAAATCTAAAGTGGTAACCTGTAAAGGCTTTTAAAGGCTTTTAAAAATGTATTTAGTTTGTCGCCACTGCACGTTTGTGCGCAATTTTAAAGCATGTCATGTTTGGTATCCATGTACTCGGCCTAAGATCATCTTTTTTATTTCATCAAACATTTGGGCAATATAGTGTGTTTTAGTGCATTAAAATTTTAAAAAGTGTGTTTTTTCCCCAAAAAATGCGTTTGAAAAATCGCTGCGCAAATACTGTGTGAAAAAAAAAAATGAAACACCCACCATTTTAATTTGTAGGGCATTTGCTTTAAAAAAATATATAATGTTTGTGGGTTCAAAGTAATTTTCTTGCAAAAAAAAAAAAAATTTTTTCATGTAAACAAAAAGTGTCAGAAAGGGCTTTGTCTTCAAGTGGTTAGAAGAGTGGGTGATGTGTGACATAAGCTTCTAAATGTTGTGCATAAAATGCCAGGACAGTTCAAAACCCCCCCAAATGACCCCATTTTGGAAAGTAGACACCCCAAGCTATTTGCTGAGAGGCATGTCGAGTCCATGGAATATTTTATATTGTGACACAAGTTGTGGGAAAAAGACAAATTTTTTTTTTTTTTTTGCACAAAGTTGTCACTAAATGATATATTGCTCAAACATGTCATGGGCATATGTGGAATTACACCCCAAAATACATTCTGCTGCTTCTCCTGAGTACGGGGATACCACATGAGTGGCACTTTTTGGGAGCCTAGCTTCATACGGGACCCCGAAAACCAAGCACCGCCTTCAGGCTTTCTAAGGGCGTAAATTTTTGATTTCACTCTTCACTGCCTATCACAGTTTCGGAGGCCATGGAATGCCCAGATGGCACAACCCCCCCCCCCCAAATGACCCCATTTTGGAAAATAGACACCCAAAGCTATTTGCTGAGAGGTATAGTGAGTATTTTGCAGACCTCACTTTTTGTCACAAACTTTTGAAAATTGAAAAAAGAAAAAAAAAAAAGTTTTTCTTGTCTTTCTTCATTTTCAAAAACAAATGAGTGCTGCAAAATACTCACCATGCCTCTCAGCAAATAGCTTGGGGTGTCTACTTTCCAAAATGGGGTAATTTTGGGGCGGTTTTGTGCTATCTTGGCATTTTATGGCCTTCAAAACTGTGATGGGTAGTAAGGAGTGAAATAAAAAATTAACGCTCTTAGAAATCCTGAAGGCGGTGATTGGATTTCGGGGCCCCGTATGAAGCTAGGCTCCCAAAAAGTGCCACTCATGTGGTATCCCTGTACTCAGGAGAAGCAGCAGAATGTATTTTGGGGTGTAATTCCACATATGCCCATGACATGTTTGAGCAATATATCATTTAGTGACAACTTTGTGCAAAAAAAAAAAAAAAAAATTGTCACTTTCCCGCAACTTGTGTCAAAATATAAAATATTCCATGGACTCATCATGCCTCTCAGCAAATAGCTTGGGGTGTCTTCTTTCCAAAATGGGGTCATTTGGGGGGGGTTTTGTGCCATCTGGGCATTTTATGGCCTTCAAAAATGTGATAGGTAGTGAGGAGTGAAATCACAACTTTACGCCCTTAGAAATCCTGAAGGCGGTGCTGGGTTTTCGGGGCCCCGTACGCAGCTAGGCTCCCAAAAAGTCCCACACATGTGGTATCCCCATACTCAGGAGAATCAGCAGAATGTATTTTGGGGTGCAATTCCACATAAGCCCATGGCCTGTGTGAGCAATATATCATTTAGTGACAACTTTGTGCAAAAAAAAAAAAAAATTGTCACTTTCCCGCAACTTGTGTCAAAAAATAAAATATTCCATGGACTCAACATGCCTCTCAGCAAATAGCTTGGGGTGTCTACTTTCCAAAATGGGGTCATTTGGGGGGGTTTTGTGCCATCTTGGCATTTTATGGCCTTCAAAACTGTGATAGGTAGTGAGGAGTGAAATCAAAAATGTATGCCCTTAGAAATCCTGAAGGTGGTGCTTGGTTTCGGGGCCCCGTACGCGGCTAGGCTCCCAAAAAGTCCCACACATGTGGTATCCCCGTACTCAGGAGAAGCAGCAGAATGTATTTTGGGGTGTAATTCCACATATGCCCATGGCATGTTTGAGCAATATATCATTTAGTGACAACTTTGTGCAAAAAAAAAAAAAATTGTCACTTTCCCGCAACTTGTGTCCAAATATAAAATATTCCATGGACTCAACATGCCTCTCAGCAAATAGCTTGGGGTGTCTACTTTCCAAAATGGGGTCATTTGGAGGGGGTTTGTGCCATCTTGGCATTTTATGGCCTTCAAAACTGTGATAGGTAGTGAGGAGTAAAATGAAAATTGTATGTCCTTTGAAATCCTGAAGGCGGTGCTTGGTTTTCGGGGCCCCGTACGCGGCTAGGCTCCCAAAAAGTCCCACACATTTGGTATCCCCGTACTCAGGAGAAGCAGCTGAATATATTTTGGGGTGCAATTCCACATATGCCCATGGCCTGTGTGAGCAATATATCATTTAGTGACAACTTTTTGTAATTTTTTTTTTTTTTTGTCATTATTCAATCACTTGGGACAAAAAAATAAATATTCAATGGGTTCAACATGCCTCTCAACAATTTCCTAGGGGTGTCTACTTTCCAAAATGGGGTCATTTGTGGGGGTTTTGTACTGCCCTGCCATTTTAGCACCTCATGAAATGACATAGGCAGTCATAAACTAAAAGCTGTGTAAATTCCAGAAAATGTACCCTAGTTTGTAGGCGCTATAACTTTTGCGCAAACCAATAAATATACGCTTATTGACATTTTTTTTACCAAAGACATGTGGCCGAATACATTTTGGCCTGAATGTATGACTAAAATTGATTTTAATGGATTTTTTTTATAACAAAAAGTAGAAAATATCATTTTTTTTCAAAATTTTCGGTCTTTTTCCATTTATAGCGCAAAAAATAAAAGCGGCAGAGGTGATCAAATACCATCAAAATAAAGCTCTATTTGTGGGAAGAAAAGGACGCAAATTTCGTTTGGGTACAGCATTGCATGACCGCGCAATTAGCAGTTAAAGCGACGCAGTGCCAAATTGTAAAAAGTGCTCTGGTCAGGAAGGGGGTAAATCCTTCCGGGGCTGAAGTGGTTAAGGCCCTTCACAGGAGTTTTTGAAATTTATATGGAATAATAAGACACCCTGGATAGCTAGCTTGGTGGTTTTCTCTCTAAAATCCCAGGGAGGTTTGTGGTGGTGACATCATCAGGTACTATTATGCCTCTCACCTCCGGGCGGTGATCTCCTGGTCTTGTCAGGTGGCTCCAAACCGATGGTCAGAAATTGAGAGGGATGCTATATATCCGGTACACCCTTACTCCATGGTATGGACCCGCTCCTTGCTAACTGATCCCGTATTGAAGCATATGTGCTTAGCACCAATGGTATTTACCTTGTCCTAATAGGGTAAATGTGTGTCAAAATACCCACTCTCCTCAGCTTGTCCTCCTCTATGTAATATACTGTTGAACCCGGCTCTACCAGACAGTTTGGCCTTTGGACGCTTACTGCCTTGGATGCAGACACCCCTCTTTCAATTACGCAACCTGGTACATCCGGTTACTCACAAATTCCATACCTTTGCGACACTGCAAGAAAAATTCTCTATCCCTCAAAGCCTATTCTAATTTTACCTTCAAATTAGACATTTTTTCCACTCATTGTCCCCGACCTTAGCCCTGGACGCACCCACTCCCTTTGAACATGTGCTGAGGGCCCTCACCAATTACATTTAATATCCTCCATATACCATATCCTGCATGAATCCACAAAGGTACTACCGGATACCCACCTATACATATATGCATAAATGGAATATGTTACTGGGACATACTATCTCTATGCAAATATGGGCTAAAATATGGGTATCAACTTTTAAGTATTCCAGATGTGTTGTTCAGAGAGAGACAGCGGTGAAGATTTTAATGTTTTGGTACAGGACCCCAGAGCGTATTCATCATATAGATCCCACCCTCTCACCTAGGTGTTGGAGGTGTGGTACGGAGACAGGTTCACACTTTCATATTTTTTGGACCTGTTCACTTATACAGGCATTTTGGTTAGAAGTTATGCAAACACTTCAGATTGTGACAGGCCTGCCACTCCCCTTAGATCCTATCCATTACCTACTGGGGCTCCCCTTTCCAGGTATTCCTAAACCAACTAAACGTTTGACCTCCTATATTCTTCTAGCTGCCAAGAGGGCTATACCACTATGCTGGCTGTCCACTACCCCTCCCTCCCACCTAAAATTTCTACAAACTATAGCAGAGATTAGGAGGATGGAATTTCTCATGGCCACAGTACATGACTCGGTTTCTCAGTTTAACAAAATTTGGGAGCCCTGGGACCAATAGAAATACAGGGACCATATGAACTGAATGATTTTTGAATAATTATGGTAGAAAGGCTATGTTTTCCTCTACATGGGTTTTTCTTTTTCCCTTGGTATTGCTCTTTTGCAGACCCTTTCATTATGAGAAGATATCCATGTACATACGCCCTGTAAAGTATGCCTTTGCCCTGTGTTAACTATTAATGTTCTCTATTCATGGTATGCTGAAAACGTTCTAATATTGCTCCATGGAATTTGTTGTCTTTTAATCCTGATCCTTTTTGTACTCATTTTCAGTTTTTTTTTTCCCTTTTCTTTGATGTACATCCTGTGATATACCTGTTATACCTTTAATGTTTTTTGAACTAATAAAAATTACAATTACAAAAAAAAAAATTACACTGTTATACAAGCCTTACACTCACTACTTTAAATTGTAGCAAAGTGTCATTTCGTCAGTGTTGTCACATGAAAAGATAAAATATTTACAAAAATGTGAGCGGTGTACTCATCTTTGTGAGATACTATATATACAGTGTATATATACATACAGGGCTTTTTTTCTCAGAGAATAGGTACAGGAACCCACCCTCCCCAGTCAACTCCCAGCCCTGACCCCACCCCTTCCCGCCTCCAATCCCACCATTCCTCGAGGAAGAGAAGTAAAATGATGCCAAATAATGGGTGTGGGCAAGGCTCAGAACTGAGTTTCACACACAATGTAAGGTTCAGGAAAGTGTAACACACATAGTACTGGACTCAGGAGTGCAACAGACACTCAGGAGTGTGTATTGTGCAGTGCTGAGGAATGTAAAAACAAGGCAAAGGGCGCCTCCGAGTATGTATCATAAAACAATTTATTTAAACAACAGTATCCACTCACATGAAAGAAAGAGGAGTTGCATTTGGGTCCATAATCTAGGCTGAGGAGATGGTGTAGGACTGAAGGTCACAGCAGGTCCTGTATGGTTGGCACTCCATCAGATCCAGGCAGGACCTGCTGTGACCTTCAGTCCTACACCATCTCCTCAGCCCAGATTATGGACCGAATGCAACTCCTCTTTCTTTCATGTGAGTGGATACTGTTGTTTAAATAAATTGTTTTATGATACATACTCAGAGGCACCCTTTTCCTTGTTTTTATCCTAGCTTATTGGAACCTGGTTTTGGTTTCTTGGTGACTGCCCTGACTGACCGATTGTCATATACATATACAAGTGTACACATGTGTACATATATACATCTCTCTATCTTTGCCCTCAGACTATTGGGTACTACGTTCTGAGGTATCTGCACATTGTGCCTTTTTAATTGTTCAGTGCTGAGGAATGTGTATCACACATTGTGCAGAAAAAATCAGTATCCCCCTCCATAGCTTTCCCTCTCCCCCCTGTCACAACTCAACTTCTCTCCTCCCATCCAAAGCTCACCTTCTCCTCCCCTGTCCACACCTCAACCCCCCCATCCACAGCTTGCCTTCTCCCCCCCTGCACAGCTCACCCCCCCATCCACAGGTCACCCTCTCCCCCCCACTCACAGCTTACCTCCCCCCCTATCAACAGCCCACCTTCCCACCCCATCCTAAGCTCAATGTCTCCTCCCGTCCATAGCTCACACTCCCCCATCCATTGCTCACCTTCCCTCCCCCCATCCACAGTTCATCCCCCCATCCACAGCTCACCCTCTCTCCCCCATGTACAAGTCACCCTCTCCCCCCCATCCACAAGTCACCCTCTCTCCCCCATCTACAAGTCACCCTTTCCCCCCCATCTACAAGTCACCCTTTCCCCCCCCATCCACAAGTCACCCTCTCTCCCCATCCACAAGTCACCCTCACCCCCCCCTTCCAAAGATCCCCTTCTCCCTCCCTCCCGCCCCCAGCTCACCTTCCCTCCCCATCCACAGTAAAACAATAAAAACATAAAATAAATAATAAAACAATAATGAACAGCAGGTAAAATAACAACACAATTACAAACAAGATTATATATATATATATATATATATATATATATATATATATATATATATATATATATATATATATATATCTTGTTTGTAATTGTTTGCATTTTGTAGTTTGTAAAGGTTTGCACACTTTACTTTCCTGAATTCTGTGACAAGTATTTACCATATCTTGTGAGTGGGACTGCTGTGTCACACATTTCACAGAGCCTGCTTCCTAAGCAGACAGCAAGGTACCATGGGATATGTAGTCCTTAGAAATTAAAAGTAAAGAGTAGAAGAGAAGCTGAAAGCCATGCATTGAATTCAAGAGTTGGAAAGAGATAGCCAACAGACAGGCAGAAATCATAACATGAAAGGAGATTTTTCAAGTATGCTTATATTGGATTGTCGAAAATAACTATTATTATTGTTATTACAATGCTGATGTTATAAAATGAAAGTGTCTGCTGTGAATATAGAACTCCTTTAAATGACAGTGTTACAGTGTAAAAGCCAACCCTGCTATTGCATAAACCCTGGCAAGAGAGATCAAATAAATCCCAATGTTACACCAGGTCTATTGATCCTTGAAAAGAAAAGAAAGTGTGTTTCTGTTACCCTGCATGCCTGTCAAGGAATTGACAGTTTATTAGCGCTCTTCTCCTTAATATACCTCTCTGCGAATACTTAGGTATATTTCACACTGTGACTTTGATATTTGCTGCATGTATGTGAGATTGTATTGATCAAAGTCTTTTTTTTTTTTTAAACCTGTAACTAAAAGGTCAAAGATATTGTGATCATATCCATTCTAGTCTTGTAATTCATAGACATTTGTAAAATGAGAGAAATAATTTGGTGCCTTGTGGATTTTCTGCTAAAAAGGTCAAGTCCAAGTGACAAATATGCCTAGGCATAGGTCGACTACAAAGTGTATTTCCACTTATGGCGTTACATTTAAACTCCCACATCCACATGCACTACCTAAAAATAATTTTAAAATGTTTTGTTTCTTTTACTTTTATAGCTGTTTCTTTGGTGCAGGACTATACACGGGGCTCTATAGTCAGCTTCTGTTGTATATCTAGCCACCCTGTCCTTAATAGGGGCTACTAATTAAATTTAGCTTTGCTGAGTAGTAGGTAACCTGGCTGGTGTTCCTTCCTTTTGCTTTGCTTTGATGAGCTGCAGTGAAATCGGGTTATAAATATTCATGCCTTCCTCAACTAACATGGCCACTTGTGCATGCTGGTGGAGAGTATACATATTTGGGCCAGGCCAAGTGATCTCTCTCTTTTACCCAGGCCCTGGCCTGGTGTGGGTGTGCCCCTGGGGAGCAGCTGTGTGATTAGGCCTGAAGCCTGAGGCCTAACCATGTTGCTTAAGGTTCTAGAATTTGAAGCCTGCATGAGGACACATGAGGATCTGATGAGGACCTGAGATGAAGTACTAGAGGTTACTTGGCCATAGGTGGAAACTGTAGAGATGGAAACCAACAAGATGGACTCATCCAGTCAACTTCTGTGTTCACTGTAAGTCTTGTTTGCTATTGAAGACAGCTGTGCTAAGAAAGTATAGAATGCTGGGTACAACTTACAGTGCCTCGAAAAAGTATTAATACCCCTTGAAATTTTCCACATGGTGAAAGGTGGTAAAAAACCACAAGTGTTTACAACCCCTTTAAAGCATTGTTAGGTTATAAACAATATCCCAAGCTTTGAACATCTCACGGAGCACTGTTCAAGCCATCATCTGAAAATAGAAAGTGTATGGCACAACTGCAAACCTACCAAGACATGTACATCCACCTAAACTGACTGGCAAGGAGAGCATTAATCAGCCAAGAGGCCCATAGGTAACTCTGGAGGAGCTGCAGAGATCCACAGCTCAGGGGAAGAATCTGTCCACAGGACAACTATAAGTTGTGTACACCACATATCTGGCCTTTATGGAAGAGTGGCAAGAAGAAAGCCATTGTTGAAAGAAAGCCATAAGAAGTCCTGTTTGCATTTTGCAAAAAGCCATGTGGGGGACACAGCAAACATGTGGAAGAAGGTGCTCTGGTCAGATGAGACCAAAATTTTACTTTTTGGCCTAAAAGCAAAATGCTATGTGTGTTGGAAAACGAATGCTGCACATCACCCTGAACACACCGTCATGGTGGTGGCAGCATCATGTTGTGGGGATGCTTTTCTGTAGCAGGGACAGGGAAGCTGGTCAGAGTTCATAGAAAGATGGATGGAGCCAAATACAGGGCAATCTTAGAAGAAAACCTGTTAAAGTCTGCGAAAGATTTGAGACTGTGGCGGAGGTTCACCTTCCAGCAGGACAATGATCCTAAACATACAGCCAGAGCTACAATGGAATGGTTTAGATCAAAGCATATTCATGTGTTAGAATGGCCCAGACCTACAACCAAATGAAAATCTGTGGCAAGACTTGAAAATTGCTGTTCACAGACGCTTTCCATCGAATCTGACAGAGCTGGTAGAGACATCCCCAAAAAGACTTGCAGCTGTAATTGCAGTGAAAGGTGGTTCTACAAAGTATTGACTCAGGGGGCTGAATACAAATGCACGCCACACTTTTCACATATTTATTTGTAAAAAATTTTGAAAACCATTTATCATTTTCCTTCCACTTTGTGTTGTTCTATCACATAAAATCCCAATAAAATACATTTACGTTTTTGGTTGTAACCTGACAAAATGTTGAAAATTTCAAGGGATATAAATACTTTTTCAAGACACTGCTTTGGGTGTCCAGAGCACCTACCCCTTTCTCCTGAGAATGTTGTTGTGTGAGCAATAAACACTTTTTTTTTCTGTATTTAAAGTCACTTACGCGCATCTGTTACTATCCCACTATGCCTAAAAATCGACATCCTGAACTAAAATGTAAGCCGACCCTGTATCTTGAGGTTGCCACCATGCCTCAGTGGATCAGGTAATGCTACATGTAGAATAGCTTGCAATATGCAATTAGGGGACAGGCTGAACAGTTTTTTAAAGTGCATTAACATACAGTTTACTACCCCGGATTTGCAATCTTTAAACCTGTGTTACCTTACGTAATAGAGAGAAAAATCTGTTCCAAAAGCCTCGAATTCGAGGACAGGTCCACTATGTGTGGAATAATGTACCCAGATGATTGCAGCCCCTAAAGCATAGTGGGGAAGCGGCAGATTTTAGCAAGTAGAGAGGGTACTCGATACCAATGAGTGAAGATTTTAACGTTAGCCTCCAACAAAGAGACGTTCAGTATTCCGTTAAAGGAGCGTTATATAGTACCCACTCTTCCTTGATGTCAACCTCCCAGGTTCAGGCATAAGGTGGTTTGTTCTCGGTCTTTGCTAGGGAGGAGTAGATGATAGATATACCACCCCTCTGATTCATAATCTTGGAGCACCAGGTTTCATATTCTGTAATTTTAGGTCAGGTTTATTGGGCCATATAGAGTGTAGGTAATTTGTTATTTGAGTTAATCTAAATTGTTCCGAAGTGGGCATATCGAGTTTGCTTATGCGGTAACTTATTGAGAGGGGCCCATCGAATTAAAGAAGTGTCCTCTTCTGAATATGCCTTTATTAAGCCACCATTTAAAGGCAAGAATATCTAAGCACCACACTGGGTTATGGAATATGTGAGTTAAGGGTCGGAGTGTCAAAATCGGTGAGGGAAGTTTATGTATGCGGTTGCAGAGGGCCAAGGGGTGGAAAAGTGTGGGGGATAAGATTGGGAGTCTGAGTTTGGGGGGCTCCAGAGGATGTAGTCTATTGTGTGGTGTAGGACCGCTTGTTGTTCCATTAACAGCCAGTCTGGTTTGGGACCTCGGGAGTATGCAATGGATATCTGGGCCAATTGTGCTGTCTGGTAGTACCACCATATGTTAGGAAGCGCTAAGCCTCCTTATGTTTTGCGTCTATAGAGTATATTCTTAGAGCAACTCCTTCATTTGGACCCCCAGATAAATTTAAACATTTTGGATTGGAATTGCAGCAACTGTGTTTTCCTAATTGGAATTGGCAAAGATTGAAAGAGATATAAGAGACGTGGTAGTAATGTCATTTTGAGGAGCTAATTCATCCCAACCAGGATAGGTCATGTTTGGACCATGTGGAAAGGTCCGCTGACAGTTTTTTGAACATAGGAGGGTAATTAGATGAATATAAGAGATCAAAGTTAGGAGCAAGGTTGACACCTAGATTTGGAATGAAGGAAGAGTTCCAGGTGAAAGGAAAATGTTCCTGCATACGCTCAAGCAGATTAGGGGGAACTGAGATATTTAGTGCCAGGGATTTTGATATATTAACTTGGAGGCCAGATGCATTTCCAAATTGGTTAAGTAGTTTAAAAATATTTGGAGTTGAGATAAGAGGGTAGGTGACAAAGAGGAGGAGATCATCCATGAATAGAGAGCATTTATGTTCCTGGGGCCCACAAAATACTCCTTTAATATCGGGATGGCTTCTGATAGCTATAGCTAAGGACTCCATGGCAATCACAAAAATTAGGGTGAAAGTGGGCAACCCTGTCTAGTGCCTTTTTCAATGTTGAAGGGCTTGGAGTAGTATCCTTGGAGTCGCACCTGGGCACTGGGGTTCGAAAAGAGGGAATGAAGGGTGCCCAGAAAGTTGGGACCAAAGTCCCATCTCTCTAGTACATTAAAGATGTAGGGCCATGTAACTGTATCAAAGGCCTTTTGGAGGTTTATGGAGAGCAAAAACCCCTCCTGAGGGAAGCCGCAGTCCCACTGTGATTTGAGTATGGAGATGATGTCTATGGCTCTCCTTATCTGGTCTGGTCCCTGTCCCCCTGGAATAAAACCAGTCTGGTCCTTATGAACATATTGAGCGATGAAGGAAGACAGTCTGTTGGCTAATATTTTTGTTAGAATTTTAAGATCATTGTTTATCAATGAAATTGGGCGGTAGTTGCTGACTGCGCTCAAATCTTTACCTGGCTTATGTATAACTGAGATGTAAGCTAAGTTCAAGGTTTTATCTAAGGGGGAGCCTGATTTGAGAGCGTTAAAGAAACAAACCAGATAAGGTGACATTGTGGATGCAAACTTTTTATAATAGCAAACAGAGAAACCGTCAGGGCCTGAGGCAGAGTTTTGCTTAAGGGATTTTATGACATCCATGACTTCAAGATCAGTAATTGGTTTTTTGAGAAGAGTGATATTGTTCTCTGACAGTTTTGGAAGGGGTATGCTGTTGAGGAAGTTAGCTAGTTGCGATTGGGTATTTGACATCTTCTCCTGTATAGGTCTGTATAGAACTTGTGGAAGCATTCCATAATGCGCTGCAGGTTTTGTGATAGGGTCCTAAATGGGGTGCGGATTTTAGGGAAGGCTAGGGAGCGTGGTTTAGGTGATAGCTTAACCGCTAATTTAGGGCTTATCCTTTCTTTTTGGGAGTAAAACGGAGCCCCCGACCATCTGGGGTGCTTTTCTGCTTCTGTGGTTAAGGCCATATTCAAGGATAAACGGGTGGCTTCTAGGTGGTCCAGGGACTCTTTAGTGGGGTTACGTTTATGAGACTTGGAACTCCTTAATAAATTTATCTATTGTAGCACAACGTTCTCGTTTTAGGCGGGAAGTAATTTGAATGATCTTTCCTCTTGTCACCACTTTATGTGCTGCCTATAGGGTTTCTGGGGAGATGGAACCAGTGTAGTTTAGTTGGAAATAATCCTTTAAATCCCTTTCAAGGAGTGAACATTGCACTGGATCGCTTAGGAGGGTCTCTTTGAGGCACCAGGTAAATTGTTTATTGGAGATGGTTGAGCGCCGCAGGAATAGTAGAAAAATTGAATGGTCCGAAAGGGGGTTGTCTCTAATGATAGATTTAGTGGCATATGGTATTTGAGATGCTTGAATGAAGATATGATCTATCCTGACATAGGTGCGGTGTGGAGCAGAATAATGAGTGTAATCTTTAGAGCGGGGGTTGAGTTCCCTCCAGACGTCAATCAAACCGGAGGAATGGCAGAGGATCCCTAAATCCAGGTGTGAAAAACTTGTTGCATCTTTCCCAAAAAGACTCATGGCTGTATTAGATCAGAAGGGTGCTTCTACTAAATACTGAGCAAAGGGTCTGAATACTTAGGACCATGTGATATTTCAGTTTTTCTTTTTTAATAAATCTGCAAAAATGTCAACAATTCTGTGTTTTTCAGTCAATATGGGGTGCTGTGTGTACATTAATGAGGGAAAAAAAATTAACCTTAAATGATTTTAGCAAATATCCCCCGATAGCTCAGTTTGGCCGGATGGCCAGCTCTAGGAAGGGTTCCGGTCGTCCCAAACATCTTCCATTTAAGGATTATGAAGGCAACTGTGCTCTTAGGAACCTTAAGTGCAGCAGAATTTTTTTTGTAACCTTGGCCAGATCTGTGCCTTGCCACAAATTTGTCTCTGAGCTCTTCAGGCAGTTCCTTTGACCTCATGATTCTCATTTGCTCTGAAATGCACTGTGAGCTGTAAGGTCTTATATAGACAGGTGTGTGGCTTTCCTAATCAAGTCCAATCAATATAATCAAACACAGCTGGACTCAAATGAAGGTGTATAACCATCTCAAGGATGATCAGAAGAAATGCACAGCACCTGAGTTAAATATATGAGTGTCACAGCAAAGGGCCTGAATACTTAGGACCATGTGGTATTTTAGTTTTTCTTTTTTAATAAACATGCAAACATGTCAACAATTCTGTGTTTTTCTGTCAATATAGGGTGCTGTGTGTACAATAATGAGGAAAAAAAATGAACTTAAATGATTTTAGTAAATGGCTGCAATATAACAAAGAGTGAAAAATTTAAGGGTGTCTGAATATTGTCTGTCCCCACTGTATATATATGTGTGTGTGTGGTACACACGTACATACACCTGTCAAGGGATGGTGGATGAAGGGATACACAGACCTGTTTTAATCAAATATGGCGATTACAATGTTTTTATGGTGTGTGTTCTTTGAGTGTAACATTTCTATCTACCAATATATGTATCTATCCATCTTTCTACTGTACACGATTGCTCTATTGTACAAAAATCTATAAGCGATACATGCAAATTTGTGTGTGTTTTGCTATAGGTTGCTGTAAGTTTCCCTTCTTTTAGTTTCTATGTGTATCATATATAACAGGAAGTATGCGAATCAATGATTATTGTCACCTGCCACACAATTAAGTGGGGCGTTATAAGGAGATTTATGCTGCTCTTTCTGTGTAATGATTAAGCCCACTTGGAGTGTGTGAAACGCATCTACCAGCCTTCTGTCTTTTGTCGACACTTGGGATGTTCTGAATAAATAAGAATTTTGATCGAGTACGGAGTGCGGCCATTTCTTCTATTATTAACCACATGCCGACCGGGCCATAACCGAAAGACAGCTACAGCGCAGTCGACTTATTCTGGGTGGGCGCCCCCTGGGGCGCGCACCCGAGAACATCCCTGACCACCAGGTCCGCATCACAGATCAGGTAAATGACCGCTGATCGCAGCCGTTTACCATGTGATCGCTCCGTCAAATGACGGAGCGATCACATGTAAACAAACCAGCGTCATATCATGGCGCTGGTTCCTCCCTCCTCTCTCTGTACCGATCGGTACAGTGTGAGAGGAGAGGGGGAGGGATCGGATGTCAGCAGCACTGTGGGATGGATCTATAGTGCCCACAGCGCTGCTCTGTGACAATTGCAGTCGCATCCATCCATCAATCCATGCTCAGCCAACCCTCCATACTCTAATACCCTGTAATGCCCTGCAATACTCTGCAATACTCTGCACTACTCTGCACTACTCTGCAAGACTCTGCAATACCCTGCAATACTCCGCAATACCCCGTGATACTCTGCAATACCATGCAATACTCTGCAATACCCCGCAATACTCCGCAATACCCCGCAATACACGGCAATACTCTGCAATACTCTGCAATACCCCGCAATACTCCGCAATACTCTGCAATACCCCGCAATACCCCGCAATACTCTGCAATACCTCGCAATACCCCGCAATACCCCGCAATACTCCGCAATACTCCGCAATACTCTGCAATACCCCGCAATACTCTGCAATACCCCGCAATACTCCGCAATACTCCGCAATATCCTGCAATACTCTGCAATACCCCGAAATACTCTGCAATACCCCGCAATACTCTGCAATACCCTGCAATACTCCGCAATACCCCGCAATACTCTGCAATACCCTGCAATACTCCGCAATACCCTGCAATACCCTGCAATACTCTGCAATACCCCGCAATACCCCACAATACTCTGCAATACCCCGCAATACTCCACAATACTCTGCAATACCCCGCAATACTCTGCAATACCCTGCAATACTCTGCAATACCCAGCAATACTCTGCAATACCCCGCAATACTCTGCAATACCCCGCAATACTCCGCAATACTCCACAATACCCCGCAATACTCCACAATACCCCGCAATACTCCACAATACTCTGCAATACCCCGCAATACTCCGCAATACCCTGCAATACTCTGCAATACCCAGCAATACCCTGCAATACTCTGCAATACCCAGCAATACTCTGCAATACCCTGCAATACTCCGCAATACCTTGCAATACCCCGAAATACTCTGCAATACCCAGCAATACTCCGCAATACTCCACAATACCCCGCAATACTCTGCAATACCACGCAATACTCCACAATACTCTGAAATACCCCACAATACTCCACAATACTCTGCAATACCCCACAATACTCTGCAATACCCCGCAATATTCCACAATACTCTGCAACACTCTGCAATACCCCGCAATACTCTGCAATACCCCGCAATACTCCACAATACTCTGCAATACCCCGCAATACTCCGCAATACCCCGCAATACTCTGCAATACCCTGCAATACTCCGCAATACCCTGCAATACCCCACAATACTCTGCAATACCCCGCAATACCCTGCAATACTCTGCAATACCCCGCAATACTCCACAATACTCTGCAATACCCCACAATACTCCGCAATACTCTGCAATACCCTGCAATACTCCGCAATACCCCGCAATACTCTGCAATACCCTGCAATACTCCGCAATACCCTGCAATACCCCGCAATACTCTGCAATACCCTGCAATACTCCGCAATACTCCACAATACCCCGCAATACTCTGCAATACCCCGCAATACTCCACAATACTCTGCAATACCCCGCAATACTCTGCAATACCCCGCAATACTCCACAATACTCTGCAATATCCTGCAATACTCCGCAATACCCCGAAATACTCTGCAATACCCCGCAATACTCCGCAATACTCTGCAATACCCTGCAATACTCCGCTTTACCCCGCAATACTCTGCAATACCCTGCAATACTCTGCAATACCCTGCAATATCCCGCAATACTCTGCAATACCCCGCAATACCCCGCAATACTCTGCAATACCCCGCAATACTCCACAATACTCTGCAATACCCTGCAATACTCCGCAATACCCTGCAATACCCCGCAATACTCTGCAATACCCCGCAATACTCTGCAATACCCCGCAATACTCCACAATACTCTGCAATACCCCACAATACTCTGCAATACCCCACAATCCTCCGCAATAATCTGCAATACCCTGAAATACTCCGCAATACTCTGCAATACCCCGCCATACTCCGCAATACTCTGCAATACCCTGCAATACTCCGCAATACTCTGCAATACCCTGCCATACCCTGCCATAACCTGCCATACCCTGCCATACTCTGCAATACCCAGCCATACTCTGCAATACCCTGCCATACCCTACCATATTCTGCAATACCCAGCCATACTCTGCAATACCCAGCCATACCCTGCAATACTCGGTGATACCCAGCCATACTCTGCAATACCCAGCAATACCCTGCAATACTCGGTAATACCCAGCCATACTCTGCCACCCAGTCATACTCAGCAATACCCTACAATACCCTGCCATGCTCAGCCATGATCGGCCATACTCTGCCATGCTCAGCTATACTCAGGTGTACTCGGCCTCTGTATGTGGCCAGGCTGTGGAAGTCTCACACATGTGGTATCGCCGTACTCAGGAGGAGTAGGAGAATCTATTTTGGGGTGTCATTTTTGGTATGTACATGCTATGTGTTAGAAATATAAAAGTATAAATGGACAACTTTCTGTTAAAAAAAATGTGTTTTAATGTCTTTGACTTTTTGCGGGGATATCTGAATGATGCCATATCAGCTTTTTCAGCCGGCGATTCCCTACACCATAATGCCCCGTACACACGGTCGGACATTAATCGGACATTCCGACAACAAAATCCATGGATTTTTTCAGACGGATGTTGGCTCAAACTTGTTTTGCGTACACACGGTCGCACAAAGTTGTCGGAATTTCCGATCGCCAAGAACACGGTGACGTACACCACATACGACAAGACTAGAAAAGGCCAGTTCAGAACCAAATGCGGCACCCTTTGGGCTCCTTTTGCTAATCTTGTGTTAGTAAAAGTTTGGTGAGAGACGATTCACGTTTTTTCAGACTCGTGGTTTTCAGATCGTTTTCTGCTGTTCAGTTTGTGCTTGTGGGTTTGTATCTGCTCTTCAGTGTGTGCAGTCAGTTCGTATTGTACTATTCAGTGCGATCTTGTCCGCTCGTTACAGTTTTTCAGGTTGCTCTTCACAGGCCTTGCTGTTCTTCAGTGCGTTCTGTTACTTCGTTCTGAGCAGCCGACCGTTTTCTAGCCATGTTGCGTATACGTACTCCTCGTAGAGTTCATGCTGTGCGGGGGCTTGGTGTTGGGGTCCTTACCTTGACAAAAGTCCAGTCCATGAACAGGGCGGGGAGGAGTTCATGGACCAAGAATTGGTTGCTTCAGCGTGACCAGTTCTGTCATATGCCTTTGCTCCGTGAGATCCGTGAGAATAATCCTGATGATTTCAGGAACTTTCTCTGGATGACGGATCCCGTATTTCACCATTTGTTGGCTTTGCTGACCCCTTATATTAGCAGGCAGGATACCTGCATGAGGCAAGCCATCACTCCGGAGCAGAGGCTAGTCCCCACCCTGCGGTACTTGGCGACGGGGAGAAGCCTGCAGGACTTGAAGTTCTCAACAGGCATATCCCCCCAGGCTCTGGGGATCATTATCCCAGAGACCTGTTCTGCCATCATTCAGGTCCTGCAGAAGGAGTATATTAAGGTAAGATTCTTATCCTTTAATATCACATGTTATTGTATGGAATGTTTGCTAATGTATTGTATTTCTTTCCTCATTCCCTAATTACCATGATTGTAATATGCTGTGAATGTCCCCTTTGTCCTCATGCAAGCTGGATTTTTCTGTAATTTTTTTTTCGTCCTTCATACATATTTGCCTTCACTTACCTACCCAGCATGGTCTCCTGGCCCTATATTCACCTCGTGAGTCACTTAACAATGTATTTTATCAGCTCCATAGTAGTGCTTTACCCAAAACACCCCCTAAAATGTTTTTAAATGTGATTTGTGCTTTAAATTCTGGCAGTGTGCCAGAGGCTTTTTTTTGGGGGGTCCCCAAATAATTTTTAACCCTCCCTCCCCCAACTGCTAAGTCAGCTGATAACAATTCTCTATCTATCCTCAATCAACTATCTGCTGACTTTGCCAAACCCATACACACTATACCCACCTCTTTTGTGGTCAGATTTATGGATGAATTCCCCAAAGCATGTAGTGCAAGGGCCTGCCTGAATACTTTCAAATGGTACTGTTTAAAGTTTCTGTATACTATTAATATCTTAATAGGTAATAGTGGAATGTCCAAATGTGCTCAAATGTGTACAATGTGTATTTATATCTTTGTATTATGACACTTCTTACCTATCCAGTGGACTGCCAATAGTGTAACTAAGGAGGGGCTGTTCAAAGTAATACCCATTATTTAGGCATTCATCTCTCAATGAAGTGGAGAGGGTTACCTGTCCAAGAGTTCCCCCCCCCCCCATAATGTTAGAAATGGCCCATGAGAGGGGGTGGGGGAGGGGGAATCTGATAGGTGTACCTTATACTTTGGTCTTCAAAAATTCCCTCAAATAAATGTTATCTTGATGTTGGCCAAGAATGTTTGTGTCTAATCAGCTTTCCCTGTTTATGTGCAAAATGAGTAATTTTTTTTTTGTTTGACTCCACAGTTTCCTTCCACGCCACAGGAATGGCAGACTGTGGCCTCCCACTTTGCCCAGCGGTGGGACTTTCCTAACTGCGGAGGGGCAATTGATGGGAAACACGTCCACATTGTCCCACCACCCAACTCGGGGTCATACTATTATAATTATAAGGGGTTCAATAGTATTGTGATGTTGGCGGTGGTGTCGGCTACTTATGAGTTCCTGTATGTGGACGTAGGGAAGAATGGCCGGATGTCCGATGGTGGAGTCATCACCCAGATGGAGTTCTACAGGTGTCCCCAGAATGGCAGCTTGGACTTGCCACCTCCAGAAGACAATGTGGAAGGACTCCCATTCGTCTTCGTTGCGGATGAAGCGTTTGCGCTGGGGGACCATCTTATGTGGCCATTCCTGATGAGGACCCTCACCCCGGACCAGAGGGTTTTTAATTACAGGTTGGCCAGAGCCAGAAGAGTGGTGGAGAACACGTTTGGAATCATGGCCAGCCGGTTCCGCCTATTTCTTACACCCATACATATGGCGGAGTATAAACTGAATCATATTATCCTGGCGTACTGTGTTCTACACAACTTTTTATGGCAACATTCTGCCAACTGTGCTGGCTCAGTTGGGCCTGAGGCTGGAATTCAAAATGAAACAACCCTGACGGCGCGTGAAAGTGGCCGTCCTGGCTTGCCCCCCCTGAGTGCCCGTGATGTCCGGCTAAGATACCTTGAATTCTTTGCGGGTAGGGGGGCCATCAATATGCAAGACAATGTCTGAAACCTTTTTCAAATAAAAAAACAAATAACTACTCAAATCTTTGGTGACATTTACTGCTTGTGTTTCTTTTAGCTGACCCTGACAGAAATGTGATGAGTCCTGAAAATGGTGTGATTGTGTAACATTACAAAGCATTGTTGGGTGTTATTTACTAAAGGCAAAGACACTTTGCACTACAAGTGCACTTGAAACTGCACATGTAGTGCAAAGTGGATTTGCCCTTAGGAAATAACACCCATTGTCACAGAAAACACCAATTAGAGCACCACAAACGTGTTGGAGCGTTAAAACAATAATCCACACATTTTTGATTAACAATCTTTTTAATACTAGCACAATCACATGTGCATTTATAAAAAGGTTTTTTAAAACAAACCAACATGTTTGTTGTATAACAATTTTTGGGGTCACATTAGAAAAAGTAGAAATGTCCATTTAAGATAAAACAGGCTTGTTTAAAACCAACAAGAAAGACACAAATCTTGAACTTACAAAGTTCACATTTGGTAGAACTTGAAGGCAATATCAGACATGAGTATTTACAAACTGTGTTTGATATTGCGTTCAGATGGGGTGAAGTCACCCCAGGAAAAGCCAAATTTTGAAGATGCACACAAATGTCAACATGTGCTACCTGCCATCACGGGGGATCAAGGGACGTGTTTTGGGGGTGCAACCTCTTCCTCACAGCTACTTTATTATTGAGCAAGGGGTTGCACCCCCAAAACGCCTCCATTGATCTCCCGTGATGGCAGATAGCACATGTTGACACACTGTGTGCCTCTTCAAAATTTGGCTTTTCTCAAATTTGTCAAAAAATTTCAAAAATTTTTAGCACACAAAAAACCAAAGGAATTTGGAGGGGTTTTAAACTCTCCCTAAAACATCAATGATGTTCTTCATTTTTTGTTGAACATCATTGATGTTTTTCTGGATGTTTTCCAAGTCCCTATTACACCCCATGATCTCCCCGATCAGGATCTGTGCACTTTCCGAGGTGAAAGGATCTGGATCCATAACATCACGATCACCTAAAAAGATAGAAACCAAAAAACACCATGTATTATAAATATGCCGGCATCCATCTCTTACCTGAGCCTGTGGTTGCAGACACTCACCTGTTGTGGTGCCAAATTCCACCACATCTTCCTCCTCCTGCTCTGCTTGGCTTGGGTGGATTTCCCCTTCTTCCAGAGGTGGGGGGTCTCTGGTCTCCTCGGATGAGGGGTGTCCTCTGAGTCTTTTATCCCCTATGTAAAAAAAATAGGTATACTTAGCACACAGATATTTGATGGCAGAACTATAAATATGAAACATTGCTTGAAAGTGGGGTACAATTGTCTGTTTTGGCAGAGTTCCAAGATGTAGCATTTTTCTTGTCCTTTGTCAAGCTTCAATACTTACCTGTTTTGTACAAGCTTCACAGATGGAGACACCCCTATAGTATACACTGGAGCACCTGTGTGGGCCCCTAATAAAAAGGGTGTTCTTGTGTCCCACACTAGTGCTCCAGCGTCCAGATGTGTAAACAGCTGCTGGGTGTCCTCTCCTTACACAGAATCTAGTTTGCATTTCATTCTAGTAACAAACCCATATACACAACCAAATTAGTTTCAGACAAGTAGGCCCTAAAAAATGTGGGCAAATGCATATGGCCAAAACAATGGTGTTTTATAGGCCGAACGAACAATGTTTTATACGAACGAATAATGTGCCCATGAACATGAAAGTTGCCTTTTGAAACTGGATAACAGTTAAGAAAAGCACATGGAGCAGTACGAACGTAAAAAACATAAAGAATAGGAATACATGACAACTACTTACTTTTTTGCAGCACTCTCCGGATCTTTCGGTACTGCTCGTGATCTGTTAATTTCAGGTCTGACCACCGCTTCCTGAGCTGATATTTCGATCGTCGTACCCCGAAATTCCGGTGCAGACTCTTGACCACTTTCGCCATTATCTTGGCCTTTCTGACATTGGGGTTGGGGTAAGGTCCATACTTCCCATCATAGTCAGCCCTCTTCAGGATGTCCACCATCTCCAACATCTCCCTAAAGGACATATTCGATGCCTTAAATCTTCTCCTTCTGGTTCGTGACGTTTCTGGCTTTGGGCTTTCCTCCTCCTCCTCGTTGCTGTAATTAGCACGCACCTGCTGTGTCTCCACCATGTGCTCTTCCCCCACTACGACGAACGAGAAGGGGTGGGGAATAGACTAGAAAGAACATCAGGGGCGGGCAGAGTTACACGCATGCGCAGTGTCTACAAAGCGTAACATGCGTGCGTAGTACGTACGTTCTGTGAGCGAAGGAAGGAGTATCGGAGGCGCCAATCGTGATAACGAAGGTAAGAGAAAAACTTGGGCCTATACTGCTTCTAGATTGAGGCCTATATTGTAACAAGATTAGGAGAGTTTTGCCTGACATTAGGGTTTGTCTTGTGTTGTGTCTTGCAGATAAAATGGATGGCTTCAATGACCACAACTTCCTCCCCCTGTTCATAGACAAGTACAGGGAGCTGCCCTGTCTGTGGCAAGTGAAACATCCACATTACAATAATAAACAAAAGAGGCAGACAGCGCTGGAGAAACTGCTGGAGTTGGTGAAGCTGGTGGTCCCCACGGCAAACATCCCCTCTTTAAAAGCCAAAATTGGTGGCCTGAGGAGCACTTATCTAAGGGAGCGCAAGAAGGTCACGGATTCCCAGGGATCCGGAGCTGCAGCATATGACATTTATGTCCCCAGGCTGTGGTACTATGAGAGACTTCGTTTTCTGTCAGACCAGACTGGAGTCAGGGAATCCCTCTCAACCCTTCCTTCCACTCTTCCTCCCACCCCAGCTGAGGCTTCCGATGCCCAACCTGGGACTTCCAGCCAGGAAGAAGTGGAGGAGCCCAGATGGAGTCAGGTATAGAATTCTTCTACAGATTTCTGGTCAATAAATAAATGATCTTTATTAGATGTTATTATTGATCACTAATTGCTGATTTAATAAAGTGTTTTACATATCAATAGACAGTAGTGGACAAAAATAATTAGGACAAGAATGAAAAATGCTGGGCTCAGAAGGATAGTCTGTTATATTTGTTAACATTCAATTTACAACAGTCATGAAATGATAATTGTGTGTGATTGATGAATAAAAAACTAAAACTATGTCCCTTTTTCATACACAGGAAGATCTCAGCCAGGACGAGGCTCTGGAATGTGGCACACAGGAGGAGGCTGTGGAATGTGGCAGCCAGGAGGAGGCGGAGGTTAGTGGCAGCCAGGAGGAGGCGGGGCTAAGTGGCAACCAGGAGAAGCCTGGGCCCAGTAGGAGCCTGACGGAATCGCAGGTTCCTCCCCTCCGCCTTCCAAACAAAAGACCCAGGAAGGGGAGTCACGTGCAGGATTCAGCGCTCAGGCTCATTCAGGAGGCTTCTGCATCCCTCAGAGCATTGCCCACTCCTGAAGAGGCCTTTACCTGCATGGCTGCCACCAAACTGAAGGGCATGCAGGAGGACCAACGCCAGCTGTGTGAGAACCTTCTTTATAAAGTCCTAACTAAGGGGTGAGTGGCGAAATCACACCCAATACCCACCTGAGTGAGTTGGACCATCCTCCTCCTCCTCCTCCTGCCACAACTACACCACCACAGCCACAGCATGGAAGGAAGCATGGAAGATAGACCAGAGAGTGATGGCCTGGGTTCAGTCTGGTCTGACAAAAGATGCAGGCTCTTGTATGACCACAGCCTGGGAACATACATGTCATCTGCTGCTTTCATGATCTCTTGGACTTCTGGACCAGACTGCACTCCCTTAGATATGGACTCCTCAGGCCACCAATTTTGCAGTAAAATAATTGATGTGTGCCCTGGGGGTCAAAGGCTTCACCAATTTCTGCTGTTTCTCCAGTGTTGCCCCCCTCTTTATTTGGTTGTGAGCCCTTAATAAAGGAATTTTTGGTTCAATTATACTCGCCTATGTGTGTTTTCCTTCAAAAAGGACAGTTTGTTTGTGAGGAGGCAGGTACATTTCAAAACTACAATGTGAAATTAACAAGAGACGCCAACACCAAACAATCTCCTTGAGATTAAATAATACAAGATAATAATCGTGTTGTGGTAACTTGACACACAAAACACACACAAAAATATTATGGGGTAAAACCCCAAAAAACTAAAAAAAAACATCAGCCTTGAAAAAATACAAAACAAAAATAAAACAACAAAAAAGAAATTTGGTCAGATGTGACAAATCAAAATATATTGAGGGAATCACGATAAATAATAAAGAAAGAAGTTTGTGAGAAGTCTGTGTGAATATGAGCAGCAAAACTACTTCATTCTTCTCACATTATAAAGAAGAAGAGAGTGCGCTGTATTAAACAATTTAAAACATTGCAGCGTGACGAAAGTGCTGTATCCATTCCAAACGCTAATTTTACCAGACCGAGCTGTTCCGTCTCGGAATTTCTTCTGAGCATGCGTGGCATTTTGTGCGTCGGAATTGTCCACACACGGTCGGAATTGACGCGATCGGATTTTGTTGTCGGAAAATTTTATAGCCTGCTCTCAAACTTTTTGTGTCGGAAAATCCGATGGAAAATGTCCGATGGAGCCCACACACGGTCGGAATTTCCGACAACAAGCTCCGATCGCACATTTTCCATCAGAATCCGACCGTGTGTACGGGGCATAAGAGCTATCATAGCGGCTGTTCCACTGCTTGATCGCTCTTACGGGAGGCGAGAGGGGATGTTCCCCCCCTTCCCGCCGCCCTCCGGTGCTTCTACCGACTCACCGCTACAATCGAAGCCAGGATCGTTTTTTTTTTTAATTCATTTCAGGCTTCCCAGCCTAGAGGTGAAATGTGGGGTCTTATTGACCCCATATCTCACTGTAAAGAGGGCCTGTCATGCCATATTCCTATTACAAGGGATTTTTACATTCCTTGTAATAGGAATAAAAGTCATCAAAACATTTTTTTTTTGGAAAAAAGTGTCAAACTAAAATAAATAAAGTAAAATGAGCAATAGAAAAAAAAATTTTTAAAGCGCCCCTGTCCGTGTGCTGGCATGCAGAAGCGAACGCATACATAAGTCCCGCCCACATATGAAAACGGTGTTCAAACCACACATGTGAGGTATCGAATGTTAGAGTGAGAGCAATAATTTTGGCCCTAAACCTCCTCTGTAACTCAAAACATGTAACCAGTAAAAAATTTTAAAGTGTCGCCTATGGGGATTTTCAAGTAGCGAAGTTTGGCACCATTCCACGAGTGTGTGCAAATTTGAAGGGTGACATGTTAGGTATCTATTTACTCGGCGTAACTTCATCTTTCACATTATGCAAAAACATTGGGCTAACTACTGTTTTTTTTTTTTTTTAAGCACAAAACAGTTTTTTTCCAAAAAAACGCATTCGAAAAATTGCTGCGCAAATACCGTGCGAGATAAAAAGTTGCAACAACCGCCATTCTATTCTCTAGGGTCTTTGCTAAAAAAAATATATATAATGTTTTGGGGTTCTATGTAATTTTCTAGCAAATAAATGATGATTTTTACTTGTAAGAGAAATGTCAGAATTGGCCTGGGTGCTCCAGAATGCCTGAAGGTGCTCCGTGCATGTTGGGCCTCTGTATGTGGCCACGCTGTGTAAAAGTCTCACACATGTAGTATCGCCATACTCGGGCGTAATAGCAGAATGTGTTTTGGGGTGTCATTTGTGGTATGCATATGCTGTGTGTGAGAAATAACCTGCTAATATGACAATTTTGTGAAAAAAAAGAAGAAAAAATCTTGATTTTGCAAAGAATTGTGGGAAAAAATTACAATTTCAAAAAAACTCACCATGCATCTTTCTAAATACCTTGGAATGTCTTCTTTCCAAAAAGGGAAATTAGATAGGCCGTCAGTACTTCAGGTGTGATCAATTTTCAGATATTGGCACCATAGCTTTTGGACTCTATAACTTTCACAAAGACCAAATAATATACACCAATCTGTACTTATTTTTACCAAAGATATGTAGCAGTATAAATTTTGGCCAAAATTTACAAAGAAAAATTACTAATTTGCTAAATTTTATAACAGAAACAAAGAAAAATTAATTTTTTTACAGAATTTTCAGTCTTTTTTCTTTTATAGCACAAAAAATTAAAAACCCAACGGTGATTAAATACCATCAAAAGAAAGCTCTATTTGTGTAAAAAAAGGACAAAAATGTCATATGGGTACAGTGTTGTATGACTGAGGAATTGTCATTCAAAATGTGAGAGCACCGGAAGCTGAAAATTGGTCTGGTTAGGAAGAGGGTTTAAGTGCCCAGTGGTCAAGTGGTTAATAAACAGTTATTAGAGACCCAAGAAAGCTGAACTATCAAACAGGCTTTGGCTGATTATAGTCAAGCGACTCTAAATTAGGGCAAGGTGGCTAACTTTAAACTTTGGGCAGGGTGACTACAAATAAAAGGTGGTTGTCCCAATGTGGCTGCAAAATTCAAAAGATTTGCTAGCTTATTGGGTTTATCACCAGTGGATAATAAAGGTCAAGCCAAAATAGTTTATCTTATATTTATGAGCAAATTCTTTTTGCAGAGAGACTGCAGGTTTTAGCGATTATATATAATAAATGTGAAGGTAAGAAGGTGTATAGTGGACAATATGTCCATTTATTATCACAGTCTATTGTAATTCTAGCTACAATGTTTCTAACTATGGACATGATCATAGTGGAACTGGTTTATAGGCCATGATGACGACAGGGAAAAAATGGTTGACCAGGCCAAAATTTTCCTTTTACAGGGTAGTTAGTATAGGTAAAAAAAACAAATAAAATGGTGCGCTATATTAAGATTTCCAATGTGATATGACACATATAAAATGCATAAATGACTTATGCCGTGTACACACTGTCGGACTTTTCGGATACAAAAGTCCGACAGCCCGTCCGACAGACTTTTGACAGACTTTCGACGGACTTTTGGCGGACCTGCGGCGGACTTTCTAACGAACGGACTTAACTACATACGATCACACAAAAGTCCGACGGATTCGTACGTGATGACGTACACTGGATTAAAATAAGGAAGTTGATAGCCAGTAGCCAATAGCTGCCCTAACGTCGGTTTTTGTCCGTCGGACTAGCATGCAGACGAGCGGATTTCTGGGTCTGGCGGAGTTACGACGTAAAGATTTGAAGCAAGTTCCAAATCTAAAGTCCTTCAGATTTGCAACTGGAAAAGTCAGCTAAAGGTCCGGTGGAGCCCACACACGATCGGATTGTCCACCGGATTTGGTCCGTCAGCGTCGATCGGACCAGTCTGGCCAAAAAGTCCGACCGTGTGTACGCGGCATTAGTTCAAAATGATAATATCAAACATATTGAATAATAAAATAAAAAATGTCCATTGTGCTGGCAAAGCAAAATTCTGTGATGTTGCTCCAAAGTTAACAAGGTGACGACAAACTTGTGCTCGCCCCTGTGTGAATCTGTTCAACTCAGGGCGTTTGACTGCACACTTTGACTTGTGACAATGAGGAAGACACGTGACTGATCCCTGACACGCGTAGGGGAGGGGACAGGATGGTGCAGTAGGCAACATGTTTGAACGCTTTGAAAGGACAAGCTATCTCATCATTTCTTTCTTTTATCTGCTGTAGAGTGGTGCGCTTTAGCACCTGGAAGATGTGAGTACCCAGATTGATGTTTTATAAATACAATACATTTTTAAATGATAAAACACCATTTAAACTTTGGAAAGGTAGATTGAGTGACTCTAAAATATCATGCACCTCATCCCTGATATTAACAGTAAATGGAAATAGGAGGATGGGATTATAGCGGTGCTTGAATAAAGAAAAGTAAATATAAGATTACTTTTATAAATCTTTATTATCACATAGAAGAGAGAAGGGGTTCAATGAAAGTGATTAATAGAGCATATGCAATTTGCTTTTTTTACTGGTCGCTAGTGTCCCACAGGGGCACAGATGGTCAGAAGTAGATGTTATATCCCAATATGTTTCGTCAGTATTGGCTTCCTCAGGGCATTATTTAGGGCCACCAGTATTCACACAGCTCTACCACTAATAAGATACAAAAAAGTTTTCATCAGTAATCAAATAAGAGAGAAATAAAACAAAAATACATAGATAAAATATATATATAGACATTAGTCATGGCTTCAAAGGTGAATACCCACCTCCACCAATCCCAGTCAACGGGCGCAAAACAGGGAGACCCCACCAGCCCAACCAGAGAAAATGGCGGGGGGCGTGCAAAACCACAGGAGATATAAAAGGACCAGGCTACAAATGCAAATGAAAAATGGAAAAAGTTTTAAACATTTATATTGGACATGACTCAAGATTAAGGCAGGGACGCCTAGGGAAGATTTCATAATAGTGAAATCACTGTTCTGTTAAATTGCTTTGGATAGGCACTATGAAAAATGAAAGAAAAATAGAAATAGATCCATGTTCAAACATATTCAACACTATTAGTACTGAAGAGTAGGTGTCAGAAGTTAGATATAATAGAACAAGGCTTATTATCACTTGTTGTGTAATAGAGGTTAATTAAACATATAACACTGATGATAAGCTAAAGTGGTAACCATTCATAGGGAGAGATGAAAAAGATCCAAATCAGGTTAAATCTAAAAAAAAAAGAAAAAAACAGATCAGCATGGCTGAGTTGAAATAGAAAAAAGGGTCACTGCATTCGCATTGTATGATAAGTTCAGGGGGAAAAAAAGGAAAAAAGAAAAAAAAAAGGGAGCACAATATTTCATAAATTGGGTTTCCATATTTCCAAAGGTTTATATGTAGAAAAGAGGAGAATAAAAGTTGGCATACGGTAGCATCAGATTAATTATAAATACCTGTGATAACAGTGTAGACAAACAAAGATCATCCCTGCTCTCCAGCTGATCGTGTACTGGAGTGGCCGGCCTTATATATCTCCCACTCGCTCGGCGTCTGATGTCACCAAGGGAGTGCGGACAAGAGATGCCCACCGCCTATGCTCCAACAGGTGACCCTCCACCTGCCTACAGGATCCAGAGATCCAGGCGGCAGGGCGGGTTAGATTGATCACGCGACGTAATCCGCATCATCCACTCAGAGGGCAGCATCACCTAAAGGAGGAGATGGACCTTTAGCACACATGCCACCAGGGTCCTGGGCTGGAGTAAGGCTGAGCCAAGAACATGACAGGTCTCTTTGTGGATAGACTGTGGGATTGGACAGAGGGCAAAAACGGGCATCAAAGAAAAAGATGTCCTGGGCGTCCATGCAGCCGTGCACTTGGCCCACCACCCACCAACCCGGACAGCGATAGGGGATCCTAGATCCACCCGCCGATCAGGAGGAGGGGGGAGAGAGGAAAAAGGCAATGGATTGCACCACACAGAATGGTGAACCTGCCAGTAGGCATGCAGAAAATACCCATAACACAAGCATTGAATTCATAATTAATATGAAGATACAACAATCGTATAATAAAGTGTAATACAGAATAAATCACATAGTTTTAAAGATAACACTGAACATCTGAAAAAAATTATATAATATTTAAATACACATGGGTATAAAGGGAAGTTCTGTGAACAGAGAATAGCAATACAGAAACTTCTATAAATATACCATCACTGTTCAAATGTGTTCACCCCAGACGATATCTTTGTGGATGAAACGCGTCGGTTCGAGCCTGCTGATCCAATTGCATCAATTTATCAATTAACAAGCGCTTGTTTTACCTCTTCCAAAATGTGAGTGTAAATCTTTCATTTTTAACCGGTTCAATACAGGGCATTTTCACCCCCTTCCTTCCCAGACCAATTTTTAGTTTTCAGCGCTGTCGCACTTTAAATGACAATTGCGCGGTCGTGCGACATTGTACCCAAACAAAATTGATGTCCTTTTTCCCCCCACAAATAGAGCTTTCTTTTGGTGGTATTTGATCACCTCTGCAGTTTTAATTTTTTGCGCTATAAACAAAAGAAGAGCGACAGTTTTGAAAAAAACACAATATTTTTTACTTTTTGCTATAATAAATATCCCAATTTTTTAAAAAAAAACAAATTTTTTCCTCAGTTTCGGCCGATACATATTCTTCTACATATTTTTGGTAAAAAAAATCGCAATAAGCGTATATTGATTGGTTTGCGCAAAAGTTATAGCGTCTATAAAATACGGGATAGATTTATGGCATTTTTAAAAAAAAATTATTTATTTATTTTTTTTTACTAGTAATAGTGGCGATTGCAATTTTTTTTCGTGACTGCGACATTATGGCGGACACATCGGACACTTTTGACACATTTTTGGGACCATTCACATTTATACAGCGATCAATGCTATAAAATTGCATTGATTACTGTGTAAATGTGACAGGCAGTGAAGGGGTTAACCACTAGGGGGCGGGGAGGGGTTAAATGTGTTTCCTAGGGAATTCTTCTAACTGTAGGGGGAGGGGACGCTCAAGGGGAGGAGACCGATCAGTGTTCCTCCATTCTGGGAACACAGATCGCTCTCCTCTGAGCTGACAGGACGTGGATCTCTGTGTTTACACACAGAGATCCACGGTCTGGCCCGGTTAACGGGCAATCGCGGGTGCACGGCGGACATCGCAGCCGCCGAACACACGCACCGGGACCCGAGCAACACGGCGGGCGCGCGCCCCCGGCGGCGCGCACGCGCCCCCTAGGCGGCTGGGAACCCGAGGCCGTCATATGACGTCCACCCAGGATGGGAGATCCCATTTGTGGACGTTATATGTACATACGCGGGTAGGGAAGTGGTTAATAATAAATTCTGTGTTATGTGGATTTACACTATGTGCGTTTTTTATTCCTTTTTGGCCCTATATGTTTTAATCCACAAGACGTTTTATATATCTTGGAGTTTCCTTTCTTGTTGACTGGTGTTCCTTGTGAGAAGATTATTTTATCCAATTTTATCAATGCCTATATCCATCCGGGCTCTACTATTTTTGGTGAAGAATCACCGACAAGTCTGTTTGATTCATGGGGCATATGTCCTACTGAATCCATACTTTCTGGTAAGCCTCAGTGTTATTGGTGGTGCTCCATCTCCCCTTTTCATGCACGTTCAGCGGTGGCTTCAAAATTACCACTTGGGGTGTCAAGATACATACATTTTGGACATTTCCATTTCATCAAACACTCTTTCTCACTCAGTGGACTTTTTCCTTTATTCATTTTCTCTATTATTTCTTTTGAGTTTATAATAAGTTGTTCACTGTATTTTATGTGTATGGTATACATTGGTTTAATCACCTGATATCACTGTATTTTATATGTATGGTATACATTGGTTTAATCACCTGATATCATTGAATTTATATGTATGGTATACATTGGTTTAATCACCTGATATCATTGAATTTATATGTATGGTATACATTGGTTTAATCACCTGATATCATTATTTCAATACTGCACATGTATATTGTTAGTTTGATATCTTCACAATTATTCTAACTTTGATACATTTAGATGTGTATCAGGTTATCTATGCACTTTAGATCACCCATTTATATTTTAAATTTTAAATTATTAGCGTTGCACAATCACTTTTCAACTCAGCCATGCTGATCTTAGTTTTTTTTTTTTTTTAAGATTGAATCTGATTTGGATCTTTTTTCCATCTCTACCTATGTAGGGTTACCAGTTTAACTTATCATTAGTGTTAAATGTTTAATTAACCTCTATTACACAACAAGTAATAATAAGCCTTGTTCTATTATAACTAACTTCTGACGCCTGCTCTTTAGTACTTTTGTTGAATATGTTTGAACATGGAACTATTTTCTATTTTTATTTTTATTTTTCATAGTGTCTATCCAAAGCAATTTAACAAAACAGTGATTTCACTATTATAACATCTTCCCCAGGCATCCCTGCTTTAATCTTCATGCATTACTGAGCATAGCAAGTCGATTTTGAGGCTTTTTTTGGCCACCACGTTGGACAATGAGTCATGTCCAATATAAATGTTTAAAACTTTTTCCATTTTTGATTTGCATCTGTAGCCTAGTCCTTTTATATCTCCTATGGTTTTGCACAGTCTCCCCCGCCCCAGGCAGCGTCGGTTTAGCGCCAGTACCGCTAACACCCATGCTCGCAGCATACACCTCCCTTAGTGCTATAGTATCTGAACGGATCGATATCTGATCCGATCAGATCTATACTCCCCAGCAGTTTAGGGTTCCCATAAATGCAGTGTTAGCAGGATCAGCCCAGCAACCTGCTAGCACCTGCGTTTTGCCCCTTAGCCCAGCCCTGCCCAGCCTACCCAAGTGCAGTATCGATCGATCACTGACACTTACAAAACACTAAGCACCCATAACTGCAGCGTTCGCAGAGTCAGGCCTGATCCCTGCGATCGTTAACAGTTTTTTGGTAGCGTTTTGAATCAGTCGCTAACAGTCAAGAGCTTTTTTGCCTGTGATTCTCACTAGTGTACCCCTAAATGTAGAGCCCAAAATGGCAAATCGAAGGTACACTAGTGAAGAGGCCTACACGTTTCTGAGCATGACAGATAGTGAAGAGGAAGTCACTCATCTGTCAGATTCAGGCTCAGAATACGATCCTGTAGAGGACAGCGGCTCCATGACAGATAGCTCTGACGACGGAGTTGTGGTCCCTGCTAAGGTCAGGCGTACCAGACCCCAATCCCCAGCGGCCTAGTACACCCTGGTCGTATATCCAGCACTGCAGTATCACGTTGTGACGTGGCGAGTCCCATAAGTGCAGTTCAAGCTGGCAAGGTGGCAAGCACTAGTAGTGTCCCGCTGCCACCAAGAAGACAATCACAGGCCCATCGTGCCCATAGTGCCCTTTCTGCTGCATTCGCCAATCTGAATTGGGAGCCCACCACTTCTGCAGCACCCGTACTTCCCCCATTCTCTGGCCAACCCAGAATTCAGGTGGAAACAGTTGATTTTACGCTACTGGATTTTTATTCGCTGTTTTTCACCGAAGATCTGTATAGATCTTTTGTGGACCAAAGCAATTTATACGCTGGTCAACACATCGCCGCTAATCTCCAGTCCTCCCTTGCCAGAGATTGGAGACCAATTACGGTCTCCGAATTTAAGATCTTTCTGGGCCTTTTCACTCAACATGGGCATAAATAAAAAGAGTGAGTTGCGGTCATATTGGTCCACTGACCCAATTTACCATATGCCCGTGTTCTCTGCTTCCATGGCCAGGGCACGATACGAGCAGATTTTGCGGTTCATGCACTTCAATGACAATGAACTCTGTCGTCCTCGTGGAGACCCTGGATACGATCGGCTCTACAAAATTCGGCCCCTCGTAAACCACTTCAACCAACGTTTTGCAGACTTGTTTACTCCCCATCAAGTTGTCTGTGTTGATGAGTCCCTGATTAAATTTTCTGGCCGCTTGTCATTCAAACAGTACCTTCCCAGCAAGCGTGCCAGATACGGGGTCAAGATGTAAAAGCTCTGTGACAGGGCCACAGGCTATACATGTAGATTTATGGTTTACGAGGGCAAAGATAGTCATGTAGAGCCGACAAACTGCCCTGACTACATAGGAAGCGCTGGCAAGATAGTGTGGGACTTGGTGTCACCCTTATTCGGAAAGGGGTACCACTTGTACGTGGACAATTATTACACGAGCGTGGCACTTTTTAGTCACCTTTTTGATCATCAGATTGGAGCATGTGGCACCGTGCGACCTAATCGCCGGGGCTTTCCCCAGCGGCTTGTAGATTCCCATCTTAGGCTGGGTGAGAGAGCCTACTTGCAGTGTAATAATTTGCTCGCTATGAAGTGGAGGGACAATAAGAATGTTTTTGTTCTTACCTCCCTTCATGCAGACACGACGGTCCAAATTACTATGGCGACTGGTGTTGTGGTGAAACCCCCCTGTGTCCACGAATATAACCAAAATATGGGAGGGGTGGACCTCAACGACCAGTTGTTGGCGCCGTACCTAGTTGCCCATAAGGCCAGATGCTGGTACAAAAAAGTGTCTGTTTATTTATTTCAATTGGCTTTGCTGAACGCTCAGAGCTTCAGGAAGGACTGGATCCTTCCTTAAATTCCAGGAAGAGACCGTCAGAGCCCTTCTGTATCCAGATGGTGCTCCACCTCACCGTCCCCAACCAAATGAAGTAAGCCGGCTGCATGAGAGGCATTTTCCTTATGTCCTCTCGAGTACCCCTACCCAACGAGCCCCCCAAAGAAGATGTTGTGTCTGTAGCAAGCGCGGATTTAGGCGTGACACCCGGTATTATTGTCCCACCTGTCCTGACAATCCTGGTCTATGCATTGGTGAATGTTTTGAACACTACCATACACTAGTTGAGTTTTAGCGTAGGGTACAGCATTGCACAGACTAGGACACACTTTCACAGGGTCTCCCAAGATGCCATCGCATTTTGAGAGACCCAAACCTGGTACCAGTTACAAAAAAGTTAACGTTACTAAAAAAGTGTAAAAAATAAAATAAAAAAATAAAAAAAAAATAAAAACACAAAAAAAAAATAAAATAAAAAAAACAAAAATAGTTGTCGTTTTATTGTTCTCTCTCTCTATTCTCTCTCTATTGTTCTGCTCTTTTTTACTGTATTCTATTCTGCAATGTTTTATTGTTATTATGTTTTACCATGTTTGCTTTTCAGATATGCAATTTTTTTATACTTTACTGTTTACTGTGTTTTGTTGGTAACCATTTTTTTGTTTTCAGGTACGCCATTCAGCTGCAGAGCGGATTTATTTATCTTGACAGCAACAGCGTTTGCTCCCACGATACATAAAGCTGTGACTCCAGCACTGTCGGAGGTGATTTCACCACCACAGTTACATACTTCAGCATATATGCCGAAGCGTGGGGGCAGCAGTGGGTGGAGGAGCGATTTGCTCCTGCCTTTTGTGGGAGGATGCCCCCACGCTTCGGCATATATATATTTTAGGCACAGGTTGCGTTAACTGTTTTATTTTTTACTATTTTTTTTTGTAATTGCTTTGCAGGTATGGTAAGTCTTACTGTTATACTGTAATGTTACTTTGTTTTATTGTTAACCATCATTTGCTTAGCAGGTACGCCATTCAGTTGCAGCACGGATTTACTTATCTTGACAGCAACAGCGTTTGCTCCCACGATACATAAAGCCGTGACTCCAGCGCTGTCGGAGGTGATTTCACCACCACAGTTACATACTTCAGCATATATGCCGAAGCGTGGGGGCAGCAGAGGACGGAGGAGCGATTTGCTCCTAACTTTTGCGGGAGGATGCCCCCATGCTTCGGCATATATATACGGTGCATGTATGCCCATCATTAGAATTGGGTAGATGAAGGGAGGTATTCTAATGGTGGGCATACCCACCGATCAATATCTTTTTTTCGTTCAGCCTACAGGCTGCATGAAAATTAAGTTTACAATATATGCCCATGGACCAGCAACGTACTGGTATGTTGCTGGACTTTGAGTGGTTATACCAGAATGATGCCTGCAGGTTTAGGTATCATCTTGGTATCATTCTTTTCAGCCAGCGGTTGGCTTTCATGTAAAAGCAATCCTAGTGGCTAATTAGCCTCTAGACTGCTTTTACAAGCAGTGGGAAGGAATCACCCCCCCCCCACCGTCTTCCTTTGTTTTCTCTGGCTCTCCTGTCCCAACAGGGAACCTGAGAATGCATCCGGTGATTCAGCCAGCTGACCATAGAGGTTATCAGAGACCAGAGTGGCTCCAAACATCTCTATGGCCTAAGAAACCGGAAGCTATGAGCATTTCATGACTTAGATTTCTCCGGATGTAAACAGCGCCATTGGGAAATTGGGAAAGCATTTTATCACAGAGATCTTTGTGTGGTCAGATGCCTTGAGGGCAGAGGAGAGATCTAGGGTCTAATAGACCCCAGTTTTTTCAAAAAAGAGTACCTGTCATTACCTATTGCTATCATAGGGGATATTTACATTCCCTGACATAACAATAAAAATGATTAAAAAAAAATAAAAATGAAAGGAACAGTTTAAAAATAAGATAAAAAAGCAAAAAAAAATAAAGAAAAAAAAAAAGGGCATACATTTTTGATTTCACTCCTCACTACCTATCACAGTTTTGAAGGCCATAAAATGCCAAGATGGCACAAAACCCCCCCAAATGGCCCCATTTTGGAAAGTAGACACCCCAAGCTATTTGCTGAGAGGCATGTAGAGTCCATGGAATATTTTATATTGTGACACAAGTTGCGGGAAAAAGACAATTTTTTTTTTTTTTGCACAAAGTTGTCACTAAATGATATATTGCTCAAACATGCCATGGGAATATGTGAAATTACACCCCAAAATACATTCTGTTGCTTCTCCTGAGTACGGAGATACCACACGTGTGAGACTTTTAGGGAGCCTAGCCGCGTACGGGATCCCGAAAACCAAACACCGCCTTCAGGCTTTCTAAGGGCGTAAATTTTTGATTTCACTCTTCACTGCCTATCACAGTTTCGGAGGCCATGGAATGCCCAGGTGGCAAAAAAAACCCCCAAATGACCCCATTTTGGAAAGTAGACACCCCAAGCTATTTGCTGAGAGGTATAGTGAGTATTTTGCAGACCTCACTTTTTGTCACAAAGTTTTGATAATTGAAAAAAGAAAAAAAAAATGACATTTGAAAAGTTAGGCGCTTCTGTGGATTTCCACATATTGGCAATGGCAAGCCTTGCTGCTAACAGGATATGTGATACTACTGTTCTATAGCAATGTGGGTATATATCTAGATTTAATCCTAATAATGCTGTTGGCAGTGTCAGTTCTGTCAAATTACCTGTAAGTTCTGCAATAAAGGAGGAACTGAGTTCCAAAAACTTGAAAGATTCTTCCATGACCAAAGAATATGGTATAGGTTTCCCACTAATTCCTCACACCTCCAGCAGATGGGAGAGGTGGAAGGGAATATTTTGGATAATCTATAAGGTGTCAGGTACCATCTGTTAAGAATTTTTTTGTGAATTATCTCAATGTTCTATACATGAGGATGCTGTACAAGTGATCAATAGGGCTTTATGCCATTTTTTCCATGTAAAGGTTTGTGAAAGGTCCTTTTCCCATTTTAACATGTTGGGATATTTTCCTTCTGGGGAAGAAAGGAAGAGAAGGTTGTAGAAAAGTCTAATTCCTTTTGCTTTTTAAAATTTGTGATGTGTGAAATATTGCCATATGTCTGTTGGGATATCAATTTTGTCAGAAAGGTTTATATTTTTTAGATAGGCGCATTTGCTGAATTTCCCATCCACTATGTTCTTGAAGTGTGCTGGTAGGCAATTATAAGTTTGGAAGCCTTGTTTGGTCCATTCTTTTGTTGATTGACGTATTTTAAAGTAATCTATTATTCTTCTGGGCAATGCTATTTTAGTGAACAAGTTTCTCTTTTTAGTTTTAGATAGAATATGTTTCCAAGCTATTAAAGTTGATTTAATAGAAAGGAGGTGTGGAACAATTATTTTTTTGGTTATTACATGCTTCGTCATAGAAAGGGCGATTCGGTCATGACCTATAGTATTTTCTTTTTCAATATTTAACCATAGTTTATCATTAGAAGAGGTAAACCAATATTTCATTTGGTCTAATAAAGAAGCATAATGATAGTTTCTAATGTCTGGCAGTCCCATTCCTCCTAGGTCTTTGTTGGCAGTTAGTATTGAGAATGCTACTCTTGTTTTTTTTCAATTCCATATGTCATTTTTTAATTTAGTGTTCATTTGTTTAAAGAATTTGGAGGGTAACAGAATTGGAAGAGTGCGGAAATAATTTAGTATTTTGGGTAATATTTGCATCTTAAATGTTACTATTTTCCGACCCATGAAAGTTGAGTTTTTTGGATTTCATGCAGATCATTATTAGTTTGTTCTAGGAGTTTTGGAAAATTTACATCATATAGTTTGGAAGAAGGATATGTAAGTTTTATACCTAGATATGTTATAGTTGTCTCGTCCCAATTATATCTGTATTTCTCACAAAATTTTTCCCGTTTGGGCTGTGTGGAGGTTCATGGGTAGGATATAACATTTATTTTGATTCATTTTATAATAGTACACATTACTATATTGGTCTAATAATTTCTGAACATTATAAAGAGATATGTCGGGGTTTGTCAAGGTTAAGATGATGTCATCTGCAAAAAGGCCCAGTTTGTGATCATATTGTCCTGCTTTTATGCCACTGATGTCCAGATTAGTGCGTATATATTCAGCTAATGGCTCTATTGCTAGGGAAAATATTATTGGGGAAAGTGGGCATCCTTGTCTAGTGCCATTGGATAAATTGAAGCTTTTGGAGATTAATCCTGAGGAGAGCACTTTTGCTGAGGGTTGGGAATATAATGACATAATAGCTGAGTGTATGAATCCTTTCATGCCAAATTTTTCTAATGTTTTGGAGATATATTGCCAATGCATCGAATGCTTTTTCAGTATCTAAAGCTAACAGAAGAGCGGGTGTTTTGTTATTTTCAATATGGTTGATTAGATTCACCATTCTTCTAATGCCATCAGGGGCTTGTCTGCCTTTAACAAATCCTACTGAATTGGACCCAATGAGATAGGATGTTATACTTATTAAACAATTGGCTATAATATTAGCATAAATTTTTATGTCTACATTTAGTAGTGATATAGGTCTGCAATTTATGGGTGATGTTGGTTCTTTATCTGGTTTTGGGATGGTAATTTTTAACGCTTCTAGCATCTCTTTTGGGAATTGGCTAGATATTGCTATTTGATTGAACATTTTGGTCAGATGAGGCGATAGTATTTCACTAAATGCTTGGAAATATTCTCCTGAGAGTCTATGCATGGGGTTTTGTTTTTAGACAAGGATTTTATAACTTTGAGAGTTTATTGTAATGAGATTGGGTTGTTGATTTGTTGTAGATCTTCCGGATCTATTTTTGTCAGGTTGATATTTTTTAGATAGTCAGCTATATTTTGGGGTGAAGGTTGTGGGGTGGATTGATCTATTGTAAGGTTATATAGAGATTCCTAATATTCTGAGAAGGAATCAGCTATTTCTTGGGGTTGTAAATTGCTTCATTTGATTTGTGGTGAACTAACTTGTTAATTTTTTTTTTATTTTGACATTGCCGTAGTTGGTTAGCCAAAAGTTTACCCAATTTATTACCTTGAGAATAGTAATTCAGTTTCATTAGTTTCATGTATTTTGTCATGGTTATCTATCAGCCTATGGGGGTCATTTACTATAGCGCCAAAAAATCTCCTGTAGTACCAAACACTAACTCTCAAAAAAGGCCAGAAAGACTTCAACTCTCAGAAAGTCAGCGCTAATGCAAATGGAAAGCAGCGCTATTGCGGCAATAATGCCTGTCAGATCACATATGCTGGAATAGTGGAAGTCCATGGGGCTCGAACCTACAAAATCCAAAGTTCTCACTGAAGGCTTATATGCAAGTTCTTTGCCATAAAAAGTGTTTGGGGACCTGGGTCCTACCCCAGGGGACATGTATCAATAAAATTTTTTTTTTTAAAAACGTCAGTTTTTTCGGGAGCAGTGATTTTAATAATGCTTTGAGTGAAACAATAAAAGTGTAATATTCCTTTAAATTTCATACCTGGGGGGTGTCTATAATATGCCTGTAAAGGGGCGCATGTTTCCCGTGTTTAGAGCAGTTTGACAGCAAAATGGCAT
The DNA here is from genome assembly GCF_042186555.1 of Aquarana catesbeiana. Lineage (NCBI taxonomy): Eukaryota > Metazoa > Chordata > Amphibia > Anura > Ranidae > Aquarana > Aquarana catesbeiana. Next base: position 216,631,708 of record NC_133328.1, on the reverse strand, counting down.
TTCAAAGGAAAAAAGTCATTTAAAACTACTCGTGGCTATTAATGAATTGTCGGTCCGACAATACACATAAAAGTTCATTGATAAAAACGGCATGGGAATTCCCCACAGGGGAACCCTGAACCAAAATTAAAAAAAAATGACGTGGGGGGGGGGTCCCCCTAAATTCCATACCAGGCCCTTCAGGTCTGGTATGGTTTTTAAGGGGAACCCCACGCCAAAATTTTTTTAAAAAATGGCGTGGGGTCCCCCCAAAAATCCATACCAGACCCTTATCCGAGCACGCAACCTGGCAGGCCGCAGGAAAAGAGGGGGGGGGGAGAGAGCGGCCCCCCTCCTGAACCGTTCCAGGCCACATGCCCTCAACACTGGAGGGTGTTTTGGGGTAGCCCCCCAAAACACCTTGTCCCCAAGTTGATGAGGACAAGGGCCTCATCCCCACAACCCTTGCACGGTGGTTGTGGGGGTCTGCGGGCGGGGGCTTATCAGAAACTGGTACAAAAATACCCCTACCAAAAAAAGTGTCAAAAATGTTAAAAATGACAAGAGACAGTTTTTGACAATTCCTTTATTTAAATGCTTCTTCTTTCTTCTGTCTTCTATCTTCTTTCTTCTTTCTTCTATCCTCCTTCAGGTTCTTCCGCCATCTTCTTCTTCTTCTGGTTCTTCCTCCGGTGTTCTCTTCCGGCATCTTCCTCTGCGCCGTCTTCTTCCCTTCTTTTCCTCGGGCTCCGCATACATGATGGCATGATGGGAGGCTCCCGCTGTGTGACGCTTCTCCTCTTCTGACAGTTCTTAAATAACTGATGCACGGGAACTTGACAGGGACTTCCCTGTGGCATTCCCCGTGACATCAGAGGGGGGGCAGGGTCACCTATTATGTAACCCCGCCATCATGGATGCGGAGCGGCCCGAGGAGAAGAAGGGAAGAAGACGGCGCGGAGGAAGATGCCGGACGAGAACATTGGAGGAAGAACCAGAAGAACCAGAAGAAGAAGATGGAGGAAGAAACCAAAGAAAGAAAGAAGATAGAAGATAGAAGAAAGAAGAAGCATTTAAATAAAGGAATTGTCAAAAACTGTCTCTTGTCATTTTTAACATTTTTGACACTTTTTTTGTGAAATGGTAGGGGTACTTTTGTACCTCATTACCATTTCACACAGGGGGAGGGCCGGGATCTGGGGGTCCCCTTGTTAAAGGGGGCTTCCAGATTCTGCTAAACCCCCCACCCGCAGACCCCCACAATCACCGGGCAAGGGTTGTGGGGATGAGGCCCTTGTCCCCATCAACATGGGACAAGGTGTTTTGGGGGGCTACCCCAAAGCACCCTCTCAATGTTGAGGGCATGTGGCCTGGTACAGTTCAGGAGGGGGGCGCTCTCTCATCCTGCCCTCTTTTCCTGCGGCCTGCCAGGTTGCGTGCTCGGATAAGGGTCTGGTATAGATTTTTGGGGGGACCCCACGCCATTTTTTAAAAAAATTTTGGCGCAGGGTTCCCCTTAAATTCCATACCAGACCTGAAGGGTCTGGTATAGATTTTGAAGGGGACCCCACGACATTTTTAAAAAAAAATTTTGGCCAGGGTTTCCCTTAACCTCCCTGGCGGTTTTCCCAAGTGTGGCTCGGGGTTAAAATTCAGGACCATTAGCGGTAACCCCGAGCCACACTCGGGATTACATGGCAGGATCCTGGTGTGGCTTTACTTACCTTGTCCCCAGGATCCTGCGATGTCCCCCGCTGTGTCTGCGGGCTCCTTCCTCCTCCGAAGCCTCTCCGTGCCAGGCTCCATTCCCTCGGATAAGGGTCTGGTATGGATTTTTGGGGGGACCCCACGCCATTTTTTAAAAAAATTTTGGCACAGGGTTCCCCTTAAAATCCATACCAGATATAGATTTTGAGGGGGACCCCACGCCATTTTTTAAAAAATTTTGGCCGGGGTTCCCTTTAATATCCATACCAGACCTGAAGGGCCGGGTATGGAATTTAGGGGGACCCCCACGCCATTTGTTTTTTAAATTTTGGTTCGGGGTTCCCCTGTGGGGAATTCCCATGCCGTTTTTATCAATGAACTTTTATGTGTATTGTCGGACCGACAATTCATTATTAGCCGCGAGTAGTTTTAAATGACTTTTTTTCCTTTGAAATGTCATTTTGCTGTCAGACTGTTCTAAACACGGGAAACATGCGCCCCTTTACAGGCATACTGTAGACACCCCCCAGGTACGAAATTTAAAGGAATATTACACTTTTATTATTTCACTTTAAGCATTATTAAAATCACTGCTCCCAAAAAAAATCCACTTTTAAAACTTTTTTGCATTGATACATGTCCCCTGTATGACAATAACTTGCATATTAACCTTTAAAATTAGCACTTTTGATTATTCATGTTCGTGTCCCATAGACTTTAACGGTGTTCGCACAAATTTTTTGTCTGTTTGCATGTTCTGCTGCGAATCGAACAGGGGAGGATGTTCAGCCCATCCCTAGTTATCATTGAGAATCATGGGGTACAACTTGTCAAGTAACTCAGAGGTCCAAAGTTGCCCAACTGTGAAACAAGTCATATATATTTTAATAGAAAGGAGCTCTCATTTATACTTGCATTTATATCAGCAGAACAAATGCAGGAAGTGATGTGTGCACATGGGCCAGAAGCAAATGTGTGGGGATGCCAAACAAATCAATGAACCCCACCCACACAAAATCTAACTACCACATCCACCCATCCATATCTGAATCTACTCATGTCTGAAACTGTTTAGGCATTTCTTGCCTTTGATATTGCTTGAAAGGATTATACTTGCTTTGTAAATCTCTCCTGAAGATATTGTAAAATAAAGCAAAGAAGTTTTTAAGTGCAGCAACCTCTTGGACTTTTTTCTATATATATAAGATTCCACCTTTATCACTAACTTGCAGGTGTGCAGAAGCCTAGGTTTACAATCAAATCGCATGACTATTGGCAGCAATGGCACTGTTCCAATCGATGCCACATTTTTTTGTGGCGCTGCACCAGTTTGCTAAAAGTAGTTCCTGCACTACTTTTGCCAATGTCAGGTGCGACTTCAATAGATATTTGTGTATGAAGCCACATGGATGTCTATCAAGTCGCACCTGAAATCACGCTGACCTTGCTACTTTGAAATCGGGCTACTTCAAGTGAAGTTGCCCGATTTCAAAGTAGGATCAATGTGAACCAGGGCAAAGAGATTTGTTTTTTTGGTGCACAAATACATATTGAAATAAAATAAAAGAGATATTGCAAAACCACCACCCACAAAAACTAAAGAGAAAGAAAAGTAGAAGAAAAAAAAAAACCACTACAACAAAGCTCAATAAAGTACTTTTATTTTACCAGCAGAAAAACAAAACAAAAAATTTACATTCATTTACTAGCTTCAAAAAAATTTGGACAGGATATACGGTGCTACATTTAGCAATGGGATTTTAAGGGCCCTGCTCATAGGAGCTTACAATCTAAAATTTGACAAAACGTTAGAGTGGACACAGCTTTAATTTCAGTGTATAAGGGGCAACACATCACATTTTTATCTGCAATATTATAGAAACATACTTAACAGTCATTCTTACAAAGCATTCCAACATAATATTAAAAACTTATTCAAAACACCCACCACCAGCCCACAATCCACACATACATACATTGGTGACCATGTTCTGCTGGAAGCTGCATTCTGGTGTACACGATTAAACGAGATGAGAATAGGTCAGCAGATGCTTCCAAACGATGTTTGCATGATCAGACGGGAACAATACACGCACAACATTGACAGCATGGCCACATAAACCCACTTTTGCTTGAAAAAATGCACAAGAATTTCATCAAATCTCCCAATATCATTCCTTCTCCCCCACAAATCACAGCAAAAAACCTGACCTTCTCAGGCCAAACAAACCCCCCTACTGCAGGCCTTTATATAAGAGAGGTTGTATTGTTAGCACACTGACACACCCAATAGAAGTACACGCCCACCAGTATCTTTCAATCTGTCTCTTCATGTATGTCCTGTATGCACCTGATAAGCAGGAACACATAATAGTATTCACAACTGTGTTAGCCCTTGGCTATGTGCATCAAATCTCCAAGGACAAAGATCAAAGTCCATTTGCATCCACATAAACAAAGCAACAGTTTTCTAAGCATATGTACCCGTGCAGTGTAAACCCTAAAATTTGAAATGTCCAAGTCCCTGGGCATGATTAGTGCTAATAAACATAAACATCAGTCCTTGGCTGCAATGAGCTTCCAATCTAAAGTCCAAAATTAACTTTCTTACATTAGAACCTATTTCGACAGGAGACAAATAAAATGTCAGCATGTCTTTGGATTGTGGTAAGAAACCCACACAGGGAGAACATATAAACTTCAACTCAAGGATTAGCATGTTGGGGAATTGAACCAACATTCCAGGTGCTATTAGATAGAACTGCTACCCACTTAGCCACCAGGCAGCCCCACACATGTTCTCTGCATCTCTGTTATGTGAACCAGCCCTAAGTCCATAGCCATGCTCAGTGTCACAAGCAATATACAATATATTGGCCTAAGTATTGGGACACCTGCCTTTAAATGCACATGAACTGTAATGGCATCCCAGTATTAGTATTGGGTTCAAAACTCATTTGGCCCACCCTTTGCAGCTATAACAGCTTCAACGCTTCTTGTCCACACGGTTTAGGAGTGTGTCTATGGTAATGTTTGACCATTCTTCCAAGTGCATTTGTGAGGTCAGCCACTGATGTTGGACGAGAAGGCCTGACCTACAGTATCCTCTCTAATTCATCCCCAAGGTGTTCTGTTGTGTTGAGGTCAGGACTCTGTCCAGGCCAGTCAAGTTCCTCCATCCCAAAATCACTCATCCATGTCTTTATGGACCTTGCTTTGTGCACTGGTCCAAATGATTTGGTGGAGGGGGGATTATGATGTGGGGTTGTTTTTCAGGGATTGGGCTTGGCCTCTTAGTTCCAGTTAAGGGAGCTCTTAAGGCATCAGCATACCAAGACATTTTGGACATTTTCATGCTCCCAACTTTGTGGGAACAGTTTGGGGAATGCCCCTTCCTGTTCCAACATGACTGCACACCAGTGCACAAAGCAAGGTCCATAAAGACATGGATGAGCAAGTTTGGGGTGGAGAAACTTGACTGGCCTGCACAGAGTCCTGGCCTCAACCCGATAGAACACCCTTTGGCTGAATTAGAGCAGAGACTGCGAGCCAGGCCTTCTCATCCAACATCAGTGCCTGGCCTCACAAATGCACTTCTGGAAGAATGATCAAACATTCCCACAGACACACTAAACCTTGTGGACAGCCTTCCCAGAAGCTGTCCTAGCTGCAAAGGGTGGGCCAAATCAAATTTTAACCCTACGGACTAAGAATGGGCTGCCATTAAAGTTCATGTGTGTGTAAAGGCAGGTGTCCCAATACTTTTGGCTAAATAGTGTATCTGGAAAAACTTACAATGGTGGTGGAACCCTCCTAAACATAAATACTACATTTATACATAGTTATAGGACCTGGGAGAAGAGACAACTTCTCTACATGAAGCAACGTGGTTAGGATTTGAACCCACACACTCAGGGATACTGAGCAGAAGTTCTAACCTCTAAGCCACGGAGCTGCCACGTGTGAGACCCTCCTACACATAACTACACATAAATACACATAAATACTGCATTTCTTTGGACATGCAAGTGATGGCATTACATTACTCAAGAGTTATTCTTCTTTATTTATTCTGTATATATGGTGTTTTTTTGTGGGTGAGAGTAGAATATTACCCTCAAATTTTTGGGAATTACATTTTGATTTCTGGTGTTGGTACACAATATCACATTTTTTGGGGTCAAATTATGAATATCTGGAAATAATAAAAAGCACAAAAAGTTGTGATTCATTTTAAATTTGCATCAGCAATGGTATTGTTTGTGGATTATAAAGACACCTGTGTGAGTTTGGGTAAAGATTGTTGTGAGATTGAGAGTAACAAGTGAAAGTGACAGAGAAAAATATAATTTACCAAAACATCAAAACATTCCACATTCTAGCATTCTTAAAATCAAAATATTTTAAGTAGAAGCAACAATGTTGCAAAGGAAAATTTATTTCACAGAAAGATACATTTCATCTCAACATTAAAAGTTTTTTTTTTTTGTGAAAGTTAAAATTGTTCCATTAGAATCAATGGCTGAAACTTAATTTTGACTAAAATAGAGAAGATTTTCATTAAAAAAAGGCTCTCTAATTAGCTCTCATTTTGGTATTTACTATAGCGACGGCTAAAAAAGACACTTGAGTTAAAATGAGAGTTATTTTCAGGTCTGAGCATGCTCAGTTGTGTTTGCACCTAGTTGTCCAAAATGGGGAATTTTTCACTTCTCAGACTTTTAAAGATATTTCAGTGTAGAAATCACTTTTTCACACAGTTTAAAAGCAGAATATCTTTAAATAATATATCGCATATTTCAGTACCATTTAGGCAATTATATCATGCTCTAAACATTATTTCCATGTGCACTACTCCAGGTTTTAGCAGAGTAAGGGTTTGGGCGCTATTTGGTTTCAGGAAACTATAGTAAATTTGATTTTGGGAACATTTTCTCACCAGCGCTATAGTGAATACCATTTTAGCACTAATTACTGCGAATTAGCACTAATTAGCGCTATTAGTGCTAATTCGCAGTAATTAGCGCGAATTAGCGCCGCAGCTCTATAGTAAATGACCCCCTATATCTCAGTTCCATTCTTAGATTGTTGAGTTCTTGTGCTAATTTCATATCCCTTGGGGATTTTTTGTGTTGTTCTTCAGTTTTGGTAATGTTTTTTAGTAGTTTATTTAGTTCAAAGGATTTTCTTTTTTTTATTCCCTAGCTGCTATTTTTATTAAAAGACCCCTATCAAATGCTTTATGAGCACACCATAGTGTGGTACTTGTTATCAAACCAGTATCATTAAATACAAAAAATTCTCTAAGATTTTCTTTTATCATGGACAAATGTTTCTCTTGGGAAAGTATGTAGGTATTGTTCCTCCGTACTTGGTTGTTGGTGCTGGGAAATCCTGTATTAATTTCTATTGTTATTGGAGCATGATCACACCAAGAAATGTTGTGGATTTGAGCTTTAGATATGTTCTGAAGTAATAATTTGTCCATGATAAAATAATCTATCCTTGAGCAGGATTTGTGCACATGGGAATAAAATGTATAATCCCTTTCGGTGGAGTGCAGACACCTCCAGGAATCATACAAATCTTCATTAGAAAATATCTTATTTAGTCCCATTCTTTTAGTGTGTCCTTGATTGGAGGTGTCTATATCTGGATCCATTGGTGCGTTGAAGTCAAATTATGAGTTGACCTTTTTGCATTTTACATGCCTTCGTTATAATTTTCTTAATAAATTGATGAGGGTTTTTGTTCAGGGGGCATACATTTTGACAACAGTAAAGTCTGTGTTTTCAATGGTTGCTGCCAGAATAATGTACCGACCTTGAGAATCAGTCTTAACGTTTAGAGGTTGGAAGGAAACAGAATCATTTATTGCCAATATTACTCCTTTTGTTTTCTTGGTGTTGTTGGATACAAATATATGAGGGAAGTTGTGGTGGGAGTATTTTGGCGCTTTGTTCATAGCAAAATGCAATTCTTGAATGCATACAATGTCATTCCAGAGAGCTTTCCTCTTACATGGGCTGTTGAGGACTTTTGCATTTAGTGACATTAGGAGTGACATGGTTTTCAAAATTTTTTATAAAGAAAATATGTGAAAAGTGTGGCATGCATTTGTATTCAGCCCCCTGAGTCAATAATTTGTAGAACCACCTTTTGCTGCAATTACAGCTGCAAGTCTTTTTGGGTATGTCTCTACCAGCTTTGCACATCTAGAGAGTGAAATTTTTGCCCATTCTTCTTTGCAAAATAGCTCAAACTCTGTCAGATTGGAGGGAGAACGTCTTGCCACAGATTTTCAGTTGGATTTAGGTCTGGACTTTGACTGGGCCATTCTGACAAATACATATGCTTTGATTTAAACCATTCCATTGTAGCTCTGGCTGTATGTTTAGGGTTGTTGTCCTGCTGGAAGGTGAACCTCCGCCCTCAGTCTCAAGTCTTTTGCAGACTCCAACAGGTTTTCTTCTAAGAATGTCCTGTATTTGGCTCCATCCATCTTCCCATCAGCTCTGACCAGCCTCCTTGTCCATGCTGAAGAAAAGCATCCCCACAACATGATGCTGCCACCACCATTTTCAAGGTGGGGATGGTGTGTTCAGGGTGATATGCAGTGTTAGCTTTCCTCCACATGGCTTTCTTCTTGCCACTCTTCCATAAAGAGCAGATTTGTGGAGTGCACGACTAATAGTTGTCCTGTGGACAGATTCTCCCACTTGAGCTGTGGATCTCTGCAGCTCCTTCCGAGTTACCATGGACCTCATGGCTGCTTCTCTGATTAATGCTTTCCTTGCCTGGCCTGTCAGTTTAGGTGGAGAGTAGGGATGAGCTTCGAATTCGAGTCAAACTCATGTTCGACTCGAACATCGGCTGTTCGCCATTTTGCCAGTTCGCCGAACAGCGCACAATTTCGGGTGTTCGTGGCAAATTCGAAAGCCGCGGAACACCCTTTAAAAGTCTATGAAATCAAAAGTGCTAATTTTAAAGGCTTATATGCATGGTATTGTCATAAAAAGTGTTTGGGGACCTGGGTCCTGCCCCAGGGGACATGTATCAATGCAAAAAAAGTTTTAAAAACAGCTGTTTATTCAGGAGCAGTGATTTTAATAATGCTTCAAGTGAAACAATAAAAGTGTAATATTCCTTTAAATTTCGTACCTGGGGGATGTCTATGGCATGCCTATAAAGGGGCGCATGTTTCCCGTGTTTAGAACAGTCTGACAGCAAAATGACATTTCAAAGGAAAAAAAATTATTTAAAACTACTTGCGGCTATTAATGAATTGCCGGTCCAACAATACACAAAAAAGTTAATTGATAAAAACAGCATGGGATTTCCCCACAGGGTAACCCCAAAACAAAATTTTTAAAAAATAGCGTGGGGTTCCCCCTAAATTCCATACCAGGCCCTTCAGGTCTGGTATGGATTTTAAGGGGAACCCCACGCCAAAATTAAAAAAAAAATGGAGTGGGGTCCCCCCAAAAATCCATACCAGACCCTTATCTGAGCACGCAACCTGGCAGGCCGCAGGAAAAGAGGGGGGACGAAAGAGTGCCCCCCCTCCTGAACCATACCAGGCCACATGCCCCCAACATTGGGAGGGTGCTTTGGGGTCCCCCCAAAGCACCTTGTCCCCATATTGATGGGGACAAGGGCCTCATCCCCACAACCCTTGCCTGGTGGTTGTGGGGGTCTGTGGGCAGGGGGGCTTATCGGAATCTGTAAGCCCCATTTAACAAGGGGACCCCCAGATCCCACCCCCCTGTGTGAAATGGTAATGGGGTACAAAAGTACCCCTACCATTTCACAAAAAAAGTGTCAAAAATGTTACAAATGACAAGAGACAGTTTTTGACAATTCCTTTATTTAAAGTCTTCTTCTTTCCCTCTTCTTTCTTCTTTCTTCTATCGTCTTTCTTCTATTTTCCTTCTGTTTCTTCCTCCATCTTCTTCTTCCTCCGATCCTCTGCTTCTTGCTCCGGTGTTCTCTTCTGGAATCTTCCTCCGCGGCGTCTTCTTCCCTTCTTCGTTCTCAGGCTTTTCCGCATCCATGATGGGAGGCTCCCACTGTGTGACGCTTCTCGTCTTCTGACACTTCTTAAATAAGGGAGGGCAGGGCCACCCAGTGACCCCGCCCCCTATAACGCATGGGGACTTGACGGGGACTTCCTTGTGGCATTCTCCGTGACATCAGAGGGGGCGGGGTCACCCATTATGTAACGGGTGGCCCCGCCCTCAGTTATTTAAGAACCATCAGAAGACGAGAAGCACCACACAGCGGGAGCCTCCCATCATGGATGCGGAGTGGCCCGAGAACAAAGAAGGGAAGAAGACGCCACGGAGGAAGATGGCGGACAAGAACACCGGAGCAAGAAGCAGAGGATCGGAGGAAGAAGAAGATGGAGGAAGAAACCGAAGGAAGATAGAAGAAAGAGGATAGAAGAAAGAAGATGGAAAGAAGAAGACTTTAAATAAAGGAATTGTCAAAAACTGTCTCTTGTCATTTGTAACATTTTTGACACTTTTTTGTGAAATGGTAGGGGTACTTTTGTACCCCATTACCATTTCACACAAGGGAGGGCGGGATCGTCCCCTTGTTAAAGGGGGCTTCCAGATTCCGATAAGCCCCCAACAACCACCGGGCAAGTGTGGGGATGAGGCCTCTTGTCCTCTTCAACATGGTGACAAGGTGCTTTGGGGGGGACCCCAAAGCACCCACCCAATGTTGAGGGCATGTGGCCTGGTATAATTCTCTCATCTTCCTCTCTTTTCCTGCGGCCTGCCAGGTTGCATGCTCGGATAAGGGTCTGGTATGGATCTTTGGGGGGACCCCACGCTATTTAAAAAAAAAAAATTGGCGTGGGGTTCCCCTCAAAATTCATACCAGATTCAGGTCTGGTATGAATTTTGAGGTGGACCCCCATGCCATTTTTTTTTTATTTTGGCACGGGGTTCCCCTTAATATCCATACCAGACCTGAAGGGCCTGAAGGAAGATTACACTTTTATTGTTTCACTTTAAGGATTATTAAAATCACTGCTCCTGAAAAAACAGCCATTTTTAAAACTTTTCTTTGCATTGATACATGTCCCCTAGGGCAGGACCTGAGTCCCCAAATGCTTTTTAGGACAATACTGTGCAAATTAGCCTTTAAAATTAGCACTTTTGATTTAGAACGTTCGAGTCCCATAGACTTCAATGGGGTTCTAACGTTCGTGCGAAAGTTTGGTCCGTTCACAAGTTCTGGTGCGAACCGAACCGGTTGGTGTTCTGCTCATCCCTAGTGGAGAGCCATATCTTGGTAGGTTTGCAGTTGTGCCATACTCTTTTCATATTCAGATGATGGATTTAAACAGTGCTCCGTGAGATGTTCGAAGCTTGGGATATTTTTTTACAACCTAACCCTGCTTTAAACTTCTCCACAACTTTACCCCTGACCTGTCTAGTGTGTTCCTTGGCCTTCATGATGCTGTTTGTTTACTAAGGTTATCTAACAAACCTCTGAGGGCTTCACAGAACAGCTATATTTATACTGAGATTAAATTACACACAGGTGGACTCTATTTACTAATTAGGTGACTTCTGAAGGCAATTCAGCCACTAGATTTTAGTTAGGGGTATCAGAGTAAAGGGGGCTGAATACAAATGCACGCCACACTTTCAGAAATGTATTTCTAAAACATTTTGAAAACCATTTATCATTTTCTTTCCACTTCACAATTATGTGCCACTTTGTGTTGGTCTATCACATAACATTCCAATAAAATAGATTTTGGCTTTTGGTTTAACATGACAAAATGTGGAAAATTTCAAGGGGTGTGAATACTTTTTCAAAGCATTGTATATATATATATATATATATATATATATAATGTTATTGCCTGTTCTCATTTGAAATTCACCTCCATAATCCATTACTGATTGTTATAGATAATGGTTATAAAACTGGGTTTTGCAGGAGGATGTCATGCTTAACTCGCATTACAATGGAATTGCTTATTAATCCAATTTGCCAAAATGGTTTTCAGTGTGGTGACGCTCTCATTGGTGCTGACTTTTGGCTGCAAGCCATACTTTAATGAGTCAATTTTATTGTCAGTGTCAGTAATACCCCCCAGCAAGTATACCAAGGCCACATTTATGGCTTTACATACATTTTAAAGACACAGTTCTATTTAGGCACAACATAGGGGGTCATTTACTATAGCGCCAGGAAGTACTGGGCACTATGGCAAATAATAGCGCCCATTTTAGCCATATAAAATTTCAACAGGTGAATGTGCAAAAGAAAATTAGCGCTATTAGCGACAAACACGCGTTAGTAAATTCTAAGCCAGTGCTAATTAGCACTTCCGCATATATGCAAATGCCAATTCCTACCAAGTTGTTATATAGTACTGCACTGTAACCATGATCCATGTATGTGAAAGAAACATTTTTATGTGAGATGTGCTCTACCTCATGTGCATCTATTGATGCATGTTGCAATTAGTATTCCTAGTTTTTTTCCTTCTTTTGCAAACAAATGCAGTTATGAATGATTATTACATAGTAATGTCTGCTATTCTGTAAAGTTACATGTATTAAACATTTAGGTTACCTATTTGTTGTATGTTGTTTTTTATTTTTTTATTTAGGTGACTATAAAGCGGTAATTATTTATATTCATTGTTTAATCATACTACACTATTATGCAGGTCTCATACTTAGCCCAATGGCTTAGTGGTCTGCTCATATGTCTCCACAGCACTCACGGTAGAAGTTCAAATACCATCCACCAGCTGTGTTTATTTTTTCAGTGCACAATTAAAATAAACAAACAAAACAATGTAATTTGCTCGTTAGCTGGTATTTGGAATTTCACACCATAATATTATTGAATACTTATATATCATTGCATGCATTTGAAGAGTTAATATTATAGAATCAGCCAAATTTAAAGTGCATTGGCTAATTGACACTCACCTATTTTCAGCATATGCTGCTTTGGCTAATTGGCATTTGCCTTTCTTTCACCAATTCAATCTTTTAGTATCTCTCTGTGGGATTTGAACCCATGAGTTCTTCAAGGTAGAAGTGCTGACCACTAGCCTATAGGGCGTAGCACAGTCATACATAGAAAATACATTTACTAGTGTTTGATGTTTCTTCTCCCTGAGCTGTCTCTCCTGCCCCCGCCATCTTCTCCCGCTGATGTGTTTTTCCACGCAGCCAGTTAGCCACTAATAAAAAAAAGCCACTCTTCTTGTGGCGGTCTTCTGTGGCCATCTGATAATGTGAACTGGAGAGTCTGCTCTATGGCTATGTAAGAGACGCCACACAGCGGGTGACAACACAGCGGAGGAAGACCGCCACGGAAGAAGAGCAGCTTTTTTTTCATTAGTGGGTAACCAGCGGTGCGGAAGAACACAGCAGATGGAGAAGATGGCGGTGGCAGAAGAGATGGCTCTGGGAGAATACAGCTCGGGGAGAAGATGGAGGAGGGAGAGACAGCGTCTAGAGAAGATGGCTCAGGGAAGAAGACAGCTTGGAGCTATTTTACAATAAAGGATTTGATTTTTTTACATTTCATTGCTTTTTTTGGTGAATGGGTAGGGGTACAATGTACCCCATACCTATTCACATAGGGGGTCAGGATCTGGGAGCCCCCTTGTTAAAGGGGGCTTCCAGATTCTGATAAACCCCTTGCCCGCAGACCGACAACCACCGACCAGGGTTGTCGGGAGGAGGCCCTTGTCTGCATCAACATGGGGAAAAGGTGCTTTGGGGCATGTGGCCTGGTAAGGTTCAGAAGGGAAGGGTGCTCACTCGTCCCCCTCTATCCTGACCTCTAGGCTGCATGCTCGGATAAGGGTCTGGTATGGATTTTGGGGGCCCCACATCAAATTTATTTTACATTTTGGTGTGGGGTTCCCCTTAAAGTCCATACCGAAGGGCCTGGTATGTACTGGGGGGACCCTACAACATTTTTTTCCTTGAATTTTGGAATGCCATACCATAATATTATTGAATAAGTACATACCATTACATGCATTTGAAGAGTTAAAATATTGAATAAACCAAGCTGATGTGCATTGGCTAATTATACATCTGAGTACAATGCACACTTCCAGGAGGTGATGCTGGCAGTGGGATTTGAACTCATGGCTTGAACCTTTGAGGGCAGCAGGGTATACTGCTATGCTACAGAGCTGAGCACATACCTACAGCGAAAATACATTTACTAATGTTTGATTCTATACAATAATGTTTTGCATTTCAAGCATTAATATTATAGTAACAACTATGCTCATGCTGATGTGGCATTGGCTAATAGGCATTCACCTCTGTAACGAGCCCCTGCTCGCTCGATTCCACTCTCCCGACACTCCTCTGCGGCTATAGAATCAGACTGCAGATCGCAACATCTGATGGTTTGGTCATACGATGCTCCAGGACTAGAACTACAGCTATGTGCCGTTCTAATCCAGTTGTGTAGCTCAGAACAAACACCAGGCAGGCTGTATGTAAGTTCAAACAGGAATCTCTCTTTATTGACAGGAATACAGTCTCTTTTATACAGTAAAAGAGGAGGTGCAGACCTCCTGCTCATATTACTCTAACAATACACCTGTAACCTAATTAACCTAATTAACATGAGCTAGTTTACTAACATGACCTTTAGGCCAGACTGGCCGTCTTGTAGCTCAGAAAACCCAATCAACATTATCACAATAGCAGAGTTAATTAGCACAAACAACAATGGGGATCTAATGACTCTTAGATCCCATACTAGAGACTTATTTACAATACACATTCTAGCAGGCAACAGACAGACAGGTGGCTGGAATTTACATCAGCATTTGTCCAAGCATTATGAATCAGCCACTATTCCTAATATGGCAAATCCAGGGTCCCCAGAGTCTGTGTGTCCTGGGGGACCAGGACCCGAATCCACAGTAATACCACCTCAAGGGTCCCCAGGCATAAAGCTCACAAAGAGCACCATTCCCCCAAATGCCAGGGCCCACGATCGATCGGCAAGAGGCTAGCATTCAGTCCCCTCCAAAAGTCTCTCTCCCGGCTAGGTCTGTCACAACCTCTTTTCAGCATATGCTGCTGAGCCTAATGCAAGCTTTCAGTAGGTGATACAATCTGTGTGATTTTCAGCCATTTGAGCAAAATTATATTGAGAACATACTTTTACTAGTGTTTGATGGTGGGACTACTTTATATTCTAGGTATAATAGTACTCAGCACAGTGAATTAGGCTCTTTTCACACTTGTGCGACCTGAAAGTTGCAAGATTTTGATGTGACTTTAAGCAATGCCTGTGTAATCTTGAGGTCTATGGACGCAGGAGTCGCAGGGAAAGGCACGCAACTTTCCTGCGATTTTGCATCAGTAATTTTGCCGCGATTCCAGGGAATGCCTGTGAAAACTTGAGGTCTATGGATCTCAACTCGCATCAAAGTCAGACCAAAGTAGTACAGGGACTACATTGAAGTCAGTGTTACTTGAAGTCACACAGATATGAATGGTACACATTGAAAATCATGAGGTATGACTTGTCGTGTGACTCTGATGTCCAAAGTCGCACAAGTGTGACTCAGCCCGACTTTGAGAGCGATTTCAGAGACATCAGTACACTTTCCTGCACAGATGTCTAGCGAAATCAAATAGGTCCCAACTGTTCTCCTTTAAGAAAGTGCCCTATGCCTACCTACTTTTGCTAATAGGTGTCCCTTATACGCATCTCAAAAAGTTGGGAGGTAAGAAATCGCCCCCTGAAGTCACCCAAAGTAGTGCAGGAACTACTGTTGGGAATCGTTGTGGCGTCGCACCAATTCGGACAGTTCCATTGCCGTCAATAGGCACCGATTTGGCCTGCAATTTGACATGTCAATTCAGAGCTATGTGAACATGGGTGAAGTTGCATAGATATTAGAGCTGCATGGTTCTGGAGAAAATGAGAATCACGATTTTTTTGCTTAGAATAAAAAGATCACGATTCTCACGACGTAAAATCTTTCACATTATCCCCAAAAAATTGGGCTAACTTTTTTTTTTTTAAATTCATTAAAGTAATTTTTTACAAAAATAATTGCATCTGAAAGACCGCTGTGCAAATACAGTGTGACATAAAATATTGCAACACCATTTTATTCTCTAGGGTCTCTACTAAAAAAATATATATAATGTTTGGGGGTTCTAAGTAATTTTCTAGCAAAAAAAATGATTTTAACCTGAAACCAACAAATGTCAGAAAAAGGTTTAGTGTTTAAGTGGTTGGGGTCCCCCGAGCGGGGTTTTTAGGCAGCTAACCATAGATATGAACAAGGCATTAAATAAAATATTAAAGTGCTTTATTGAAGGGTAATGAATGAATGTAACAACATATAAATATAAATTGGGAGCTCCAGTGGGAAAATACCCGTACCAAATACATATAATAGCAAACATAGGTTATACACAGCATATGATAAGGCTATTGCATAACAATCCTGACGCGTTTCGACCCATGAATTTTGGGGTCTCTTCAGAGGATGAGTTTGCTACAGAAAAAAGAAAAATTTATAACAGTATGTCCAGCTTATTTAAAAGAATTACAGCATAGGCAAGTTTGTTTAGCAACACTTTGCACATAATTACCACTGAGTTTGGATGTACCCCTCGATCAGAGCCTCCCCACACAGCAGCCAGACCATCCAGTGTGCCCGCACGTAGCAGCACCCCAGGAAGAAGGGGGAACAGGAATCCACTTGATATGGCTTGCAAGGAGTCACACGTATAATTGCCCCCCCACCAACACACCACTGGGGGGTGGGGCCGGAACCTACGAAAATTGTCAGAGCGTTAGCTCCTGAATATACCCATATAGGTTAGTAGTTAGATTTAACTGTTGGGCGGTCAGAAAGTGTTGTAATAATCTATTACAGCTTGAATTGATCATGTGAAGGATAATAAAATGAGTAAAGTGACTATATTGGTATAACTAGTATAGAATATGTCAGGGATGACCTTGTCCTTAAATGCTGACAATGGCAGTGATAGGAAGAGAAGTGAAGGATGTGCACAGTGAATAATGACATGTAAAATATGTGTGAAAACAGGAATGTGCATGAAAATGATGCGAGTGAGTGTTTAAAACAGAAAAAAAAAAAAAAAAATGAGTGTATGTGTAATGTGTGAATTTGAGGAAAAAGTGCATGATATTGCCAAGTATCTAAGTCTATGTGAAAAAAAAGAATGTGCATGAAAATGATGCAAGTGAGTGTTTGAACAGCAGAGAAACAAAAAATAAATAAATAAATGAATAAAATAAAAACCAACACAAAACAAAAAAGAGTGTATGTGTGATGTGTGAATTTGAGGAAAAAGTGCATGATATTGCCAAGTATCTAAGTCTACGGCAATATCATGCACTTTTTCCTTTATGTGCAAAGTGTTGCTAAACAAACTTGCCTATGCTGTAATTCTTTTAAATAAGCTGGACATACTGTTATAAATTTTTCTTTTTTCTGTAGCAAACTCATCCTCTGAAGAGACCCCAAAATTCATGGGTCGAAACGCGTCAGGATTGTTATGCAATAGCCTTATCATATGCTGTGTATAACCTATGTTTGCTATTATATGTATTTGGTACGGGTATTTTCCCACTGGAGCTCCCAATTAATATTTATATGTTGTTACATTCATTCTTACCCTTCAATAAAGCACTTTAATATTTTATTTAATGCCTTGTTCATATCTATGGTTAGCTGCCTAAAAACCCCGCTCGGGGGACCTTTTCCCATTTTTCTTGTCCATATTGGGGTGAGCAGCATTGACTCCTTAATGTGTCTTCCCTCTTTGCTAGTGTTTAAGTGGTTAAACTTTCCTCACTTACACAGCAGTCTATTTCATTGACAAATTGTTACAATGTTTCTAGTTAAGTTCACTGATAAAGAATGTTCTAATTCTTGGCAGACTGCCCAGTTTTTCCACTCCTTTCTTTTGAGGGCTGTGGCTTCAGAACGTTAAAAGCGTCAAAAGTATTGGGCGTCAAAAGTATTGGGGCCCGCTTTCTTGGGACTGGGGCCACCTGGCCCCTTTTAGGTAGTAAGGGGTTAAGGTGGTATTGGTAAGGGTAGGCAGTTCTGTCCATCTAATTAGCTCAGGTACAAGTGTGGGATATCCAATGGGTATCCAGGGAAGGTTCTGGTTCCCCAGGGAAGGTAATTTAAGGGCTGCAGAGGGTCTAGGGTGTCCTCTACAGCAGTTTAGGAAGTAGGAAGAAGAGCTGCACTTGCCTGTGATGGAAGCCTTGATCCGTGGCTTCGTGGAAAGAGCAGAGAGCCGAGGGGGTGAGGCCTGGCTGCGGCGCTGCCTGGAGATGCCAGTGGAGGAGGAAGATGAGCAGCGCGGGGCGGTCATGGAGGATGGACAGCAGCATGACGGGCACGGAGTGCAGCAGCCTTCCCCTAGATGGCCCACACGCCGGAGTGTGCCCTGGAACGACAGGGGAACGAGGGCTGTGTATCTGCTACCAGTGCGGAGGTGATCGGCGGGGAGGTGGAGCCCGGTCAGTGGCCAGGGCTGAAGAGGAGGGTCCAGTCACAATCCCCTGTGAAGAGGAGGGGTGGGAACTCGTGGCCTCGGGGAGGAGGAATGGGAAGAATGGCGCCGCTGTCTCTGTGGGCGCCGGACATCAGGAGGCAGCTTCCTCTCAGCTGCTGGCTCTGCAGACTGGCCTGGTTCCAGGCACACTACTCAGCATGGTGCAGACAGATTCTGCAGCATCAGCACATGCTGCAGCAGCAGCTTGGGGTCCAGCAGCACCAACATCAGTTCATATCACAACGCCAGCACCAGCACCAGCTCCAGTTCCAGCTTCAGTGCCAGGTCCAGTACTGGTTACAGTACCAGCGCCAGCTCCAGTACCAGCTCCAGTGCCAGCTCTAGTACCAGGTCCAATATCGGCTATTTCTGCTGCACTTTCTTCTGATGGTATTCCTTTTTCGGTGGGTTTACCTGCTTCCGCTGCTGCATCCTCCCTGGGCTCTACCTCCTGTTCTTTTCATGCTGCTAATGCTCCTGTTTCTAATGTCACTGCTCCCGTGTCACACAGTTTGTTAGGTAGCACTGTGCGCAGCCCTGATTTGCACTCACCTAGGGAGTCGGCGAGGTTGTCAGTCCCTGAGATGAGTATGAAGGAAGTGTTGCCATGTGAGATGTTCCCTTTAGGTTATCATCTACCGGGGTCACTGAAGGAAAAAATTTGGGCTGGGGATTTTGTAGTTATGCTATCCCTTCTTCCGGCATCAAAGGATTTTATTTTTAAAACAGAAAAGAAAGGGGAGGACAGGCAGGAGGAGGATAGGCGGAGACTTGTTGCTCGCTCGTTTAATAATTGGTTGCAGGCATTTTTTGTTTTTTCCAGCGTACTGGTTGAAAAACAGCCTGAGCCGAGCAGAGGCCTTTTTCAGCATATGGATCATGTGCTAGAGGCCTATAAAAGTTTTGGCGGATTGGGCTGGTATTTTTATGACGAGTCCTTTCGCCAGAAACTGGCGGTGCATACGTCACTAAGGTGGGGCATGAAGGATGTGGGCCTATGGCTGAATTTGATTGTTCCTCAGAGACCGACCATAGGTAAGTTGAGCCAGGCTAACCCTGTTAACGCAGGGTACCGCAGGGGTTGTTGCTTTGTCTTTAATGAGAGTTCCTGTCGGATTAACGCATCATGCAAGTATAGGCACGAATGTTCGGTTTGTGCAGGGCCCCATCCGATGGTAAAATGTTTCCGGAAGACGGCACCGCAGTCTTTGCAGGATATTTTTCCAAAAAGCCTGCATGCCAGTGAGGCTGGGAAGCATGCGCCCCTGGTTGGACCCAAACAGGGAGAAGGCGCTTTTATTAATTGAAGGTTTTTCGTGCGGTTTTCCCTTTCCGTTTTTTTCAGGCACGGGTTGTACGGCAGTGGAGAATTTAAAATCCGTGCAACGTTTTCCAGAGGTAGTACGGGAGAAGGTGTTTAAGGAAATAGTGGAAGGGCGGATGGCAAGGCCTTTTTCTTTGCCTCCTTTCCACAAGTTCCGTATTTCACCGATCGGGGTGGTACTTAAGAATGAGCCGAACACCTTCCAGTTGATTCAGCACCTCTCTTTCCTCAAGGGGGGTTAGTTGAATGACGTCATTGATGGTGCTTCTTGTTCGGTGGTTTATGCCACCTTTGAGGAAGCTATCAAAAAGGTGAAGGCACATGGCCGTGGGGCTCTTTTGGCCAAAGCAGACATCAAGTCGGCCTTACGGCTTTTGCCCATTGCCCCGGCTGCGTTCAGTTCATTGGGTTTCTGTTTTGAAGGTGCTTATTTTTTTGACAAATGCCTCTCAATGGGGTGTTGGTTGTCTTGTACTTATTTTCAGACTTTTTCCACTTTCCTACATTGGGTCATGTGTTTTGAGTCAGGACAGGATGCAGTGGTGCATTATTTAGACGATTTTTTGTTTGTCGGCCCCGCGAATTCGGATCTCTGTTCCCGTGTGTTGCATCTGTTTACATTAATTGCAGGACATTTTGGTGTTCCCCTGGTGGGGGAAAAGACTTGTCTGCCTGCAACGCAGATGGAATTTTTGGGAATTCCCATGGACACTGAGGCCATGGAGCTTAGTTTGCCTTTGGCCAAGGTTGCGAGGATGCGGAACCTTATCGCTTTCTTTTTGAGGCGGCGGAAGGTTCTTTTGAAGGAAATGCAGTCATTGCTGGGCCTTCTGTCTTTCATATGTAAAATCATGCCGGTATGAAGAATCTTTTCGCAACGTTTATATCTCGCCACCTCCGGTTTGAAATCCCCGTTTGCGAACATCCGTTTGACGAAGGCTTTAAAGGACGATCTGGTGGTATGGGCCGATTTTTTGGCAGAGTTCAACGGTAGGTCCTTTTCTCAGTGAGACTTTATTTTTGCACCGGATTTTCGCCTATTTATGGATGCAGCTGGTTTTGGGGCTATTTGGGGGTCACATTGGAGCTGTGGTGCCTGGCCGGTGGCTTGGGTCCACAAGACAGCGACAAGGAATATTGTGCTCCTCGAGCTTTTTCCAATACTGGTGTCTTTCTCGCCGTGGGGACGGTTCTTCGCCAATAAGCGGATTTTGGTGGTGATCGGGAATAAAGGGGTCCTTTTCGCGGTCAACTGTCTCTCTTCAGGTTCATTATTTGTGGTTAAAATCCTGCGATATTTGGTATTTTTATGCCTGAAGTTTAACATATGGATTAAGGCGCAATATACGCCAGGGAAGTTGAATGTGGTGGCTGACTCTCTCTCCCGTTTCCAGATGCAGCTTTTCCAGCGGTTGCTTCCGGAGGCAGACGAGGAGACACACGGTGCCCAGACTACCTGTGGGAGTTGATCTAACACCAGTTTGTGATGTTATCAAACAATCAGTGGAGCCTTGCTCCATTTTTTTTTCAGTCAAGCAGGCACTAAAGAGATACAGGAAGCGACATTTCGCCCCGGATGGGAGGAGGCCCATTAGTGTTGAATTACTAAGGTGGATTTGTGAGGCTACGTCGGTAATATGCTTTACAGTTTATGAGGCCTTGCTTTTTCAAACAGCTTTTGTACTAGCATATTTTGGAGCATTTCAGGTCTCGGAATTGCTTCCAGGAGATGTTAGCCGAGCATATTTTAGTGGAGCAAGGGAGGGTATACCTTTTCTGGCGTCAATCAAAAAGGTTGCGGGGAATGGGTTACTTTGGTAGCAGGCAAGGATAGCTTGCTGTGCCCGGTGGTGGTGGTCAGCCGTTTCTTGACGGTTCGTCCGGGAAGGGGTTGCCATTTTTTACTGCATTTAGATCTGTCCCCGGTCACCAAGTATCAGTTTACTTATGTACTAAAACGATGTGTGGCACATTTAGGGCTAGACAATTTGAAGTTTTCCTCTCATTCCTTTAGGATAGGGGTGGCATCTGACGCAGCCGCTCAGGGTCTCCCGGCTTCGGCCATTATGGGTTTGGGTAGATGGAAGTCCGATTGTTTCAAACGTTATGTCAGACCTAACCTCTCTTTTTGATTTCATAGGTTTTCATCATTATGCTTGGATTCTGTGCCATTCCTACATATACTGGGCACGAAAGCATGCGGCTCAACGTGGGTATTCGACTAATCTGTCGTTACAGCCGGAATCCTTCACTGTGTATTGGAAAGGTGTGCGAGGCATGAAGTGGCACCAGCTTTATTTTCAATTGTCATAGTTGTGCCAGGTTTGGCCGCTTCCCTCGATACTGATAGTGCATTTAGGTGGGAATGATTTAGGTAACACCTGTATGCTAGACTTGTTGTCCTCAGTTAAGAGGGATTTGTCCCATTTTCATTTAACCTCCCCGGATACAATCATTGTGTTTTCGGGGATAGTGCCACGATTGAGTTGGCTGTCGTCTCCGTTGCACAAGGTGATGGAAAAAATGAGGAAGAGGGTGAATCGGGCAATGGCTACATTTATGACGGTCTTGGGGGGTTTTGCGTATCGGCACGTGGATCTGGAAGGTGGTTTCACAGGGTTGTATAGACAGGATGGGGTCCACCTTTCAGATGTGGGTGCTGATATCTTTAACCTGGGGCTGCAATACAGCATTGAGATGGCCGCGTATGTGGGGTAGGCCAGGCTTGTTGCTCAAGGCCGGCTGGTGGGGACATATTCGGTGTTGATACAGCGAAGCTGGCCGAGTTCCAAAAACTAGGCAGTGTTTATGTGATTTATGGTATTAGTATTAAAGTGTTTCAGTTATATTTGGTTATGTAAATATGTTGTTAAACCAATAAAGTGCCGCAGCCATTTCTGCCAAATAAACTGGTTTGGGTGTTTGTTTTGTGTGGTTGTATCTGGGGAATAGGTGGGGGTGGGTGTGGCCTACAGTCCCATGGTAAAAGCAGGCAAAAGTATTGGGGCCCACTTTCTTGGGACCTGGGGCCACCTGGCCCCTTTTAGGTAGTAAGGGGTTAAGGTGGTATGGGTAAGGGTAGGCAGTTCTATCTATCTAATTAGCTCAGGTACAGGTGAGGGATATCCAAGGGGTATCCAGGGAAGGTTATGGTTCCCCAGGGAAGGTTATTTAAGGGCTGCAGAGGGTCTAGGGCAGTGATGGCAAACCTTGGCACCCCAGATGTTTTAGAACTACATTTCCCATGATGCGCATGCATTCTGCAGTGTAGTTGAGCATCATGGGAAATGTAGTTCCAAAACATATGGGGTGCCAAGGTTCGCCATCACTGGTCTAGGGCGTCCTCTGCAGTGGTCTAGGAAGTAGGAAGAAGAGCTCCCTCCCTCCCTTCTCATGGTAGGGTCACCCCAGAATCCGGGGGGGGAATTTGGCCCTATTGTCACTTGTGCATCCTGAAAGAGTAGCAAATTCGTCCCTGCACTACCTTGGTTTGACTTTGATACGATTTGAGGTCCATACACCACAAGTTTACACAGGCATTGCTTCAAGTCATGGCAAAGCTGTGCAATTTTAAGGTCGCACAAGTGCAAATGGGGCCTTATTCAAAGGTGTTATCTATGAATCTCATTAGGTTACTTTCACACTTGGGTGACTTTTCATGCAGCTTTGGACCTCAGAGTCACATGAAAAGTTGTCCCCCATGATTTCCATTCATATTTATTAGAGCTGCATGATTAATCATCATCGTGATTTTTTCCCCTTTGCAATCTTGAAAAAAGCGTTTCACGATTCTTGCTATGCAAAGAATTCTCTCTGCTCTGTGACTGTAGGCCACACCCGCCCCCACCTATTCCCCAGATACAACCACACAAAACAAACACCCAAACCAGTTTATTTGGCAGAAATGGCCACAGCACTTTATTGGTTTAACAACATATTTACATAACCAAATATAACTGAAACACTTTAGTACTAATACCATAAATCACTGCCCAGTTTTTGGAACTCGGGCAGCTTCAATGTATCAACGCTGAATCTTTGCTAACGAGACCTTGCCATGTCCACCTAGATGGAGATCCTGACCAGCACAGGAACTTCCGGGCGCATACAATGACTAATTTCCGGGTCAGAAGGTGAAACCACACTCTTAATTGGAGCTGCGAATATTTGATCGCAACCACGATTAGTATTTTTTATTTTCGTTTATTTGCAGATATGCAAATCTGTATTTCTACATATATTTGAAGGTAAACTTAAGGGAGTTTGATAAGAAATGGTGTCCCTGCCTTAGAAGCAGGTGAATTACAAAGACAAAAGGCCCAGTTTGAGCCCTGGTTCACAATGACAGCGGGAGGAAATCGTTCAGCTGAACTCACACAATTTCATTCGCGCAAGTCAGTCCCAACTGTGGGGGCAACATCAGAGACATCGGTGCAGGTTTCTGCACTGATGTCAATACAAATCGCACTAATTAGAACAGTGCAATTGCCACCGATTTGACATGTTAAATCACACCAATGTGAACCAGAGCTGACACATTCAAACACTGCCTATCCACCAGCTGAATTCATTACCTGCAATACTCCACAGCTGTTACATATAAAGATACCACCTTTATCACTTACTTGCAGGTGTGCTGAAGCCTAGGTTTACATTGGAGCAATTTGAGAGATCAAATTGCATGACAAGTCACAGCCCATTAGCGGCAATGGCACTGTTCCAATCGATGCAACACCGATTTTGTGGCACCGCACCAATTTGCAAAAGTAGTTCCTACTTTTGCTGATTTCAGGTGTGACTTCAATAGAAATCTGTATGAAGCCATACAGATGTCTATCAAGTAGCACCTGAAATCGCACTGACCTTGCTACTTTGAAATCTGGCTACTTCAAGTGAAGTAGCCCAATTTCAAAGTAGCATCAATGTCAACCAGGGCGAAGAGACTAGCTATTTTGGTGCAAAAATACATATAGAAATTATAAGATATAAAAAGATATTGCACTACCCCAAAACCACCACCCCCAAAACGAATTAAAAGGAAGAAAAGAGAAAAAAAAAAACCCACCACAACAAATAAGCTCAATAATGTATTTTAATTTTGCCAGCAGAAAAAAATTATGTACATTTATTTACTAGCAAAAAATAAATAAATAAATCTACAGGATATATGGTGCTACATTTAGCAAAACATTTAGCAATTGGATTTTAAGGGCCCTGCTCATAGGAGCTTACAATCTAAAATTTGTCTAAACCTTAGAGTGGACACAGCTTTACTTTCAGTGTATAACAGGCAACATATCATTTTTATCTGCAAGATTATAGAAACATACTTAACAGTCATTATTCTTACAAAGCATTCCAACATAATATGAAAAAAGGCACGTATTCAATACATAACACCCACCACCAGCCCACAATCCACACACATACATACATTGGTGACCATGTTCTGCTGGAAGCTGCATTTCTGTGTACATGATTAAGCAATGAGCTCAAAGAGTAGAACGTCAGCACATACTCCCAAACCATGTTTGCATGGTCAGACAGAAACAATACACACATAACAGTGACAGCATGGCCACAAAAAGCCACTCTTGATGGAAAAAAAGCACAAGAATTTCAGCAAACAACCCTAGTTGGGCATTTGTCAATCTGAACAATATCATTCCTTCTCCCCCACAAATCACAGCAAAAAACCTGACCTTCTCAGGCCAAACAACCCCCCCCTCCCCTGCAGCCCTTTATATAAGAGAGGTTATATTGTTAGCACACTGACACACGTCCAATAGAAGTACTTGCCCACCAGTATCTTTCAATCTGTCTCTTCATGTGTGTCTAAAGTGATTGCACCTGATGAGCAGGAACACATAATACTATTTGCAACTGTGTTAGCCCTTGGCTATGTGCATCAAAACTATACAGGCCAAAGATCGAAGTCTATTTGCATCCACAAAGCAACAGTTTTCTAAGCATATGTACCTGTGCAGTGTAAACCCTACAATTTTAAATGTCCAAGTCCCTGGGCATGATTAGTGCTAACAAACATTGGTGGTTATTTACGAAAGGCAAATCCACTTTGCACTACAAGTGCAAACAACAAGTGCAAAGTGCACTTGGAAGTGCACTGAAAGTGCATTTGGAAGTGCAGTCACTGTAGATCCAAGGGGGACATGCAAGGAAAATAAAAAACAGCATTTTAGCTTGCACACGATTGGATGATAAAATCAGCAGAGCTTCCACTCATTTCAGATCTTCCCCTCAGATCTACAGTTATTGCACTTCCAAGTGCACTTTCAGTCCATAGCCATGCTCAGCGTCACAAGCAATATACAATATATTGGCCTAAGTATTGGAACGCCTGCCTTTAAATGCACGTGAACTGTAATGGCATCTCTGTCTTAGTCCGTAGGGTTCAATATTGAGTTGGCCCACCCTTTGCAGCTTCAACTCTTCTGGGAAGGCTGTCCACAAGGTTTAGGAGTGTGTCTATAGGAATGTCTGACCATTCTTCCAAGTGCATTTGTGAGGTCAGGCACTGATGTTGGACGAGAAGGCCTGGCTTACAGTCTCTATTCTAATTCATCCCCAATATGTTCTGTTGTGTTGAGGTCAGGACTCTGTCTAGGCCAGTCAATTTCCTCCACCCCAAACTCACTTATCCATGTCTTTATGGACCTTGCTTTGTGCACTATTACAAATCATTTGGTGGAGGGAGGGATTATGGTGTGGGGTTGTTTTTCAAGGGTTGGGCTTGGTCCCTTAGTTCCAGCGAAGGGAACTCTTAAGGCTTCATCATACTAAGTAGGGATGAGCTTCGAGTTCGAGTCGAACTCATGTTCTACTCGAACATTGGCTGTTCGCCAGTTCTCTGAACAGCAAACAATTTGGGGTGTTTGCGGCAAATTAGAAAGCCGTGGAACACCCTTTAAAAACCTATGGGAGAAATCAAAAGTGCTAATTTTAAAGGCTTATATGCATGGTATTGTCATAAAAAGTGTTTGGGGACCTGGGTCCTGCCCCAGGGGACATGGATCAATGCAAAAAAAAGTTTTAAAAACGTCCGTTTTTCGGGAGCAGTGATTTTAATAATGCTTAAAGTGAAACAATAAAAGTGTAATATTCCTTTAAATTTCGTACCTGGGGGTGTCTATAGTATGCCTGTAAAGGGGTGCATGTTTCCCGTGTTTAGAACAGTCTGACAGCAAAATGACATTTCAAAGGAAAAAAAGTAATTTAAAACTACTCGCGGCTATTAATGAATTGCCGGTCCGACAATACACATAAAAGTTAATTGATAAAAACGGCATGGGCATTCCCCACAGGGGAACCCCAAACCAAAATTTAAAAAAAAAAATGACGTGGGGGGGTCCCCCTAAATTCCATACCAGGCCCTTCAGGTCTGGTATGGATATTAAGGGGAACCCCGGCCAAAATTAAAAAAAAAATGGCATGGGGTCCCCCTCAAAATCTATACCAGACCCTTCAGGTCTGGTATGGATTTTAAGGGGAACCCCGCGCCAAAATTTTTTTTAAATGGCGTGGGGTCCCCCCAAAAATCCATACCAGACCCTTATCCGAGCACGCAACCTGGCAGGCTGCAGGAAAAGAGGGGGGACGAGAGAGCGCCCCCCTCCTGAACCGTACCAGGCCACATGCCCTCAACATTGGGAGGGTGCTTTGGGGTAGCCCCCCAAAACACCTTGTCCCCATGTTGATGAGGACAAGGGCCCCATCCCCACAACCCTTGCCCGGTGGTTGTGGGGGTCTGCGGGCGGGGGGCTTTAGGAATGAAGGAGATAGAAGAAAGAAGAAGCATTTAAATAAAGGAATTGTCAAAAACTGTCTCTTGTAATTTTTAACATTTTTGACAGTTTTTTTGTGAAATGGTAGGGGTACCCCTACCATTTCACACAGGGGGTTCTATTGTTAAAGGGGCTTCCAGATTCTGATAAGCCCCCCACCCGCAGACCCCCACAACCACCGGGCAAGGGTTGTGGGGATGAGGCCCTTATCCCCATCAACATGGGGACAAGGTGTTTTGGGGAGCTACCCCAAAGCACCCTGCCAATGTTGAGGGCATGTGGCCTGGTACGGTTCAGGAGGGGGGCGCTCTCTCATCCCCCCTCTTTTCCTGCAGCCTGCCAGGTTTGCGTGTTCGTGTGTGTTCGCGTGTTCAAACAAATGTTTTGCCTGTTCGCAAGTTCTGGTGCGGACCGAACAGGGGGGTGTTCGGCTCATCCCTAATACCAAGACATTTTGGACAATTTCATGCTCCCAACTTTGTCTGGGGATGGCCCCTTCCTGTTCCAACATGACTGCACACCAGTGCACAAAGCAAGGTCCATAAAGACATGGATCAGCGAGTTTGGGGTGGAGGAACTTGACTGGCTTGCACAGAGTCCTGACCTCAACCCGATAGAACACATTTTGGCTGAATTAGAGTAGAGACTGTGAGCCAGGCTTTCTCATCCAACATCAGTGCCTGGCCTCACAAATGCACTTCTGGAAGAATGGTCAAACATTCCCATAGACACACTAAACCTTGTGGTCAGCCTTCCTAGAAGCTGTTCTAGCTGCAAAGGGTGGGCCAAATCAAATTTTAACCCTACGGACTAAGACTGGACTGCCATTAAAGTTCATGTGTAGAACACCCTTTGGCTGAATTAGAGTAGAAACTGCGAGCCAGGCCTTCTCAACCAACATCAGTGCCTGGCCTCACAAATGCACTTCTGGAAGTTCATGTGTGTGTAAAGGCAGGCGTCCCAATACTTTTGGCTAAATAGTGTATCTGGAAAAGATTTACAATGGTGGTGGAACCCTCCTACACATAAATACTACATTTAGACATAGTTATAGGACCTGGGAGATAAAACAACTCTACATGAAGCAGCATGTTTGGGATTTGAAACCGTACATTTAGGGATACTAAGCAGAAGTTCTGACCTCTAAGCCACAGAGCTTCCACGTGTGAGAACCTCCTACACATAACTACACATAAATACACATACAAACACATAAATACTGCATTTCTTTGGACATACAGGTAATGGAATTACATTACTCGTGATTTTTTGGGGGTGAGAGTAGAATATTACCCTCAAATTTTTGGGAATTACATTCTGATTTCGGATGTTGGTACACATATCACATTTTTTGGGCTCAAATTATGAATATTTGGAAATAATAAAAAGCACAAAAAATTGTGATTCATTTTAAATTTGCATCAGCAATGGTATTGTTTGTGGATTGTAAAGACACCTGTGTGAGTTTGGGTAAAGATTGTTGTGAGATTGAGAGTAACAAGTGAAAGTGACAGAGAAAAATATATTTTACCAAAAAATCAAAACATTCCATGTTCTAGCATTCATAAAAACAAAATATTTTAAGTAGAAGCAACATTGTTGCAAAGGAAAATGTATTTCAGAGAAAGATACATTTCATCTCAACATTAAATGTTTTTTTTTTTTTTTGTAAAAGTTACAATTGTTCCATTAAAATCAATGGCTGAAACTTGCATTGGACTAAAATAGAGCAGATTTTCACTTCCAAAAAATAATTAAATTATTAGCTCTCATTTTGGTATTTACTATAGCACCGGCTAAAAAAGACACTTGAGTTAAAATGAGAGCTATTTTCAGGTCTGAGCATGCTCAGTTGTGTTGGCACCTAGTTGTCCAAAACGGGGTGGAAGGGCTGTGCAGAAGGCCAAGGGTGATTCAAAAAGAGAAATGCTGTGTGTACACACATTTAATTTTATCCTGGGGACTACACAGATGAGCATTGTGCTCGGTGATTAGGGATGAGCTTCGAGTTCGAGTCGAACTCATGTTCGACTCGAACATCGGCTGTTCACAAGTTCGCCGAACAGCGAACAATTTGGGGTGTTCGCTGCAAATTCGAATGCCGCGGAACACCCTTTAAAAGTCTATGGGAGAAATCAAAAGTGCTAATTTTAAAGGCTTATATGCAAGTTATTGTCATAAAAAGTGTTTGGGGACCTGGGTCCTGCCCCAGGGAACATGGATCAATGCAAAAAAAGTTTTAAAAACGGCCGTTTTTTCGGGAGCAGTGATTTTAATAATGCTTAAAGTCAAATAAAAGTGTAATATCCCTTTAAATTTCATAGCTGGGGGTGTCTATAGTATGCCTGTAAAGGGGCGCATGTTTCCCATGTTTAGAACAGTCTGACAGCAAAATGACATTTCAAAGGAAAAAAAGTCATTTAAAACTACTCGCGGCTATTGCATTGCCGGTCCGATAATACACATAAAAGTTAATTGATAAAAATGGCATGGGAATTCCCCACAGGGGAACCCCGAACCAAAATTAAAAAAAAAAATGACGTGGGAGTCCCCCTAAATTCCATACCAGGCCCTTCAGGTCTGGTATGGATATTAAGGGGAACCCCGGCCAAAATTAAAAAAAAAAATGACGTGGGGGTCCACCTAAATTCCATACCAGACCCTTCAGATGTGTACTATAAAAAGGTACATAAAATGTTACTTTCATTTTTTTTAAATCATGCTGAGTCGTACTACAACTAGTTTAGAGATCTGAGATACAACAAGAATGGGTCATTTAAAATACACTATTTTGTCAAAAGTATTGGGACACCTGCCTTTACACACACATGAACTTTAATGCCATCCCAGTCTTAGTCCGTAGGGTTCAATATTGCGTTGGCCCACCCTTTGCACCTATAACAGCTTCAACTCTTCTGGGAAGGCTGTCCACAAGGTTAAGGAGTGTGTCTATGGGAATGTTTAACCATTCATTGTGAAGTCAGGTGTCCCAATACTTTAGACGTTATAGTGTATATGTCCACTCATGGCCTGTTGCAGATGGCTGGAGGGAAAGTAAATTTTTACTGTAGATGATATAATCCTGACTTTTCTAACAAAGTTTTATAGAAAATGCCCTGCAGAGATAGGTACACGGATTAAAGAAAGAAAACCAGCCACAGTCAAAGCCACAGCCTGTTTGGCAGACAAACTTTTGTCTGTTAAGCTTTGTTAAAAAAAAACTTATAGAGAATTCCCCTCACAAAGTAAATGTTCTTTGCCCCAGTCCCTCTACAACAACAAAGGGTAATGCTGTTTAATCTGGGGACTTAATATCCAGCAAAAAAAGCCTCAAAGCCTGCACATAAACGTTGCATACATGTGCTAAACGCCTCTTTCCCAGAAGGGCGCGATGGGCTCTTTTCTTGTCTAGTTTCAATTACTTTGTCTCATTCTTACCCGGTACTAAGAATGTAAGGGCTGATGCTTTGTCATGACAATTTTCCTCCACTTTCAAGATGGAGTTGGTTCCTGTGATTCCTGTTGATCATATTCTGGCTACGGTTCACACCAGTCTCACTTCTCCTTTGAGTAACAAAATTCTTGCCACTCAGGTTCATGCTCCTCCTGAGAAACCTTGTGACCGCTGCTTTGTCCCAGGGAGTCTCCATACTGCCGTGCTCCAGACTTACCAAGGCTGCTGGCCACCCTGGGAGGAATCAACTCTTTTGGGCCATTTCCCAACAATTCTGATGGCCTAGTCTACGTGCTGATGTAACCGCCTTCGTAGCTGCCTGTTTTCCATGTATGCTCAGAGTAAGACTCCATGACACCTTCCAGTGGGCCTCCTACAACCCATACCCAATGGAGAGAGGCCCTGGACCCACCTGTCTATGGATTTCATTGTGGAGTTACCCAACTCCCAGGGCAACACAGTTATCCTTATGGTGGTTGACCGGTTCTCGAAAATGTCCCATTGTATTCCACTTAAGAAGTTGCCCACTTCTAAGGAACTGGCTTCCATTTTTGCCTGGGAGATCTTTCGCTTACATGGGCTATGCAAGGTGATTGTCTCAGACAGGGGTAGTCAGTTTGTGTTCCGGTTCTGGTGAGCCTTTTGTGCACAGTTGGGAATTCACAGTTGGGAATATCACCCGCAGTCTAATGGGGCCACAGAACGAGCCAATCCGTCCTTGGAGCAATTCCTACATTGCTATATTTCTGACCATCATAACATCAACATCTGGTCAGACCTCTTACCATGGGCGGAGTTTGCTCACAATAGTGCCTTGAATTCTGCTTCCCGATTGTCTCCGTTTATGGCGAACTATGGTTTCCAACCTTCCATGTTGCCTGACTTGTTTGTTCCACAGAGTATTCCTGCATTAGAGGAGCATCTCCGTGGTCTTCTTTCCACTTGGGTACAAGTCCAGGAGGCTTTGTGACATGCTAATGATAGGTATAGACTCCATGCTGACCGCAGATGCCTGCCTGCACCTTCCTACCAGGTTGGGGACAGGGTCTGGCTGTCATCTCGCAACCTCCGATTTCCTGTTCCCTCTCTGAAGTTCGCACCTCGGTTTATTGGGCCTTTCCTTATTTTTTGCAGGATTAACCCAGTGGCTTATGCATTAGACCTTCCTTCTAATATGCGTATCTCAAATGTTTTTCATGTCTCCTTATTAAAACCTTTGCTTTGCAACCGCTTCACCAGCTTGGAGCCTCGTCCTCACCCTGTACAGGCTGAGAACCATGAGGAGTATGAAGTACAGTCCATTGTTAACTCCCGTAGGTTCAGTGGGCACATACAGTACCTGGTGCATTGGAAAGGGTATGGTCCGGGGGAAAGCTCTTGGGTCTCATCCTCAGACGTACATGCCCCTGTCCTCCTCCATGATTTCCATAGACGTTTTCCCCTCAAGCCTGGTGGTCCTCAGAGGGGGAGGGGTCATTGAGGAGGGAGACTGTCAGGGCTGGGCTCAGCCCTTCCTTCTCAAAGCTGGCCGCTCAGCTGTCGGCTAATTGCCAGCTCCTTTCTCTCCACAGTGACTCACCTGTTGATGATATCGTCAGTCCTGCCTATTTAAGCAGTCCAGCCCAGATGATATCTGCCTTCACCTTGGTCACATCTCTAGAGATGCTCGACTGTGTTCTTGTTACAGACTTGCTTGGCTGACATTCCTTCTGGCTCCAGATCCTGCTTGCTGTTCTACTACGCTCATCTCTGGCTCCATGATGTTTTGGCTTGTCTGACTATCCGTTCTGTTTTGATCACGTTTACTCTGTTTACCTTTTTATCATTATTATTATTAAACAAGTGTGATTTAACTGTACTTCTGTAACAAACAAATGGCCCCTGCCCCCACCTATAACTGGCCTTCACAGCAAGGAGCACATGGAAGGGCAAACACATGAAAGACAAAAACAGAACATTCCATAGCTCAACTCACCAACCAGTCTGCCAACTGACCAAATTAACCTGTTTTTGGACCCTATTTTTAACGCAAACTGTTGGACAGGTTAATTTGGTCAGTTGGCAGACTGGTTGGTGAGTTGAGCTATGGAATGTTCTGTTTTTGTCTTTCAGGTGTTTGCCCTTCCATGTGATCCTTGCTGTGAAGGCCAGTTATAGGTGGGGGCAGGGGCCATTTGTTTGTCTCTGGTGTAGATATGGTCCAGGGACACACTGGGCACCTTCGCCACCACTGTGCTATTGCTGGGTGTCCAGTGTGCTCCTGTTCCTTCAAGGGGGATTGGGCTGCCTCCAGGCCCACCTGCCCCTCATCTATCCATTTAATGCATGTGCTTCCACTGTGGAGACACTTATAAATTCAGTAGTGTTAGGACTGCAAGCATACACAGGGTACCATGAAGAGGCCTTGCAGCTTATGCATGCATTTGCAAATGCGAGCTAACTAAACCCCTGTTTTTAACGCAAACTGTTGGACAGGTTAATTTGGTCAGTTAGTAGACTGGTTGGTGAATTGAGCTATGGAATGTTCTGTTTTTTTTTTTTTTTTTTTGCCACCTCAGTGATTATATTAGAGACTTTATCCACTTTATCAGTGTCATCTATGTCTCTTCTTTTTTCACATCATTTGTAGCTTTTATACAGATCTACATGACTTTTATTTACTTAAACCAATTCAAACTTCTTCTTACAAAAATTCTTTTCTCTTTTCCCCCAAATCCCCATCCCATAACCCCTCTCCCCTACCCCTCCCCCCCCCTGTGCACATTAGTTAATATCTCTCTTTTAATCAAATCTAGTTCTCAGACCTTCAGTAATGCTCCATAATTTTTTTAAATCCTTCCATTTTTGCCAGTTATTTCCCCCCCCTGCTGGTTCGGCTTCCCTCCCGAAACCTCCTTCCTCCATATATCTAATACCTTCCACTGAATCAACCCACTCCCAGATTGATGGGCATTCTACCTTCTGCCACTTTTTTGAAATGATCTTTTTAGCCGCATTCAGCAGGTGTGGGACTAGGGTGTTTTTATACTTTTTTACCTCCCCTCTTATTCCGTGATGTAACACAGTCCAGGGGTCTGCTTTTACTTCTGTCTTTGTTATTTCCTTAATGAACCCCAAGATTTTTACCCAGTAACCCAGTTTGATTTCAGGGCAATCCCACCATATATGGGCCATATTGCCTATTCCTTTACACCCCCTCCAACATTCCGATGTTTTGTCTGTTTGGTATTTACAAGCCTTATCCGGGGTGATATACCAGCCCGTTAAAATTTTGTAGTTCATTTCAGCAACACTGGTGTCAATCAACGAACCGTGGGTCAGTTCCAGTACTTTCTTTAACCTATTACTATCTAACTGCAATCCTAATTCTTTTTCCTATTTTGTGATGAATGGAGGTACATCCCCACTACCCATCGTCAGTCCCATTTTGTAAATTTTTGATATTATGCCTTTAGTAGTGTTCGTCAGACATATTTTCTCCAACTCTGATAACTCCTCCCCTGACCTTATTGGCTGTGGTAAGCGATTGACAAAATAGCTTCGCTGAAGGTACCTCCAACTATCTAACACCCATGTATCTATATTGTGCTTTAATTCCTGAAATGTGACGATCTTCCCCTCTTTAATTATATCTCTCAATTGTATCTTTTCATTTTTAATCCAGCTCCCCCCAATTTCCCTTTTCCCCGGTGCAAAATAATCATTTTCCCAAAGTGAGATTAAAGGCGAATTATATGTCTTGTTTACTTCTTTATATACTGTGTCCCATATTCTAAAAACCACCTTTGTCAGTGAGTGTGTGTTAACATCTAATACTCTATAATGTGGAGGGTTCCAAATCATGTGTCCTAAGTGTGCCTTACTCAAACTATTTTCTATATTCACCCATCTTTTCTCTTTATTCTCTCTAAACCACTCAATTGCTCTTGACACCAGTGTTGCCTTATAATAACCCTGAATATCCGGCATCGCCAGCCCCCCTTTCTTTTTTTCCTGTTTTAGAATGTCAAAAGACACTCTAGCCCTTCTGTTTTTCCAAACTGTTCTCATGATAATTGATTTAAGTTTTTTAAAATAATACTGTGGGATATTCAATGGGAGCATCTGTAATTTATAGATGATTTTAGGTAGTAATATCATCTTTATGGCGTTGATGCGTCCTACCCATGAAAGTGGTTTGCTTGTTATCCTTTTACTCTCAGCTTTTATTTCATTTAACAGTGGAATAAAATTTAATTTAAAGATCTTCCTTAGTGAGTTTGCCAATTTTATACCTAGATAGTTTATTTCTTTTTTCCATATAAATTTAAATTCCTTTTTCAGCTTACTTTCCTCCCTTTTACCCAAGTTAATATTTAGGATTTCGGATTTTACTGAATTTACTTTGAAGTTTGACACGTCTCCATACTGACTCAAGACTCTAAGAATATTTGGCAATGTAATTCTCGGGTTGGCTATGAAGAGCAGAACGTCGTCGGCGAAGGCCGCGACCTTATGCTCCTCATCCCCAACCCTGGAACCCCTAATATCCGGATCAGCCCTAATTACTGACAGCAACGGCTCCAGGGAGAGGACAAAGAGCAAAGGGGACAGAGGACACCCTTGTCTTGTCCCATTCTCCATTTCAAATACCTCCGAAGGGGATCCATTAATTCTTATCAGGGCCGTAGGATGGTTGTACAAAGCACGTATCTTATTAATCATTTTCGGGCCCAGTCCCATAAATTTAAGCGTTTGGAACATGAACCCCCAGTCTACTCTGTCAAACGCTTTTTCCGCGTCTATAGACAAGAGTAGACCTGGGGGTCCCTTGTCCTTGATATGCTGCAGCAGAAGGAGCGCTCGCACGCCGTTGTCCCGCCCTTCTCTTTTCGGGGTGAACCCCATTTGATCTGGGTGTATCATATCGCTCAGTATCACTTTTAGCCGATTTGCTAAGACTCTGGCGTATAATTTTACATCGGTATTGATCAGCGATATTGGCCTATAACTAGAACATATCGTAGCATTTTTCCCCTCTTTTGGGATAACCGTGATCTCCGCTTTAAGCGCCTCTCTACTCAGCTCAAAGTCCCTACCCAGCCCGTTCATATATTCACAGAGTCTGGGGGATAGTATATCTTTATATTTTTTATAGTACATATTGGTAAATCCATCCGGACCCGGACTTTTACCCGAAGCTGATTCCGATAGTGCTCTATTTATCTCCTCTATCGCTATCGGGCTTTCTAAGTTGTCCTTGTCATTCTCGGTAATTTTTGGGAGGTTAGCTTTTTTAAGAAATTCTACTATCTTCCTGTCCTGTACTCCATCTTGCCTTGTACTTTTGGTCACTGAATATAAATCCCTATAATATTCCCTGAAGGATTCCCCTATTTCTCTCGGTGTATGAAGCATTACTCCTTTACTATTTTGAATTTTTTCTATGTAATTTCTGGCTTTTTTCTTTCTTAATATTTTTGCTAGTAGTCTGCTGCTCTTGTTTCTACTCTGATAGCTTTCTTTTGCCACCTTATAAAATGCCTTTTTTATTTCTAGATCTATACAATCTTTTAGTTCCTCTCTTTTTTGGACTACCCTCTTCCCTTGGCCCAGCCCTTTCTTATGTTCTTGCTCCAGATTGTATGTTTCTTCAGTTAGTTTTTTAATTTGCTCTTTTGTTTCCCTTTTCCTTATAGCCCCTATTTTCATTATTATCCCCCTTATGTAGGCCTTATGGGCCTCCCACAAGGAGGACCCGGAGATCTCTCCTGTATCATTTCTTAAAAAATATTGTTTTAATTCCTGTTCTTTTTTTTTACATTTATTGCTTCTTGTAGGAGATCTTCGTCTAGTCTCCAGGTTACTGGGGTTCTCTGAGTTTCTGAAACATACATTCCCATACTAACTGGGGCATGATCCGACAGAGTAGTGGCCTCTATCTTAGACTCCACAACGCTTTCAAGTAATGAATGTTCAGTCAATATATAATCAATCCTAGAGTACGTCCCATGCGCTGGGGAGTAGAACGAGAAGTCCTTCTTATTTGGGTTCATCATCCTCCATATATCCACCAGTTGACATGAGTGAAGCTTCTGTTTTAACTTCCTCAATTTCTCGTTCATTGTCCCCAGCGCACGCGACATACTATCTATCTCTGGTACCATACATAAATTGAAGTCTCCCATCATAATCAGACCCCCCTCTTTAAACTCCATTAATTTTTCCAATACTTTCACTATGAAACCACTCGGCTCTTTATTTGGTGCGTAAATATTTGCCAGCGTACACCTCCATCCCTCCAGGGAACCCTTCAGGAATATATACCTCCCTCCCGGGTCCGTTAGCCTCTCTTCAACCTTAAAATTTACCCCTTTTGCTATTCCTATCACCACTCCTCTTGCCCTTAATGTTATTGAGTCCCCATAAAACCAGCTTGGATAAACTTTTGACCATAACTTACTCTTTGAATAACATGTTAAATGGGTTTCTTGGAGAAACACAACCTCAGCTTTGTATCTCTCCAATTCCCCCAATATCTTATGTCTCTTCATAGGCTCATAAAGGCCCTTAACATTATAGGTCATAAAATTTAACTTCCTCATCTCCTCACATGTTTTTTTTTTTTTCTTTTTTTCTTTCTTTTTTTTGTTGGACCTGCATTACTGAGCTAGCCCAGACTTTTCCCTTTTTCTCTTCTTTCCTTTCCCTTCCTCTTACCCTTTTACTTCCTTGTACACAGAGTTCCCCTTTCCCCTCCCCCATCCCTCGTACTACACCAACCCCCCCTCCCCTCCCCCCAGCCACCACCTGGCTCCCCATACGCCAAGCGCCATGGATACCATGTAGCCTAACGAATCACCTGTTTGAGGTGAGAGCCCGAATGTGCCTCTTACCCCCCCCTTGCATGATGTTTTAAACAAAAAGGGGGTAGTCCAGTTACCACGGAATCTCCTCCCCCATCCCGCCGCCGCCCTCCCCCGCTCTGTTTCTTACCCCCTCATCCCCCCACCCCCCCCACAGACCCCGGGTCACCCCTCCACCCATCCCGGCAAGTCCGGCTCTTTCATGTCCAGTCTATCACAGAAATCCTTTAGTTCTTCAGGGAACCTCAATCTTGCTGATCTTCCATCTCTAAAGCCTATTAAGCATGCTGGGAACCCCCAACTATATTTTATATTAAGATCTCTCATCTGGTCTAGTAGTGGCTTCAGGAGCCTCCTCCTTGCTAGAGTTTCGGGAGCGAGATCTGTGTACACTTGGATCTCTGACCCTTCGAATTTTAACAGGGGTTTACCTCTCATTTTAGATATAATAGCTGCTTTATCTTCATAGTATCTGAACCTGATTATTACATCTCTCGGCCTCTGGTGTTCTGAGTTGAATAGTCTTCCCACCCGGTGAGTCCTTTCTATTTTAGGGAATTCCACTACCCCCTCTCCTAGCAGAGGACCCAATATTTGGGGGATCACCTTCCTCAAACCTTCTCCTTTATTTTCTGGGACATAGCGGAGTCTTATATTCTGTCTTCTATCCCTGTTTTCCAGATCCTCGATCTTATATCGGATTTCCTTCTGATTTTTTCTGGAAATTTTAATTTGTCCTTTGAGGTTCATTATCTCCATTTCTAGTTCCGCTGTTTTTTTCTCCGTTGTTTCTACTCTTACTAAGAGGCTTCCCAGGTCTGCTCTCACCAGGTCTATTTCTGATTTAATTGAATCCTCAAGCTTTTTGAGCATGTCCCACATTTCCTCTTTTGACAGCATCTGGGCGCTTGTTCTTCTTTCTTCCACCCGACTTATTTCCCCTTCACTTTCCATTATTGAGTTCTCTCGAGACTGGGCCATCTTGTCCCCGGCTTTATTTGAGGTTCCCCCTCTTCCCTCCGCCCTTAATCCTCCTTGGGCACCTTGCTCCCCACCTTTTGGGCTCACTCCCTGGGACATAAACTGTTTTATTGAGCTTCAAGCTGTCTTATCCTTCGGGGTTTTAGGTACTCCCCCTTTTCCTGATTTAGTTGCTGCTTTGCTCATTGCTCCCTTCTTTCTCGGGCCTTCTGTTTGTTTCCCCAGGTTTAAATCTAACTTCCTCCCTCCACCTGTGGGATGCGGTTCCTTCGGGGGAGCTAGACCAGATGATTCTTATTCCTGAGTCCAATTTCAGCCTGTCTTTCTCCTTTCTATTAGCTCAAATAGCCAGGGGGGTAACATTTCTATGGACCCAGTCCCATCACAGAGCTAGACCCGAAGAGTCTTATTTTGAGTCCAATTTCAGCCTGACTTCCCCTTTCTATTTGCTCGGATAACCAGGGGGGGAAACCCTTCTATGGACAAGGACCCAGTCCCTCCACACCTCCGTACCTCTAAGATACCTCAGTCGGACTGTCCCCACCCTGAGATCTTTTATTTGCCCTCCAGGTCAATATAATTTCACAATCCTCTTCTTCGTTTTTATATACAGGTCCTTTAGTTAGTATATTACTTTATTCTCTTATTTTAGTGTGACAATATATAAGATGAAGTAATTTGTTCTTCGTATTCACCCCCTCTTCAGCCCCTTCTCCCGTTTACTCTAGGTGAACTTCCTTAGTTACTTTGTTTCCCCCTTGCAGATACAAACAGGCTTCATTGCCCACCACATTTAAGGGATTCAAACATATCAGTACCTTCAGCCACAATCCTCCTTATTGATTTCTGCTTTCTCAATCAGGCAGTATGGCAGTATATCACATCACCCATATAGAGAGAAGAAAAATAAAGCTATTCCTACTTTACCAATACCGGACCTAGCGGAGATACATGCCGGTTCCACGGTGTCTGAAGAGAGGCAGGGGGGGGGAGCGGGGGGGGGGGGCGTTGAGGGGACACCGTCCAAACCTCCCTTACACGCCGTCTGCTTTCACTTGGCAACCGCCTTCCGTATCTCCGCAGCAGTGGCGTATGGAGCTCCTTCTCTTTCTCCCCCGTTGGGGTCTGTCAGCAGCGGCGTACGGGGCGGCGTTTTTGTCTTTTAACTGTACTTCTGTCTCAGTCTGATTCATGGTTTCTGACAAACAGTAATAGAGGGAAAATCTTTCAATGGGGACACTAGTTCTGGTGACTCTGGTGACAACCAGGGATTTCTCACTTTGGAGGAATTCCTCTAATTTCCTGTTTGGGCTATGGGGCAAAAAGTGAAGGAAAAAAATGGCAAAAAAATGGACAGGGTTTATAACCCTTCCTTACTCTATCCAAAGTGATAAAAAAAAGTTTTACCTTTAGTTCTACTTTAACTATTGTAATTGGTATATTTTCCAGCATCTAACTTGAATTCAAAGTAGAATTGAACTGTATATGAGCACAATAAACTTAAAACACACTTTGATTAATTTTTAAGAATCAAAACAAACTCACCTATCCATTCACTTTGCAAACCGCTTCCCCCTAGAATCATTTGGCATGGACATCTTCAGTAAAGGCAGATGATTCATGTAGCAGTTACTAATTGGAATCCATCTGTCCGTAGCTCAGGCATACAGACAGGAGGGTGTCCTTAGCTGAGAAAGCCCCACCTCCAAATGAAAGAAACAAATACCCATGATGACGCCTGGAATGTACTGTATGACATCATTTTGGTCTAGAGTAGAAATTAGGGACCAACTAAGGAAATGTAAAAAAAATTATATAACAAGTACATATAATATACAGTCCTATCAATTTTCTAAAGCTAGCAGCATCCCAGATAGCAAGTAATTGTGCTGCAAATTTGAAAATGACTTGCTAAGCTATTGCTAGACTTGCCAGGCTTCAGAAGTTTGTTGCACAATTGCAGCAAGTCTGCATTGCATGACTCAAGATCAACATTCTTTTTAAACATTCTGCAAGTCTGCTGCAAGTTCCGGTTCAGTTATGTTGTGCAATAGTCATCCCACCACAGGGGTCACTGTGGCTGAATTTTCATGCTGTAGACTTTGCAGAGCCCTTGCTGTAGACTCACCACTGCAACTTTGCTTTTGCTAGAGACTTGCTACGCAAATTTAATACAAATTGGAAAAGTATCAACTAGAACTTGTGCTTCAAGTGCTCTGCAAGTGTACAACTTACTAGTGAAAATGTGCAGCAAGTTAACAGACTTACAATTTAACACTGCCACAAATTTGTGACAAGTTATTCTTGCTATCTGGGATAATCAATAAAAAATATTTAAAATTCATTGAAAAAATAAAGTTCAATTTTACCAATGTTTCCAGTATTCAAATCTTCTCTTTGGATGCACTAAAACATCAAAATCAGTAAGAACGATGAAAATGTGGAATGGACTCCCTCAAGAACTAGTTCTGGCCAGATCAGTAGATTGTTTAAAAAAAAAAGATTGATGCAATCCTAAATACACAAAACATAACTGGAGATTAACATTTATAGATAATGACAACATGGGTAGTTGATCTGGGGAATATCTAATTGCCTTCTCGTGGATCAAGAAGACATTTTTCCCCTGCTGAAGCAAATTGGATCATGTTATATTGGAGTTTTTTGCCTTCAACTGTGGGTAAAGGATTGGATATCTGGAGGTTTTATATTTGTTTATTTCTTTCTTTTGGTTGAACTAGATGGACTTGTGTCTTTCCTCAGTCTGACTAACTATATAACTATGTAGCTTTGTGAACTTGGTCTATTTTTCTTGTCTATACTATAAACGGTAATACCGTTGTAAAAGTTTTATTCAAAATGACAATATTCCCTATATTAGGGTACTCACATTTAATAGGTGCTATGAGCGCACCACTCTGTATCAAGCCAAACAAATATAAATGCGCTGCGCTGATGTGACCTCTCCCGCTCTGAGATCACTCCACTGTCTCACAAACCGTCCTGTCCCCTCCCCAACATGTGACGATTAGGGATGAGCTTCGAGTTCGAGTCGAACTCATGTTCAACTTGAACATCGCCTGTTCGCAAGTTCGCCGAACAGCGAACAATTTGGGGTGTTCGCGGCAAATTCGCGGAACACCCTTTAAAAGTCTATGGGAGAAATCAAAAGTGCTACTTTTAAAGGCTTATATTCATGGTATTGTCATAAAAAGTGTTTGGGGACCTGGGTCCTGCCCCAGGGGACATGGATCAATGCAAAAAAAGTTTTAAAAAAGGCCGTTTTTTCGGGAGCAGTGATTTTAATAATGCTTAAAGTGAAACAATAAAAGTGTAATATCCCTTTAAATTTCGTACCTGGGGGGTGTCTATAGTATGCCTGTAAAGGGGCGCATGTTTCCCGTGTTTAGAACAGTCTGACAGCAAAATTACATTTCAAAGGAAAAAAAGTCATTTAAACTACTCGCGGCTATTAATGAATTGCCGGTCTGACAATACACATAAAAGTTCATTGATAAAAACGGCATGGGAATTCCCCACAAGGGAACCCCGAACCAAAATTAAAAAAAAAAATGACGTGGGGGATCCCCCTAAATTCCATACCAGACCCTTATCTGAGCACGCAACCTGGCAGGCCGCAGGAAAAGAGGGGGGGCGAGAGAGTGCCCCCCCCTCCTGAACCGT
Organism: Aquarana catesbeiana; assembly: GCF_042186555.1. Lineage (NCBI taxonomy): Eukaryota > Metazoa > Chordata > Amphibia > Anura > Ranidae > Aquarana > Aquarana catesbeiana. The sequence continues at coordinate 216,589,352 of NC_133328.1, read as the reverse complement.
ACCAGGCCACATGCCCTCAACATTGGGAGGGTGCTTTGGGGTAGCCCCCCAAAACACCTTGTCCCCATGTTGATGAGGACAAGGGCCTCATCCCCACAATCCTGGTTGTGGGGTCTGCGGCCGGGGGCTTATCGGAATCTGGAAATCCCCAGATCCCGGCCCTCCCCCCGTGTGAAATGGTTTTGTACCCCTACCATTTCACAAAAAAACTGTCAAAGATGTTAAAAATGACAAGAGACAGTTTTTGACAATTCCTTTATTTAAATGTTTCTTCTTTTTTCTTTCTTCTATCTTCCTTCGGTTTCTTCCTCCATCTTCTTCTTCTTCTGGTTCTTCTGGTTCTTTCTCCAGTGTTCTCGTCCGGCATCTTCCTCCACGGCATCGGCATCTTCTTCCCTTCTTCTCCTCGGGCCACTCTGCATCCATGATGGCATGGAGGGAGGCTCCCGCTGTGTGACGCTTCTCTCTTCATCTTCTTCTGTTCATCTTCTTCTCTTCATCTTCTTGTCTTCATCTTCTTTTCGGGCCGCTCCGCATCCATGATGGCATGGAGGGAGGCTCCCGCTGTGTGATGCTTCTCCTCTTCTGACGGTTCTTAAATAACGGGGGGGCAGGGCAACCCGGTGACCCCGCCTCCCTCCGACGCACGGGGACTTGACGGGACTTCCCTGTGGCATTCCCCGAAAAGAAGATGAAGACAAGAAGATGAAGAGAAGAAGATGAACAGAAGAAGATGAACAGAAGAAGATGAAGAGACGAAGATGAAGAGAAGAAGATGAAGAGAGAAGCGTCACACAGCGGGAGCTTCCCTCCATGCCATCATGGATGCGGAGCGGCCCGAGGAGAAGGAGGGAAGAAGACGCCGACACCGCGGAGAAAGATGCCGGACGAGAACACCGGAGGAAGAACCAGAAGAACCAGAAGAAGAAGAAGATGGAGGAAGAAACCAAAGGAAGATAGAAGAAAGAAGAAGCATTTAAATAAAGGAATTGTCAAAAATTGTCTCTTGTCATTTTTAACATTTTTGACAGTTTTTTGTGAAATGGTAGGGGTACTTTTGTACCCCCTTACCATTTCACACAGGGGGGAGGGCCGGGATCTGGGGGTCCCCTTGTTAAAGGGGGCTTCCAGATTCCGATAAGCCCCCCGCCCGCAGACCCCCACAAACACCGGCCAGGGTTGTGGAGATGAGGCCCTTGTCCTCATCAACATGGGGACAAGGTGTTTTGGGGCTACCCCAAAGCACCCTCCCAATGTTGAGGGCATGTGGCCTGGTACGGTTCAGGAGGGGGGGCGCTCTCTCGTCCCCCCTCTTTTCCTGCGGCCTGCCAGGTTGCGTGCTCGGATAAGGGTCTGGTATGGATTTTTAGGGGGACCCCACGCCATTTTTTAAAAAATTTTGGCGCAGGGTTCCCCTTAAAATCCATACCAGACCTGAAGGGTCTGGTATAGATTTTGAAGGGGACCCCACGACTTTTTTTTTTTTAAATTTTGGCCGGGGTTTCCCTTAACCTCCCTGGCGGTTTTCCCGAGTGTGGCTCGGGGTTAAAATTCAGGACCATTAGCGGTAACCCCGAGCCACACTCGGGATTACATGGCAGGATCCTGGTGTGGCTTTACTTACCTTGTCCCCGGGATCCTGCGATGTCCCCCGATGTGTCTGCGGGCTCCGTCCTCCTCCGAAGCCTCTCCGTGCCAGGCTCCGTTCCCTGCGAGCAGCGCAACGCACGGGAGCGGAGCCTGGCGGCAAATTCAAAAAAGTGTAAAATCATGAAATTATTTCACATCCCTTTTGTCCCCAGTGCTTTGTCCTATGCCCTGCATGCAGTTTTATGTTATATATACTGTTCTTTCTGCCTGGAAACTGGAGATTGTCCATAGCAACCAAAAAGTGTCCCTTTACATCAAAAGTGGCTTTAGACCAGCTAGAAAACAGCGATAGTAAATTAGAACACTTGCAGAATTGAGCGATAGTGAATCGTGGGGAAATTTATTGTATTATTAATTTTTTTTTTTTATTATTTATTTTTATTTATTATATTATAATTTATGTTTTTGTGTTTCAAACTTTATCATACCCGGGATATCTACTAGACTCTTGTTTGGACAGATTTAAGTGTGTTATTGTTAAGAATTACAGACCTACAATATAAAACGCCATATTTCCATGCAAAATAATTGTACCGCTTTCAGCACCTAAAATCCGAAATAATCATACCGCCAGGGAGGTTAATATCCATACCAGACCTGAAGGGCCTGGTATGTAATTTAGGGGGAACCCCACATCATTTTTTTAAATTTTGGTTCGGGGTTCCCCTGTGGGAAATTCCCATGCCGTTTTTATCAATGAACTTTTATGTGTATTGTCGGACCGGCAATTCATTAATAGCCGCGAGTGGTTTAAATGACTTTTTTAACTTTGAAATGTCATTTTGCTGTCAGACTGTTCTAAACACGGGAAACATGCGCCCCTTTACAGGCATACTATAGACACCCCCCAGGTACGAAATTTAAAGGGATATAACACTTTTGGTGTCTGTTGAAAGTTCTAAGAAGATTCGATGGAGCAGGTAAACTATACGGCGTCGTACAGTTTAGCTGCTTCGTCGAATCTTCTTTGAACATTCGACAGACACCTTAATTTGGATTTTCGGACGAATGCAATTTTTAACGAAAAACTAAATAAATAAAAACGAATTTCAGGAGTAACTAAATAAATGTATTTTTCGGATGAAAACGAAATTCCGAAAACAAAATATTTCAGTGTGCACATGTCTAGTTATGAATGGACTTTATGCTGCGATTTTATGGACACAGATTAATGCATTAATTAGTTTGGCACAAGAGCACTTTAAATACGTTTCACTTTTTTTCTATATTGATTATTGTATATTGATGCACTTTATATAGATTTAAGTAAATTACAGGTTGTCACTGCAATTATCGCACAGGGTTGCAAATTTCTCTATTGAATATGAATGCTATATGTGTATATAGAGGTGTGTATGCTACACAGGTTGTCATAGGGAGGATCACATAGGATTGCAATTTTTTTTGTTCATGATCGTAAATTATAATCGCATAAGATTGCATTATTATATTCACTAGATTTTTTATAAGGGGAATAGAGTATCTCACCACCACTATTTAACTGCAGCCAGTAATATTATGATTTAGTACAGTTACCGTATGATTATTGGTACAAAACATCCTAAAGCAAAAAGTAAAATTTACAAAGAAAAATATGTCATTTAAATTGCCAGATAACTGACAGTTCCTGCCTTCTAAGTTCTAACTGTAAACAAAGGGGCTGGGGAATCGGATTCCTTTCAACAGCTCTACCAGACAGCCGGTATCCTAGCAGCCACTATCCTGCTGCCTGCAACCAGCATCCTAGTAACCATGAGCCCTGAGCGGGAATCTGTCTTTCATTTAGTGCTAGTAGTATTACTGGCACTAATAAATGACTTTCTACTCAGCTGGAGATTTGCTGCAGCTCGTGGACAATCAAGCCATTTAGTTTGCCGGTAACAAAAGTGCGAACAGTAATGCCCTGTACACACGGTCGGACTTTCCGAAGGAAAATGTGCGATCGGAGCTTGTTGTCGGAAATTCCGACCGTGTGTGGTCTCCATCGGACTTTTTCCATCGGAATTTCCGACACACAAAGTTTGAGAGCTGGCTATAAAATTTTCCGACAACAAAATCCGTTTGTGTAAATTCGGACCGTGTGTGGACAATTCCGACAAAGTGCCACGCATGCTCAGAATAACAAGACCTGGACACTGGGTTGGAGACTTCTTCCCACCCAAGGCACTTTGGAGTCCCGCATTCTGCTTCTGTGCAAATCCTGTGTCGCTTTCTCCTAAGTTTTCAAAGTGGCAGGGCACCACACTGTCACAGTTTCTTGCAGCAATCCAAAACTTCACAAATGAGATCTTGATCTACGTTCTCTATTACATACAGATACAAACTGTGTGTTTATGTGAAAGGGACCTAATCATTTTGGTGTGATTGACGGAGTGAGTTCCGGGATTCGGATGACAACCAGTGTTTGCTGTACAGATCCCTGGCTGGGGTTGCAGCCATCCGCCCTATAGGTCTCTTTATTCCAGAGACCAACTTTTTCTGGTAAGAGGCAGTATTTTTGAACGGTGGAGGTCTGCCCACGCACCTTATAGTCACTACAGCAAGTTTTGTTTTCACATTCACTCAGCACTGGGGGATATCCATCCATAAGTCTCTTATAACATGCATGAACTTTATTAATTATTGTTCCTTTGGATATGGACTTTTGGTTGATTACACAAGTTTGTTCTCAATTTTACACTGCATAATTTACGTTTTTCGCAGGGTATATGTCTATTGTCTTTGCACAGTTCCTATATACTGTTGCATTTGGCATTAGTGTTCTGGAAAACATTTTTACTGTTCACATTTAACCACTCAATTTATTTTTTATTCATTAATTTTATTTTTTCTTGCATAGTAAACATCATTTGTTTTATATATATATAACATTTATTCTCATTTTATTGTGGTGTTTATAGACACTGGTATAAATCTTTTTTAACCATTTGTATTGAATTTACCTGTGTGATGCTACAGGCACTAGGTTGTTGCCATTTTCATTTCTTTAGCGCGACTTCTTGAATTATATATGATTTATGGTTTACTACCTTTAGTCGCAGCTCATTTTATTGTGTTAGCGCAGTATTTATTTTTTACATCCTGAGTGAGTGTGCGTGTCTACAATTATCCCTGTCCCATTGCATCTCATTAAGATGCTCATCTATTATATTATTTAAGGTACCCATATAGCGCCGTCAATTTACACATATATCGCACACTCACATCGGTCCCTACCCTCAAGGAGCCCACAATCCAAAGTCCCCAACTCACATTCATATACTAGAGCCAATTTTGGACAGAAGCCAATTAACCTACCAGCATGTCTTTGGAGTGTGGGAGGAAACCGGAGTACCCGGAGGAAACCCACGCAGGCACAGGGTGAACATGCAAACTCCAGGCAGGTAGTGTCGTGGTTGGGATTCAAACCAGCAACCCTTTTTATTGCTAGGTGAGAGTGCTATCCACTACACCACTGTGCCACCCTAAACTGCATGTCCTGCAGTTTGGTGGCAGCCATGGAGGCAAAGGCCTCTTCACGAGTGGGGGTGGCTCTGAGGGACGCAGAAGCCTCCTGAATCAGCTTGAGCAATGACTCCTCCACGTTACTCCTCTTGCTAGGTCTTTTGTTTGGAAGGCGGAGGGGAGGAACCTGTGATTCTGTGAGGCTCCTACTAGGCCCTGCCACCTCCTGGCTGCCACTTACCCTCGCCTCCTCCTGGCTGCCACTAACCCCTGCCTCCTCCTGGCTGCCACATTCCACAGCCTCCTCCTGACAGAGGTCTTCCTGTGTATGAAAAAGGGACATAGTTTTAGTTTTTTCTTCATCAATCACACACAATTTTCATCTCATGACTGTTGAAAATTGAATGTTAATAAATAGAAAAGACTATCATTCTGAGCCCAGCATTTTTCATTCTTGTCCCAATTATTTTTGCTCACTACTGTCTATTGATATATAAACGCCTTTATTAAATCAGCAATTAGTGATCAATAATAACATCTAGATGAAATATGTAGAACAATGCTATACCTGACTCAAGCTGGGCTCCTCCACTTTTTCCCGGCTGGAAGTCCCAGGTTGGACATCAAAAGCCTAAGCTGGGGTGGAAGATAGGGTGGAAGGTAGAGTTGAGAGGGATTCCCTGACTTCAGACTGGTCTGACAGAAATCGCAGTCTCTCATAGTACCACAGCCTGGGGACATAAACGTCATTTGGTGCAGCTCTTGATCTCAGGGAATCCTGGACCTTCTTGTGCTCCCTAAGATATGTGCTCCTCAGGCCACCAATTTTGGCTTTTATATAGGGGATGGTTGCCGTGGGGACCACTGGCTTCACCAGCAATTTCTACAGCACTGCCTGCCTCTTTTGTTTTTGATTATAAAATGGGTGTTTCACCTGCCACAGACAGGGCAGCTCCCTGTATTTGTCTATGAACAGGGGGAGGAAGTTATGATCATTGCAGCCATCCATTTTCTCTGCAAGACACAACACAAGACAAACCCTAATGTCAGGCTAAACTCTCCTAATCTTGTCGCGACATAGGCCTCAATCTATAAGCAGTAACAATCGGCGCTTCTGATACTCCTTCCTCCGCTCACAGATTGTACGTACACACGCGTGTTACGCTTTATATACACTGCGCATGCGTGAAACTCCGCTCACCCCTAACATTCTTTCTAGTCTATTCCCCGCCCCTTCTCTTACGGCGCAGTGGGGGAGAGCACATGGCGGAGAGACAACCGGTGCGTGATAATAGCAGCAACGAGCACGAGGAAAGCCCGGAGCCAGAAACGTCACGGTCCCGCAAGAGATTTAAGGCATCAAATATGGTCTTTGTAGAGATGGTGGACATATTGAAGAGGGCCGACTATGACGGGAAGTATGGACCTTACCCAAACCCAAATGTCAGAAAGGCCAAGATCATGCCTAAAGTTGTGAAGAGTCTGCTCAGGAATTTTGGAGTACGACGATCCAAGGATCAACTGAAGAAATGGTGGTCGGACCTCAAATTGAGGGAGCACGATCAGTATAGAAGGATCAGGAGAGTGCTGCAAAAAGTAAGTAGTTGTCCTGTGTTCCTATTCTTTCTTTTTATTATGTTCGTGCTGCTCCATGTGCTTTTCTTTACTGTTTTACAGTTTAAAATGGCAACTTTCATGTACATGGGCACATTAATCGTTCATAGGAAACATTGTTCGTTCGGCCACTAAAATACGATGTTTTGGCCAGATGCAGTTCAATACCATTTTTCTGGCCTACTTCTATTAAAAAAAGTTTGTTGTCTAGATGGGTTTGTAACTAGAATGAAATGCATGCTAGATTCTGTGTAAGGAGAGGACACTCAGAAGCTGTTTACACATCTAGACACTGGAGCACTAGTGTGGGACAACAGAACACCCTTTTTTATGAGGGGACCCACACAGGTGCTCCAGTGTATACTATAGGGGTGTCTCCATCTGTGAAGCTTGCATAAAACAGTAAGTATTCAAGCTTTACAAAGGACAAAAAAAATTCTTCAGCTTGGAACTCTGCCAAAACAGACAATTGTACCCCACTTCCAAGCAATGTTTCATATTCCTATTTCTGCCATCAAATATCTGTGTGCTAAGTATACCTATTTTTGTTAACATAGGGGAGAAAAGACTCGGAGGACACCACTCATCAGAAGAGACCAGGGACATCCCACCTCAGGAAGAACGGGAAATCCTCCAAACCCAACCAGAGGAGGAGGAGGGAGACATTGTAGAAATTGTCACCACAACAGGTGAATGTCTGTGACCACAGCCTCAGGTAATAGATGGATGCCTGCATATTTATAATACATGGTGTGTTTTTTTTGTTTTTTTTGTAGGTGATCGGGATGTTGTGGAAGAGGGATGTCATTTCACCAGTGAAAATGCCCAGATCCTCATCGGGGAGATAATGGGGTGTAATAGAGATTTAGAAAACCTAAAGGAAAACATCAGTGATGTTCAAAACAAAATGAAGAACATCATTGATGTTTTAGGGAGAATCTAAAACACCCAGAAATCCCTAAATTTCTTCAGCTTTTTTTTTTTTAATGACTCATTTTTTTACGTTTTTAAAAGCCAAATTTTGAAGATGCACATAGTGGGGGTCATTTACTATAGAGCTGCGGCGCTAATTGCCGCTAATTAGTGCTAATTCGCTGCAATTTAGTGCTAATTAGCGCTAAAACGGTATTCACTATAGCGCTGGTGAGAAAATATTCACAAAATCGAATTTACTATAGTTCCCTGAAACCAAATAGCGCCCAAACCCTTACTCTGCTAAAACCTGGAGTAGTGAACATTGAAATAATGTTTAGAGCATGATATAATTGCCTAAATGGTACTGAAATATGCGGTATATTATTTAAAGATAATCTGCTTTTAAACTATGTGAAAAAGTGATTTCTACACTGAAATATCTTTAAAAGTCTGAGAAGTGAAAAATTCCCCGTTTTGGACAACTAGGTGCCAACACAACTGAGCATGCTCAGACCTGAAAATAGCTCTCATTTTAACTCAAGTGTCTTTTATAGTAAATACCAAAATGAGAGCTAATTAGAGAGCATTTTTTGGAAGTGAAAATGTGCTCTATTCTAGTCCAATGCAAGTATTAACCATTGATTCTAATGGAACAATTGTAACTTTCACAAAAAAAAAAAAACCTTTTAATGTTGAGATGAAATGTATCTTTCTCTGAAATAAATTTTCCTTTGCAACATTGTTGCTTCTCCTTAAAATATTTTGTTTTTAAGAATACTAGAATGTGGAATGTTTTGGTAAAATATATTTTTCTCTGTCACTTTCACTTGTTACTCTCCATCTCACAACAATCTTTACCCAAATTCACACAGGTGTCTTTACAATCCACAAACAATACCATTGCTGATTCAAATTTAAAATGAATCACAATTTTTTGTGCTTTTTATTATTTCCAAATATTCATAATTTGAGCCCCAAAAATGTGATATGTGTACCAACATCAGAAATCAAAATGTAATTCCCAAAAATTTGAGGGTAATATTCTACTCTCACCCACAAAAAATCACCAAATATCAGAATAAATCAAGAAGAATAACTCTTGAGTAATGTAATTCCATCACCTGTATGTCCAAAGAAATGCAGTATTTATGTGTTTTTGTGTGTTTTTATGTGTATTTATGTGTAGTTATGTGTAGGAGGTTCTCACACATGGCAGCTCCGTGGCTTAGAGGTTAGTATCTCTGAGGGTCTGGATTTAAATCCCAAACATGCTGCTTCATGTAGAGAAGTTGTCTCATCTCCCAGGTCCTATAACTATGTCTAAATGTAGTATTTATGTGTGGGAGGGTTCCACCACCATTGTAAATCTTTTCCAGATACACTATTTAGCCAAAAGTATTGGGACGCCTGCCTTTACACACACATGAACTTTAATGGCAGCCCAGTCTTAGTCTGTAGGGTTAAAATTTGATTTGGCCCACCCTTTGCAGCTAGAACAGCTTCTGGGAAGGCTGTCCACAAGGTTGAGTGTGTCTGTGGGAATGTTTGATCATTCTTCCAGAAGTGCATTTGTGAGGCCAGGCACTGATGTTGGATGAGAAGGCCTGGTTCGCAGTCCCTGCTCTAATTCAGCTAAAGGGTGTTCTATTGGGTTGAGGCCAGGACTCTGTGCAGGCCAGTCAAATTTCTCCACCCCAAACTTGCTCATCCATGTCTTTATGGACCTTGCTTTGTGCACTTGTGTGCAGTCATGTTGGAACAGGAAGGGGCTTTCCCCAAACTGTTCCCACAAAGTTGGGAGCATGAAATTGTCCAAAATGTCTTGGTATGCTGACGCCTTAAGAGTTCCCTTAACTGGGACTAAGAGGCCAAGCCTCACTTGAAGTAGCGCGATTTCAAAGTAGCAAGGTCAGCGTGATTTCAGGTGCTACTTAATAGACATCCCTGTGGCTTCATACACAGATGTGTATTGAAGTCACATCTGAAATTGGCAAAAGTAGTGCAGGGACTACTTTAGCAAATTGGTGCAGTGCCACAAAATCAATGTCGCATGGATTGGAACAGTGCCATTGCTGCCAATAATCATGCGATTTGATCTCTCATGACAAATCTCTCCAATGTAAACCTAGGCTTCTGCACACCTGCAAATAAATGATAAAGGTGGAATCTTTATATATAACAGCTGTGGAGAATTGCAGGTAATGAATGCAGCTGGTGGATAGGCAGTGTTGTATTTGTCAGCTTTAGATCACATTGGTGCGATTTGACATGTCAAAGCGGTGGCAATTGCACCGTTTTAATTGGTGTGACTTTGGGGTGCAATTTGTATTGATATCAGTGCAGAAACCTGCACAGATGTCTCTCAAATCCCCCTGCAGTCGGGATTGACATGCGGGAATGAAACTGTGTGATTTCAGCTGAACGATTTCCTCCCTCTGTCAGTGTGAACCAGGGCTCAAACTGGGCCTTTTGTTTTTGTCATTCACCTGCTGCTAACCCAGGGACACCATTTCTTTTTGAACGCCTTCAAATATCATAAGTAGAAATACAAATTTGCATATCTGCAAATAAACAAAAATAAAATTCTTATCGTGGTTGCGATCAAAAATTTGCAGCAGCGATCAAAAAAGTGGGGTTCGCCTTCTGACCCAGAAATAAGTAATTGTAATCACCGGGAAGTTCCTGTGCTTGTCAGGATCTCCATATGGGTGGACATGGTGAGGTCCCTCTTTAGCAAAGAGGAGGTGCTGCTCATTTTCCGGATAAGGGTATGATATGTACTTGTGCTTAATCAATGTGGGGTGGATGTGGTAGTTCCTACACATTTGCTTCTGGCCCATGTGCACACATCACTTCCTGCATTTGTTCTGCTGATGTAAATGCAAGTATAAATGAGAGCTCCTTTCTATTAAAATATATATGACTTGTTTCACAGTTGGGCAACTTTGGACCTCCGAGTTGCTTGACAAGTTGTACCCCATGATTCTCAATGATAAATAGGCATGGGCCGAACACCCCCCTGTTCGGTTCACACAAAAAATTTGTGCGAACACGCGAACACCATTAAAGTCTATGGGACACGAACATGAATAATCAAAAGTGCTAATTTTAAAGGTTAATATGCAAGTTATTGTCATAAAAAGTGATTGGGGACCCGGGTCCTGCACCAGGGAACATGGACCAATGCAAAAAAGTTTTAAAATGGCCATTTTTTCAGGAGCAGTGATTTTAATCATGCTTAAAGTGAAACAATAAAAATGTAATATTCGTTTAAATTTTGTACCTGGGGGGTGTCTATAGTATAGTAAAGTGGCGCGTGTTTCCCGTGTTTAGAACAGTCTGACAGCAAAATGACATTTCTAAAGGAAGAAAAAAGTGATTTAAAAGTGCTAACACTAGTGCCGGTGTTCTGCCGAGAAAGTTCCCCCGGCAGATAAGGACTCCCCTGTACTGCACAGGCGCATTGCTCGCACAGTATGAGCCGCTGAAATTAGCCAAAGCTAAACACCTGTGAGTCAGCTGTACACGGCGCCTGTAACAGGGCCCCTTGCGGGCTTGCTTTGCTCGCCACGCTTCGGGTATGGCCTCGCTTCACTCGGCATATTTTTATTCTAACTCTATGTCCACTTGGAGGGTGGGGCTTGAACCTGGACTCAGGGCAGAATGTAGTGCACAGGTGCCGTGTAGAGCTGACGATCAGCTGTTCAACTTCGGAGACTTTCAGCGGCTCTGTAGTCGTTCGTACTACGCAAGCGCAGTGCATGCGCAGTACAGGGGGGTCCTTGTCGGCCGGGGGAACTTTCTAGGCAAGACACTGGCTATTAGGCATAAGCTTCGAGTTTGAGTCGAACCCGTGTTCGACAGTTCGCCTAAAGGCGAACAATTTGGGATGTTCGCGGCAAATTTGAAAGCCGCGGAACACCCTTTAAAAGTCTATGGGAGAAATCAAAAGTGCTAATTTTAAAGCCTTATATGCATGGTATTGTCATAAAACGTGTTTGGGGTGTCTATAGTATGCCTGTAAAGGGGGCATGTTTCCCGTGTTTAGAACAGTCTGACAGCAAAATGACATTTCAAAAGAAAAAAGTCATTTAAAACTACTCGAGGCTATATGAATTGTCGGTGCAACAATACACATAAAAGTTCATTGATAAAAACGGCATGGGATTTCCCCACAGGGGAACCCCGAACCAAAATTAAACTTAAAAAATGGTGTGGGGTCCCCCTAAATTCCATACCAGGCCCTTCAGGTCTGGTATGGATATTAAGGGGAACCCCGCGCCAAAATTTCAAAAAAAAAAGGTATGGGGTCCCTCTCAAAATCCATACCAGACCCTTATCTGAGCACGCAACCTGGCAGGCCACAGGAAAAGGGGGGTGAGAGAGCGCCCCTCCTCCTGAACTGTACCAGGCCACATGCCCTCAATATTGGGAGGGTGCTTTGGGGTCTCCCCAAAGCACCTTGTCCCCATGTTGATGAGGACAAGGGCCTCATCCCCACAACCCTAGCCTGGTGGTTGTGGGGGTCTGCGGCGGGGGGCTTATCGGAATCTGGAAGCCCCCTTTAACAAGGGGACCCCCAAATCCTGCCCCCTCTGTGTGAAATGGTAAGGAGTACAGAAGTACCCCTACCATTTCACAAAAAAAGTGTCAAAAATGTTAAAAATGACAAGAGACAGTTTTTGACAATTCCTTTATTTAAATGCTTCTTCTTTCAATCTTCTTTCTTCTATCCTCTTTCTTCTATCTTCTATCTTCCTTCAGTTTCTTCCTCCATCTTCTTCTTCCTCTTCCTCCGATCCTCTGCTTCTTGCTCCGGTGTTCTTGTCTGGCATCTTCCTCCGTGGCGTCATCTTCCCTTCTTCGTTCTTGGGCCGCTCCGCATCCATGATGGGAGGCTCCCACTGTGTGATGCTTCTCGTCTTCTGACGGTTCTTAAATAATGGAGGACAGGGCCACCCAGTGACCCTGCCCCCCACTGACGCACGGGGACTTGACGGGGACTTCCCTGTCCGCCTCCTCTGACGTCATGGGGAAAGCCTCTGGGAAGTCCCCGTGCATCAGAGGGTGGCCCCGCCCTCCGTTATCTAAGAACCGTCAGAAGACGAGAAGCGTCACACAGCGGGAGCCTCCCGTCATGGATGCAGAGTGGCCCAAGAATGAAGAAGGGAAGAGGACGCTGCGAAGGAAGATGCCGGACGAGAACACCGGAGTAAGAAGCAGAGGATCAGAGGAAGAAGAAGAAGAACATGGAGGAAGAAACCGAAGGAAGATAGAAGATAGAAGAAAGAACATACAAGAAAGAAGACAGAAGAAAGAATATGGAAAGAAGAAGCATTTAAATAAAGGAATTGTCAAAAACTGTCTCTTGTCATTTTTAACATCTTTGACATTTTTTTTGTGAAATGGTAGGGGTACTTTTGTACCCCCTTACCATTTCACACAGGGGGGATAGGATCTGGGGGTCCCCTTGTTAAAGGGGGCTTCCAGATTCTGATAAGCCCCCCGCCCGCAGACCCCTACAACCACTTTGCAAGTGTGGGGATGAGGCCCTTGTCCTCATCAACATGGGGACAAGGTGCTTTGGGGGGCCCCTGCGGCTTGCCAGGTTGTGTGCTCGGATAAGGGTCTGGTATAGATTTTTGGGGGGACCCCACGCCATTTTTAAAAAAAAATTGTCGCGGGGTTCTCCTTAAAATCAGGTCTGGTATGGATTTTGAGGGGGACCCCCCACGCCTTTTTTTTTTTAAATTTTGGCACGGGGTTCACCTTAATATCCATACCAGACCTGAAGGGCAATCCCATGCCGTTTTTATCAATGAACTTTTATGTGTATTGTCAGGACTGATAATTCATATAGCCGCGAGTACTTTTAAATGACTTTTTTCCTTTGAAATGTCATTTTGCTGTCAGACTGTTCTAAACACGGGAAACATGCGCCACTTTACAGGCATACTATAGACACCCCCCTTTGGGTCTGGTATGAATATTAAGGGGAACCCCAAACCAAATTTTTTTTAAAAAATGCATGGGGGTCCCCCCAAATTCCATACCAGTCCCTTCAGGTCTGGTATGGATATTAAGGGGAACGCCATGACAAAATTTAAAAAAAAATGGCGTGGGGGTCACTCTAAAAATCCATACCAGACCCTTATCCGAGCACGCAACCTGGCAGGCCGCAGGAAAAGAGGGGGGACAAGAGAGCGCCCCCCTCCTGAACCATACCAGGCCACATGCCCTCAACATGGGGAGGATGTCCTCATGTTGATGGGGACAAGGGCCTCATCCCCACAACCCTTGCCCGGTGGTTGTGGGGGTCTGCGGGCAGGGGGCTTATCAGAATCTGGAAGCCCCCTTTAACAAGGGGGCCCCTCAGATCCCGGCCCCCCCTGTTTGAAATGGTAACGGGTACATTGTACTCCTACAATTTCACAAAAAAGTGTCAAAAATTGTAAAAAAGACACAGCATTGGACAAGTCCTTTATTAAAAAAGAAAAAAAAAACTCCAGTGATGTAATCCTTCCTTGCCACAACACGATCGGCCTCCATGGGAGGAGCCCGCTGAATGACGCTAGACCTGCCGTGACAGTTCTTAAAAAGCTGAGTATGGGGCCACCTGTGATGTGCGCGGGTGACCCGCCTCCCTCTGACGTAACGGGGAAACGCAGCGGGGTTACCAGTGACATGTACGGGTGACCCCGCCCCCCCTCTGATGCCACGGAAACCCCCATAGCATCAGAGGGGGCAGGGTCACCTGTAAATGTCACTGGGTAACCCCGCGGTGTTTCCCTGTTGCGTCAGAGGGGGCGTGGTCACCCACGCACGTCACGGGTGGCCCCGCCCTCAGCTTTTTAAGAACTGTCACGGCAGCTCTAGCGTCATTCAGCGGGTTCCTCCCATGGAGGCCGATCGTGTCATGGCAGCGTTTCCCTGTTGCGTCAGAGGGGGCGTGGTCACCCACGCACGTCACGATTGGCCCCGCCCTCAGCTTTTTAAGAACTGTCACGGCAGCTCTAGCGTCATTCAGCGGGTTCCTCCCATGGAGGCCGATCGTGTCATGGCGGCGTCTTTCTCCATATCCCGGGACGAGGAAGGATTACATCGCTCAAATTTTTATTTCTTTTTTAATAAAGGACCTGTCCAATACTGTGTCTGTGTGTTTTTTTTTAAATTTTTGACACTTTTTTTGTGAAATGATAGGATTACAATGTACCCGTTACCATTTCACATGGGGGGCCGGGATCTGGGGGTCCCCTTGTTAAAGGGGGCTTCCATATTCAGATAAGCCCCCCCGCCCGCAGACAACTACCGGGCAAGGTTTGTAGGGATGAGGCCCTTGTCATCCCTCCCCATGTTGAGGGCGTGTGGCCTGGTACGGTTCAGGGGGAGGGCGCTCTGTCACCCCCCCTCTTTTCCTGCGGCCTGCCAGGTTGCGTGCTTGGATAAGGGTCTGGTATGAATTTTTAGGGGACCCCCACAAAAAATTTGACGGGGTTCCCCTTAAAATCCATACAAGACCTGAATTTTGAGGGGGACCCCCACACCATCTTTTTTTTTTATTTTGGCACGGGGTTCCCCTTAATATCCATACCAGACCTGAAGGGCCTGGTATGGAATTTGGGGGGACCCCCACGCCATTTTTTTTTTTAATTTTGGTTCGGGGTTCCCCTTAATATTCATACCAGACCCAAAGGGCCTGGTAATGCACTGTGGGGGATCTGAGGCCATTTTTATCAATTAACTTTTATGTGTATTGTCAGGACCGACAATTCATTAATAGCCGGCACTAGCGCTAGCACTTTTGAATGACTTTTTTTCCTTTGAAATGTCATTTTGCTTTCAGACTGTTCTAAACACGGGAAACATGTGCCACTTTACAGGCATACAATAGACACCCCCCAGGTATGAAATTTAAAGGAATATTACACTTTTATTGTTTCACTCTAAGCATTATTAAAATCACTGCTCCCGAAAAAAACGTCCTTTTTGAAAACTTTTTTTGCATTGATACATGTCCCCTGGGGCAGGACCTGGGTCTCCAAACACTTTTTATGGCAAAGAACTTGCATATAAGCCTTCAGTGAGAACTTTGGATTTTGCAGGTTTATACAACAAACATGTTGGTTTGTTCAAAAACCCTTTTATAAATGCACATGTGATTGCGCTTTGAGTAAAAAGTATGATAATCAACAATGAGTGGCTTCTTCTTTCAATGCTCAAAAGCATTTTTTGGAGTAAAGTTGGTGTTTTCAGTGACAATGGGGGTTATTTACTAAAGGCAAATCCACTTTGCACTACAAGTGCAGTTTCAGTGCAGTCTCAAGTGCACTTGTAGTGCAAAGCGTATTTTTTACTTTAGTAAATAACACCCAACAGTGCTTTCTAATTTTAAACAATCACGCCATTTTCATGATTCCCCAAATTTCGGCCATGGTGCTGAAAAATCTTAATATTTTTGTCAGTAATGCATTACATACATCAACAACAAAAACAAGGTGTGTGTGTAGCAGACCCACAACATAATAATAATAGTTAGCCGAAGAAGAGATTGTCACCTCATGTGTCAAAGAAATTTTGTTTGCACTGTTGAAGAAAAAGGCTAAAAAAAATTACATTAATAAAAGATAACCGAGGAGACAGCTAAAAGAAAGCCAAGCAGTAAATCAAAGCAAATGTTTGTTCAGTTGCAAAAATATTTTTAGTTTAAAAATGTCTTAGACATTGTCTGGCATATCGATGGCCCCCCACCCGCAAAGTATTCCATGTATCTTAAACGGACCTCACAGGCACTCTGGGGGGGCAAGCCAGGACAGCCAGTTTCAAGCGCCGTCAGGGTTGGTTCATTCAGAATTCCGGCCTCGGGCCCAACTGAGGCAGCATAGTTTCCCATCAATTGCCCCTACGCACTTGGGAA
Source organism: Aquarana catesbeiana (assembly GCF_042186555.1). Lineage (NCBI taxonomy): Eukaryota > Metazoa > Chordata > Amphibia > Anura > Ranidae > Aquarana > Aquarana catesbeiana. The sequence goes on along the minus strand of NC_133328.1, from coordinate 216,572,815 downwards.
AGTTGCACCGCTGGGCATAGTAGAAGACCACAGTCTGCCATTCCTGTGGCGTGGAAGGAAACAGTGGAGTCAAACCAGAAAAAATAATTAGTCATTTTGCACATAAGCATTGAAAGCAGATTAGACACAAACATTCTTGGCCAACATCAGTATAACATTTATTTTAGGGAGTATTTAAAGACAAAAATATAAGGTCCACTTATCAGATTCATCACCCCCTCTGATGGCCCATTGTAAAAATTTTAGGGGGGGGGGGAGACGTTTTGGACAGGTAACCCTCTCCACTTCATTGAGAGATGAATGCCTAAATAATGTGTATTACTTTGGCCAGCCCCTCCTTACTTACACTATTGGCAGCACACTGGACAGGTAAGAAGTGTCATAATACAAATATATAAATACACACTGTACAAATTGGAGCACAATTTTAACATTCTGCAATTACCTATCAAGATAATAATAGGATACAAAAACTTTAAACAGTACCATTTGAAAGTATTCAGGCAGGCCCTTGCACTACATGCTTTGTGGAATTCATCCATAAATATGACCACAAAAGAGGTAGGTATAGTGTGTATGGGTTTGACAAAGTCAGCAAATAGAGGATTGGTATCAGTTGACTTAGCGGTTGGGGGGAGGGAGGGTTCCAATTGAGTTTGGGACCCAAAAAAAAAAAGCCTCTGGCACTCTGCCAGAATTTAAGGACACAAATAACATTTTTAAACATTTTAGGGGGTGTTTAGGGTAAATCACTACAATGGAGCTGACAAAATACATTGTTAAGTGACTAGGCGAGGTGGATATGGGCCCAGGAGAGCATGCTGGGGAGGTAAGTGAAGGCAAATATGCATGAAGGACAAAAAAGTTTAAAAACTCCAGCATGCATGAGGACAAAGGGGACATTCACAGCATATTGCAATCATGGTAATTATGGAATGATGAAAGAAATACAATATATTATCAAACATTAAATACAATAAAATGTGATGTTAAATGATAAATCTTACCTTAATATAGTCCTTCTGCAGGACCTGTATGATGGCAGAACAGGTCTCCGGGATGATGATCCCCAGAGCCTAGGGGGAAATGCCTGTCGAGAACTTGAGGTCCTGCAGGCTTCTCCCCATCCCCAAGTACCGCAACGTGGCAACTAGCCTCTGCTCCGGAGTGATGGCTTGCCGGAAGCAGGTATCCTGCCTGCTGATATAAGGGGTCAGCAAAGCCAACAAATGGTGAAATACGGGGTCCGTCATCCTGAGAAAGTTCCTGAAATCGTCAGGATTATTCTCACGGATCTCACGGAGCAAAGGCATGTGACAAAATTGTTTAGGCAATTCCCAAATAAATATGTACCTAAAACAGGGTGACACTGTAGGTACATAAATAACAGTGTGCCAGTGTCCCAATATTGAACATGTGAAACCTAGACAACTAAGAAACGGACTTTATAGGCACACAGGTATATTATCTATGAAAGATTGTTTTATTTAAATATAACTTTTATTTAAAAAAGGAGAGAGAAACAATTATTGCAAATTAAAGCGTAACACAAACAATATTACCATACAGTTGGTATTATACACCCCACACATGACCAAAACACCGCTATATACAATATATATATATATATATATATATATATATATATATATAGAGCAATATATCCAAAAACGGGTAGAGAACAAATTCCCATAGAATGCTCCGATTGAGGATGTATTTAAGCAAATTGCGGGTCAGGTTGTGAGTCCAGGTATGTTTTTTCTTAAAAGCTTGACATGTTGCGAAGAACGCTTCTTCAGGAGCCTAGAAAATTCTGATAGTATACATAAGAAAAATACACCAATAAGTATATGGTATTCCAATATATAAACACAAATATAACAAAGAAAACCACATAAATCATTGTAATAGAAATGTAAAATTTGCTCCAACCAAGCTCAGTAGGTGCATAATATCCCCATAAAGGAAAACGATCACCCAGGGGCAGACGGCAGCGCCAAGTAGCTGGGAGACCCAGTGTGGTATAGTAGAGAAATCAAGGTATATCTTAATAAAAATAGTCTAGGGAAGAGCAGGACATTAGTTCCCCAAGATATTATACAAAAGGGACCAAGCTGTCCCAAAAAAATCAATTATAGAAAGAAGAAAAAACAGAAGGAATTGAACAGTAGCAATTTAAGTTAAAGGGAAAATAATATGAGAAACAAAAAGGGAGGGAGCCTCGTATTATTGATAATTGCGAAAGATGGTAATGTATAAGTAAAAATGCAAAAAAACTAAAAAATATACAAAAAACACAGCTTACCAGATGATAGTAGGATATATCGAACACAGCGTGTATGTATGGTGTCTTTGCTGGTAAGTAGTAATATCTGGTAGTTTATGTTAAAGACCAGCAATATAGGTATAGCACTGTAGAGGCGCTATGTAAAACCCATACCCCAGAATAAATTTAAGGGTGGGTAAAGTCGCATGTAAAGGATCCATAGGTAGCAATGGATTGAGAATTTAGGGAGGTAAAAATCTATAGGACAAAAGAAAAATTGATATATAGGAAGAGTATTTTGAAAAATTGTTGTGGGGCAATACATAAAGCCCCACTGTGGGGGTCGTTGAAATAGGAATAAAAGTAATAGCTTACCTTAAGCATCATATAGTTAAATAAGCCGTCTGGGTAGAAAAGCACCTCACACAAATTGGTCAGCGTCTGTTGACACCACAGACCCAGCTGTGTGTGATATAGGTCCCCCCACCGGAAATGCGTCTGAATACAATTTCCAGATGTGAGCTCATCCTACAAAAAGAAACTTTATGGATAGAGCGCCTCAATGCCACCTGTTCACCGGGGCTTAATGAGACTCACTCTTATAAACCCTTCTTATAATCCCCTTACATGTTTTTTGAACATATCCCGCCCTGCTCAATACTATCATCAAATACAACTACAACACTTCAATATCTGTTTGTAGTCCTTTTCCTCCTCCTGTCTTTTCCTCCTTCCCCATCCCTTTCCCCATCCCCTCCTTTCTTTTACACTACAAAGGATAATACTCTGATTATCCCATCTCCATTTCTTGTCCATAAACCATTCTCTGGTTAACCCTGGTTAGGAAACGGGGCCAATTTTGATGTTTAGTTTTTTCCAAGAGGCTCTTTGCCTCCTGTATTGATCCTGTTTTGTCCCTTGTTCCGTTATAGTGATTAGTATCTAAATAACAACAAAGTTATTCCCAGTCATTTTCCAACACTAAATCCTCAATCAATAATGAACCAATTTAGAGTTCACACTTTCTTTGTCGAATAAATTCTTCTTATCAACTCTAATAAAACTATACATGTGATTTCAATTTAACTTATTATCATTACCTAATCTATCTCTATTTTTGATTTGATGTGTTTTGACTTGTACTTTAATGTTTTATACATGTGTTATGTTTTTTGCTCCGCCCTCACTCCCGGTTGCATGCCTCCCCTGGTTCTGATCGCCTGGCTGGCATCATGGCTCTTGTGCCAGCACAGCACATCCTATCTCCTTCTCCGGACCGGATGTGCGGCGATTGACGCGGACATGGGGTACCTTCGGTCTCTCCAGTCCCCGCCCTTGCTGCCACTGCATTGGCGGCACGCCGCAACAACAGCAGCGTCAATCGGTGCATGCATGGTAGCCAGCGGCTGGACCGGGATGCGTCACTTCCGCCCGGACTTGACGCATTTCCATTGGGGGGATCTATATCACACACAGCTGGGTCTGCGGTGTCAACAGACACTGACCAGCTTGTGTGAGGTGCTTTTCTACCCAGATGGCTTATTTAACTATATGATGCTTAAGGTAAGCTATTACTTTTATTCCTATTTCAACGACCCCCACAGTGGGGCTTTATGTATTGCCCCACAACAATTTTTCAAAATACTCTTCCTATATATCTTTTTTCTTTTGTCCTACAGATTTTTACCTCCCTAAATTCTCAATCCATTGCTACCTATGGATCCTTTAAATGCGAATTTACCCACCCTGCAAAGACACCACACATACACGCTGTGTTCGATATATCCTACTATCATCTGGTAAGCTGTGTTTTTTGTATATTTTTTTGTTTTTTTGCATTTTTACTTATACATTACCACCTTTCGCAATTATCAATAATAGGAGACTCCCTCCCTTTTTGTTTCTCATATTATTTTCCCTTTAACTTAAATTGCTACTGTTCAATTCTTTCTGTTTTTTCTTCTTTCTATAATTGATTTTTTTGGGATAGCTTGGTCCCTTTTGTATAATTTCTTGGGGAACTAATGTCCTGCTCTTCTCTAGACTATTTTTATTAAGATATACCTTAAATTCTCTACTATACCACATTGGGTCTCCCAGCTGCTTGGCTCTGCCGCATGCCCCCGGGTGATCGTTTTCCTTTATGGGGATAGTATGCACCTGCTGAGCTTGGTTGGATTTACATTTCTATTACAATGATTTATGTGGTTTTCTTTGTTATATTTGTGTTTATATATTGTCATATTATATACTTATTGATGTATTTTTCTTATGTATACCATCAGAATTTTCTAGGCTCCTGAAGAAGCGTTCTTCATACGCGTAACATGTCAAGCTTTTAAGAAAAAACATACCTGGACTCACAACCTGACCCGCAATTTGCTTAAATACATCCTCAGTCTGAGCATCCTATGGGAATTTGTTCTCTACCCGTTTTTGGATATATTGCTCTATATATATATTGTATATAGCGGTGTTTTGGTCATGTGTGGGGTATATAATACCAATTGTATGGTAATATAGTTTGTGTTACGCTTTGATTTGCACTAATTGTTTCTCTCTGCTTTTTTAAAAAAAGGTATAGTTATAGTTATATTTAAATAAAACAATTTTATCTTTCATAGATAATATACCTGTGTGCCTATAAAGTCCGTTTCTTAGTTGTCTAGGTTTCACATGTGACAGAATTGGTCACGCTGGAGCAACCAATTCTTGGTCCATGAACTCCTCCCCACCCTGGTCATGGACTGGGCTTGTGCCAAAGTAAGAACCCCAACACCAAACCCCCGCACAGCACGAACTCTGCGATGAGTACGTACACGCAACATGGCTTCAAAACGGTCCGCTGGTCAGAACGAAGTAACAGAACTCACTTAAGAACAGCAAGGCCTGTGAAGAGCGACCTGAAAATCAGTAACGAGCGGACAAGAACACACTGAATAAACCAATGGGAACTCACTGCACGCACTGAAGACCAGATACAAACCCACAAGCACAAACTGAACAGCAGAAAAACGATCTGAAAACCATGAGTCTGAAAAAGCGCAAATCGTCTCTCACCAAACTTTTATTAACACGAGATTAGCAAAAGGAGCCCAAAGGGTGGCACACTTGGTATTGAACTGCCCTTTTATAGGCTCGTCGTACGTGGTGTATGTCACCGTGTTCTTGACGTTCGGAAACTCCGACAACTTTGTGCTACCGTGTGTATGCAAGACAAGTTTGTGCCAACATCCGTCAGAAAAAATCAGATTGATTTTGTTGTCGGAATGTCCGATCGATGTCCGATCGTGTGTACAGGGCATAACAGTGCATCACCCTGAATGCGTATCATATCACTGAACTTGAACAAGAATGCAGCTAGTCAAATTAGAAGGAAGTAATTACTAAATCCAGGCCATTGAATCAGATGCTATTGAAATATTTGGATGAACTTGGTAACCAGAAAATGTGCAACAGCAGCCTGCATATTTTCTTTGTACAGGTTTCCTTATGATGTCAGTCAGTAGAGCAGGGGATGGTGTCAATAAGGCAGAGTTCAGTGTCGGTAGAGCAGTGAACAGTGTCAGTAGAGCAGTGGACAGTGTCAGTAGGGCAGAGATTGGTTTCAGTAGGGCAGTGGACAGTGTCAGTAGTTTCTATTTTTATTATTTTATTTTTTTTAATATTTTTTACTATTTTATTTTCTACCATACTATTTTTTAACTTATTTTTTTAGAAGCCCCATTGAGGTGGGCTTTGGTGAAATATCAGGGGTCTAAACAGACCCCTGATGTCTCCCTTTTGAGACAGAGAAAGAGACTGAGGACAGAGATTCCCCAGTCCCTTTCTCTGCAGCCTCAGCTGTACTAGACAGTAAATGAATGAAGGGCTCTGTGCTGAATGACTTCCCATTGATTCACAAACTGAAGCATACTGTAATAAACACAGTTTACTATGCTTCCGTTATGAATGGACACAGACGCAATAGTGATCGGTACTGAATGCTCACTCAGTTCATTCAGAGAAGCACTGTTCATAAAGAAAAGGAAGAGGCCAGTAAATTACATATTTATTGGCCCCTTCCCCCCGCTCTCCATCTTGAAACCATTCCCTGCAGCAACCGGTGGGAGAGGAGAGGAGGGAAGCCGGAAACAATGTATGTGTAGAGGGGTAGGACATCAGGGGCCCAGGCAGCAGCTGGAATATGTGCTGCACAGGGTGATTAGGTTGTGCCCAGGCACACCATGCACACCCCTCAGCGCATAAACCTATGGTTCACAAAAAGGAAAATGACTACAGTGTGACCTAGATTGCGTTAGTGATTCATCAAATGAGTTTTGTGCATTTGCTCTCAAAAGGTACCTTTTCCCAGCACAAAACCTGCCATTGATTTAAATCTATGTGACCAGTAGGGATGAGCCGAACAGCCCCTGGTTCGGTTTGTAGCAGAACATGTGAACAGGCAAAAAATTTGTGCGAACGCACGAACACCGTTAAAGTCTAGGGGACGCAAACGTGAAAGATCAAAAGTGCTCATTTTAAAGGCTTATATGCAAGTTATTGCTATAAAAAGTGTTTGGGGACCCGGGTCCTGCCCATCAGTGCCAGCTTTCAGTGCCCATCAGTGCCGACTATCAGTGCCCATCAGTGCACAGCAGTGCCGTCTATCAGTGCCATCTATAAGTACCCTTCAGTGCAGCCTTTCAGTGCCCATCAGTGTCGCCTATCAGTGCCCATCAGTGCCCACCAGTGCCACCTATGAGTACCCATCAGTGTGGCCTGTCAATGCCCATCAGTGCCGCATATCAGTGCCACCTATCAGTGTTGCCTATCAGTGCCATCTCATTGGTGCCACCTCATCGGTGCTGCCCTATCAGTGCCCATCAGTGCAGCTTATCAGTGCCCATCAGTGAAGGAGAAAACTTACTTATTTGCAAAATGTTATAACAAAAACAAAGAAAAACTTTTTTTTTTCAAAATATTCTGATTTTTTTATTCGTTTAGCAAAAAATAAAAACCGCACAGGTGATCAAATACCACCAAAAGAAAGCTCTATTTGTGGGAACAAAATGATAAAAATTTAGTTTGGGTACAGTGTAGCATGACCGTGCAATTGTCATTTAAAAAGTGACAGCGCTGAAAGCTGAAAATTGTCCTGGACAGGATGGTGCGAAAGTGCCCTGAATTGACGTGGTTAATAATGCTTAAAGTGCAACAATAAAAATGAAATATTCCTTTAAATATCGTGCCTGGGGGGTCTCCTTAGTCTGCCTGTAAAGTAGCGCATCTTTCCCATGTTTATAACACTACCACAGCAAAATGACATTTCTAAAGGAAAACATTTCATTTAAAACTTCTCGCGACTGTAATGTATTGTCAGATCCTGGCAATATAGATAAAAGTCATTAACAAAAACAGTGTGGGTTTCCCCCCCAGTCCATTACCAGGCCCTTCAGGTCTGGTATGAATATTAAGGGGAACCCCGCACCAAAATAAAAAAAGAAATGGCTTGGGGGTCCCCCAGGCACTATATACTCTGCACAGCAGTATATATACTATACGGCCTGCCCTATATATTCTGCAGAAAAATTGGGCCTTAGGTGTTAGTGGTGCCAGAACACTATAAACCCTCACAGTTACTCTTGTTGGGCACAGGAATGGGCCCTGCTTAACTACTATTTCAAAAATTGTAATTACATGCTCCTGTTAAACAGGGGCAGAAAAATTGGGCCTTTGGTTTTGGTGGCGCCAGAACACTGTAACCCCTCATAGTTACTCTTGTTGGGTGCAGAAATGGGCCCTGCTGTTAAATATTATATCAAAAATTGTAATTACATGGCCCTGTTAAACAGCGGCAGAAAAATTGGGCCTTTGGTTTTGGTGGCGCCAGAACACTATAACCCCTCACAGTTACTCTTGTTGGGCGCATTAATGGGCCCTGCTTAACTTTTATTTCAAAAATTGTAATTACATGCCCCTGTTAAACAGGGGAAGAAAAATTGGGCCTTTGGTTTTGGTGGCACCAGAACACTGTAAGCTCTCACAGTTATGCCCTGTACACACGGTCGGACATTGATCGGACATTCCGACAACAAAATCCATGGATTTTTTCCGATGGATGTTGGCTCAAACTTGTCTTGCATACACAAGGTCACACAAAGTTGTTGGAAAATCCTAGGGATGAGCTTCGAGTTCGAGTCAAACTCATGTTCGACTCGAACATCGGCTGTTCGCAAGTTCGCAGAACAGCGAACAATTTGGGGTGTTCGCGGCAAATTCGAATGCCGCGGAACACCCTTTAAAAGTCTATGGGAGAAATCAAAAGTGCTAATTTTAAAGGCTTATATTCATGGTATTGTCATAAAAAGTGTTTGGGGACCTGGGTCCTGCCCCAGGGGACATGGATCAATGCAAAAAAAGTTTTAAAAACGGCCATTTTTTCGGGAGCAGTGATTTTAATAATGCTTGAACAATAAAAGTGTAATATCCCTTTAAATTTCGTACCTGGGAGGTGTCTATAGTATGCTTGTAAAGGGGCGCATGTTTCCCGTGTTTAGAACAGTCTGACAGCAAAATGACATTTCAAAGGAAAAAAAGTCATTTAAAACTACTCGCGACTATTAATGCATTGCCGGTCCGACAATACACATAGAAGTTCATTGATAAAAACGGCATGGAAATTCCCCACAGGGGAACCCCGAACCAAAATTTAAAAAAAAAATGACGTGGGGGTTCCCCGTAAATTCCATACAAGGCCCTTCAGGTCTGTTATGGATATTAAGGGGAACCCTGGCCAAAATTAAAAAAAAAAAAATGACGTGGGGGTCCCCCTAAATTCCATACCAGGCCCTTCAGGTCTGTTATGGATATTAAGGGGAACCCCGACCAAAATTTAAAAAAAATGGCGTAGGGTCTCCCTCAAAATCTATACCAGACCCTTCAGGTCTGGTATGGATTTTAAGGGGAACCCCGCGCCAAAATAAAAAAAAATGGCGTGGGGTCCCCCCAAAAATCCATACCAGACCCTCATCCAAACACGCAACCTGGCAGGCCGCAGGAAAATAGGGGGGGACGAGAGAGCGCCCCCCCTCCTGAACTGTACCAGGCCACATGCCCTCAACATTGGGAGGGTACTTTGGGGTAGCCCCCCAAAACACCCTGTCCCCATGTTGATGAGGACAAGGGCCTCATCCTCATAACCCTGGCCGGTGGTTGTGGGGGTCTGCAGGTGGGGGGCTTAACAGGGGGACCCCCGATCCCAGCCCTCCCCCCTGTGTGAAATGGTAAGGGGGTACAAAAGTACCCCTACTATTTCACTAAAAAACTGTCAAAAATGTTAAAAATGACAAGAGACAGTTTTTGACAATTCCTTTATTTAAATGCTTCTTCTTTCTCCTTTCTTCTATCTTCCTTCGGTTTCTTCCTCCATCTTCTTCTTCTTCTTCTGGTTCTTCCTCCGGTGTTCTCGTCCGGCATCTCCTCCGCGGCGTCGGCGTCTTCTTCCCTTCTTCTCCTGGGGCCGCTCCGCATCCATGATGGCATGGAGGGAGGCTTTCGCTCTTCTCTATCTTTTTCTTCTCTTCATCTTCTTCTCTTCATCTTCTTCTCTTCATCTTCTTTTCGGGCCACTCCGCATCCATGATGGCATGGAGGGAGGCTCCCGCTGTGTGACGCTTCTCCTCTTCTGACGGTTCTTAAATAACGGGGGGGGCCACCCGGTGACCCCGCCCCCCCTCTGACGCACGGTGACTTGATGGGACTTCCCTGTGGCATTCCCCGCCACAGGGAAGTCCCGTCAAGTCACCGTGCATCAGAGGGGGGCGGGGTCACCCGGTGGCCCTGCCCCCCCATTATTTAAGAACCGTCAGAAGAGGAGAAGCGTCACACAGCGGGAGCCTCCCTCCATGCCATCATGGATGCGGAGCGGCCCGAAAAGAAGATGAAGACAAGAAGATGAAAAGAAGAAGATGAAGAGAAGAAGATAAAGAGAAGAGCGGGAGCCTCCCTCCATGCCATCATGGATGCGGAGCGGCCCGAGGAGAAGAAGGGAAGAAGACGCCGACACTGCGGAGAAGATGCCGGACGAGAACACCGGAGGAAAAACCAGAAGAATCAGAAGTAGAAAAAGATAGAGGAAGAAACCGAAGGAAGATAGAAGATAGAAGAAAGAAGAAGCATTTAAATAAAGGAATTGTCAAAAACTGTCTGTTGTCATTTTTAACATTTTTGACAGTTTTTTAGTGAAATGGCAGGGGTACTTTTGTACCCCCTTACCATTTCACACAGGGGGGAGGGCCGGGATCTGGGGGTCCCCTAGTTAAAGGGGGCTTCCAGATTCCGATAAGCCCCCCGCCCGCAGACCCCCACAACCACCGGCCAGGGTTGTGGGGATGAGGCCCTTGTCCTCATCAACATGGGGACAAGGTGTTTTGGGGGGCTACCCCAAAGCACCCTCCCAATGTTGAGGGCATATGGCCTGGTACGGTTTGGGGGGCCACTCTCTCATCCCCCCCTCTTTTCCTGCGTCCTGCTAGGTTGCGTGCTGCTCGGATAAGGGTCTGGTATGGATTTTTGGGGGGACCCACCATTTTTTAAAAAATTTTGGCGCGGGGTTCCCCTTAATATCCATACCAGACCTGAAAGGCCTGGTATGGAATTTAGGGAGACCCCCCACATCATTTTTTTTTTTTTATTTTGGCCAGGATTCCCCTTAATATCCATACCAGACCTGAAAGACCTGGTATGGAATTTAGGGGGACCCCCCACGTCATTTTTTTAAAAATTTTGGTCCGGGGTTCCCCTGTGGGGAATTCCCATGCCGTTTTTATCAATGTTTTAAATGACTTTTTTCTTTTGAAACGTCATTTTGCTGTCAGACTGTTCTAAACATGGGAAACATGCACCCCTTTACAGGCATACTATAGACACCTCCCAGGTATGAAATTTAAAGGGATATTACACTTTTATTGTTTCATTTTAAGCATTATTAAAATCACTGCTCCTGAAAAAACGGCCGTTTTTCAAAACTTTTTTTGCATTGATCCATGTCCCCTGGGGCAGGACCGAGGTCCCCAAACACTTTTTATGACAATAACTTGCATATAAGCCTTTAAAATTAGCACTTTTGATTATTCATGTTCGTGTCCCATAGACTTTAACAGTGTTCGCATGTTTGAACAAATTTTTTGCCTGTTCGCATGTTCTGGTGCAAACCGAACAGGGGGGTCTTCGGTTCATCCCTAATCGGGACTATAAACGGGGCAGTAGCCAATAGCTTTCGTCTCTTAATTTATTCTGAGCATGCGTGGCACTTTGTGCGTCGGATTTGTGTACATACGATCGCAATTTCTGACAATGGATTTTGTTGTCGGAAAATTTTATAGCAAGCTCTCAAACTTTGTGTGTCGGAAATTCCGATGGAAAATGTGTGATGGAGCCCACACACAGTCGGAATTTCCAACAACAAGGTCCTATCACACATTTTCCGTCGGAAAATCTGACCGTGTGTACGGGGCATTACTCTTGTTGGGCACAGGAACTGGTCGTACTGTGAAGTATTATATCAAAAATTGTAATTATATGCCCCTGTTAAACAGGGGCAGATAAATTGGGCCTTGGGTGTTGGTGCCCTAAACCAAAAATATTGTTGGAAGCTAGCATCATCAAGATTAAGGAGGAATAGGATAGTCAGCATAAGCAGTCTTCAAGGGATCCCAGATCCATAGCAAATTCAATCAGTTACATCAGCATCAGGTGCTTGATAGCTGCAGATCGAAGACTGATTCATTTTTATGAATGTGAGCCTATCAATGAAGCCTGTGGACAGGCGCACTCTTTGATTCGTTACAAACCTTCCAGTAGCACTCAATGTGCATTCAGAAAGCATGCTGGAAGCAGGTTAGGCCAGTAGCTCAATTGCATATTGAGCAAGTTCTGGCCAGTGGTCCATCCTCAAGACCCAGTAACCCAGTGGATGCTCTGTTAGAAAGATCTCCAAGTCTGATCTTGCTCCTAACTATTTCTGCACCATATGATGCAGACGCTGGTGATGGTTGCTTGAACCGATCAGACCTTGGTGCTGAGGACTGAAAAATTGTTTAACCACCTCAATACCAGGCACTTACACCCCCTTCCTGCCCAAGCCAATTTTCAGCTTTCAGCGCTGTCGCTGTTTAAATGACAATTGTGTGGTCATGCTATACTGTACCCAAACAGAATTTTTATAATTTTGTTATCATTTTATTCCCACAAATAGAGCTTTCTTTTGGTGGTATTTGATCACCTCTGTGTTTTTAATTTTTTGCTAAACAAATAAAAAAAGACCTAAAATTTTGAAAAAAAAAGTTTTTCTTTGGTTTCTGTTATAAAATTTTGTAAATAAGTACGTTTTCTCCTTCACTGATGGGCACTGATAAGGCGGCACTGACGGGCACTAATTAGGTGGCACCGATAAGGTGGCACTGATAGGCACTGACGGGCGGCACTGATGGGCACTGGTAGATGAAACTAATGGGTGGCACTGATATGCAGCACTGATGGGCATTTATAGGTGGCACTGATGGGCACTGATATGTGGCACATTGATAGGCATCACTGATGGCACTGGCACTGGCAGGCATTGGGGATAGGCACAGATTGGAAGCCGCCTGGGCACTGATTGGCAGCTGCCTGGGCACTGATTGGCATTTCCCTAGATTCTGAGTCCTCTAGGTCACTAAGGATCACATTATTCATAACTACCTCCTCCCAGCCTTGTACAACTCCTTGGGTTTCTGGGGACTGAAAACCATCCCTTGAAGACTGCTGCTGAGTGTTATCCTCTACATCCATGCTGACACAACCCTCCTCCTCTTCTTCCTGTGTGTTTGGCGGGCCCGCAGGAATGCTATCTGGATAAAGGGGGCCTTGAGAGGAAAGGAAGTCCTCCTCTTCCTCCCACTGTTCTGCCTCAAGTGCCTTATCCATGATTCCACAAAGCGTGTGCTCCAGCAGGAAGACTAGAGGGACAGTGTCACTGATGCATGCATTGTCGCTGCTCACCATCCTTGTGGCCTCTTCAAATGTTAACAGGACAGTGGATCATCCTTGATCAGTAGCCACTGACATGGCGAAAAGAAGCCAAGCTGACCCTGTCTTGGTGCCATACTCGCACAGGTACTCATTGATGGCCCTCTGCTGTGTGTGCAGCCGTTTCAGCATTGCCAACATTGAAGTCACAAATGAGGCAGTTGGTGGGCAAGTTGCATTGCCTTTAAATGTCAGGCAGACGAGCACTGGCATTGTATGACAGGCGGAAATGACCACAGACTTTTCTGGCCTGCCTCAGGAGATCTTATAAGCCTGGGTACCTGGTCAAGAACCGCTGCACCAACAAATTCAGGTTGTGTGCCAAACATGGGAACATGGGTCAAGTTTCCCTGTCGAAGGGCGGAGAGAAGGTTGGTGCCATAGTCACATAAAACCATTCCTGGCTGAAGCTGATGTGGCATCAACCACCTCTGAGACTGCCCCTGCAGAGTTGAAAGAATCTGTGGCCCAGTGTGGCTCCTGTCCTCTAGGCAGACCAACTCAAGCACCACATGGCATCTTTTAGCCTGACTGCTTGCGTAGCCCCTTGAAATCTTACATAGCACTGCTGGTCCAGTGGACAAATCTGCAGAAGAGGAAAAAGAAGAGGAGGGTGTTGTAATATGTTGGCCAATTTATGTATAATATTGTATTGGAGTGCCATGTTGAGCAGAAATTCAGTTGAATTGTCCAAGTCAACTGAATTTTAACATAGCAAGGGGACAGCTGAAGACCCTTTGATGTGTTAATCTTATGCAAGTCTATTTGAACATCTCAAAGGGTGTTCAGGTAGTATCTGTTAATCTAATCTAATTACACATATCTAAGGGGACTTGTTGATGTTGATATGCGGGAGTGCAAATTGGGGTGGTTTATGACTACAGCTGTTCACGGCTGGGAGTTGTCTGTCTGAAAGCCTAGAGTATATCAAAGACCTAAATTGAGACGGCCAATCAAATTGCTCAGCCATTCAATATCTAGTGAATATAACATGGTGTTCAGTCTATAGTTTAAGTGAGGCTTGTCTGTGTATGAACACACAGACCTAGGAGATGGGTCCCTGAATTATATACTCTGTCGGATTTTTTGTCATCTGTGGACTTTGGACTTTGTTCTGTGTTGGAAGTCAATAAAGTGCATCTCTCTGGAAGAATTGGGTTGCTGCAGAAGAGTACTTACTAATTAATTGTCATATCCACGATGCCACTATACATATACCCGATCACTACATTGGTGCCGTTCAAGTGACCAGAAGAGCATTTTCGGACTTAGTAACAGAAGTCGGTGGTGACAACAATCCTGTGAGGTGGACAGAAGTCTGATGAAGAACCAAGAGCTGTGCTGTGACTCTAATGTCTGGTTGTGACATAAAAGAGTCTGGTCTACAAATTTAAACAAGTTGGGAACCCCAGAATTATTCTCTGGAGACTGGAAGCAACAACAAAAAAAGGACTGTGTCGTGTACCAGAAGACCTGGAAGCTGAAGGAGTAACTAATGTGGTGAGTAAAATATTTCCTTTTTTTTTAAATTATTAGTAATATAGTCAAAATGCTTACTCAGTGTGAAGCTAGTGTCAGTTCTGATAAAGTTAACAGATGGGTATTAAAATGTATTAAGCGCCATGGCGGTCCTTATGAAATTCCAGAAAAATGTAAGCAGACGTGGACGATGAAGGAATTTTTAGAGAAAAATATTTTTGATAGCAAAATTTCAGAAAGTAAAAGAAAAGGTTGCATTATACAGGGCTTGTTATCTTGCTGTTTAACAATGGAAAGTTCTTTGAATGGTAAGGTTGAGGAAATTGCGCAGTTACAGAAGGCAGTTTATAATAGCAACAATGTTTGTGAGAGGTTACAAAACCAATCAGACACTGAGACAGTAAATTTAAAATTGCATGTAGTTACCATTGGGGAAGCTTTGCTTGAGAAATCTAAACGTCGTGATGAATTATCAGAGGAAAATAAGAGATTAAAATTAAGAATTATGGAATTAGAGAAGAGATCTCAGGAATGCAGATATGCATCAAATCTTGGATTCAGCAATCTGCAGCAAACAGAACCTCATATTAAATCTGATAATTCATTACCAGCTGCCCCCACTGTGACTACCACAATTTATAACAATAATAATAATACAGGTGAAGTTCGACTTGTAATGAAGCCTTTGAAACCCAAAGAATTAGACGCAATTCTTAAAGAAATAGGAATGGTTCCATACCATGATTTAAACAGATTTTTAAAATTGTTTTGTGACGTGCAGCAGGTCAGAGATATGTACAATCTCAACCCATCTGACTTAGAAAGAGTTTTGCAACATTCTTTAGGAAGTGGTCTTTGGATGAGAATTACACAGATCTGTATTCAGCCTCTGAGGACAAGGGACATATTACTGGAATTATTATGTGTTTTGTATGGTGTACGTTCTGATGTTACTATTCATGGGAGGATCCAACAGATGCAAATTGAATCTCCATATGAATTGTCACACAGAATAGCAACTATTATGGAATTATTGGTCGGTAATAATCTTGCATTTGAGCGTGGTGGCTTGATACATATGAGTATGGTTTTAGATGCGTTGCATGAAGATATCAAACAAAATATTTTACTAGTTACCCCAAATCCTCATGATTTAAAAGACATATTGTTGAGAGCAGACCATTTATGGAGAAAGTCAAATGAGCAGGCTGTCAAAATTGATTTAGCCACATTGTTTAGGACAAATACTGAACATAAAGATCAGAAGATAATATCCTATGATAACACCCAGAGAGGACACACCGGGTCAAACATAGGTGATATTAATATGAAAAACAGAGCTGACCAAAATAATAATAAGAAAAGGTCCAAGACTTGGATACCGTTTTCTCAGTTAAAACAGAAATATGACCACCTGAAGATTGAGTATGACAAGATGAGAGGGGAATGTGATAAATTATTAGAGCAGTTGAAGTGGGTACAAGATGTACATTCTCCAGGTCTGTATTTGAATGCAGATGACACTTCTCTAGCAGTGAGGGTGAATTAGCTCCAAACTGTAAACGTGTGAATAGTGCTTTGTTTTAACTTCAAACAACGTTTGAGGACCTCGCTAATTAGTTTTGTTGGAGAGTTTTGTCTTTCAGGTACCGCCGAAGATGCTTGCATGTGAATAGCAGAAGCACAGTCTGAAATTGCTGGCTAGTGGGGGAGAATTATGGAAGAAATGCTGAATAGACAATATATCACTATACATGGAATTATAAAGCATTCAAGGACTCTCTCGAAATTCATCAAGCAATGGACTTTTTTTTTCTTTTTTCTTCAACGCCCTAATTTTTAATCTTTCTCCCTTTTCCTGATATATTTTGCTTTTCATTTTTTTATTTTCTTTATGTTTTATTTCTTGAACTTTATCTTAAAACCAAAGAGAAGCATTTAAACCTAAAAAAATTTTCATAACATCTGTACATATTACATAATGCGTATTGATCAATATATTTGACATCTAAGGTGAGATGCTGCACAATGGCTTGGCATAGCATAAATCATAGTATGTTGGGTGGTTTTCCTAAATTTATAAGAGGGGTGAGTGAAATTCATCACTTTAGTCATGATTTGAAACTTTGTTGATTCAGTTGTTTATAATATGCTAAAGGCTATGACATATATGGATGAAAAAGACCTTTCTACCTTTCATGGTGAAGATACTGGCAAGAATTTCCACTGCCGCTTTGTCTGGATAGAAGATCTGATAAACACTGATGACTCTATCTGAACCATTGTGTGGGGGTATATGTATATGTTGGTATACCATTCAGGTGTAATTGTGGACTGAATGATCCAAGTAACTGCTCTATTGAAGGCAATGAGGGGTCGGCCTACAGCAAATTACAAAAGCAAATTGTGGCTGGCAATCAACAAAGATGAAAACAACAGTAATAAAATTGCGCTTGCTCTGAAGTATGAGCTGCTAACACAGCAACAAGAAAAATTGCTAAATAAACCAATAAAAATCAAAAGTGTAGCGCTGAATGAAAATGCACCCTCAATGTATAAATTGTGAGAAGATAATAATAATAAATATTAAATGAGTGTCCGTTACTTTCAATGAAGGCAAAAGTCCATCAAAAACAAATTGAATGTTCTTCAGTGAACCAATAATCCGCAATAGGGACTTTAAAGATCACCACATGTGAAAAAAAGTGCACGATGCCGTCAACAGCGTGTAATCTTATACAAACTATTAAAAAATAATAATATACAGCTGGTTACTATTATGTCCATTATATATACATATTGGATCTTATTGGATGGTGGATATAAAGATCAATTCCATGCACCGCACCACAGTGTCTTCATAGAAACGTGCAATGCCCACAACCAGTAAAGATGGAGGCTTACCAGAGGGTTTGAACCCAGATCAGCATATACTGTAGGGGTCAAACCAGCTTGTATTGCACGCCGGCAATGGGAGGGAGACCTTGGCAACCTGGAGATGGAAAGGTCCCAGGGGGCTTCCTGAAAGCCACTGCCGCCTTTATTTTATACATAAGCGCTTTTTTTATCTTCTTAAAATGTAAGTGTATTTCTTTTTTACAATAAAAGTATCTGTTTACGGAATTACACTATATGGCCCCTTTTCTATCTCCTATGAGCTATACGTTGGGATAGTTAACGCCACTTTTGGAGAAGACCCTTTCAGGAAGCCCCCTGGGACCTTTCCATCTCCAGGTTGCCAAGGTCTCCCTCCCATTGCATACAAGCTGATTACACGCTGTTGACGGCATCGTGCACTTTTTTTTCACATGTGGTGATCTTTAAAGTCCCTAGAACATTCAATTTGTTTTTGATGGACTTTTGCCTTCATTGAAAGTAACGGACACTCATTTAATATTTATTATTATTATCTTCTCACAATTTATACATTGAGGGTGCATTTTCAATCAACAAAGATGGACTCATGAATGTCAAGTACAAGGAAATAGTTTGCAGTACAGTTTTTACTGCCATATCCAAACCTTTTCTACCTTGAAAGTGAGTGCTGGTACATTGATAGTTCTTCTTACTATAAAGATGAAAGTAGAGTGTTTGCGTAAAAGCATCTTTAAAAATGGAAAGCTTGAGCCTGGAGATGGAAAAAAATCCTGGACTTATGTGGATTGGAGTTCCCAGAGCATACCAGATCTTGATGTGATATAATAAGGCCTAACAGCTATATGGGCCACTGATGTTTACCAAATCCTTTTCTAGTCATGGTCTAAAAGTTATATTATCTAATAACTGTTTCATGGGGATATTTTAGAGGCTGGCGAAGAGAGATGTAACCAGTTTCAACTTCATATTTTATATGAGCCATTGTAAAGCATCCAGTACCTTAAATTGAAATGATATTTTTTTGTTGTTTGATTTATGGGTCAGTTCTAGTAGTTAGAACCGACCCAAGTGGGGGTATATGTTGTAATATGTTGGCCAATTTATGTATAATATTGTATTGGAGTGCCATGTTGAGCAGAAATTCAGTTGAATTGTCCAAGTCAACTGAATTTTAACATAGCAAGGGGACAGCTGAAGACCCTTTGATGTGTTAATCTTATGCAAGTCTATTTAAACATCTCAAAGGGTGTTCAGGTAGTATCTGTTAATCTAATCTAATTACACATATCTAAGGGGACTTGTTGATGTTGATATGCGGGAGTGCAAATTGGGGTGGTTTATGACTACAGCTGTTCACGGCTGGGAGTTGTCTGTCTGAAAGACTAGAGTATATCAAAGACCTAAATTGAGACGGCCAATCAAATTGCTCAGCCATTCAATATCTAGTGAATATAACAAGGTGTTCAGTCTATAGTTTAAGTGAGGCTTGTCTGTGTATGAACACACAGACCTAGGAGATGGGTCGCTGAATTATATACTCTGACAGATTTTTTGTCATCTGTGGACTTTGGACTTTGTTCTGTGTTGGAAGTCAATAAAGTGCATCTCTCTGGAAGAATTGGGTTGCTGCGGAAGAGTACTTACTAATTAATTGTCATACCCACGATGCCACTATACATATACCCGATCACTACAGAGGGGTGGAGGAGAGAGCTGTGGCAGAATCACCACTAGCATTTTGGAGGCATGGTGGCAGAACAAGCTCCAACAACACTGAACCCTGTTCTGTATTCTTCCCAGCTGCCAGCAGAGTTACCCAGTGCGCCGTGAAGGAAAGGTAACGTCCCTGCCCATGCCTGCTGGACCATGAGTCAGCAGTAATATGAACTTTACTGCTGACCGCCCTGTCAAACGAGGCCAAAACATTTCCTTCCACACGCCAGTAGAGAGCCGGAATGGCCTTCTGTGAAAAGAAATGGTGTTTTGGATCCTGCCACTGAGGTACAGCACATTTCACAAATTCATGAAAGGGGGCAGAGTCTACCAGCTTCAAAGTCAGCAGTTGCAGTGCTGGCAATTTGGCCAAGCTAGCATTTAGACACTGAGCATGTGGATGGCTGGGACCAACTTTCTTTTTACATTTCAGCAACTGGGGTAGGGAAATTTGCCTGCTAAAATCAATTAGTGGTGTATTGCTAGCAGATTGGCTGCAAGTACTTGGGACACCTATTGCTATACCTTCATTCCTCTCAGTGCAGGTTTTTGAGAGGAATGGAGGTATAGTAGGATTGGAGATCCGAGATGAGGAGCAAGGAGAAGTCCGCCTTTTTCTATGATGTCGGTCTTTCAAGTGCTGTTGCCAATGGACTGCATGGCAGGTCGTCAAGCATCTGGTGCCCAAGTGGCTGCTGTTCTGGCCACACTTGATCTGCTTCAGACATAGGTTGCAAACCTATCTGCTGCACACGTGTTGAAAAAGGCCCACACCAAGGAACTTTTAAAAGTCAGCAGGGAGTCAGCAGCGCCCTGCACCTGTGGAGCTCTGCGGTGTAATGCAATAGGGTGGTTGCCCTTAAGGTGCTCCCTAGAGGACATCCTGCCTCAATGGAGTTGTGCCTCCTCCTCCTTCCTACTCTCAGGCACCCAAGTACAGTCAGTGAGCTCATCATTCCCTCCCTCCTCATCACTGGAGCAAAATTGGCAGTATGCTGCAGCTGGGGAAACATGACTGCCAGTTTCTTGTCTTTCTGTGGCACCCCCTCTCTCTAAGCTCACGTTACTCCCTTCCTCAACCTGTGAACCAACATCAGAGCCTTCAAATTGCTGCACATCCTCCAGAAGCATATAACCGACACTGTGGTCGAACAATTCTGAGGACTCCTCCTTGCATGATGATGGGGCTATGAAAGGAGTGAATGTGGACAAGGAGTAGGTGGAATAGGCTGCTTTGGCAGGTGTGTTGGAAGGCAAACTACTCTGAGCCTGGGTGACAGAGGATGAGGAGGATGAGGATGGCTTTGTTATCCACTCCACCATTCTTCTGCATGTTATGGCTCAATAACACGGCCAGCTGCAGAAAAAAAGGACAAGCGTGCCCCACGGCCACCTGCAGAGGATGCACCATGTCCACGACTACCACTGTTGACTGTAGACACAGAGGTTGCTTGCCCTCTTTTAGTGGCTATTGTTTTGCAACACCACACTACACTGTATTATATACTGTGTACACTGCCTGAAGTGTGGAAAGTTGGAAACTTCACACCACCGAATGCACTGTATATATAGGCTACACTGAATGCAGATTATATATATATATATATATATATATATATATATATAAATATATATATATATAGTTGGTTGTATTAATATATATATATATATATATATATATATATATATATATATATATATATATATATATATACAGTCTAATATATATATATATATATATATATATATATATATATATTTTTATTAGGCTTTCTTCAAGTGCCTCCTTATCTCCTTATTGTGCATCTTGAAACAGCCACATGTTTTCAGAGAATCCTGTATTTTACCTGAAGTTATTTGAAATTTTAGTTGGTCTACTTGACCATGGTTTAGTTTCAACAGAACCTCTCATTTTCCACTTCTTGATTAGAGTTTGAACTTTGCTGATTGGCATTCTCAATTCCTTGTATATCTTTTTATATCCCTCTCCTGTTTTATACAGTTCAGCTACCTTTTCCCTCAGATCTTTTGATAATTCTTTTGCTTTCCCCATGATTCAGAATCCAGAAACGTCAGTGCAGCACTGGATGAAAGATGCAAGGGTCTGTCAGGAGTCCAGAAACTCATTGACCTTTTATATACACGAACATTCATTCCAAGCAAACAGATCACAGGTGAGGATGGTTACCTTTAATAGCCATTCAAACCCCTTTGTGTCAACTCGTGTGCATATCAGGCCAAAATCACCAGGGTATGCAAACTTTTGATCGGGGTCATTTGGGTAGTTTCTGTTGTCATTATGATTTAAAAAGAGTAAACACAGTTGATTGATAATAAATGGCTTCAGCCAAACACTAGCCATGAGTGAAAGAAAAGTTTTTGCGTTATCATTCATATTCTCTGAAAAATGGCCAAGAAATCATAAATTCTGCCAGGGTATGTAAACTTATGAGCACAACTGTATATACAGTGGGGACGGAAAGTATTCAGACCCCCTTACATTTTTCACTCTTTGTTATATTGCAGCCATTTGCTAAAATCATTTAAGTTCATTTTTTCCTCATTAATGTACACACAGCACCCCATATTGACAGAAAAACACAGAATTGTTGACATTTTTGCAGATTTATTAAAAAAGAAAAACTGAAATATCACATGGTCCTAAGTATTCAGACCCCTTGCTGTGACACTCATATATTTAACTGCTGTCCATTTCTTCTGATCATCCTTGAGATAGTTCTACACCTTCATTTGAGTCCAGCTGTGTTTGATTATACTGATTGGACTTGATTAGGAAAGCCACACACCTGTCTATATAAGACCTTACAGCTCACAGTGCATGTCAGAGCAAATGAGAATCATGAGGTCAAAGGAACTGCCTGAAGACCTCAGAGACAGAATTGTGGCAAGGCACAGATCTGGCCAAGGTTCCAAAAAAATTCTGCTGCACTTAAGGTTCCTAAGAGCACAGTGGTCTCCATAATCCTTAAATGGAAGACTTTTGGGATGACCAGAACCCTTCCTAGAGCTGGCCGTCCGGCCAAACTGAGCTATCGGGGGAGAAGAGCCTTGGTGAGAGAGGTAAAGAAGAACCCAAAGATCACTGTGGCTGAGCTCCAGAGATGCAGTTGGGAGATGGGAGAAAGTTGTAGAAAGTCAACCATCACTGCAGCCCTCCACCAGTCGGGGCTTTATGGCAGAGTGGCCCGACGGAAGCCTCTCCTCAGTGCAAGACACATGAAAGCCTGCATGGAGTTTGCTAAAAAACACCTGAAGGACTCCAAGATGGTGAGAAATAAGATTCTCTGGTCTGATGAGACCAAGATAGAACTTTTTGGCTTTAATCCTAAGCGGTATGTGTGGAGAAAACCAAGCACTGCTCACTACCTGTCCAGTACAGTCCCAACAGTGAAGCATGGTGGTGGCAGCATCATGCTGTGGGGGTGTTTTTCAGCTGCAGGGACAGGACAACTGGTTGCAATTGAGGGAAAGATGAATGCGGCCAAGTACAGCGATATCCTGGAAGGAAAACCTTCTCCAGAGTGCTCAGGACCTCAGACTGGGCTGAAGCTTTTTTTTTTTTTAACATAAAGTTTATTTATTTGTTCTGAACACACAGAAATAAAAAACAAGTTACATTAGCTCAAGACAGATAATGTACAATGATCATCTATACCATGTCAAGTCAATAAGTACAGTGAAAATAATACAGTTCAATCTCAGACATAGTGGCGAAAGTATACTATTAAATCTCCAAGTCATAGTTACCTTATAAGACCCTTGAGGGGGGGGAGAGGCCCGGGGGGGAGGGGGAAGGCCGACAGGGGTCCCCCAACCCTAGTTATATACTAGCTGTGTATCGGGCAGGCCATGTCCGGAGCAAAATTACAGAAAGTAGGGATGTATGGGTAGCCAATGGGCTAAGGTAGGGTACTTAATTTATCTATGCAATTGTCAAGTGTTTGGCCTCCACCCAACCCGCCCATATCCTATCGAATTTCTTCGGACAATTTCTCCCCATATATGTAAGCTTATATAGGGGCAGGACTGCATTGATGAGAGAGAGCCATAGTTGTTTAGTGGGTGGTTGAGGCTGGTTCCAGTTAAGGAGAATCGCCTTTCTGGCATACATTGCTGTGTAAAAAACGAATAGTTTTTTCCTTTTGGGGGCCTAAAGGGAGTCACATATGCCCAACAAGAGGGGGATAGGACTGTAGGGGACCCTGATTTTGCCCACCGAGTTAATATTATCCAGAACTATCTTCCAAAAACCCGCTATCCTTGGACATGTCCACACCGTATGGAAGAAATCAGCATTATCCGCATCACACCTAGGACAGGTGGCTGTTCTATTTGCATAAATTTTAGCAAGACGCGATGGGGAGTAATAAGCCCGATGGAGAAATTTTAATTGGGTAAACCTATCCCTGGAGGAGATGGTCAGAGTTAGGTATTGCTGCACCCCCTCCTCCCAGTCCTCATCAGTCAGGTCAGGAATGTCACGCTGCCAGGTAGACATCAATTGTGAGACTCTAGACGTGTCCAGTCGTGCAAGCTTATTATACATAGTCGACAGCAGTCTGGTTCCTTCAGGTGCGCGGAGCTCAGTTTCCAAATCTGACATCTGCAAGATCACCGGAGCAGGAAACTGGGAGCGAAAAGCATGTCTTATCTGAAGGAATCTAAAAAACATCTGGTTTGGGAGGCCCTTTCTACTCTTCAGTTCATCAAATGTTATCAGTTGTCCCTGCGATACAATATCGCTCAGGGTAACTATTCCGTATCTAGCCCATATGACGGGATCTGGTATCGAGTGAAAATGACTCAATCGTGGATTACCCCAAAGTGGTGTCACAGGGGACCACGTATTTTGCCTACCTAGCTTCGTGTTTACCATATCCCATACTTTGATGGTCGTTTTCATGGGCACAATCATTTTGGGATTGGAGCGGGGCCCTCTATGTATAAGATTTCTTAGCTCCGAATAGGAACCAAGCAACGCAGCCTCCACAGCGGATGCCGGGTTAGAGGGCTCCTCCGCCAACCACCATTTTAACATCACCAGGACCGCCGCCCAGTAATATTTTAGGAAACTTTGGAGTGTCAGGCCTCCCAATGTAACCGGTAATTGTAAGGTTGTTTTTGCGATTCTAGGGGTCTTTCCATTCCATACAAAGGCTATGACTAAGCTGTCCAATTTATTAAAAAAGGAAATAGGTATAGGGACAGGAGATTGCCTAAATAAGTAGGTGAATTTGAGCAGGATAGACATCTTAATTAAATTTACGCGTCCCACTGGACTAAGGGGAAGAGACTTCCATGATGAAAATTGGTGGGTCACCCGAGACATCACCGGGGCCAAATTCAGGCCAATGAATTGACGAAGGTCTCTATGTATCTCTACGCCAAGGTATCTGAACTGTGATACCCGGCAAAGCTGTGCATCCAAGTGCGAAGGAGCAACCCCAGAGTGCAGTGGGAACAGCACCGACTTTCCCCAGTTAATACATATTCCGGAGTATCGCCCGTATCTATCTATTACTTGAAGCGCTTTGAGCTG
Source organism: Aquarana catesbeiana (assembly GCF_042186555.1). NCBI lineage: Eukaryota > Metazoa > Chordata > Amphibia > Anura > Ranidae > Aquarana > Aquarana catesbeiana. Next base: position 216,547,871 of record NC_133328.1, on the reverse strand, counting down.
AAGCTTTACCTTCCAACAAGACAATGACCCTAAGCACACAGCTAAAATAATGAAGGAGTGGCTTCACAACAACTCCGTGACTGTTCTTGAATGGCCCAGCCAGAGACCTGACTTAAACCCAATTGAGCATCTCTGGAGAGACCTAAAAATGGCTGTCCACCAACGTTTACCATCCAACCTGACAGAACTGGAGAGGATCTGCAAGGAGGAATGGCAGAGGATCCCCAAATCCAGGTGTGAAAAACTTGTTGCATCTTTCCCAAAAAAGACTCATGGCTGTATTAGATCAAAAGGGTGCTTCTACTAAATGCTGAGCAAAGGGTCTGAATACTTAGGACCATGTGATATTTCAGTTTTTCTTTTTTAATAAATCTGCAAATATGTCAACAATTCTGTGTTTTTCTGTCAATATGGGGTGCTATGTGTACATTAATGAGGAAAAAAATGAACTTAAATGATTTTAGCAGATGTCTGCAATATAACAAAGAGTGAAAAATTTAAGGGGGTCTGAATACTTTCCGTCCCCACTGTACACATATATATATATATATATATATATATATATATATATATATATATATTGTCACGGAACGTCCCACACTCCGCTTGAGTGCTTCTGTCAGTATACCACTTCCTCCCAGTCTGGACTCAGATATCCGATATTCCAACCGCTCATAAGCACACAAAACAAGGCGACACTTGTTTCACTGCTAACATGGACTAATTTATTTAGAATCAAAACCTAATTAACATGAACTAGTTAACTATTCCTTTATACAGCCTAGGTGACTGAGACATGACCTTTTGCCCAGACTTGTGGTCACCGAGCTTCACACAGTAACAGAGTTAATTATCATAAGTACAACCACAGGACATTTTCTCACAGTAGCAGGAGCTCCAATAGGAGTCGGCCCGTCTCCTACATTGTATAGAGGACAATGTGATCAGCTCATTCAATTAACATGTTGAGTTCAGAATCAATCAAACCAAGAATAGTCTCTACATACATCCTGGGAGATATTGTGGACAAATATTACTGTCCCATTTTAAGTAGTCCAAGATATATTTTCTCACTCACCCTGTGCCAGGATAGCACAGGGTAACTTAGACATAAGAGGTGTATGGGGAGCTGAAACAAGGGCATCCCCTACTTTCCAAGGGATTCTGAGTTCCACGGGCCCTCCCGTCACATATATATATATATATATATATATATATATATATATATATATATATATAATCAAATACACTGCCACTAACTGAATAACCTGCCTGCTTAATCTAACTCAAGCTATCTCTCAGGGGGACGCTTAGTCCCCCTGAGCCATGATTGGCCAAAGACACCCTGCCTTTGGCCAATTATGGCTCTCTTAGCAGAGCGCGCTGTGTTTGGCCAAAGCATGCAAGTCAGGTGCATACTTTGGCCAATCATTGGCCAGCAATGCACTGCGAAATCGCAGTGTATAATGGGGCATTCCGCCGTTCAAATATCCTGCGAATGCCCCATACGTTCAGTTCACTTTAGAACAAATGAACACGCGATGTTCAAATCAAACTTACGTTCGACTCGAACCACGGGCTCTTTCCTAGTGACCAGTTTCAAATTACAAACAATTGAGTTATTTTTTTGTTTGGGGAACTTTACTTAACAAGTATAAAGTATTTTTTTTTTTTGTGACGCCACCATTGAATTTGCTTTCTTCAGTTTACATCAAACAGAGAATAAAGGGATACCATACATATGCTATCAGTTTCTCCAAAAAACAATACCATGAAGATCAATGGCATAGATTAAATGTAGCAGTCAGAAATTGATTTTTTTTCTTTTTTTTTTCAGAGAACTAGTTGGTGATGATGAAAAGTGTCTGTGGACTCAAAGTTCTAAGATAAAGCTACTATCAATAATTCAGTGGTTTGTTTCCTGTTTCTGTTAGGTTATGGAGAATCATTCATGTCATGAACGCGTTAGGAGGATCCTGTTTCCATATATATATATTTATCCTTCAATTTAAAAAGAAATGCAAAGAACTAATTAGAAAAAAATGTGTAATTTTAGTTGGAGATTTTGACCAGTACATTATCAGTGCTTGAACCAGAAAATAAATACTACTAACAATTTATGGTCAACAGAAATGCAGTCAATAGATTAGTAACTGGCAGTAAAATGGAGTGTGGAGGGTATGATGGGGGCAGTATGTGCGGTAGAGAAGTGCAGAGGGTATGGGAGGACAGTATGGGCAAAGCAGTAGAGCAGAGGGTATGATGGGAGCAGTATGTGCAGAAAAGGAGCATGGTGGCTATGATGGGGCAATTTGTGTAGAAGAGGAGTGCGGGAGGGTATGATGGGGGCTGTATGTATGGAGGGAATAATAACGGCATTATGAGTAGGAGAAGAGTGAGGATGGTATGACTGGAGGTAATATGTGCATAAAAGGAATGTGGAGGGTATGGGGAGAGTGTGGAGGGTTTGATGATGGGCAGTATGTGAAGTAGAGGCATACAGAGGTTATGACTGGGGCAATATGTGCAGGACAGGCATGCAGTAGTTATCAGAGGAATCAGTATGTGCAGTAGAGGAGTGCAGGGGGTATATAAGTGAGCAGTGTGTTCAGTTGAGGAATGTGGAGGATATGATCACAGACATAAAGATACAGTAACTGAAGAAAAGCCAGCACTCTGGATATATCATCTGTGGTCTTTATTGTATCATGACAAGTATAAAAAGGACAAGCCGACACGTTTCGGCACAAGCCTTGTTCACAGCTCTGTCCAAGAATGACAAACACAACATATATATATATACACAAGAAAATGCCCAAAAGCCCTCCTCCAATCAATTAATTCATAAGATGATGTCTTTCAACACAAGTGGGAAACATTGCTGCATGATTGCGAGGGAGGTGCATTACATAGTAAATGTAAAAAGACATACAATATCAAATAAAATGAACATTAAACATAGAAGTTGGATCTGTAGAGAAAAAAAATCAAATTTTCTGTGTTTTCATGTGATTTGTTTTCTTTTTCTGAATTTTTTACTATGCAATTTTTTTTCTCTTGTGCCGAAACGTGTCTGCTTGTGCCAAAATGCATCTGCTTGTCCTTTTTTATACTTGTCATGATACAATAAAGACAACAGATGATATATCTTCAAGTTTGCCTGTTTGGATGTAAGAAGGACATCCTGAGCCTCACAGCACCTGGATTTTGGGTGTGCCGAAGTTACCAATTATCTGTTATCTGGATATCGTAGTTCAGAGCGGTGTTACTTTGTGTTGTTACATATGATCACAGACAGTATGTTCAGGAGAGGAGTATGGAGTGTGTGATGGGGTAAAATGTGCAGGAGAAGAGTCCAGAGGGTATGATAGAATACAATATGTACAAGAGAGGGTGAATAATATGAATGAGCAGGGTGGTAGGTAGCATATGATGAGAGGGTTGTAGTGTAAGATGGAGACGATTGTAGAGAGAGCGATGGCAGGCATTAAGTGCTATAGAGGAATGTGAGGTCCATGTTGGTAGGCAGTTTGTGCAATAGAGAGAAGTGGAGGTTTTCAAAGGGGTCATTATGTGTAAGAGAGGAGTGCAAAAGCTATGAGAGGGGTTATTTTGATCAGAAGAACAGTGTGACAGTTGCCAAAGTATACAGAAAAAGAGTGTGCAGGGTATTTTAGCGAGCAGTATGTTCTGGAGAAGAGTGCAGAAGGTATAACAATGGGCATGCTGGCAGGCAGTATGTGTAGGAGAGGCATGCTAAGGGTATAATGGGGGTTACATTTGCAGGAGAGGAGTACAGGGAGTATGACAGTGGGTTATACTACATGTGTGGGAGAGGAGAAGTATGGGGAGATAGATACAGGAGAGAGCTTAAAAACCAGGAAGGGTGTGGAACCTACTTGCTACCAATGGGCAGATAGGTGGAACATAAGATCCCCATTGCACCTCCTTCTGGGCAGCAGGTTTGCCAAAGAACTCAGTGCTTTCAGTATTGGGCCTGATATTTTGGGGATTTCCATTGTTTGGGGGAACCCCTCCCAAAACACCTCCTCCTACCAAGCTAAAGGGCATGTGGGTTGGAAACCTGCACAGCTCCTTTGATATGGGTATACCAGCATGCTTGTCTGGTTACCTTGATGGCTAGTTCCTGGGGGGTGGGCGATGTGACATTAAACCATCCTTAGTGCTGCAACTGTACTGTATATGCACAATTTTAGCACCGCCAGTTCACCAGGATGGAGATGACCACTTACTTGCTACCAATTGGGGGGCAGGTAGGTGGAACATCACATTACATTACTTGCATTCACCCCCCCCCCTCATCCCCATAGATACTTTAGAACTTAGGCATACATAGTGAGGCTATAAAGCTATCTTTGCTCAAGCTCCTGCATGGTCTGTACATGCCTACCTGGGTTCCAACCTAGACTCCAGGACAATATCCCAGTGGTTATTAGTCTATAAGTCCTGATGAAGGGGAAATGTTGAGCTCCCAAACCACGTTGGATTTTGTTGCAGAATTAAATCTTTTATGGACTGCACAAACTAGCATGGCACTCCCATCGTTTACAATTTTTTTAGGAATTTCCTCCCAAGGTACAGCAGGACATCATATTTATTTGTGAGTAGCCTCCCGGATTGCATACTACATATAACTTTACAACAAATTACCACAAGTTTTAGTGCTCCTGTGCCACAAAAAGAGTGGAGAACTCAATAGTTAACTTTCTCTGATTAAAGATGATCCTACTCTTGCTGCAAAATTACAACTATTGCCCTCAGCATTGCAGATCTCCCGAATGCCCTTACTTTCTGTGCAGAATCTTATGGCTAAATGGCTGGTCAGCAGAATGCTGTCATGAAAGGTGCCTTTTGCGAAATCCCTTCAAAGGTCAGCTGCTCCTTGCAAGTTTTTAAAGAATACATTGAGGCAGCTACTGAGGGAGGGGGGTCTTACGCCACTCTACTGATCTTACTTTCCCATTTCCCATCACACACTCCTTCTGTGTGACTACTATCTGTTCTTCCTCTCAGGGAGTCATCATCTACTGCAAATCCTTCACCTCATGGCAGACCCCTTACCTCTAAGCCCTCTGGACTTGCTCAAAAACGTTCTTTATCCCCACCCCTAAACAAAAAGTGTGAGGTTTATTACCAATTGCTCCACAATGGACAAAGATGTCCTGGTCTTTTTTCTACTCTGTCCTTTTGAGAGCTACACAAAAAATGTATTTTGATGTCCTTTCCCTGTTGTTTCTTTCTTTCTCTGCTACACTTGCTGCTTTACAGGGCAGACTGTTTTTCATACACCTCATTTTAGCTTAAAATTACAAGAGTAGTTATCTACTTTTTCTCTTAGGGAGGATTTCAAGGAATTTTCACTGTTTCTATCTCTTCGATCAGCAGTTAACACCACACCTTTCTTGGGACCTTGTACTGCTCAGGATCTCTGGGTCTAACCTTTATATTATTATAGATACATTCCCACCCATCTCAGCATACATCTTTAGTTACAATACAGTATGTGTCCACTCCGCATACATTTACCTAGAGGCTTCCAGCATCTCCAATTCCTTGATATTCAGCAGTTAGCTACATTTAAGCCTTGGGGTTGGGAGTGTTCCTCCTTTTGGAGGTGTGCAAATTACTCTCTCCAAAATCTGTAATCTATCGTATGAGGTAGTTCTCACATAGGGGGTTATTTACGAAAGGCAAATCCACTTTGCACTACAAGTGCACTTGGAAGTGCAGTCGCTCTAAATCTAAGGGGAACATCTGAAATGCGGGGAAGCTCTGCTGATTTTATCATCCAATCATGTGCAAGCTAAAATGCTGTTTTTTATTTTCCTTGCATGTCCCCCTCAGATCTACAGCGACTGCACTTTCAAGTGCACTTGCAGTGCAAAGTGGAGTTGCCTTTAGTAAATAACCCCCACAGTGTGGTGATAGGGAATCCTATCCTTGAACCTGTTCCCATTTCTCATGCTGCAACTTCTTCTTTTTGAAAACACAAAAACTAGCCTCTGGTATGTGGCAGGTCTTGGTTATTATTATTATTATTTAAGGTACTTATATAGCGCCGTCAATTTACACAGCGCTTTACATATACATTGTACATTCACATCAGTCCCTACCCTCAAGGAGCTTACAATCCAAGGTCCCTAACTCATATTCATATACTAGGGCCAATTTAGACAGAAGTCAATTAACCTACCAGCATGTCTATTGGAGTGTGGGTAGAAACCGGAATACCCGGAGGAAGCCCACGCAGGGACGGGGAGAACATGCAAACTCCAGGCAGGTAGTGTCAGTGGTTGGGATCTGAACCAGTGACCCTTTTTACTGCTAGGTAAGAGTGCTACCCGCTGCACCACTGTGCCAACCTTGTATATCTCCTTTCTAACATCTTGGATTTGCACTCCTTTTTTTCAAGAAGTTGTTCTTCTTTATCTCTTTTGTGATTTTCTGTGCAGCTCTGGGGCCCTCCTCAGGTGCTCTTTCCCACACAGAGCCCTCTCTTTGTGGCCAAAGGGTTTATTCCATTATAGAAGCCTTTATGAGAATTAAACCTTTTCTTTCCATTTTCATAAAATTCTATTTTTCCTTTCTTTTCCAAAGCATTCTTTTCCAAAGCCACAAACATTTGTTTGCTCAAGGAAATTTGGCTGGTGAATTCTAAATAAATTCTTCCATCCTTGTCAGGCAGAGGAGTAATGCCTGCTTTGTCAATCAGAAAATATTAATGAGCTTTGATCTGCTTGACCTCCATGCAATTATTGCAACAAAGTAAGCTGCTTTGGCATCCACATCAATCCTCTTTAGACCAGTGCCATCTTAAGAGCATTATAGGCCCCCGGGCAATACAGTGCACTGGGGCCCTGTCTACACAATCACGCATGAGAAGGGGGGGCGGGGGCAAGCACTGCCATTATTACACAGAGCAGGGATCTCCCACTTACCCGGTGGCTGCTGTCATACGAAGTACTGCCTCCTGGATGGGCTCCTATGATAGACTGCACACAGTGGCCGTGCCATGTAAGCGGGAGATATTTGTAATCCGGCAGTGCTGGGGACTTTTGGTCACCCTAGGCTAGTGGCCAGCAGGACCCACAGGTCAGTGGCCAGCAGGACCCACAGGTCAGTGGCCAGCAGGACCCATAGGTCAGTGGTCAGCTCCCAGCAGGACCCACAAGCTGCCGACCTGTGGGTCCTGCTGGGAGCGGACAATAGCCTATGGGTCCTGCTGGCCACTGACTTGTGGGTCCTGCTGGGAGCGGATAATAGCCTATGGGTCCTGCTGGCCACTGACCTGTGGGTCCTGCTGGCCACTGACCTGTGGGTCCTGCTGGGAGCTGACAATGGCATGTGAGTCCTGCTGACCACTACACTACACACTGACCACTACACTACACACTGACCACTGCACTACACACTGACCGCTACACTACACACTGACCACTACACACTGACCACTGCACACTGACCACTACACACCGACCACTAGACTACACACTGACCACTACACTACACACTGACCACTACACACTAACCACTACACTGACCACTACACACTGACCACTACACTACACACTGACCACTACACGCAATACACTACACTACACAATACACTATCCACTGAATTTCTGGCTGCTCCCTCTCCCCAGAATATCTACTCCCCCCGGGCCAGCAACAAAACTTACGAGGGAGTCTCTTACCTTATCTTCTTTCATCTGCTCTGCCTCTGTGCCACCGCCTGTCACACTGCTAGACTGCCTTCCCCCGACGGGGACATGATCTAGGATCCGAGTAGGAGACAGCGGCTACAGCTTCTTCGGCCTTTGGGCCAGCCTCGCTCACCAGCGATTGAGAACAGGCCAGCCCCGCCCACCACACATGACCTCTTTCGCACAATCACAGGGTGCCAGGGGCCAGTCTGAGACTCAACACGGTGGCCAGATAATAAATTAGGAAGATGGAGACGGGGGTGACACATACACAGGCGCAGGATTTCGCCCCCCCAAATGTTGCACCCGGTGCCATGGCCCCCCTCGCACCCCCCACGCTACACCACTGGTCAGACAGTACTTAACATGGGAGGGCACACAGTAAAATGCTTGGATGGGGTCGCAGGTGGGGCCCCTCAGCCAAGTGGGGCCCCCGGGCAACTGCCCAGCATGCCCATACGAAAAGATGGCCCTGCTTTAGACCAATAGTTACATAGTTTGGTTTGAGCAGACTATCTTTGTTACCAATGCACAGGAAAAACAAGATCTATCCATATACACTGAGCAAAATTATAAACGCAACACTTTTGTGTTTGCCCCTATTTATCATGAGCTGAATGCAAAGATCTACAACTTTTTCTATGTACACAAAAGTCCTATTTCTCTCAAATATTGTTCACAAATCTGTCTAAATCTGTGTTTAAGTCGGTTACAATGGCGAACTACAATCAGGTCTAGACCCTTATGAGACAGCTGCTGCAACAATCGGTTTGCATAACCAAAGAATTTCTGCACAAACTGTCAGAAACCTTCTCAGGGAAGCTCATCTGCATGCTCGTCGCCCTCATCAGGGTCTTGACCTGACTGCAATTTGTCATCGTAACCGACTTAAGTGTGCAAATACTCACATTCAATTGGGTCTGGCACTTTGGAGAGGTGTTCTCTTCATGGATGAATCCCGGTTTTCACTGTACAGGGCAGATGGCAGACAGCGTCTATGGCATTGTGTGGGTGAGCGGTTTGCTGATGCCAGTGTTGTGGATCGAGTGGCCCATGGTGGCGGTGGGGTTATGGTATGAGCAGGCGTATGCTATGGACAACGAACATAGGTGTATTTTATTGATGGCATTTTGAATGTACAGAGATACCGTGACGAGATCCTGAGGCCCATTCTTGTGCGATTCATCCACGACCATCGCCTCATGTTGCAGCATGATAATGCACGGCCCCATGTTGCAAGGATCTGTACACAATTCCTGGAAGCTGGAAACATCATAGTTCTCGGATGGCCAGCATACTCATCGAACATGTCACCCATTGAGCATGTTTGGGATGCTCTATACGACAGTGTGTTCTAGTTCCTGCCAATATCCAGCAACTTCGCACAGCCATTGTAGAGGAATGGACCAACATTTCACAGGCTAAAATCAACAACCTGATCAACTCTATGAGAGGGAGATGTGCTGCAATGCATGAGGCAAATGGTGGTCACACCAGATACTGACTGGTTTTCGGACCCCCCCAACCCCCCCCAATACAGTAAAACTGCACATTTTAGAGTGGCCTTTTATTGTGGCCAGCCTAAGGCACACCTGTGCAATAAGCATGCCATCTAATCAGCATCTTGATATGCCACACCTGTGAGGTGGATGGATTATCTCAGCAAAGGAGAAGTGCTCACTAACACAGATTTAGCCAGATTTGTGAACAATATTTGAGAGAAATAGGAGAGTTGACCCCACCCAGGCTCCGTGTCCCCCCCCCCCCCATCCCCAGCACTGCGGCAGGCTGACTGTGTTTCTTTTTAAAGGTACAATCCAAGAAGATGGTTTGGAAACACAGTTGCTGGTATAATCTTAGCAAACTAGCCTGCTTAGAACATTTCCCGCTTCACCAATGAGGGGTGTCATTTCCCCTTCTTGTACAAAGAAGAAAGTGGGAGCAGAGTGTCCCTGAAAGTGAGAGTAAAGAGAGGGAGAGAAAAAGGAAGGGGTAGAATTCCAGGAGAATCTGGTTATCAGTTCGGTATGCCCGGGCAGAGGGAAATATTGCAATAAGAAGCCCAGGGTTCCCAAATAGCTTCGAATTTTCCCAGTTTGTCCTGTAGTTTCGCTACTATGTGTCCTTGCACCATTAACTAGGATATTTTTCACTTAGCCCCCCTGAAAGACACAGTGGGAGTTTTCCATGCCCTTATGAGCATTATCTTAGCTCCCAGGAGGATGTAAAACCTCAGGGCTTGCAGGTATCTAGGAACCATAGGGATTTTGCGGTTTAAGAGGGCAATGGTGGGGTCTGGGGAGATCGTGATGCCTGTTATCTTCCTCATAGTGTGAAAACCCCTTTTCCAGTAGGACCTAATGTGGGGACATGACCACCAAATGTGGAACATTGTGCCCTCCAGATCGCACCCCCTGAAACACAGGGGAGATACCTTTGGGTAGATCATCACCAGCCTTGAGGGGACATAGTACCACCTAGTTAGAATTTTGATATTTGCTTCAATCAGGGAAACATTAAGAATACTTTTATAGGAACGTTGGAATGCTTGAACCAAATTGCTGGTTCCCATGAGTGCCCCGTGTCCATCTCCCAGGGCTTATGGTGGAATGTCTTCCTTACCTGCCAGGGAAGAGTAGATCAATGAGATTTCTCCCCTCTGATCCATAATGTTAGAGTACCATCGTTCGTATGGGGTAATTTTGGGTAGTTAATTCCAGTGGCATAGTGTGGGGGTGCGGAGGGGGCCATGGCACTGGGCGCAAAATTTAGGGGGCGCAGGGCAGCATCCGGTGCCAGTGTCACTCCTTCCTATGGATGGTGTCACTCGCTGCGCTCCAGCCGCCATGTTGCGGCTCAGGGATGGGCAGCGGCTGCCCGGTGATTGGACGAATGGGTGTCATGTGCGGTGGCAGGGGTTGGGTTGCTCTGGGAGTACGCATCTGCCTCGCTGTGTGAATCCTCGCCGTTGTCTCCTCCTCCACACAGGACTGGATTTTCCCTTTTCCCCATTGTGGCAGCCAGTCTGGGACTGGCGCGGCGGTACCTGCTCTACCCCACAGGGCAGCACATGTGATGAAATGACATCTCAGGGGATCTTCCTGACCAAGTTGTGGTATGTGACACAGATGTACAGTACAGTCACACAGTGTACACTACTACATACATACACAGAGCATCACCATCTCTCCCACTAATCTCCAATGTCCCTCCTGTCTCCCCTCTGTTCCTCCTGTCCCCCCAATTATCCCCAATGCCCGTCCTGTCTCCCCACTGTTCCTCCTGTACCCCTAATGATCCCCAATGTCCCTCCTGTCCTCCCAAATGTCCCTCCTGTCCCCCCAATGACCCTCCTGTCCCCCCAATGTTCCTCCTGTTCCCCCAATTATCCCCAATGTCCCTCCTGTCCTCCCAAATGTTCCTCCTGTCCTCCCACTTATCCTCAATGTCTCTCCTGTCCCCCAATGTCCCTCCTGTCCCCCCAATGTTCCTCCTGTCCCCCCACTTATCCCCAATGTTCCTCCTTTCCCCCCAATGTTCCTCCTGTCCCCCAATGTTCCTCCTGCCCCCCCACTCATCCGCAATGTCCCTCCTGTCCCCCCAATGCTCCTCCTGTCCCCTCACTTATACCCAATGTCCCTCCTGTCCCCCCAATTATCCACAATTGTCCTCCTGTCCCGCCAATGTCCCTCCTGTCCCCCCAATGTCCCTCCTGGCCCCCTAATGTTCCTCCTGTTCCCCCACTTATTCCCAATGTTCCTCCTGTCCCTCAACATTCCTTCTCCCCTCCCCCCACTTATCCCCAATGTCCCTCCTGTCGCCCCACTTATCCTCATTGTCCTTCCTCTACTCTTAATTATCTCAAATGTTCCTCTCCCCCCCACTTATCCCCAATGTCCCTCCTGTCCCACCACTTATCCCAAATGTTTCTCCTATCCTCCCATGTATCCCCAATATCCCCCACTTATCCCAAGGTGTCCCCCTCTCCCCCCACTTATCATAAACACCCCCCCACTCCCCCCACTTAGCACCAATTCCTCCCCCCACACTTAGCACCAGTGTTCCAACTCTTCCCCAAGATAAAAATTAGCACATTGCCACCCCCCATTTAGCACCAATGCCCCATTAACTTGGCACCAATATCATCGCCTATACCCCCTCTTTCAACTAATGCCCCCTATCCCCACCTAACATTGCACTCCTACTGTAAGTTGTAGCTGCTCTTCTGTAGCAGCCCCTCTCTCTGATACTTTGTAGGTGGGGAAGAGAGGATTTGGGGGTGAGAGAAGAGCTCTTACTGGAAGGGGGGTTGTAAACTGTCCTGTGAGACATGCATTCCTGAGCCCTGCAATATGTACGTAGCACACTCATGAACTTTGCAATGCATTCTCTACGCAGTGCACTTCTGAATGCTGCTCACTCTGCATAGCACACTCCTGAACTCTGTGTATTCTTGAGCTCCTTACTCTGTATATAGTGCACTTCTTAACCCTGCACTCTGTACCTAGCATTCTCCTAAACTTTCCACTCTGTACGTAGTAAAATCTTAATTGTTTCTCTTTGTATATAGCACACTCCTAATCTTTGCACTCTGTACGTAGCGCACCTCCGAAGTCTGCACGGAGTATGCAGTGCACTCCTGAACTCTGTTTGCAGTGCACTCTTGAGCTCTTCACTCTGTATGAAGTGCACTCTGAACCCTGTACCTAGCACTCTCCTAAACTTATGTCTGCAGTCTCTGACCATCTCCTGTACTATGTCTGCAGTCTCTGATCAGCTCCTGTACTATGTCTGCAGTCTCTAATCATCTCCTGTACCATGCCTGCAGTCTCTTACTGTCTACTGTAGAATCTATGCAGTCTCTCACCATCTTCTATAGTATGCCTGCAGTTTCTGACTGTCTCCTGTAGTATATCTATCACTAAATAATATGCACAACCCTTATGTCTGGTTTATTTTTGGCTGCCTGCTCTGCTGTATATAGGTGTTCCTCGTTATTTGCAACCTAAGCCTCTTATTGGCTGCCCACAGCCTTTTATTATTGGTTGATACTGAGAAGATATCTCTGACTACTGTAATCAAAGAGATATCTTAGATCTAACCAATAATAAAAGGCTGCAGGCAGCCAATCAGAGGCTCAGGCTGTCAGTGGAGGAACCTGGGCCCCTATTCTTGGGTGCTAAAAGTCCACAGGTTAGGGGGCGCAAATTACTTGCCTTGCCCCGGGTGCTCACAACCCACGCTACGCCACTGGTTCATTCCAAACTGTCCAAATAGAGTTTAGGAAGTGGACAATTTGGGAGAATTGGAACATCTCTGAGTAGGGCATTTTTAATGTTGTTCTGCAGTATTTCAGACTGAAGGGTCCCGACGGGGTGAGAAAGTGGCCAATGCGAGACAGGCCTTTGTTAGTCCACCAGCAGACAGCTTAGATGTTCAGGCCTGGGGGAAACATCGATTTGTGAAAAATATGTGACAGGGGCTGTAAGGGGGAGATCAGTGAATGTTGTTTATGGAGTGTGTTGCACAGTGCCACCGAGTGGGAGAGAGTAGAGGACATAATAGACGGTCTGGATTTCGTTTCACTCCACAGGAGGTAGTCTATTGTATTTAAGGGGCAGCTTGTCCTTCCATGGACAACCAGTCTGGTTTAAGTCCTCTAGAGTAGGCTATTGAAATTTGGACAAGTTGAGCGGCTTGATAGTACCACCACAGGTTCGGAAGGCCTACACCCCCTGCGATTTTACCCTGTATAGAACCTTTTTGGTATACCTCTAACCTTTATTTCCCCAAATGAAGCATACTATTTGTGATTGTAATCTTAAAAGGAATTGTTTCTTTGTAGGGTTTGGGAGAGATTGGAACAAGTATAGCATATGCGGGAGAAGGGTAATTTTTACCGCATTAACTCTGCCCAGCCAGGATAGACCACACTTTGACCACTTCTCCAAGTCCTCACCACACTTACGCACCATAGTGGGGTAGTTTGCTTGAAAGAGCTTGTTTATATCATGAGTGAGTCTGATGCCCAAATATGGAATTGCATCTGTTACCCAAGTGAATGTAAAGCTGTGTTTTAGCTGGGTGATCACATCTGGGGGGACGGAGACGTTCAGGGCTATGGATTTAGATAAGTTGACCTTCAGACCTGAAACCCGACCAAATTCCCTGAGGACTTTGTATACAGTAGGAGTGGACATTAGGGGGGAGGTAATGAATAGGAGTAGATCATCCGCAAATAATGCACACTTGTGTTCCTGGTCTCCGCAAATAACCCCCTTCATGTCAGCATTAGTTCAAATCATGATAGCTAGAGTTTCTATGGCCATCGTGAAGAGGAGGGGGGAGAGCGGGCATCCCTGTCTGGTTCCCTTGCCAATGGTGAAGGTCTCCGAGTATCTACCCAGCGAGTGAATTATACCTAGGAAACCCCATCTCTCCAGTATTTCATAAATGTATGGCCAGGCTACTGAATCAAAGGCCTTATGAAGGTCTATCGAGAAGGAGGAAACCCCTCTGAGGAGGACCACCATCCCATTGCAAGTTGAGCAATGATATAACATCTACCGATCTCCTAATTTGGTCTGGGCCCTGTCTCCCAGGGATGAAGCCCACTTGATCTCTGTGTATGTATGTAGCTATGAAACTCACTAGTCTATTAGCCATTATTTTAGTCATTATCTTTAAATCATTATTGATAAGCGAGATTAGATGATAGTTACTGACCTTGCTCGCATCTTTCTCTGGTTTGGGGATGACAGAGATATATGCGGAATGAAGGTCTCTGTCTAAGGGGGCTCCATCCCTGAGAGAGTTGAAGAACAGTGTCAGGCAAGGTGCCAGACAGGAGACAAACTTTTTTTAATATCCTGTAGAGAAGCCGTTGGGCCCAGTTTGAGGGATTTGATGGTGTCTAAAACCTCCTCGGAGGTAAAGGGGTCCTCTAAAAGTTCCCTGTGGCCTCGAGCAATTGAGGGAATAGGGAGGTTATTGAGAAAAGTACTCTTGAGTGCAGGAGAGGGTGGAGAGTCAGTTTTATATATGTCAGAATAAAACTTCAAGAAAGTATGCATTATTTTGGTTAGGTTCTGGGTGAGGTCTCCGGCTGGGGATCAAATTTTTGGGAAAGCTAACATGCGTCATTTGGTACTCAGTTTTGTGGCTAGTCTGGAGTAGGGATGAGCTTCGTGTTCGAGTCGAACCCATGTTCGACTCGAACATCGGCTGTTCGATCGTTCGCCGAATTGCGAACGTTATGGGCCGTTCGCGCTAAATTCGTGTGGCGCGTCACGGCCCATAATTCACTGCGGCATCGCAGTGCATTGCTGGCTGATGATTGGCCAAGCATGCACTATGACCCGCATGCTTGGCCAATCACAGCGCCGTCAGTAGAGAGAGCTGTAATTGGCCAAAGCCAGGGTGGCTTTGGCCAATTATGGCTCAGGGGATTTAGTACACACCCCACACTATATAAGGCCGCCTGCACGGCGGCCCTGTGTAGTGTGTGTTCCGGTGTGCTGAGAGATAGAGAGAGAGAGAGACAGTGTCATTTGATTTGAGTTAGATAGATTAGGCAGAACAGTCAGTCAGTTAGCTGCACTTACAGTGTATTGTGTATATATATGCATCCCAGGTGTTGCATATATATATATATACACTGTATTCAGTTTAGCTAGATCCGTTCCTGTTATCTTCTATCTAGACTATTTACATTTAATGCAGTGCGTCCTGCTCACAGTGTTCAGCTAGATCCGTTCCTGCTATTTACATTTAGTGCAGTGCGTCCTGCTCACAGTGTTCAGCTAGATCCGTTCCTGTTAAATTCCTACTGACAGGCAGGCTTGTCTGGTTACAGTATATAAAGCTACCTGAAGAAAATTACAGGTGTTCTATTTGATCCTATTAGTACCACGGTCAGGCAGCTAGACTATTTACATTTAGTACAGTGCGTCCTGCTCACAGTGTTCAGCTAGATCCGTTCCTGTTATCTTCCTACTGACAGGCAGGCTTGTCTGGTTACAGTATATAAAGCTACCTGAAGAAAATTACAGGTGTTCTATTTGATCCTATTAGTACCACGGTCAGGCAGCTAGACTATTTACATTTAGTACAGTGCGTCCTGCTCACAGTGTACAGCTAGATCCGTTCCTGTTATCTTCCTACTGACAGGCAGGCTTGTCTGGTTACAGTATATAAAGCTACCTGAAGAAAATTACAGGTGTTCTATTTGATCCTATTAGTACCACGGTCAGGCAGCTAGACTATTTACATTTAGTACAGTGCGTCCTGCTCACAGTGTTCAGCTAGATCCGTTCCTGTTATCTTCCTACTGACAGGCAGGCTTGTCTGGTTACAGTATATAAAGCTACCTGAAGAAAATTACAGGTGTTCTATTTGATCCTATTAGTACCACGGTCAGGCAGCTAGACTATTTACATTTAGTACAGTGCGTCCTGCTCACAGTGTTCAGCTAGATCCGTTCCTGTTATCTTCCTACTGACAGGCAGGCTTGTCTGGTTACAGTATATAAAGCTACCTGAAGAAAATTACAGGTGTTCTATTTGATCCTATTAGTACCACGGTCAGGCAGCTAGACTATTTACATTTAGTACAGTGCGTCCTGCTCACAGTGTACAGCTAGATCCGTTCCTGTTATCTTCCTACTGACAGGCAGGCTTGTCTGGTTACAGTATATAAAGCTACCTGAAGAAAATTACAGGTGTTCTATTTGATCCTATTAGTACCACGGTCAGGCAGCTAGACTATTTACATTTAGTACAGTGCGTCCTGCTCACAGTGTTCAGCTAGATCCGTTCCTGTTATCTTCCTACTGACAGGCAGGCTTGTCTGGTTACAGTATATAAAGCTACTTGAAGAAAATTACAGGTGTTCTATCCCAGCTTAGTGCAGCTACAGGCCATTAGTATGTCTGGAAGGCCAAGAAGGAGAGGCAGACAGTCACAAGCCAATAAGAGAGGGCAAGCAGGCTCTGTGTCTAGTGCTGGTCGTGGAGACGGTGCATCCTCATCAGCACGTGGCCATGGGACACGCTTGGCCTTTTTTTCGGCAGCTGGCCGCGTTGAGCCGCAACATGCGGAAGACTTGGTCGAGTGGATGACCAAGCCGTCCTCATCCTCCTCATCCTCTCTCACCCATGCCCAGGGTGCTTTGTCTGGCAAAGCAGCGGCCTCTTCCCTCAGCTCAATGTCATCAGTGACTCCTTCCCTAGCTCCACCATGTCCTCATGAGGATTCCCTCGAACTGTTTGACCACAGTGTTGGGTACATGCTCCAGGAGGATGCCCAGCGTTTGGAAGGCTCTGATGACGATACTGAGCTCGATGAAGGCAGTAACATGAGCGCGGACAGAGGGGGTGCCCAAGAAGGACAGCAATCTGGCAGTCATGCTCCCCCTGCTGCAGCATACTGCCAGGTTTGCTCCAGTGATGAGGAGGGAGGGGATGATGAGGTCACTGACTCAACGTGGGTGCCTGATAGGAGAGAGGAGGAGGAGGAGGAGGAGGAGGAGGAGGCGGCAGCACATCACCAACGAGGCAGGATGCCCTCCAGGGGCCAGCCTAAGGGCAGCACATTGACTGCATCACACCCCAAAGCTCCACATGTGCAGGGCGCTGCAGTCTCTGCGCGTTATTCAAAAAGTTCTTTGGTGTGGGCCTTTTTTGAGACGAGTGCATCAGATCGCACCGCTGCTATTTGCAACATATGTCTCAAGCGTATCTCGCGTGGCCAAAACATCTCCCGCTTGGGTACCACATGCTTGACCAGACATATGTTGACCTGCCATGCAGTTCGTTGGCAAGCGTATCTAAAAGACCCACACCAAAGAACAAAGAGGATCTCTCCTTGCTCCTCATCAGCTGAGATTTCCAACCCCACTAGACCTTCAGTCCTCTCTGAGACCTGCAGTGAGAGGAATGAAGGTGTAGAATTAGGTGTGTCACAGCCAAGTACTTGTGGGCAATCTGCTTTTGGTACACCGACGTCAGATTGTACCAGGCAAATTTCCCTGCCCCAGCTGCTGCACCGCCGAAAGAAGTTTGCTCCCAGCCATCCACATGCCCAGCGGTTGAATGCTAGCTTGGCAAAATTGCTAGCACTTCAACTGCTGCCTTTTCAGTTGGTAGACTCTGCCCCCTTCCGTGAGTTTGTGGAATGTGCGGTTCCTCAGTGGCAGGTACCCAAACGCCACTTTTTCTCACGGAAGGCGATTCCGGCTCTCTACCGGCATGTGGAAGGCAATGTCCATGCCTCGCTGGACAGGGCGGTCAGCGGTAAGGTGCATATTACCGCTGACTCATGGTCCAGCAGGCATGGACAGGGACGTTACCTAAGTTTCACGGCGCATTGGGTGACTCTGCTGGCAGCTGGGAAGGATGCAGGACAAGGTGCAGTAGTGTTGGAGGTTGTTCCGCCACCACGCCTCCAAAATGCTGATTGTGACACACCTCTCTCCTCCACCCCCTCCTCTTCTTCTTCCTCCATGGCCTCTTCCTCGGAACCAGCGGTGCTCCGTAGGCGTTCAAGGGGCTACGCAAGTACGCAGGCCAAAAGATGCCATGCGGTGCTTGAGCTGGTGTGCTTGGGGGACAGGAGCCACACTGGGGCAGAGGTTCTGTCAGCTCTGCAGGGGCAGGTTCAGAGGTGGTTGACGCCACGCCAACTTAAGGCAGGAATGGTGGTTTGCGACAATGGCACCAACCTCCTCTCTGCCCTCCGACAGGGACAAATGACCCATGTGCCCTGTTTGGCTCACGTCCTTAACTTGGTGGTGCAGCGGTTCTTGGGCAGGTACCCGGGCTTACAGGATGTCCTGAGGCAGGCCAGGAAAGTCTGTGTGCATTTCCGCCGGTCATATAATGCCAGTGCTCGGCTGACGGACCTCCAAAAGGAGTTTAACCTGCCCAAGAACCGCCTAATCTGTGACATGCCCACCAGGTGGAACTCAACGTTGGCCATGCTGCAGCGGCTGCACACGCAGCAGAGGGCCATCAATGAGTACCTGTGCGACTATGGCACCAGGACAGGGTCAGGGGAGCTTGGTTTTTTTTCCCCACGCCAGTGGGCCATGATCAGGGATGCATGCACTGTCCTGTCACCATTCGAGGAGGCCACAAGGATGGTGAGCAGTGACAGTGCATGCATCAGTGACACTGTCCCCCTTGTCCACCTGTTGGAGCACACGCTGCGTGGAATAATGGACAGGGCACTTGAGGCAGAACAGAGGCAGGAAGAGGAGGACTTCCTTAGCTCTCAAGGCCCCCTTTATCCAGACAGTGTTCCTGCGTGCCCGCCGATCACACAGGAAGAGGACGAGGAGGAAGAGGAGGAGGAGGAAGATTGTGTCAGTATGGAGGTGGAGCCTGGCACTCAGCATCAGCAGCAGTCTTTAAGGGATCAGTCCCAAGAAACACATGGACTTGTACGTGGCTGGGAGGAGGTGGCTGCGGACCATGTCGTTCTTAGTGACCCAGAGGACTCCGGACCGAATGCCTCAGCAAACCTACGCTGCATGGCCTCCCTGATCCTGCAAAGCCTGCGTAAGGATCCTCGTATTCGTGGTATCAAGGAGAAGGACCAATACTGGCTGGCAACCCTCCTTGATCCACGTTACAAGGGTAAGGTTGCGGACCTTATCTTGCCATCGCAGAGGGAGCAGAGGATGAAACATCTTCGGGAGGCCTTGCAGAAAGGTCTGTGCAACGCGTTCCCAGAGACTGGGAGGTTACAAACTCCTGTTTCTGGACAACGTGTTGCTGAGGCTTCGGTCAGTCAAAGAAGGAGCGGTGGAGAAGGTGGCCGTCTGACCGATGCGTTCAGACAATTTTTTGGTCCGCAGCCCCAAGGTATGATCGGTTCCAGCAACCATCGCCAGCGTCTGTTTTACATGGTGCAGGAATACCTAGGGGCAAGATCAGACTTGGACACCTTTCCCACCGAAAATCCTCTGGGTTACTGGGTCTTGAGGATGGATCACTGGCCAGAGCTTGCACAGTATGCAATTGAGCTACTGGCCTGTCCTGCATCCAGCGTTCTTTCGGAACGCACATTCAGTGCTGCTGGAGGCGTGGTAACCGATCACAGGGTGCGTCTGTCCACCGACTCGGTCGATCGGCTGACCTTCATAAAAATGAATGAGTCTTGGATCACCACCAGCTACCAAGCACCTGATGCTGATGTAACCGAATAATTTTTTTTGAAATCTCAGATCCCTTCAAAGACTGCCTATGCTGATGCTGAGTGACTATCCCTGAGTAATTATCCTCTTCCTCCTCAATCATCACGCTGATAGCTTGTAAGAACATTTTTGGTTCTGGGCGCCACCACCAGTGCCTAAGGCACAATTTTTCAGCCCCTGTTTAACAGGGGCGTGTAATTACAATTTTTGATGTAATACTTTGCAGCAGGGCTCGTTCCTGCATTCCAACTAGAGTGTCTGTGAGGGGTTGCAGTGTTGTGGCACCAGCACCAGTGCCTAGGGCCCAATTTTTCTGCCCCTGTCTAACAGGGGCGTGTAATTACAATTTTTGATGCAATACTTTGCAGCAGGGCTCGTTCCTGCGTTCCAACTAGAGTGTCTGTGAGGGGTTGCAGTGTTGTGGCACCAGCACCAGTGCCTAAGGCCCAATTTTTCTGCCCCTGTCTAACAGGGGCGTGTAATTACAATTTTTGATGCAATACTTTGCAGCAGGGCTCGTTCCTGCGTTCCAACTAGAGTGTCTGTGAGGGGTTGCAGTGTTGTGGCACCAGCACCAGTGCCTAAGGCCCAATTTTTCTGCCCCTGTCTAACAGGGGCGTGTAATTACAATTTTTGATGCAATACTTTGCAGCAGGGCTCGTTCCTGCGTTCCAACTAGAGTGTCTGTGAGGGGTTGCAGTGTTGTGGCACCAGCACCAGTGCCTAAGGCCCAATTTTTCTGCCCCTGTCTAACAGGGGCGTGTAATTACAATTTTTGATGCAATACTTTGCAG
This sequence comes from Aquarana catesbeiana, assembly GCF_042186555.1. Classification (NCBI taxonomy): domain Eukaryota; kingdom Metazoa; phylum Chordata; class Amphibia; order Anura; family Ranidae; genus Aquarana; species Aquarana catesbeiana. The sequence goes on along the minus strand of NC_133328.1, from coordinate 216,527,158 downwards.
CAGGGCTCGTTCCTGCGTTCCAACTAGAGTGTCTGTGAGGGGTTGCAGTGTTGTGGCACCAGCACCAGTGCCTAAGGCCCAATTTTTCTGCCCCTGTCTAACAGGGGCGTGTAATTACAATTTTTGAAGCAATAATTTGCAGCAGGGCTCGTTCCTGCGTTCCAACTAGAGTGTCTGTGAGGGGTTGCAGTGTTGTGGCACCAGCACCAGTGCCTAAGGCCTAATTTTTCAGCTCCTGTTCAACAGGGGCATGTAATTACAATTCTTGATCTAATATTTCACAGCAGGGCCCTGTGAGGGCTTACAGTGTTGTGGCCACAGCAACACCTAAGGCCCAAATTTCTGCTGAGTATATAGGGCAGGACCCTACTTTCAAACATCTAACTTACAAACGACTCCTACTTGCAAACGGAAGGAGACAACAGGAAGTGAGATGAAATCTACCCCTAGGAAGGGAAATTCTCTCCTGTAAGAGTTAATATGGGAAAACAATTTCTCCTTTCCACTGATGCTTTCCAATCCTTGTTCCACAAAAAAACCCAAATTTTCAAAAAACATTTTTCATTGGGACAAAAAAGTGAGGTGAAATCTTCTGAAGAGGAGGAAAGACAGCAAAATAAATGTCACAGGGGTGATAACCCTTCCCTATGTTTTCCAAAAAGCTTAGAAAAGATTTTTTGGCTGGAGCTAAACACGTTAAAAATGTTCAAAATTACAAACAGATTCTACTTAACAACAAACCTACAGTCCCTGTCTTGTTTGCACCGCCTGTATACTGCTGTTCAGAGTATATAGGGCCTGGTGGCCCCACACCTTTCCTTATTTTAATTTGGGTGCGGGGTTCCCCTTAATATCCATACAAGACCCAAAGGGCCTGGTAATGGACTGGGGGGTACCCATGCCGTTTGTCTCACTGATTTTCATCCATATTGCCATGACCCGACATGACATTAAACCCGCAAGCAGTTTTAAATGAGATTTTTTCCTTTAAAAATGACATTTGGTGCAGGGACTGTTCTAAACATGGGAAACATGCGTCACTTTACAGGCATACTATAGACACCCCCCAGGTACGATATTTAAAGGAATATTTCACTTTTTTTTTTTTACTTTAAGCATCATTAAAATCACTGCTCCCGAAAAAACGGCCGTTTTTAAAAGTTTTTTTTGCATTGATACATGTCCCCTGGGGTAGGACCCGGGTCCCCAAACCCTTTTTAGGACAATACCATGCAAATTAGCCTTTAAAATGAGCAGTTTTGATTTCGAACGTTCGAGTCCCATAGACGTCAATGGGGTTCTAACGTTCGTGCGAACTTTCGGTCCGTTCGCGGGTTCTGGTGCGAACCGAACCGGGGGGTGTTCGGCTCATCCCTAGTCTGGAGCCAATTCTGTCTTTTTGGGAATAAAATTTAGCCCCGGTCCATCTGAGGTGATTCTCAGCCTCCATTCTGAGGGATAGGTTGAGTTGGGTTCGGACTATATCAAGCTGTGCTAATGTTTCAGGCGTAGGGTTTCATTTGTGGGTCTTAGCTAGTAATTGGTATTCCTCTGAGTTTCTGTAAGTCTACTCTGTGCTCCTTCTTAATTTTAGAGGAGAGCTGGATGAGCTTGCCTCTGAGGACTGTTTTGTGGGCAGCCCAGAGTCGGTGGGGACACTTCGTTATTATCGTTTTCAAGGTACTTTTCAAGTACTCTTTTATGGTTTGCAGGAATGTACACTGTATTGGGTCACTCAGTAGGGCCTCGTTGAGACGCTATCTGAAAGGGCCTGAGGAGCCTGAATACCGGTGTGTGACTAGAGTTACAATGGAGTGATCTGAGAGGGGGTGTCCTTACTTTCAGACGTTGGGGTCAATGGGACCGCTCTAAATTGTGCGAAAATGTGGTCTATCCTGGCATAAGAAATGTGGGGCACTGAAAAATCGGTATAATCTTTTTCCTTGGGGGTTGAGCTCTCTCCAAATGTCCACCAGCCTTGCCGCATGTAGCAGGTAAGCAATTTTTGAGCTCTGTTTTGAGGGGCATTTGGGTCTGGGTTTCCCTCCAGCAGTTTTGTCCAAGGATAAATCAAATGCAACACTGGAGTCCCCTCCAATGAAGACCGTTCCTTTGAAATGTCTTTGTAGTGTGTGCATTAGTGAGTTGAAATTTTATTTTCATGGCCCTTGTTGGGGGTGTAATACGAGATAAATGTATAGGTCTCCCCGTCAATGGTGCCCGATACTAAGATGTAGCGACCTAGGGAATCTGAGACTACCTCCGACTGGGAAAAGTTGATGTGTTTGGAGACGCAAATGGCCACCCCTTTTGTTTTGTTATCTGCGGATGCAAGAAAAAATTGTGGGTAGCGTTGGTGTAAAAAAAGGGTCTATAGGTAGCAGGAAAGTGTGTTTCTTGTAATAATAGGATGTCAGAGTTCATGACATGGTACAGTTGGAATAGTTTTCGGCATTTGATTGGGGAGTTGAGTCTCTGTGTGTTGTGGGAGATAATTTTGAAAGTGGAGGATGTGGATTTTATGTCAGCCATGGATCAGAGGGGGGAAATATCTCAGGAATAGTGCATATCCTAGTCCGCTCAGCGATGAGACCGAGAGGAGTGACTATTCCGTTAGTTGAACAATCACCCGGGCCCTGGATTGGAGAATCTGGAAATTCCTGGAGAACCTGGAGTAAAGGAGAGAGGTAGCAGAAAAGTAGGAAGGAAGGGAAGCGGAAGAGAAAAAGATTAAGCGGAAGAATTAAAACAACATTTGGTATCGGCTAAAAAAATAGAGAAAAAAGGGGCCCCCCCCTCCCTGGGGTAGGAGTTGACCTGCCGGTGCCCACCCCATAACCTGGGAGATTTGGAGTACCCTGAATCAGAGTCTCCAAATCGTCTCTGAGAGGCAAACTAGTTGCCCTCTGAGACTAGTGGAGGCGTACTGGGTCCACCAAGGTCCTTCTGCTAGGAATAAACAGTAACATTATAAGATGAACAGAATACCCTTGGAATGGGTAATTTTGGGATCATAATCTCACACTGGGACCCCCCCTCCAGACCTGCCTCCCTCCCGAGTGTCCTCCGTTTTTTTCACGTAGGACCCCGGGTGAGACCCGAGTAGGGGTAGTAAGTTACCTCAGAGCCCACCTCCGGACGTGCCCTGCTCAACTGCGTGATCGAGTTCGAGGTCGCCCGAGTTGCATGAGGAGCTGTAAAAGAACGATGTTCTTTGAGGAAGACAATATCTTAACGAGAGCACTATATTACATTGAAAACATTATGGAAGAGAAAAACTTATATTGCAGGAGAAACAGACAGACTATTAATGGATAAAAACTAGGGACCAACAGAGTCTCACTCTTGGGCTATGTGACTTGTCCCCACTTCCCCGACCGCCTCCCAGAAAAAGAGGGCCCAACTTTTCCATCCTACTCATAACTGTAAGGGAGGAGGGATTGAACATTGCTAGGGCTAAGATTCTGGGGAGGTATGTACTGAGGGAAGAACATCACTAGGTGGGACTTGGGGTAAGGCCCAAATTAAGTGAGTAAGAGATGTCACAAACCAGGGACCTGGTTTTGTGGGACGGGCAGTCCAATCATGTTGGTAGTCTCTTCTTGGACCTCTTGGAGTGTTGCGTCAGCCAGGTGGATGCAGGGGACTTGCAGGAGGTGATTGTTTCGATGACGAGGAGGGTCCCTTGTTGGGTGGAGGGGGAAGAAGCTCCTGGGAGGGTAAGCCTAGGTGGAGCAGTAGGCGTTCACCCTCCATAAAAAGATGAGAAGCCATATCCTTTATTAGGATATGAAAAGTTCAGGCGGAGAGGGAAAGACCATCTATACGATATCTCCTTCAGTTGTAGGATTTGGAGTAGTGGTTTAAGTGATCTTCATTTCTGAACTGTGTAGGGTGAGAGGTCAGCAAATACCTGAACTGTGTGACCCTGTATGGTGAGGGCATTGGCCCCTCTCGATTTCCTCATCACCTCCTCCTTTACTGAATAAAAGTGAGCTTTAACTATAATGTCCCTGGGAAGTCCGTCTGAACTGAGGGGCTTTAATGCTCTATGAGCTCTGTCAAGTTCCAGGCGGTGTTCGGCAATGTCTGGAATGTGCCCTTTAATAAGGGCCTTAACTGCTGGATGGACATCTTGCACGGATTCAGGGAGCCCCCTTATCCTGAAGTTGTACCATCTGGACCTGTTCTCCAGGTCATCGATCTTTGATAGTGCGGTTTCTAGTTGGTCCTGCATGTCTTGGATTCTGGCCGAATTTTGGTTTATTCTGGCAACAGGTTGGTCTGCCTTCTTTTCTATATCTTCAATCCTCACCCCCAATTGCTGCAAGTCTGCATGAATGGATGAAGTGATTTGGGCAGCATTCAGTGCAAGGCTTCCGGACAGCATCTGTGAAAAGGCATTCATCATAGATGGAAAGTAAGTGGGTGTTGGAGCGGTGTCACAGGCTTCTCCCTCACAAGAAAGTAGGCCTGTAATAGGATCCTGCATAGCGGTTGTAGGGAGCCCTCCCATTGATCTTCCAGCAGGGATTCAGTAGATGTGGGGGAGGGTGCCATCATCAGTGGGGAGTTTGCTGTACCTTGTGAGGATGGAGGAGCTGTGTCCTGATCCACTATGGTGTCTTCTGCCCCAATGTCTGTGCTTCTACCTCGTGGAGCGGCTGCTATTTTGGCGTAGCTGAGCGGGCCTGTGGCAGCGTTCATTTGGTGGGAGAGGTTTCTCCTGGCCGATGCCAAGGTCATCTCGGAGTGCTCCCTTGCTGATTCGTCCCAGTGTGGTGAACGGGAGGGCGTTCTAGAGGCTGTAGCGGGTTATCAAGGGACCGTGGTGGCACGGGGCTTTAGAGGGTCACAGCCATCTTGGGAGCCTCCCGCATGCACCTCCCTTTTTAAGTGTTTTTGTTCACTCTGTTTTGACATTTTATTACATTTTTAAGAGAATGCATTGTACTGCGTAACTTTGTGTTAATGGCCAATCTGTATGAAGTTGAGGGCTTTAACTTTGTTTTTAAACGTTCCAATTGCTTTTAGATATGTTGTGACTTCCCTTCTGCTGCTGGAACAAAATGTAGCTGGGCTGATACTGTAGCTGACAGAGGCTGCATCTATTAGTAAAGGAAATAGTTTGTTTGCGCCAGCTTGGCCGAAGAAAACTATATACAGTGAAAATAAGCATGGAGTTAGGCTTTAAAGGCTTCAACAAAGCTGTTTGAAGCTTGCAGAAAGCTGTTTAAATGCTTTGCAAAAGCTTGCTATTCCCAATGCAATTTCTTTTACAAAGATTTATTGATAGAAAAGTAAATACAACAAATAAGTGTAACAGAGTGAAGGTTACATCAGACATGAGATAAAGAGGATCCCAACAAAAGGAATGCTATATAAATGTGGTACAATATTCATCATTACAGTAAGAAAATTGGGCAGAAAAAAAAGAAAAACAAAAGTAGTAGGGAGATTAGGGAAGTAAACAAGTGGCTGAAGAGCTGGTGTAGTAAGGAGGGGTTTGGGTTCCTGGAGGACTGGGCCGACTTCTCAGTTGGTAACCGGTACTATAGAAGGGACGGACTGCACCTAAATGAGGAGGGTGCAGATCTGCTGGGAAGGAAGATGGCCAAAAAGTTAGAGGGGTTTTTAAACTAGGCGATGGGGGGGAGGGTCCAGAGGCAGAGATAGCCAGCGCGGAAGATATTCCAGAGGGTAGTATTGGGGGCATTAGTGGTAGGTTAACCAAAGCACAAAAACACAAGGTGAGTATAGTAGCAAGTCCTAGTTGCAATCTCGAAACACCCAATACGAAGACAATATGCGACCGGTCTAAACTATGTGGCATGTTCACCAATGCCAGGAGCATGGCGGACAAGATGGGTGAACTAGAGATACTGTTGTACGAGGAGGATTTGGATTTTGTGGGGATTTCAGAGACCTGGTTCAACAGCTCTCATGATTGGCTGGCAAACATTCAAGGGTATACCCTATACCGCAAGGATAGAGAGGGTAAAAAAGGGGGAGGGGTATGCCTATATATCAAGAATAATGTACAAGTGAATGTGAGAGATCATCTAGATAAAGGAAGGCCTGTAGACGTGGTGTATCTGGATTTTGCAAAAGCATTTGACACAGTTCCCCATAAACGTTTACTGTACAAAATAAGGTCTGTTGGCATGGACCATAGGGTGAGTACATGGATTGAAAACTGGCTACAAGGGCGAGTTCAGAGGGTGGTGATAAATGGGGAGTACTCAGAATGGTCAGGGGTGGGTAGTGGGGTTCCCCAAGGTTCTGTGCTGGGACCAATCCTATTTAATTTGTTCATAAACGATCTGGAGGATGGGATAAACAGTTCAATCTCTGTATTTGCAGACGATACTAAGCTAAGCAGGGCAATAACTTCTCCGCAGGACGTGGAAACCTTGCAAAAAGACCTGAACAAATTAATGGGGTGGGCGACTACATGGCAAATGAGGTTCAATGTAGAAAAATGTAAAATAATGCATTTGGGTGGCAAAAATATGAATGCAATCTATACACTGGGGGGAGAACCTCTGGGGGAATCTAGGATGGAAAAGGACCTGGGGGTCCTAGTAGATGATAGGCTCAGCAATGGCAGGCAATGCCAAGCTGCTGCTAACAAAGCAAACAGAATATTGGCATGCATTAAAAGGGGGATCAACTCCAGAGATAAAACGATAATTCTCCCGCTCTACAAGACTCTGGTCCGGCCGCATCTAGAGTATGCGGTCCAGTTCTGGGCACCAGTCCTCAGGAAGGATGTACTGGAAATGGAGCGAGTACAAAGAAGGGCAACACAGCTAATAAAGGGTCTGGAGGATATTAGTTATGAGGAAAGGTTGCGAGCACTGAACTTATTCTCTCTGGAGAAGAGACGCTTGAGAGGGGATATGATTTCAATTTACAAATACCGGACTGGTGACCCCTCAATAGGGATAAAACTTTTTCGCAGAAGAGAGTTTACCAAGACTCGTGGCCACTCATTAAAATTAGAAGAAAAGAGGTTTAATCTTAAACTACGTAGAGGGTTCTTTACTGTAAGAGCGGCAAGGATGTGGAATTCCCTTCCACAGGCGGTGGTCTCAGCGGGGAGCATTGATAGCTTCAAGAAACTATTAGATAAGCACCTGAATGACCACAACATACAGGGATATACAATGCAATACTGACACATAATCACACGCATAGGTTGGACTTGATGGACTTGTGTCTTTTTTTCAACCTCACCTACTATGTAGTAGCGATGTTCCATAATATAGTACCATTAATTTCCCGAAATATGTTGTTTGGTAGGTTTGAGTGTAAAGAAAATAATACATAAATTAAAAAAGCAACATAGAAGGGTACATTTGTTTTATATCCACCTCAAATTGCTTGTAGATAAAAGGAAAATTAATAAAATAGTCCAGTCTATTTATTTTGTTTCTTCTGTATCACTGTAACCATCATTATTAGACCTGACTCCTTGGCTTCAGGAGTCACAGAGAGGAGTACAATTAAAAAGAAGAAAATGAGCAGAGATGAAAGAATAAAGGGGAACATAGGAGAAAAAGAAAAGGAGGGAAGAAGAGAGGGAAGAAGGGGAAGAGTCCATCATGGAGGGGGGGGGGGGGGGTGCATCCGGCGGAGACCTTCAGATTGATAGAAGTAGGTTATTGAACTTAGAGGGTTGGTTATATGATATTTATGGTTGCCAGACCTTTAGAATTTTTTTTTTGTGTGTGTCAGAAGCCAGGGACGTCAGTTTCTCATTAACCATAATATAGTTCATTCGATTTTTCACTGCTTCAAAGCTGATTATAGGGGTTTTCCAGGCCCTCGATATGGTCAGTTTGGTAGCATTAAAAAGGTGTAGAGCCAATTGACATTCTGGGCAGAGCAGTTCAAGGATAGGATAGGATAGGTTTACATAGAAGGGCTTCATAGGGGTCTCTTTTCAAGTTGGAGTGGAGCATATTGCGTAAAAGGGTATAGACCCTGACCTAAAGTCTACATACCTTCGGACATGTCCACCAAATGTGGACCATAGTAGCATCCTGTAAGCAACCCTGGTAACAATGAGGAGAGTAGGAGGGGATAAAACGGGCTACTCTAGCAGGCGTGTAATACCATCTGTAAAACACCTTATATGCATTTTCTAGAGTAAGAACATTCCTAGAGCTCTTTGTGGGTGATATCGTCATGATCTGCCAGTCCTCTGGATCCAACCGTTTACCCAGGTCTCCCTCCCAATGGAGATGGTATGATCTCACTGGGGGTTTCCTACTGGAGAGGATAGAGGAATAGAGCAGGGATATTACCCCCAGGGAGTGTGGTGTAGCCCTGCAAATCCTTTCAAAGGGAGTCAAAGTGTATAGGGTGGATTGGGCCCTTATGATTTGTTGAAGGAAATGTTTGATTTGAAGGTAGCTATAATGTTCCCGAAGGGGTATATCATGGGAAGATCTGAGCATTTCAAATGTGACTATTCTCATGGGGGTGAACAGGGAATGGACATCAGTGAATCCATTATCCGTCCACCACAAGAATTGTTTAGGATTTTCGCAGCTGGGGGGGGAATAACGGGCAATGATCAAGGCGCAGTAGTGGTAGGTGAGGGGACAGTAGTCCAGCCGAGTATTTGACGGAGTCCCATAGGCAGAGAGAGTGGGCCATACACAGTCCAAACCCATGTGGACGTTTCGGGCGAGGGAGCTAGGGCACAGAGGAAATAGGTATAGGGTGCGATTCAACCAGTTCAATAGTAGCCCATAACGACATTTGATAAGTGTCATGCAGACGAGTCAATGGAGCAATGTTCGCTGCCGTGTAATATGTTTGAAGATTGAGAACTGAGAGACCTCCATTGATCCGCCGGGCATATAATATCCGCTTATTAATTCGGGGATGAGTGGAATCCCCAAATAAATTTCAAGAGTTTGTGTTGGTGGATTTGCAGTATATAGGAAGCGCTTGGGACTGGTAACACTCGGAAAAAGTACAACAGTTTTGGAAGATAGGTCATAAATACCGCAGAGATCCTACCGAACCAGGATAACGGGAAGTTGGACCAGGAGGATAGCATTTCAGTAAGTTTCCTTAAGAGAGGAGGAAAGTTAGCCTGATATAGTCCATCATATTTAGGGGTGAGGCGTATGCCTAAGTAGGGCAGCGAGGGAGGCCATTGGAATGGGAAGTTTTCTTTTAAAGAGGCTAATTCTGGAGGGGAAAGATTTACAGACATTGCTTTAGACTTAGTAGGGTTAACATGTAGAGCCGATAGAGACACAAAGGTCTCCAAAAGGGAGAACAGGTTAGGCAATGAGATTCTGGGTGATGTCATTGTCACTAGGATATCATCCGCAAACAAAGAGATCTTGTGAACTGAGTCCACCACTTCAATACCTTTTATATCTGGATATGAATGATTTGCCTCCGCCAACGGTTCCATCGCTAGGACGAACAAGAGGAGCGAAAGTGGACAACCCTGTCAGGTGCCCCTGCGAATGGGAAAAATAGAGGATTCAAACCCATAGTTTTTTATTTTCGCTTGAGGAGCATCATACAGTGCCGTCAGCCAACGTAAAAACAAAGTACTAAAGCCGTAGTGGCGGAGTACTGTCATGAAATATGGCCAGGACAAGGTGTCGAAGGCCTTGTTCACATTCAGTGACAAAAGCATAGTTTCCAAGGAGCGGTTATGAGCAAGATGCTGCAGTTGGATAATTCTCCTAATGGCATCCCCTGCCTGTCTCATCGACACAAAACCTACCTGGTCTTTTTTAATTAAGCGGGGAAGAAACAAATTCAAATGGTTAGCCAAAATTTTTGTAAGGATCTTCATGTCAATATTGATTAGTGATATAGGTCGAAAATTAGCCCAGGAGGTATGGTCACGGTCAGATTTTGGCAACATCACTATATCAGCCGTCAAAAGGTCAGGCAAAAAATTCTGACTGTTTTTAACGGAATTAAACATAGCTGTCAAGGGCGAGGCCAAGACCTCCACTAGCTTTCTATAGTAAAGCGCCATAAAGCCATCCGGACCTGGCCTCTTCCCTATTTTTAAGTCTTTAATACATTGTCTGACTTCCGATTCCTGGATGTCATGGTCCATGAAGTCCACCTGTGCCTCTGATAAGGTGGGCAGCGGAATACGCTGAAAAAACTCCGCCCTATCCTGTTCAGTCGTACAGTCTTGGGCTGAGTATAGGGTGGTGAGCCTATGGCGAAACTCGTCCAGTATACGGATCGGGTTACTGGTGAGTACATTATGTCGAGTACGTAAGGTAATAGGGGTAGGTTTGGAATTAAAAGTGAGCAACCTTTTGGCCAGCATCACATTTGGTTTATTTGATTTAATATACCAATGTTGGCGAGACCAGCGCAACACGCGTTCTGCCTGATCAGTGAGACATAAGTCTAATTCTGTACGGGCCTGGACCAAAAGTTTGTGATTTGCGAATGTGGGGTGTTGCTTAAAAGCTGCAGAGTCCAGCCGGGATTCCAATGTTTTCTGCAACTTTTGTCTTTCTTTTTTGCGTTTTGATGCTATTTGGATAATGTGACCTCTGAGCACTGCTTTGTAGGCCCCCCAGAGGGTTACTGGGGAGGAGACAGAGGTGGAGTTAAGGTGAAAATATTCAACTGAGGAGTTTAACAGGTCTTCCTGAATGTCTTGCAGAGATAACAGTGAGTCATTCATGATCCAGGAGGAATGGTGGGGGTTATGGACTAAAGACCGGCAAACTACTAAAAGGGGATCATGGTCTGTCCAGGGGGCTGCCAGGATGGACACTGATTCTATTAAAGGGAGATGTTTTCTAAGCATTATCACATGGTCAATTATAGAGTGCGAGTGGTGGGGGTGAGAGTAATATGTATAATCTCTATTCAACGGGTGCAATTCCCTCCAGAGGTCTACCAGATCATGAGAGCGTAGGGAGTGGGAAAATGCTTTCGCTGCAGATGTAGTGGCCACGCGCTCAGAGGGGTATTTGTCCAATACAGGATCCAGGGCTACATTTGAGTCCCCTGCTAACAGCAGGGTTCCTCTTTGGTGTGATGTCAACAGGGAACAGACATGTGACAGAAAGGGTCCCGGATTAGAGTTAGGGGCATAATTTGTCATTATGGTAATCTCTGTATCCTGTATAGTACCAATGAGCAGAAGGTATCTACCATCAGGGTCTGCTATCTGTTTAATACACCGAAAAGGGACCATCTTACGAAAAGCTATCAGAACTCCCCTCTGCTTTGTTGGGCCATTAGCCACAAATACCTGGGGGTATTGGACATCAAAATATTTGGGGCAGGAGGTAGAAGAAAAATGAGTTTCCTGTAGGCTTGCGACATCACTATATTGTTTTTTGAGGTGCTTAAATATTTTTACCCTTTTTTGAGGCAAGTTCATACAACCAGTGTATTGTCATGGTGGAAGAACAGTTAAAAGTGTATTTTGGCTCAGGATGCAACCCCCATGGACTCAGGGGAGAAAAAAGGAGAAAATAAGAAAAGATGCCGTAGGGAGAAAAGAGAGAGGTAGTGGAGGAGAAAAAGATAGAAAGCACAGTAGAGCCGAGAAAATCTCAGATGAAAACTTTCAAGTAGAGCAATAGTGCAACTAGGTGTGGGTCCGGGAATCCACCAAAAGGTTGGTGGTTGGCTAGGACCATGGTCCTATACAAGTGCTGAAATCCTCTACCTGTTGGATAATTTAGTATATAGTAAATCAAAACCAATATGATAGTATAACATTGAACCTATCAGAGACCATCCATAAGGGCCATAAGAAATAGGGGCGTACTCTGCTGCCCACAATGAGCAGCGAGCAGGCCCCTAAAACATATGAGAGGCATCTGGCCAAGAATGGTTCTAAGGCATCAACCCGCTCCGAAACTGCAGGTCACCCCCCCCCGGCCGCCTTCCATCTAATTGGGCAACCTAGGGTGGCAGGCCCACAACCAGCAGAGCAGGCCACAGGAAATATAAAATAACAAACATGAAAACAAGCAAAATAATAAAGAAAAACAAATGAAATTTCGATACCAGTAATGCAGCTTTGAAAAGCCGCTCCAATACCGTGTGGAAATTAAATCGTCTTCTGTAGACGCGATCCAGACAGGCCACGATTGTAGAAAAAAAAAATGCCTGAGAAGTAGCTCAGGCCCCTGGTAAAGCGAAGATCCTGAGTGTAGAGAGATTCAGTTCCTCAGCCAATGGGGACATCCTGGTAACGTTGAGCTTGAAGTGAACGGAGGGCTTGGGAGCCTTGTTGGGATGTCTGCGATAATTTGCGGGGAGGTTGCACCAACCGTGATCAGGAGGATGATGAGGACGGTTCTCCTTGCGATGGAGGGAGGTCCAGCTGTAGGTCCTGAAAGAGACGTCTCAAATCAGGCAAGGAGGACGCTTGAACTTGTCGACCCCAGTGGTAGAAGGAAAGCCTAAAGGGGAACCCCCACCTGTACTTAATGCCCTGGGTTTGCAGGATTTGAAGATAAGGTTTCAGGTTCCTTCTTTTTGCGATCATAACTGGGGACAGATCTGCAAACAATTGGAGAGAGTGGTTTTAAAAGGAGAGATCCAGGCATTCTCTAGCCGCTTGTAAGAGTCTCTCTTTTGTGCGGTAAAAAAAAAGCTTTATAATGACGTCCCGTGGAGGGCCCTCTGTGGGTTTTGGTGCAAGGGACCTGTGAATGGGATCGAATTCCAGGCGTTCCAGTGGAATTTCCAGGGCCAATTCCTGGAAGAAGGCAGTGGCTGTGCCCTGCAGGTCAGTTATGACTTCAGGGATCCCGCCGATTCTAAGATTGTCCCTGCGGGCCCTATTTTCAGAGTCCTCGAGTTTGTCATGCAGTACTTCCAGTTCAGCATTAAGTTTATCAACCTCATCTTCATGTCCCTCCAGCACTGTGGTGGTTAAGTCCATCCTCTGTTCAAGCTGGTTTGTGCGGTGGTCTAGCTCTTTAAGGCCTCGCATGAGGTCAGAGGAAAGTTTGCGTGAGGCTGTGGAGATTTCATCTCTTACAATGGAGCGGAACTTAGCCAACATAGCCTCTGAAACAGCATCTGAAAGATGCTGCTCAGGGCTTACCAGATCCGAGGGGAACTGTTGCATACTGCTTGGGGGAGAAGCTGAGTCTGCTGAGGAGAGCCTTGTAGTTTTGTCAGGCTCAGGAGGTTCCGGCGCCATCTTGCCCTTCCCCCCCTAGTCATCTTGTGCTGCTTGGTATGTTTTACCTTGTTTTTTTGTGTGCAGTACATACCCGCCAGTGGGTAGTGCTCCATCAGCCGAAATTACAGCGGCCGGTGGCGCGGAGTGCAGGTATTAGGCATCCATGTCCCGCGATTGCGCGCATGCGCCCTACCCAATACAATTTCAATGCAAGCTGTAGTCCATAAGCACAATGCCTAAGGAGAAACCTTTAAAGAAGAATTCCAGGCATGGTATATTTTTTTATACGGTAGTTACATTAATGTAACTCTGTATATACCATACCTGGCCGAAGTCACTGACGTAGACACCACTAATTCAGTGATCTCCACTTGCTTCTGGGTCCCGTTCTGAAATTACTGATTCACTTCTCCACCTCATCCAATCAGAGAACGCTTTACATTCATTCAAGAGATGCAAAGTATTGTCTGAATGATTCCTGTGCTGAGCGGCCAACCTGCTGTATACATAATGCATCAGGCCAGCCGCTTAGAAAAGAGATAGCTGTGTCTACTTCAGGGATTTCCATAAGCCAGGTATGGTTAAAAACATAGTTACCTTGGTCCAAGCTAAAAATGTACCATGCTTGGAATTCTTCTTTAAAAGTAAACTAACATTAACTTGCATGTATATATGTATATACAGTACCTCACAAAGGTGAGTACACCCCTCACCTTTTTGTAAATATTTTATTATATCTTTTCATGTGACAACACAACACTGAAGAAGTGACACTTTGTTACAATGTAAAGTAGTGAGTGTACAGCTTGTATAACAGTGTAAATTTGCTGTCCCCTCAAAATAACTCAACACACAGCCATTAATGTCTGCTACAGTTCATTGAGGGAACCATGAATGCCAACATGTACTGTGACATACTGAAGCAGAGCATGATCCCCTCCCTTTGGAGACTGGGCAGCAGGGCAGTATTCCAACATGATAATGATCCCAAACACACCTCCAAGATGATCACTGCCTTGCTAAAGAAGCTGAGGGTAAAGGTAATGGACTGGCCAAGCATGGCCAAGACCTAAACCCCAATGAGCATCTGTGGGGCAACCTCAAAGGAAAGGTGGAGGAGCGCAAGGTCTCTAACATCCACCAGCTCTGTGATGTTGTCATGGAGGAGTTTGAGTACTGTCCGTGATACTTTTTTTATTTGCACTAACATACAATTTTTCAGGACAAGCTTTCGGGGTATGTCCCCTTCTTCAAGGTCCAAGCAGTACTGATTCACAAATTTTTAAGCAGCATGTTAAAGAAGAAGAAAAAAAAAAAAAAAGAGAAAACCAAACACATACAAATCAATGGTAATAAAGATAGCAGCAGAGTTAGTGAGATAAGACAGAGGGAGAGCTATAGAATGCAGGGGGGGATACTAGTCACAGAGGGGTCGTAAAACTTTAGCATAATGTGTAAGGAAACCAATATCTAAATTCAGGCCGTTATTTTTCATGTCAAAAAGAAGTATCATTCTTAGTTCAAACATTTTCCTTTCCTGGATAGTTCTGAAATTTCCTTTAAGAACTAAAACATTGAGGTCTTCTATAGTGTGGTCCGGTTGTGAGAAATGATGTCCTACAGGTGTGCATAAACTGTCTTCTTTATGTTCTTTGATGGTATGTCTGTGCAAATTCATCCTTGCTTGCAACTTCTGTCCTGTTTCACCAACATAAGATCCTTTGCTGCACCTTTTGCATTGGATGAGGTACACAACATTACTGGAGGTACAGTTGTATGATCCCATGATATTGAAGGTCCCATTTGTGTGTGTAACACTTTTGGATAGATTGATCTGGTTGCATAGTTTGCAGCGTTTTTTATTGCAGGGTTTGCTTCTATTATTTGTGACTTCATAATCAGAGTGAAGTTTCCTGCTGATTAGTTTGTGTCTGAGGTTGGGTGGTTGTCTGAAAGCCAATAATGGGGGTTGTTGGAATATTCCTTTCAGAGTTTCATCCTCTGTTATAATGGGTTGTAAATCTTTGATTATCTTTTTGATCCCTTCAAGTGCTGGGTTGTATGTGGTGACTAGAGGTACTTGGTTATTTGTTTTTTTCTCTGTGTATTGGAGGAGATTTTCATTTCGGGTTTTCAAGGCTGTGTTTATGCTGTTGTTGATGGTTTTGTATTTGTAACCTTTCTTATGGAAGGAGTCTGCCAGTGTTCTGATATGTTTATCTCTGTCTTCTGGGTCTGAACAAATTCGGTGGTATTTGATGGCCTGGCTGTGTATGATCGCCCGTTTAGTGTGTTGGGGGTGAAAACTGGAACTATGAAGATAGCTGCATTGGTCAGTAGGTTTTCTGTATATCGACGTGTGAAGCTTGTCATCCCTGATGTATACTGTAGTGTCCAGGAGGTTGACATGTGTTTTCGAATAGTCCATTTTTAGTTTGATAGATGGGTGAAGAGTGTTGATCAATGAGAAGAATTGGTTTAGATTTTCTTCACCTTCAGTCCATATCATGAATATATCATCAATATAGCGATAATATCTGTATGGATTTTGTTGTATGCTGTTCAGGAATTTGTCCTCCAGGTCAGCCATAAATAAGTTTGCATATTGGGGTGCCATTTTGCTTCCCATAGCAGTACCCATACACTGGAGATAGATGTCATTATTGAAAGTGAAGTAGTTGTGTGTAAGAATGAATTCAATGAGCTGTGTCACATCCTCAGCCGTGTATTTGTGGTTTGGTAAGGATGATAAGAATCTGTGACATGCCGCCAACCCATCCTTGTGAGGGATGTTACTGTACAGAGATTCTACATTCATAGTGACTAGAAGTGTATTTGGTGGTAATTTTTGTATATTGTTAAGCTTGTTCAGAAAATCAGTGGTGTCTTGCAGGAAACTCACAGTGTTCATGACTAAAGGTTAGACTAGTATCCCCCCCTGCATTCTATAGCTCTCCCTCTGTCTTATCTCACTAACTCTGCTGCTATCTTTATTACCATTGTTTTGTATGTGTTTGGTTTTCTTTGTTTTTTTTTTTCTTTTTCTTTAACATGCTGCTTAAAAATTTGTGAATCAGTACTGCTTGGACCTTGAAGAAGGGGACATACCCCGAAAGCTTGTCCTATAAAATTGTATGTTAGTGCAAATAAAAAAAGTATCACGGACAGTACTCAATTTTCTCTGTCACAATTGCACTAATACGGCTACAATCAAATCAAGTATCATGGAGTGAAAGAGGACTCCAGTGGCAACCTGTAAAGCTCTGCTGAACTCCATGCCCATGAAGGTTAAGGCAGTGCTGGAAAATAATGGTGGCCACACAAAATATTGACCCTTTGGGCACAATTTGGACATTTTCACTTAGGGGTGTACTCACTTTTGTCGCCAGCAGTTTAGACATTAATGGCTGTGTGTTGAGTTATTTTGAGGGGACAGCAAATTTACACTGTTATACAAGCTGTACACTCACTGCTACATTGTAGCAAAGTGTCATTTCTTCAGTGTTGTCACATGAAAAGATATAATAAAATATTTACAAAAATGTGAGGGGTGTAATCACTTTGGTGAGGTACTGTATATATATCTATATATAGATATATATATATAGATATATATATATATATCTATATATATATATATATATATACACATACATATATATATATATATAGATATATATATATATATACATACAGTGGGGACGGAAAGTATTCAGACCCCCTCTTTGTTATATTGCAGCCATTTGCTAAAATCATTTTAGTTCATTTTTTTTCCTCATTAATGTACACACAGCACCCCATATTGACAGAAAAACACAGAATTTTTGTCATTTTTGCAGATTTGTTAAAAAAGAAAAACTGAAATATCACATGGTCCGGTGGCCGAATGTGAACGAGGCTAGACGTGTGTCTCTGGAGCTCCACATCTATCCCGAAAACTGACCCGTTTTTCGGAGCCTTCTGACTGTTTTTTGGGCCAAATTCACCTGAGGGCTGAGATCGGGATCACCCGGTCATGAAAAAGAACCGGAGCAGGAAAGATAACACATCTCAGCGCTCCCAGAGGCAGACACGCTCCGCACGAGGCCCGGAACAGAGAGCGGTCGCCGCCATCTTACCTCCTCGGCTATCCACTGAAGGCAACAAGTGCAGGCACAGGCAGATGGAGAAAGCAGCGGCCGATGCAGGTATGGAAAACCCCCAGCCGGCATCCCCTGATCGTCAGACTGCTTCTGATGCCATCACTAAACCCATCCTAGAGGCTATTGATGCCAGTAAGGCTGCAGTGATGGTTAGAATCGACCATCTTGCCACAGAGTGTACACTTATCAGACATGATCTGGATAAAATCTGGGGAAGGCTCACAGAATATTTGAGGTGGAAGATGTGGCACACACACAAGGGGCATAATTATCTGAACTGCAACTAATGGTAAAATCACTCCAACAAAGAGCTGAAGATGCTGAAGACCGACAAAGACGAAACAATGTCCGTGTAGTCGGGTTACCAGAAGGGGCAGAAGGGGTTAAATCCGCCATGTTTGCAGAGCAGTTCTTCAAGCAAATCTTGCAACTGGGTGATCTTCCCCCTACCTATGTAGTAGAGCGTGCGCATAGGGTCCCTACAGGAGTGCGCCCACCCGGAGCATTTCCAAGACCATTTTTGGTATGATTACTCAACTATAGGGACCGGGATATGATTCTCACTGAATCCAGGAAGACTCAGGAGTTGCGATTTGAGAACACCAAAATTATGCTGTTTCCTGATTTCTCTGCGGAAATGCAGCGGAAACGAAGATCCTTTAATGATGTCCGCAAAAGAATGAGGGAAAGGGAAATCCAGTACAGTATGCTGTACACTAGCAGACTGAGGATACAATATAAGGGCGCAGTCAAATTTTTTGATAACCCGCTGGAAGCCAGTGAGTGGCTGGACAGAAATGTATTAAGCTGCTGGATGGGCTGTTCAACCTGTCTCAACTCTACAGTCTCAATTTTCCCTGCAGAGGTGTTCAGCATGGATAGCTGCACAAGTTGGGGCTTTCAAGCTGCTTTGAAGTTTGATGTACAGTGACTCCACTTTTAGTATCTGCCAAACTTCTCCTGGATGAGTAGGATACCCCCTTTTGTTGTGTTTTTTTGGGGAGGAGATTTTCTTTTCATCTTCTGAGTTTACCATATACAACATGGGGGGCATAGTGCCTTAGGAATTCTTATTCATACGGTCGTTCTGTTATTTTGTCCCCCATTTTTCTCCTGGCTTCCCTTCATGTTGAACTACCTGCAAAGGCCACCAGAGGGCACTACGAGATCCTTTGATCCATTTTACATATGGCCAATTAGATGGTATTTTTTTTTTGCTCCTTGATCCTTCCTCTTATGGGGCTCCATACAGAGAAGACAAGAAGGGGACACCGTAAGAAACTTGCCGAACTTTACGTCACTAGGTTACTGACTTCCTAATATTTTTTAGTTCTCCCCATTTTTTGGGAGTTTTGGGAATAAGCCGCATACCGGCGGTTATTTGTTTTCTTTTTTTTTAGGCTGGTATAACGGCAGGGGGGGTTAGTTGTAACTCGGTTCACTACTTTCAAAGGGTTAGGGATTTGGGATGTGTATGGCATTGGTCTAAGGTTTCATCCAGTACTTGCAGACTATACTGGGTATTCCACTGGGGATCCGGACACTCAAAATATACTGCACAGGTAAATGGCTAATTGTGTCAAACTAGTGTCCTGGAATGTGAGAGGATTGAACAACAAACTCAAATGTTTATCGGTTTTTCAATTCCTCAAGCATTCCAAACCACATGTCTCCTTCTTGCAGGAGACTCACCTTGATGGTAGCAGGATCCTGGCTTTACGCAGGCCCTGAATTCAGAAGGCCTTATACGCCACTTATTCTACTTTTGCTAGAGGTGTATCCATCCTTATTAGCAAAGCATTACCATGCACTATTCATCAGGTGTTCTCTGACCAGGAGGGGAGATATGTGGCTGTCCTCTTAGACATTTTTCAACATAAGATGATATTAGCAAACGTGTACCTGCCGCCCCCGATTAATGTGCAAGTCTTATATGATATGTTTACTAGACTAGCCCCTTTTGCCCACCTTCCAATGATATTAATGGGGGATTTCAATGTGATTTTGTATGCTCTGGATTCCTCTAACCCGGGTAGAGTGGGGTCGGCGGATATTCTTTCCTGGGCCTCCATGGCTGGGTTGACTGAGATATGGAGAGCCAAAAACCCCCTTCGTAAAGCATACTCTCATGTCTCTGTAACCCATCGTTCATCAGCCAGGATTGACCTAGCTTTTGAGAATCAGTCGGTGCTTACATATGTGAAGGATATTGATTACCTGGCTGGGGGAATATCTGATCATTGCCCCCTGTATCTCAACCTTAACTTCTCTGCGGAGAAGGGTTCGAGGGGGTGGCGACTCTCTCCGGGGTGGCTACAAAATGAACAGGTTTCTTCCCGGGTGGGGGGATCAATGGCTTCTTACTGGTTACATAATGAGGATTTGGCTGATCCTCCAGTGGTGTGGGATGCTTTTAAAGCAGTAGTGAAGGGGGAATGTATCTCGGCCATAAAGTCTGAGAGAGTGGCTCACAATGCAGAGATCCTTAGGATACAGGAACATGAGGAGGAATGTGTGGACAGACATGGCAGGGATCCCTCTGATACTACGTACTTGTCGTTGATGGAGGCTAGGCATCTTCTGTCCTTGCATTTCTCTGATCTTGCACATACTGAGGCAACACATAGGGCGAACTCTGTATTCTCGGAGGGCGATAAAAACAGGAAACTTCTGGCACGGTTAGTGGTGGTAGATAATCAAATTGCAAACATCCTGGTAATTAGAGGGAAGAGTGGGGGACTGGTTACTGATCCTGTGGACATACTGAAAGAGTTTTGTGATTTCTTTGAGGGCTTATATTCTCCCATTCAGCAATATGACCCTGATTCCTTGGATAGCCTTCTGGATGAGCTTACTCATGAGGATAGAAGGATAGAGTGATGCTGGATGCAGGGATAACAAACAAGGAAATAGTGGCTGCAATTTTTGATTTTCCCCCTAATAAGGCCCCTGGTCCGGATGGCATTCCTGCAGACTTTTATAAAGTATATGCTAAGGAATTGGCGCCGAGACTGAATACGCTTCTAGCGCAGTGTCTTAAACTCAACAGGCTCCCAAAATCTATGTTGGATGCGTACATGGTTCTATTACCAAA
Organism: Aquarana catesbeiana; assembly: GCF_042186555.1. NCBI lineage: Eukaryota > Metazoa > Chordata > Amphibia > Anura > Ranidae > Aquarana > Aquarana catesbeiana. The sequence goes on along the minus strand of NC_133328.1, from coordinate 216,506,754 downwards.
ACCGGGAAAGGACCCTTTAGAGTGTGCATCTTATAGGCCTATTGCTCTACTAAACATGGATTTGAAGATCCTAACAAAGATTCTGGCAAACAGGTTGGTTACAGTGATTTCCTCTCTTGTGGATATTGATCAGACTGGTTTCATGCCCGGAAAGTCAACAGATACTAATCTGAGAAGGTTATTTACACATCTTCAGCTTTCCGTGTGTGAGACAGGCTCCAGAATAATTGTCTCGATCGATATAGAAAAAGCATTCGATTCAATTGATTGGACATACATGCTTAGAGTACTTGCTAAAATGGGGTTTGGTAAAGTGTTTTTGCAATGGATTACTTTGCTGTATAGTAATCCCAGAGTGGCAATCAGAATGGGCAAGTCTACATCTCCCTTTTTCTCAGTAAGCAGAGGAACTAGACAGGGGTGTCCCTTGTCCCCATTCATATTTGCACTTATGATGGAACCGGTAGCAGTGGCTCTGAGGTCATCTAGTGAAGTTCAAGCTATAAAAGTGGGTGGGATCAGGGAATGTCTGGCTCTATACGCAGATGACATGCTACTGTTTTTGGAGGACCCCGGGTCCTCATTACAGGCAGCATTGAAAATTTTAAACAATTTCACCACTTTTTCAGGATTGAAAGTCAATTGGAGTAAATCTTCAATTTTGCCGCTAGATGAAGGGGCTAAGGAAAAGGCCGATAATAGTCTCCCGCTAAAATGGGTATCTTCCATCACATACTTAGGGGTAAAAATTTCAGCTGATAGCTCTGACTACTTGAAGCTTAATTTAATCCCACTTTTGACTTTTTTCAAGCAAAAAGTACAGGCATGGCAGAGGCTCCCACTATCACTCATAGGGAGGATAAATTTATTAAAAATTAAAATTTTACCTGTCATTTTATATTTTCTTAGACACGTTCCGGTGTGGGTCCCCAATTCATTTTTCAAACAATTGGATAGTATCACCAGCTCATTTTTATGGGCTCCCAAACAACCACGCATTGGGCTCAAAGTACTTCAGGAACCCTGGGGGTGTGGCGGGTTGTCTCTTCCAGATTGGAGGAAGTACTATTTGGCTGCTCAGATGGTATTTGCCCATAAATGGTTAATTTTAAGATGATGGCGATTCTGCAACAGTTGTGGAGGCGGCCCTTATGGGGTCCTATGAGACTCTTAGATTGGCCCTTTATAGAGGTATTAAATCAGAACTACCAATCACATTAGCTATGAAGGTCACTATTAAGGCTTGGAAGGAGGTACATCAACTGGCGTGTCCGAGCTTCCTGGGATTCTCCCCTCTAACTCCATTGTGGGGGAATCCTAATATGCCTCATTTCTATACATTCTCAGATCACATTGTTTGGGTGGTTAAGAGCATTAAAACCCTTAAAGATATTACCAGGGACAGGAATCTCATGACTTTTGATCAACTTAAGGCCAGGCATGATCTCCCCAACTCATATTTTTTTAGATTCTTACAACTTTGTCATGCCTTTCAGTCTCAGTTTCGGGATCAAGTGGTGGAATCTCTCCCATCCTCTATGGAGGATATGCTTATGCAGGATGAACTTCCTAAAACTCTTTCGGTGGTTTACAAAGAAATGTTCAAGAAAAGTCCCGGGGCTATGCTAAAATGTAGGCAGCGTTGGGAGGCGAAGGTCCCTGATATAGATGGGGAGGAATGGGACGATATCTGGAGTAGTCCATTCAAACATCTAGTCTCGGCAAGAGACAAATTAATACAGTTCAAATTTCTGCATAGAATTTATTTCACTCCTGCCAGACTAGCTACTATATATCCTACAATCTCCTCGGAGTGTTGGAGATGTGGCTTCTCACCGGTTGGTGCAGATCACATCTTCTGGGAATGCTCTCTCATTAAACCCTTCTGGGAGGAGATAGTCTTGTGTATCTCAGATCTACTGAAAATCCCCATCCCAAACTCAATAAAAGTTTGTCTACTGGGCCTGGTAGATGAGGTGGTCCCATCAAGGGCTCTCAGAACGTTATTAAACATATTATTTTTCTACGGGAGAAAAGCTATTCTATTGAAATGGAAGTCCTCTGTGCCTCCAGGTATACCTTTTTGGAAGGGTCTAGTAAATTCCATGTTACCTTACTACAAAGCAACATACATCTCTAGAGGATGTGAGAAAAAATTTAATAAAGTGTGGCAAGCATGGTTTAACTCAGATACCACTGCTGGATAGAGTTGTGTATTGTAATGGTATAGGTAATCCAATGTTAGAATCATCAATACTGCTTTGCTCAGTCAAAGGACTGGACAATGTTATACTAAGAATGTTCTAGAGTTTTACTAATACTAGAGAGTTACATGGATGTGCAATATCTGGTGAATACTTTAATACAACTCGTTTTATCCACTGGATGTATTGCGAGATATGTTTTTAGACACAATGAAAAAGTCCTGAAGGAGGGGGGGTGAATGGTCGGAAGGCCTGGCAATGTGCTTGAGCCTTCCTTTTGTTTACTGTATGTTCTTTTAAAATTTTTCAATAAAAAGAATTTATCAAAAAAAAAATATCACATGGTCCTAAGTATTCAGACCCTTTGCTCGGTATTTAGTAGAAGAACCCTTTTGATCTAATATAGCCATGAGTCTTTTTGGGAAAGATGCAACAAGTTCTTCACACCTGGATTTGGGGATCCTCTGCCATTCCTCCTTGCAGATCCTCTCCAGTTCTGTCAGGTTGGATGGTAAACGTTGGTGGACAGCCATTTTTAGGTCTCTCCAGAGATGCTCAATTGGGTTTAAGTCAGGGCTCTGGCTAGGCCATTCAAGAACAGTCACGGAGTTGTTGTGAAGCCACTCCTTCATTATTTTAGCTGTGTGCTTAGGGCCATTGTCTTGTTGGAAGGTAAACCTTCGGGCCAGTCTGAGGTCCAGAGCACTCTGGAGAAGGTTTTCGTCCAGGATATCCCTGTACTTGGCCGCATTCATCTTTCCTTCGATTGCCACCAGTTGTCCTGTCCCTGCAGCTGAAAAACACCCCCAAAGCATGATGCTGCCACCACCATGCTTCACTGTTGAGACTGTATTGGACAGGTGATGAACAGTGCCTAGTTTTCTCCACACATACCGCTTAGAATTAAGGCCATAAAGTTCTATCTTGGTCTCATCAGACCAGAGAATCCTATTTCTCACCATCTTGGAGTCCTTCAGGTGTTTTTTAGCAAACTCCATGTGGGCTTTCATGTGTCTTGCACTGAGGAGAGGCTTCCGTCGGGCCACTCTGCCATAAAGCCCCGACTGGTGCAGGGCTGCAGTGATGGTTGACTTTCTACAACTTTCTCCCATCTCCCGACTGCATCTCTGGAGCTCAGTCACAGTGATCTTTGGGTTCTTCTTTACCTCTCTCACCAAGGCTCTTCTCCCTTGATAGCTCAGTTTGGTCGGATGGCCAGCGCTAGGAAGGGTTCTGGTCATCCCAAACATCTTCCATTTAAGGATTATGGAGGCCACTGTGCTCCTAGGAACCTTAAGTGCAGCAGAAATTTTTTTGTAACCTTGGCCAGATCTGTGCCTAGTCACAATTCTGTCTCTGAGCTCTTCAGGCAGTTCCTTTGACCTCATGATTCTCATTTTCTCTGACATGCACTGTGAGCTGTAAGGTCTTATATAGACAGGTGTGTGGCTTTCCTAATCAAGTCCAATCAGTATAATCAAACACAGCTGGACTCAAATGAAGATGTAGAACCATCTCAATGATGATCAGAAGAAATGGACAGCACCTGAGTTAAATATATGAGTGTCACAGCAAAGGGTCTGAATACTTAGGACCATGTGATATTTCAGTTGTTTTTTTTTTAAATAAATCTGCAAAAATGTCAACAATTCTGTGTTTTTCTGTCAATATGGGGTGCTGTGTGTACATTAATGAGGGAAAAAAATGAATTTAAATGATTTTAGCAAATGGCTGCAATATAACAAAGAGTGAAACATTTAAGGGGGTCTGAATACTTTCTGTCCCCACTATATATATAATTTTTCCAGTCTGAGTACTAACATTAGAATAGCACCACATTTTATAGAGGTGCCTTTAGGTGTTGGTATGGTTTAACATATGTTTGCAAACATATGCAACAAAGTACCTTCAGTATGTTTTTATTCATATATCAGAAAAAGGTTACAGTTACCTTCTCTGTGCTGGCTAGTTGAACTGAGTGCTGGGAATTTTATTTTCTTTGTCTTGTGAAAATCTTTATCCCTGTATGGCAGCCTCAGTGGTTATAATCTAAGTACTTATGCAAACATTGCGTCTTATTACGGTTACATATTACTATTCGTGATATGCAATTTTATTCTTTACCCAAAACTTTAAATAAAGTGACATTATTAGAAACCAGACCTAGACTATAAAAAAGACATTTTTATCCAGTGCTCCCCATGTGATTGCAATCAGATGGAAAACTCTACGTTCATTACTTTAGCCAGCATGTAGTTATTGAGAAACTGAAATATGGAACTTTGTAAGCCTTTATTAGATTTACAAATATGAATTTGTTTTCCAGATGGACACACTAACCTGTGGAAACCTCCCCCATTACTCTGGTCTCTTAGAAGCCAAACATCACAGTGCTCTGTGGCTCTTGCTGAAATATATATTTGTGATAGTTCATGTTCCAGATCTATTGCTGTTTCTAGATACCTTTTCTCAGCAACATAAAACTTAGGTTAATCATTTTGAAATGTACGTTGGTGATTTACAAAAGACTTGCACAATAAATGCATGGTTGAAACCTTACATTTCTATTTTTCTAAACAAAAGTATTGTTATTGTCCATGAAAAATTTGTAGCTGATTTTCCATCAATGACTAATAAAATTCAAATAGCTTGAAAAATCCATTAGAGTGTTACCCATAGAGGGCAACTGCACCTTTATGCCCTGTACACACGGTCGGACATTGATTGGACATTCTGACAACAAAATCCATGGATTTTTTCCGACGGATGTTGGCTCAATCTTGTCTTGCATACACACGGTCACACAAAGTTGTCAGAAAATCTGATCGTTCTGAACGCAGTGACGTAAAACACGTACGTCGGGACTATAAACGGGGCAGTAGCCAATAGCTTTCGTCTCTTAATTTATTCTGAGCATGTGTGGCACTTTTGTGCATCGGATTTGTGTACACACGATCGGAATTTCAGATAACGGATTTTGTTGTCGGAAAATTTTATAGCAAGCTCTCAAACTTTGTGTGTCAGAAATTCCTATGGAAAATGTGTGATGGAGCCTACACACGGTCAGAATTTCCGACAACAAGGACCTATCACACATTTTCCATCGGAAAATCCTATCGTGTGTACAGGGCATTAGTGTTGCAAAGAAAATGTTCTGGCTGGGTTTTTTGTAAAGTGTGCATGCGCGCCACAACTACATGTATTCTTGTGGGTGAGCCATACTCATGGTGGTCTCCAGCCATCCAGTGGAATATGGCTCATTTATAGGAATTAAATGAGCTGCAGCTTTTTTACGTAGTGGGAAGAGGACTTGGCTGGGATGTTTTCTTTGCAAAGGCTGGGACATGTAAATTGTATGTGTTATTTGTTCAAATATATCCCCTTTATCTATAAGAATGTATTTAATAAATATTTAATGTATGCCTATTCTACACATTGTAATACAAAGAGAAAAAAAAAAGAAACCTTACCTAATAGAAAACTGGTTTGGAGTCTCGAGTACTCTCCAAAAAATCCTCTGGGCATACAGACACCTGTCTTAAAGATTCTATTTATCAATTTTTTTTTTGATTATATACCATCAAAAATTAGCCCAAGAAGACATCTCCCATTTGAACATACACTCTATTTTCTTGTACAAAAACGATATAGTTAAAGCAGGCCTTGCAGGTAAACCTCCCTGCAGTACTCTAAAATAAGGCTTACCTATAGGTACTGCAAATATCTCCTAAACGCCGTTTAGGAGATATTTACTGTATACTGTGTGATGATATCATCGGCGCATGTGCTCTGAAGGAACGGCCGCCCATGCCATTTCTTCAGGAGCGAGTGCTGTGACTGGCAGCTCCCGCGTGCATGCCCGGGAGTGACGTCACGTGGCTCGGGCCAGTCACATAGCCAGAGTCCGCGGCATCGGAAGGAAGAGGGCAAACATGCATGTGGCCTGCAGCAGGGAGGGCGCTGGCTTCGTTTGCAGGTAAGTGTCATATAATGTGCTAGAATGCGATGCATACCAGCACATTATGCCTTTACTTTGCAGGGAAGGGGAAAACTTTTTTTTTTCCTGCAGGGTTTACAGAGTAAGGGTAGATAATTCCTGTAGCATTTACTTCTGGGAATCCATCTGCTATCTGCTCAGGCATGCAGCCAGGAGGTAGCTGAGAAAGCCCAGGAAGACTTCTGGGATGTATGACATTGTTTTGTCCTAGGCGAGAAACGAGGAAGCAACTGAAGAAATGTAAAAAAAAAAAAGTTTAAAACAAGTATATATAATATACCTTCCTATCATAGTTACATAGTTACATAGTAGGTGAGGTTGAAAAAAGACACAAGTCCATCAAGTCCAACCTATGTGTATGATTATATGTCAGTATTACATTCAGGGCTGTGTTTTGGCCTAGGCCAACAAGGCCTAGGCCTAGGGCGGCACTTTGCGGGGGGCGGCAAAAAGGGCCGCCCCCCGCATGAGTTAAAGCCCCCCCACCAGTCTTGCCAATTCCCGGCTCCCTCTGCCGCTACCCGCACACTTGCAGCCCACGGTAGCCAGCTTTCTGTAGTGGCGCCACTGTGTATGGGCGTGCTTGGCAGAGGGTGGAGGCGTATATCTCACGCCCCCCTACTCTCTGACAAGCACGCCCATACACCACGGCGCCGCTACAGAAAGCCGGCCGCTGTGGGCTGCAAGTGTGCGGGAGGCGGCAGAGGGAGCCGGGAATCGGCAAGACGGGTGGGGGGGCTTTAGCTCATGCGGGGGGGCGGCGTGTGTCACTCGCGCCCCCATAAGCAGCAGGTGACAGGTGGAGCCTTAAACTCCGCCTACCCTCCCCTGCACTGCTTTCCTGCAGTGAATCTTTTCCTCGGCCCTGGGGCGGGATCTAGCTGTGACATCAGGAGGAGAGAGAGGAGCACGAGGGAAACCCCAGGACAGCAGGTACAATGATTAAATAAAATATATCAGTGTTATGGGCACTGGCAGCATTTGATGGGCACTGGCAGAATTTGATGGGCACAGTGGCAGCATTTGTTGGGCACAGTGGGAGCATTTGATGGGCACAGTGGGAGCATTTGATGGGCACAATGGCTGCATTTGAAGGGTACAGTGGCTGCGTTTGATGGCACAGTGGCAGCGTTTGATGGGGCACAGTGGCTGCAATTGATGGGCACAGTGGCTGCATTTGAGGGCACAATGGCTACGTTTGATGGCACAATGGCTACGTTTGATGGCACAGTGGCTACGTTTGATGGCACAGTGGCTGCGTTTGATGGGGCACAGTGGCTGCGTTTGATGGAGCACAGTGGCTACGTTTGATGGGGCACAGTGGCTGAAATTGATGGGCACAGTGGCTGCAATTGATGGGCACAGTGGCTGCGTTTGATAGCACAGTGGCAGCATTTGATGGGCACAGTGGCTGCGTTTGAGGGCACAGTGGCTGCATTTGATGGGCACAGTGACTGCGTTTGATAGCACAGTGGCAGCATTTGATGGGCACAGTGGCTGCGTTTGAGGGCACAGTGGCTGCATTTGATGGGCACAGTGACTGCGTTTGATGGGGCACAGTGAGGCTGCAATTGATGGGCACAGTGAGACCCGTGATAGCATTAAAACTCAGCAGCTAAAAATACTGTGGCTGCTGACTTTTAATATTAGGACACTTACCTGTCCAGGGATCCAGCGATGTCGACACCTCAGGCGATTTTCAGATTGGCTCTCGGGTTTTGCCACTATCATTCATGGTAAGGGAAACCGACCGGTTCCCTACTGCACATGTGCGAAGCGCGTTGCACTTTCTGAATGGCCCAGTGGAGGAAGGAGGAGGGGGGGCCAACTTCAGAGGGGACAGCGCAGTCTCCTGGAAGTGGGGAAGGGTACCTGTCAGAAACAGGTACCCGTTCCCCCCTGAAACATGCCAAATAAGCCTAAAGAGGAAGGGGTGTTTACAGATGATAGGGTGGGTCTTAAACAGGAAGGGGTGTGGCCTCAGCAGGATGGGGTGGATCGTATTTAAATTAGGGGGGTGCATGCGTTTAGTCAGGCCTAGGGCAGCACAAAACCTAAATACACCACTGATTACATTGTATATCCCTGTATGTTGCGGTTGTTCAGGTGCTTATCTAATAGTTTTTTTGAAACTATCGATGCTCCCCGCTGAGACCACCGCCTGTGGAAGGGAATTCCACATCTTTGCAGCTCTTACAGTATAGAACCCTCAACGTAGTTTAACCACTTCCCATCCAGGCCAATTCTGACATTTCTCTCCTACATGTAAACTTCATAATTTTTTTGCTAGAAAATTACCTAGAACCCCAAAACATTATATATGTATTTTTAGCAAAGACCCTAGAGAATAAGATGAGGGTCGTTGCAACTTTTTATCTCACACGGTACTTGCGCACAAATTTTTCGAACACTTTTTTTTGGAAAAAAAAACAGTTTTAAGCTTTAAAATAAATCAAAACATTAAAGTTAGCCCAATTGTTCTGCATAATGTGAAAAATGAAGTTATGCTGAGTAAATAGATACCTAACATGTCACGCTTCAAAATTGCACACGCTCATGGAATGGCGCCAAACTTCGGTACTTAAAAATCCCCATAGGCGACGCTTTAAAATGTTTACGTTTTAAAGGAGGTCTAGGGCTAGAATGATTGCTCTCGCTCTAATGTTCACATCGATACCTCACATGTGTGTTTTAAACACCGTTTTCATATGTAGGCGGGACTTGCGTATGAGTTCGTTTCTGTGTGCGAGCACACAGGGACAGGGGCACTTTACTTTTTTTTTAATGTTAATTTTACTTTTCTTTTTTTAGTTTGACACTTTAGAAAAAAACATTTGATCACTTTTATTCCCATTACAAGGAATGTAAACATCCCTTGTAATAGGAATATGGCATGATCGGTCCTCTTTAGAGTGAGATATGGGGTCAATAAGACCCCACATCTCACCTCTAGGCTGGGAAGCCTGAAACAAAAATAAATAAATAAAACGATCTCAGCTTCCCAACCGAGGTGGCGCAATTTGTTTGAATGCAGAGGCCGGACATGATGTCATAACATCGTGCCCAGCTTCCGAACGATCATAGAGACTCCGGCGACCATCTGGTCCGCCGGAAATCTCTATGATCACCATCTGGGGCCGGCGGATCCTGTCTCCGACTCACTGATGGAAGCAGTGAGTCGGTAGAAGCACCAGAGGGCGGCGGGAGGGCATTCCCTCTCGCCGCCCTTAAGAACGATCAAGCGGTAGAACAGCCGCTATGATCATTCTTATGGTGTAGGGAATCGCTGGCTGAAAAAGCCAATATCTGAATGATACCTGTAGCTGCAGGCATCATTCAGATATACCCCCGCAAATTCAAGGACGTCATATGATGTACCTTGGGCGGGAAGTCATTTTTAAGCTTAAACCTCTTTTCTTCTAAGTGGCCATGTGTCTTGTTAAACTCTCTTCAGCGAAAAAGTTTTATCCCTATTGTGTATACCGGTACGGTATTTATAAATTGAAATCATATCCCCTCTGAACTTATTCTCCAGAGAGAATAAGTTCAGTGCTCGCAACCTTTCCTCATAACTAATATCCTCCAGACCCATTATTAGCTTAGTTGTCCTTCTTTATACTTGCTTCATTCCATTGCATCCTTCCTGAGGACTGGTGCCCAGAACTGGACAGCATACTCACTCGCTGGACAGTGGTCGGACCAGAGTCTTGTAAAGCGGGAGATTTATCGTTTTATCTCTGGAGTTGATCCCCTTTTTAATGCATGCCAATATTCGGTTTGCTTTCTTAGCAGCAGCTTGGCATTGCATGCCATTGCTCAGCCTAGCATCTACTAGGACACCCAAGTAATTTTCCATTCTACATTCCCCAATGCTAGCAGCATAAGGATTAAAATAGATATTAGATTAAAATAGATTCTTTCCCACTCTGCTTGACAACAACATCCATGAACATGTGAATAAATCAGAGCACTTGTGGGGTAACTACATACCCCGTCATACTGGTATGGTTCTCTAGTGTACTAATGGAAAACTGAAATATTTGATTCCATCCTGTCGGTTCATAAAGTTTCAAAATATACTCCAAAATATTCTTTACTCTGGATAAGTTTCCACAAAACATGGGTAATTGCCCCACTTTTCAGGAGTCCACGGTTATAAAAATAGTCCACACTGTAACCTACGGGTATGCGTCTTTTTCCATCAAGTTACTGTATAATCGATTCGTATGCCATGGTCATGCTTTCAAATTCATCAGAATTAGTATTAAAGAATAGCATACATTCACTTTGCTCCCATAAGTGCATCTGAGTCATCAATTCGAATGCTGTAGAAACTGCTAAAATCTGTGACACGGCAGATGTACGTGCTCAGTACATGCCCAGTAGTGTCTTCCATTTGATGATCAAATCTTCAATGGATGAAGGTACGCCTCCAAAAGAATACGGCAGACATACCTAACAGTACCTACCAGGCAGAGACGCTAACCATAAAAAGGCTCAATCCCACATTCCAGGTTATGTTTGCAGTATTGTACATTCTGCACTAGAACTGCACAAGTCACATCCCATATATCCACATCAGTGGTCTAGGAATACTCTCTCAATTCAAATATGAAAGCATGGCTTCAAAATCAAATGCGTGGTGCTTCATGGACAAAATCAACAGCATACGGCTTACGTACATAAATTGAACCTGCACCTGGCCAGTTTTGACAGTGCTTTCCAGCTTTGTCAGAGCAGAGGTCCAGCTCACAATCATCCCCTTATATTCGTGTCCCTAAGACAAGATATCAGCGCGGAAATTGAGCTGCACTGGCTTCCCATGCTGGGTAGTTGCCAATATAGTAATGTCATTGGCGGGAAAAATGGCACCTCTCCAAGCTCTTATGCCAGATGGATGCCAATGCTGTGACAACATCAGTGAGAGAAGTAAGGGACCTCCTCAACCTGTGCATTAGTTGAATGCATATCTTTGACTCTCATGCTGGATGGGTTCCACCATCACCACATGTTCAGGAACCCAAGCCTGTCATACCGGGTGAACTCCTTTCTACCGGCATTTGCAGATTTGACCTATCCAATAATAACCCTTTTGGGTTGGTTCTGTGATGATAACATAGTGAACATTGGAAATTGCTACACATTTTTGCTGTCATAATTTTTTTTAGTTAATCATATGCTGCTACATGTAAACTCATTCAAAAGCTTTAGAATTTTGTTGCAGAGCTCTCCTCCATTATCGGAAATCCTGTAAAGCTGCACACCTTGCATGCCTCTATCGCTCTGTCATGTTTCTCTGCATTATCAAACAATTCTTAAATGGTCAGCTTTTCTGAAAAGTGGACATAAAAACTAAATTTTGCCCATTCCTATTGGCCAATAGGAATGCTGATGTAGCACCCTCCTAGGTAGGTTCTAGGAAGTCTATATCGTTTTGTCTTTTCTGCTTACCAGAGAAGTAGACAGGCAATCTTAGGTGCGGTCTGCTTAACAGAGAGCAGTGACTGATTAGTGAGGTCTGCTCAGTGTGCTCTGGGTGCGGCTCATGCTGACTTGATGTTTCGCACTGATCCAATAGCAAAACGGCATATTGAACAGTGGGAGGAAACCTAGCAGATGAGAGCATGGATGCAAATACAGCCCTGGCCAATTAGAAGGGGATGTGTGCCATGGAATGCTGGGTGCCTGTATTTAAGTCTGAGAAGCACATAGGCTCAAGGTTCCAGTCCAGCCCACCTCTGAGGAGAGAGGTTCAGATGGGGAGGAAGTGGCTGTCTCTCCTCATGAAAGGCAGCCATGTGGCCTCAGATGCCTAATCTGAGGGCCTGAAGCCTGAGAGCTACAACCCAGGACTTTTTTTTGCTCTTTTAAATGTATTACCCAATGGGATGCATTGCCTAATGCCCTTATTTAATATGCTCTTAAAGCAAGCCCATCTCTCCTCCATGTTATTTGTTCCTAAGATTTTATCCCAATTTATGCCTTCTAGCAAGGTTCGTAGTTTAGGGAAGTTGGCTCTTTTGAAATTCAGTGTCTTTGTATTCCCCTTATGTTTCCTATTTGTGTGATTTATACTGAAGCCAATTGACCTGTGATCGCTGTTACCTAAATTGCCCCGTATTTCCACATATGTGATCAGGTCTGTATTGTTGTTAATCAGTAGATCCAGTAATGCTTTATTTCTAGTTGGTGTGTTTACCATCTGACCCATAAAATTGTCCTGCAAGACATTTAGGAACTGATGAGCCTTAGATGAATGTGTGGTTCCTTCTGCCCAGTCTATGTCTGGATAATTAAAATCCCCTATTATGATAACACTTCCCATCCTTGCTGCTAATCCAAATTGTGATAGGAGATCTTTCTCCCCTTCCTCCCTCAGGTTAAGGGGCCTATAGCTTACTCCCAGTATTATTTTCCCCTTAGCTTCATCCCTTTGGAGCTCTACCCATAAGGATTCCACCTCCTCCCTAGCTCCCTTAGTGATGTCATCTCTCACATTCACTTGTACATTATTCTTGATATATAGGCATACCCCTCCCCCTTTTTTACCCTTGCTATCCTTGCGTAAAAGGGTATACCCTTGAATGTTTGCCAGTCAATCATGAGAGCTGTTGAACCAGGTTTCTAAAATTCCCACAAAATCCAAATCCTCCTCATAAAACAGTATCTCTGGTTCATCCATCTTGTCCGCCAGGCTCCTGGCATTGGTGAACATGCCACATAGTTTAGACCGGTCGCATATTATCCTCTTATTGGGTGTTCTGAGATTGCAACTAGGACTTGCTACTATACTTACCTTGGGTTTATGTGCTTTGGTCAACCTACCACTAATGCCCCCAATACTACCCTCTGCAATATGTTCCATGCTGACTATCTCTACCTCTGGACCCTCCCCCCATCACCTAGTTGCTTGCTCCCCTACTCTAGGATTGCAGAGTTCTTCTTCCCTCTATCATCTGTCATATTCAAATTTTCATCGATGTGCGTGGCTCAGCCAACATAGCTTCATCATTTATTCACAGAAATCAGTCAATTAAAAAAATACAAGTCACCTCTGCCACCACAACAGAGGGGTCGTGGTCCTCAATGTAGCACAAGTGTGATGATGTCATCTCCTTCAGCCCCATATCTGAAGGTCCATATCTTGGTACAGACCTGCAGCTAGAGGATCAGTCTGCAGGATCCAGAGCATTACACCCACAATCCGCTAATTACACGCAGGGTGCTTTGCAAGGTCAATTGCCATGAAATAACAAATGCACATTTTTGCTTTTTGCAAAATGGGTGCATTTTATTTTTTTGCAAGAGGTGTAATTTTCCTTTAATGAGCATGAAGCTAACCAATTATGCATGATGAAGAGATTTTAGGTGAGGGGATTCAAAGTTAATCTATCACAAACCTGGCTAAATCAAACTGGGCATATAATGAAAAAATGCGTTTGCAGAGGCTAGCTTCAGGCCAGGTTCACATATGTGCGAATTGTATGCGAGTCTCCCCGTATCCAATTCACATGACATGCGAGTGTGACCAGCTCTCAATGGAGCCGGTTCACATATTTCCGGGGTGGCCACAGTCCGCATTCCAAAAGGGTCCTGTGCATGTTTGGGTCTGGTTCAAGTGCAAATTCAGGCAAGAATCTGGACCTGATTCGCACCTGAACCGGTGAACAGGAACGCACTGGACCCCATGCTGGGAACCGTGGCCGCACATATGTGAACCTGGCCTCAGTGAAGTGTAGCACTGCTCCCGCAGGAACTGCTGGAATACTTGTCCCCTGGGCTTCCCACTGATTATCCTGCAGCCAGTTACATGGTATTTCACAGAGCCAGGTGCACACACTCTTCCGCTCGTTGTCTCCAATGACCAGTCTAGGGGATTTGTTTTTATGTTTTATTTGGAGAATTTGGATAGGAGAAGGGAATTAGTAGGATACTCCAAATTAACTATTCACAGGTGAGGACAACTCTCTCTGTAATACTGTAAAGCAGATGATCCGCTGAATCATACAGGGTCTGTATGGAAAAATAAGTCCCTCTGTAGCAGAAAAGACTCAGTGGACTTTGTCAGTGGACACAAGTCTTCAAGACACTAGCCAGTGTCTCCTTTAGCTCACACACCCAGTATGCTGACTTCTAGGACCCGAGGGAGATTATAGCAACACACACTAATGCCCCGTACACACGGTCGGATTTTCCGATGGAAAATGTCCGATCGGAGCGTGTTGTCGGAAATTCCGACCGTGTGTGGGCTCCATCACACATTTTCCATCGGATTTTCCGACACACAAAGTTGGAGAGCAGGAGATAAAATTTTCCGACAACAAAATCCGTTGTCGGAAATTCCGATCGTGTGTACACAAATCCGACGGACAAAGTGCCACGCATGCTCAGAATAAATAAAGAGATGAAAGCTATTGGCCACTGCCCCGTTTATAGTCCCGACGTACGTGTTTTACGTCACCGCGTTCAGAACGATCGGATTTTCCGACAACTTTGTGTGACCGTGTGTATGCAAGACAAGTTTGAGCCAACATCCGTCAGAAAAAATCCTAGGATTTTGTTGTCGGAATGTCCGAACAAAGTCCGACCGTGTGTACGGGGCATAAGTCTCAAGGATCCCTTCAGGGTCTGTACTCACAAATTGTCCAGGGACAGTTGGTAGTCTCCTTCCAACTTCCAAGCGACACTCTATACCAGTGACACACGACCAGATCCATAGACATTCTCCCTTAGTCAGCTTGCACAGAAACCCTGGATGGCTTGACTCCAATGTAAAAATGCATATAAAAGCAAAGGAGAAGGCCTTCAAAAAATACAAAGTTGAGGGATCATCATCAGCATTCAGACTTTATAAGGAATGCAACAATAAATGTAAGGGTGCAATAAGGACAGCTAAGATAGAACCTGAAAGACACATAGCGGAAGAGAGCAAAAAAAATTCCCAAGAAATTCTTTAAGTATGTAAACAGTAAAAAAGGGAGGACAGACCATATTAGCCCCATAAAGAATGATGAAGGGCCTACATCATCCTACAAAGGATGGGGAGATGGCAAAAGTATTGAATTAATTATTCTCCTCAGTCTTCACGAGGGAATTGGGGGGCTTCAGTAACCAACACTGCAGTGTTTATCCTCATGACACATCACAGGAAGCACCTCCATGGTTAACAGAGGACAGAATTAAAATTAGACTTGAGAAACTTAGCATTAGTAAATCACTGGGACCAGATAGCTTGCACCCAAGGGTACTTAAGGAACTCAGTAAAGTAATTGCCAGACCATTGTTCCTAATTTTTACTGACAGTCTGCTGACTGGAATGGTACCAGCTGATTAGAGAAAAGTCAATGTAGCACCAATATTTAAAAAAGGGCCCAAAATACATGCCTGGGAATTACAGACCAGTTAGCCTAACATCAATAGTATGTAAAATCTTGGCGGGGATGATAAGGGACTATATACAAGATTTTAGTAATGAGAACGGTATCATTAGCAGTAATCATCATGGATTCATGAAGAATCGTTCTTGCCAAACCAATCTAGTAACCTGCTATGAGGAGATGAGTTGCCATCTAGATAAAGGAAGGCCCGTAGAAATGGTATATCTGAATTTTGCAAAAGCATTTGACACAGTTCCCCATAAACATTTACTGTGCAAAATAAGGTTCATTGGCATGGACCATAGGGTGAGTACATGGATTGAAAACTGGCTACAAGGGCGAGTTCAGAGGGTGGTGATAAATGGGGAGTACTCGGAATGGTCAGGGGTGGGTAGTGGGGTCCCCAAGGTTCTGTGCTAGGACCAATCCTATTTAATTTGTTCATAAACGACCTGGAGGATGGGGTAAACAGTTCAATCTCTGTATTTGCGGACGATACTAAGCTAAGCAGGGCAATAACTTCTCCGCTGTCAGAGGATCTAATTGACCAGACCGTGTGGACTGCACAAAGGAGACCAGAAACACATGTAAGTGAAAAAATAATGGTGTTTATTAAACAAGTGACAAGTAAGAGGAATATAAACAGTGCAAAACCAACCACAGACCCACAAACAACAAATAGTATATACAAGTAAATGGAGATACCGGAATCGCAAACAAAGCCAGGCCAAGGTCATACACAGGGAGGTCAGCAGGTGGGCAAGGACGGGAAACCAACAGGACAGGGAGAGGATGGATGGTTAGGCTGCAGGGCAGGGATCCAAGAGAATCAGGAGGGACAAGAACGGGATGGGCTAGGGCTAGGGATAGGCATTGGATCGGATCAGAGTAGGACAGAAACAGGTTCATGATCAGGATACAGGCAGCAAGGTCAGGGTGCAGGGAGAAAGATACCAAGGCAAGCCTGTGAGGGCTTGCCGGGTATTTATAAGGCTGTGGTAATTGACCTCATGTTACAGCTGAGCACAGAGGGTGCTGTTTGCTCCACACTGCCAGAGTGCACCCGCTGGTGGACACGGTACTACGGCCCAAGGATGCAACAGTGCCACCAGCAGGAGAGACCTCTTACTACAGGTGCCAAATGTTGGAAGACACCTGCTGGTGGACACTGGTACTGTGATCCAAGAGACCGATAGCGCCACCAACGGGTAAACCCTCTCATGACAGTACCCCTCTCAAAGGAGCGGCCTCCGGATGCTCCAACAAGATGAAATTGTCCAAAGTTCGTGGCCTCAAACTGAACAGATGAGGGTACATCAGGCTGGGCATCGGGTACATCAAACTGGACAGTGGGTACATCCGAGCAGACAGCGGGCGCATCCGAGCAGACAGCGGGCAGGAATACACCAAGCTGGGCAGCGGGCACTTCGAGCTGGGCAGCAGGCACATCAGGCTGGGCAGCAGGCACGGGCATTTCAAGTTGGGTAGCAGGCATGGGCACTTCAGGCTGGGCAGCAGGCACATCAGGCTGGGCAGCAGGCACGGCCACTTCGAGCTTGGCAGCAGGCACTTCGAGCTGGGCAGCAGGCATGGGCACTTCAGGCTGGGCAGCAGGCACATCAGGCTGGGCAGCGGGCACGGGCACTTCGAGCTTGGCAGCAGGCACTTCGAGCTGGGCAGCTGGCATGGGCACTTCAGGCTGGGCAGCAGGCATGGGCACTTCAGGCTGGGCAGCAGGCACATCAGGCTGGGCAGCAGGCACGGGCACTTCGAGCTTGGCAGCAGGCACTTCGAGCTGGGCAGCAGGCATGGGCACTTCAGGCTGGGCAGCAGGCACGGGCACATCAGGCTGGGAAGCTGGCACATCAGTCTGGGAAGCTGGCACTGAGACATCAGGCTGGAAGGCAGGCACTGGGACAATAGGCTGGAAAGCCGGCACCTCAGACTGAGAGGCTGGCACAGACTGGGAAACTGGCACACCAGACTGGGAAGCTGGCACATCAGACTGGGAAGCTGGCACACCAGGCTGGAAGGCAGGCATCGAGACATCAGACTGGGAGGCAAACTTCGAGACATCAGGCTGGAAGGCCGGCACTGAGACAACAGACTGGGAAGCTGGCACATCAAACTGGGACGCTGGCACATCAAACTGGGAAGCTGGCACATCAGGCTGGAAGGCAGGCACCGAGACATCAGGCTGAAAGGCAAGCTTCGAGGCATCAGGCTGGAAGGCAGGCACTGAGACATCAGACTGGGAAGCTGGCACATCAGACTGGCAAGCTGGCACATCAGACTGGCAAGCTGGCACGTCAGGCTGGAAGGCAGGCATTGAGACATCAGGCTGGGAGGCAAGCTTCGAGACATCAGGCTGGAAGGCCGGCACTGAGACAACAGAATGGGAAGCTGGCACATCAAACTGGGACGCTGGCACATCAAACTGGGAAGCTGGCACATCAGGCTGGAAGGCAGGCACCGAGACATCAGGCTGGAAGGCAAGCTTTGAGGCATCAGGCTGGAAGGCAGGCACTGAGACATCAGACTGGCAAGCTGGCACATCAGACTGGCAAGCTGGCACATCAGACTGGCAGGCTGGCACATCAGGGCTGGGAAGCTGGCACATCAGGGCTGGGAAGCTGGCACATCAGGCTGGAAGGCAGGCATCGAGACATCAGGCTGGAAGGCAAGCTTCGAGACATCAGGCTGGAAGGCAGGCACCGAGACAACAGACTGGGAAGCTGGCACATCAAACTGGGAAGCTGGCACATCAGATTGGGAAGCTGGCACATCAGGCTGGGAGGCTGGCACATCAGGCTGGGAGGCAGGCTTCGAGACATCAGGCTGGAAGGCAGACACCGAGACAACAGACTGGGAAGCTGGCACATCAGGCTGGGAGGCAGGCACATCAGGCTGGAAGGCAGGCACATCAGGCTGGAAGGCAGGCATCGAGACATCAGGTGGAAGGGCAGACACCGAGAGGTCAGGCTGAAAGGCAAGCTTCGAGACATCAGGCTGAAAGGCAGGCATGAAGACATCAGACTGAAAAGCGGGCACCGAGACTTCAGGCTGGAAGGCAGGCATCAGGACATCAGACTGGAAAGCAGGCACATTAGACTGGAAAGTGGGTACATCAGACTGGAAGGCGAGCACATCAGACTGGAAGGCAGAGACATCAAGCTGGAAGGCAGAGACATCAAGCTGGAAGGCAGGCACCGAGACATCCGGATGGAAGGCAGGCATCGAGACATCCGGCTGGAAGGCGGACATCGAGACATCAGGCTGGAAGGTAGGCATCAGGACATCAGACTGGATAGCAGGCACATCAGACTGGATAGCAGGCACATCAGACTGAAAAGCGGGCACCGAGACTTCGGGCTGGAAGGCAGGCATCAGGACAGACTGGACAGTGGGCACATCAGACTGGACAGCGGGCACATCAGACTGGGAGGCAAAGACATCAAGCTGGGAGGCAGACGCCGAGACATCCGGCTGGAAGGCAGGCATCGAGACATCCGGCTGGAAGGCAGGCATCGAGACATCCGGCTGGAAGGCAGGCATCGAGACATCCGGCTGGAAGGCAGGCATCGAGATATCCGGCTGGAAGGCAGGCATCGAGACATCCGCTGGAAGACAGGCATCGAGACATCCGACTGGAAGGCAGGCATCGAGACATCAGACTGGGAGGCAGGCACATCAGACTGGATATCAGGCGCATAAGACTTGAAAGCGGGCACCGAGACTTCGGGCTGGAAGGCAGGCATCAGGACAGACTGGACAGCGGGCACATCAGACTGGACAGCGAGGGCAAGTTGGGTTACTGGCAAGATGGTGTGGGTCGGGAAAAATTTTTGTTTCTTTTTTGGTTTAGCCCGTGCAGTTTTGTATGTAGGTGCAGGTCTGTAAGAAAAGAAAGTAGCTGGGCAGAAGGAAGACCAAGGAACTGTGGCTGGAGGAGGGTTTTGTGGGACTGTTACAGGTGGAGGAGAAGAGACAGGTGGATTGAAGGCAGGATAGGTGCTACACTTGGAGACTGGGTAGTAGTATTTGGTAGGGGGCTGATTAAACTGGGCTGTAGCTGAGGTTGCCATAGGCGACGGGGAGATAGATTTTTGGGAAGGCAGATGATTAATGGCAGGGCTGGAATATTGTGGCTTAGCTAAAGACAGGAGATCTGACCATGCCTGCAGCACAGGTTGAACAAACGCTGATTCACACACAGCCTGACTAACCAAGCATTGCACCGACTGGATGCAATTAGACAACACCTGCTGTGAACAGGAGGAATAATGTTCCATGAAATAGGCTGAATCATCCTCTAACAACCAAACCAGGGATTCAACTTGGCCATAATTGAAGGGGGGCGAAAAATCATCACTCCCTTCAGGAATGCATGACAGGGCTGGTTTTGCACATAACTGGATCAGGGGCTGAACATCTTCAAATGACATATACCCCTGATCCACTAGGGAATGAGCTGATCGGATAGTTTCCATCAGCTGGTCACTAGTCCACCCTTTTAAAATCTGGCGACAATATTCACCATCCTCTTCTGCTAGCAGAGAATAATAAATTATTTCATTGAAATCCATATTAGCAGACCTGACAAACCAGGATGGTTTCCTCAATGCAGCCACGTCTGGTCAGGGATGGCCTTGGTATACTGTCAGAGGATCTAATTGACCAGACCGTGTGGACTGCACAGAGGAGACCAGAAACACATGTAAGTGAAAAAATAATGGTGTTTATTAAACAAGTGACAAGTAAGAGGAATATAAACAGTGCAAAACCAACCACAGACCCACAAACAACAAATAGTATATACAAGTAAATGGAGATACCGGAATCGCAAACAAAGCCAGGCCAAGGTCATACACAGGGAGGTCAGCAGATGGGCAAGGACGGGAAACCAGCAGGACAGGGAGAGGATGGATGGTTAGGCTGCAGGGCAGGGATCCAAGGGAATCAGGAGGGACAAGAACAGGATGGGCTAGGACTAGGGATAGGGATAGGGATCGGATCGGATCAGAGCAGGACAGAAACAGGTTCACGCTCAGGATACAGGCAGCAAGGTCAGGGCTCAGTGAGAAAGATACCAAGGCAAGCCTGTGAGGGCTTGCCGGGTATTTATAAGGCTGTGGTAATTGACCTCATGTTACAGCTGAGCGCTAGGGATGAGCCGAACACCCCCCGGTTCGGTTCGCACCAGAACCTGCGAACGGACCGAAAGTTCGCACGAACGTTAGAACCCCATTGACGTCTATGGGACTCGAACGTTCGAAATCAAAAGTGCTCATTTTAAAGGCTAATTTGCATGGTATTGTCCTAAAAAGGGTTTGGGGACCCGGGTCCTACCCCAGGGGACATGTATCAATGCAAAAAAAACTTTTAAAAACGGCCGTTTTTTCGGGAGCAGTGATTTTAATGATGCTTAAAGTAAAAAAAAAAGTGAAATATTCCTTTAAATATCGTACCTGAGGGGTGTCTATAGTATGCCTGTAAAGTGACGCGTGTTTCCCGTGTTTAGAACAGTCCCTGCACCAAATGTCATTTTTAAAGGAAAAAATCTCATTTAAAACTGCTTGCGGGTTTAATGTAATGTCGGGTCCTGGCAATATGGATGAAAATCAGTGAGACAAACGGCATGGGTACCCCCCAGTCCATTACCAGGCCCTTTGGGTCTTGTATGGATATTAAGGGGAACCCCGCACCCAAATTAAAATAAGGAAAGGTGTGGGGCCACCAGGCCCTATATACTCTGAACAGCAGTATACAGGCTGTAGGTTTGTTGTTAAGTAGAATCTCTTTGTAATTTTGAACGGGTACATTTTTAACGTGTTTAGCTCCAGCCAAAAAATCTTTTTTAAGCTTTTTGGAAAACATAGGGAAGGGTTATCACCCCTGTGACATTTGTTTTGCTGTCTTTCCTCCTCTTCAGAAGATTTCACCTCACTTTTTGTCCCAATGGATTGGAAAGCATCAGTGGAAAGGAGAAATGTTTTTCCCATATTAACTCTTACAGGAGAGAATTTCCCTTCCTAGGGGTAGATTTCACTTCCTGTTGTCTCCTTCCGTTTGCAAGTAGGAGTCGTTTGTAAGTTAGTTGTTTGAAAGTAGGGTCCTGCCCTATATACTCAGCAGAAATTTGGGCCTTAGGTGTTGCTGTGGCCACAACACTGTAAGCCCTCACAGGGCTCTGCTGTGAAATATTAGATCAAGAATTGTAATTACATGCCCCTGTTGAACAGGAGCTGAAAAATTAGGCCTTAGGCACTGGTGCTGGTGCCACAACACTGCAACCCCTCACAGACACTCTAGTTGGAATGCAGGAACGAGCCCTGCTGCAAAGTATTGCATCAAAAATTGTAATTACACGCCCCTGTTAAACAAGGGCTGAAAAATTGGGCCTTAGGCACTGGTGCTGGTGCCACAACACTGCAACCCCTCACAGACACTCTAGTTGGAATGCAGGAACGAGCCCTGCTGCAAAGTATTACATCAAAAATCGTAATTACACGCCCCTGTTAAACAGGGGCTGAAAAATTGTGCCTTAGGCACTGGTGGTGGCACCCAGAACCAAAAATGTTCTTACAAGCTATCAGCGTGATGATTGAGGAGGAAGAGGATAATTACTCAGGGATAGTCACTCAGCATCAGCATAGGCAGTCTTTGAAGGGATCTGAGATTTCAAAAAAAATTATTCGGTTACATCAGCATCAGGTGCTTGGTAGCTGGTGGTGATCCAAGACTCATTCATTTTTATGAAGGTCAGTCGATCGACCGAGTCAGTGGACAGACGCACCCTGTGATCGGTTACCACGCCTCCAGCAGCACTGAATGTGCGTTCCGAAAGAACGCTGGATGCAGGACAGGCCAGTAGCTCAATTGCATACTGTGCAAGCTCTGGCCAGTGATCCATCCTCAAGACCCAGTAACCCAGAGGATTTTCGGTGGGAAAGGTGTCCAAGTCTGATCTTGCCCCAGGTATTCCTGCACCATGTAAAACAGACGCTGGCGATGGTTGCTGGAACCGATCATACCTTGGGGCTGCGGACCAAAAAATTGTCTGAACGCATCGATCAGACGGCCACCTTCTCCACCGCTCCTTCTTTGACTGACCGAAGCCTCAGCAACACGTTGTCCAGAAACAGGAGTTTGTAACCTCCCAGTCTCTGGGAACGCGTTGCACAGACCTTTCTGCAAGGCCTCCCGAAGATGTTTCATCCTCTGCTCCCTCTGCGATGGCAAGATAAGGTCCGCAACCTTACCCTTGTAACGTGGATCAAGGAGGGTTGCCAGCCAGTATTGGTCCTTCTCCTTGATACCACGAATACGAGGATCCTTACGCAGGCTTTGCAGGATCAGGGAGGCCATGCAGCGTAGGTTTGCTGAGGCATTCGGTCCGGAGTCCTCTGGGTCACTAAGGACGACATGGTCCGCAGCCACCTCCTCCCAGCCACGTACAAGTCCATGTGTTTCTTGGGACTGATCCCTTAAAGACTGCTGCTGATGCTGAGTGCCAGGCTCCACCTCCATACTGACACAATCTTCCTCCTCCTCCTCCTCCTCTTCCTCCTCGTCCTCTTCCTGTGTGATCGGCGGGCACGCAGGAACACTGTCTGGATAAAGGGGGCCTTGAGAGCTAAGGAAGTCCTCCTCTTCCTGCCTCTGTTCTGCCTCAAGTGCCCTGTCCATTATTCCACGCAGCGTGTGCTCCAACAGGTGGACAAGGGGGACAGTGTCACTGATGCATGCACTGTCACTGCTCACCATCCTCGTGGCCTCCTCAAATGGTGACAGGACAGTGCATGCATCCCTGATCATGGCCCACTGGCGTGGGGAAAAAAAACCAAGCTCCCCTGACCCTGTCCTGGTGCCATAGTCGCACAGGTACTCATTGATGGCCCTCTGCTGCGTGTGCAGCCGCTGCAGCATGGCCAACGTTGAGTTCCACCTGGTGGGCATGTCACAGATTAGGCGGTTCTTGGGCAGGTTAAACTCCTTTTGGAGGTCCGTCAGCCGAGCACTGGCATTATATGACCGGCGGAAATGCACACAGACTTTCCTGGCCTGCCTCAGGACATCCTGTAAGCCCGGGTACCTGCCCAAGAACCGCTGCACCACCAAGTTAAGGACGTGAGCCAAACAGGGCACATGGGTCATTTGTCCCTGTCGGAGGGCAGAGAGGAGGTTGGTGCCATTGTCGCAAACCACCATTCCTGCCTTAAGTTGGCGTGGCGTCAACCACCTCTGAACCTGCCCCTGCAGAGCTGACAGAACCTCTGCCCCAGTGTGGCTCCTGTCCCCCAAGCACACCAGCTCAAGCACCGCATGGCATCTTTTGGCCTGCGTACTTGCATAGCCCCTTGAACGACTACGGAGCACCGCTGGTTCCGAGGAAGAGGCCATGGATGAAGAAGAAGAGGAGGGGGTGGAGGAGAGAGGTGTGTCACAATCATTAGCATTTTGGAGGCGTGGTGGCGGAACAACCTCCAACACTACTGCACCTTGTCCTGCATCCTTCCCAGCTGCCAGCAGAGTCACCCAATGCGCCGTGAAACTTAGGTAACGTCCCTGTCCATGCCTGCTGGACCATGAGTCAGCGGTAATATGCACCTTACCGCTGACCGCCCTGTCCAGCGAGGCATGGACATTGCCTTCCACATGCTGGTAGAGAGCCGGAATTGCCTTCCGTGAGAAAAAGTGGCGTTTGGGTACCTGCCACTGAGGAACCGCACATTCCACAAACTCACGGAAGGGGGCAGAGTCTACCAACTGAAAAGGCAGCAGTTGAAGTGCTAGCAATTTTGCCAAGCTAGCATTCAACCGTTGGGCATGTGGATGGCTGGGAGCAAACTTCTTTCGGCGGTGCAGCAGCTGGGGCAGGGAAATTTGCCTGGTACAATCTGACGTCGGTGTACCAAAATCAGATTGCCCACAAGTACGTGGCTGTGACACACCTAATTCTACACCTTCATTCCTCTCAGTGCAGGTCTCAGAGAGGACTGAAGGTCTAGTGGGGTTGGAAATCTCAGCTGATGAGGAGCAAGCAGAGGTCCTCTTTGTTCTTTGGTGTGGGTCTTTTAGATACGCTTGCCAACGAACTGCATGGCAGGTCAACATATGTCTGGTCAAGCATGTGGTACCCAAGCGGGAGATGTTTTGGCCACGCGAGATACGCTTGAGACATATGTTGCAAATAGCAGCGGTGCGATCTGATGCACTCGTCTCAAAAAAGGCCCACACCAAAGAACTTTTTGAATAACGCGCAGAGACTGCAGCGCCCTGCACATGTGGAGCTTTGGGGTGTGATGCAGTCAATGTGCTGCCCTTAGGCTGGCCCCTGGAGGGCATCCTGCCTCGTTGGTGATGTGCCGCCTCCTCCTCCTCCTCCTCCTCCTCTCTCCTATCAGGCACCCACGTTGAGTCAGTGACCTCATCATCCCCTCCCTCCTCATCACTGGAGCAAACCTGGCAGTATGCTGCAGCAGGGGGAGCATGACTGCCAGATTGCTGTCCTTCTTGGGCACCCCCTCTGTCCGTGCTCGTGTTACTGCCTTCATCGAGCTCAGTATCATCATCAGAGCCTTCCAAACGCTGGGCATCCTCCTGGAGCATGTACCCTACACTGTGGTCAAACAGTTCGAGGGACTCCTCAGGAGGACATGGTGGGGCTAGGGAAGGAGTCACTGATGACATTGAGCCAAGGGAAGAGGCCGCTGCTTTGCCAGACAAAGTACCCTGGGCATGGGTGAGAGAGGATGAGGAGGATGAGGACGGCTTGGTCATCCACTCGACCAAGTCTTCCGCATGTTGCGGCTCAACATGGCCAGCTGCCGAAAAAAAGGCCAAGCGTGTCCCATGGCCACGTGCTGATGAGGATGCACCGTCTCCACGACCAGCACTAGACACAGAGCCTGCTTGCCCTCTCTTATTGGCTTGTGACTGTCTGCCTCTCCTTCTTGGCCTTCCAGACATACTAATGGCCTGTAGCTGCACTAAGCTGGGATATATATATATATATATATATATATATATGTATATATGTACTGATACTGCAGCTAGCAAAATCAACTGCCTGCCTGTAGTATGAGAACACCACCAACCTTCTACAGGTAGCTTTAGCTGAACACTGTGAGGTGGACGCACCCCACTAATTTGTAGGTTTAGCTGAACACTGTGAGCAGGGCGCACCCCACTAACTTGTAGGTTTAGCAGAACACTGTGAGCAGGACGCACTGCACTAACTGTAAATAGTCTAGCTGCCTGACTGTGGTACTAATAGGATCAAAAGAACACCAGCAATTTTCTTTAAAATACTGTAACAAGACAAGCCTGCCTGTCAGTAAGAAGATAACAGGAACGGATCTAGCTGAACACTGTGAGCAGGACGCACCCCACTAGCTTGTAGGTTTAGCTGAACACTGTGAGGTGGACGCACCCCACTAACTTGTAGGTTTAGCTGAACACTGTGAGCAGGACGCACCCCACTAACTTGTAGGTTTAGCAGAACACTGTGAGCAGGACGCACTGCACTAACTGTAAATAGTCTAGCTGCCTGACTGTGGTACTAATAGGATCAAAAGAACACCAGCAATTTTCTTCAGGTAGCTGTATTTACTGTAACAAGACAAGCCTGCCTGTCAGTAAGAAGATAACAGGAACGGATCTAGCTGAACACTGTGAGCAGGACGCACCCCACTAGCTTGTAGGTTTAGCTGAACACTGTGAGGTGGACGCACCCCACTAACTTGTAGGTTTAGCTGAACACTGTGAGCAGGACGCACCCCACTAACTTGTAGGTTTAGCAGAACACTGTGAGCAGGACGCACTGCACTAACTGTAAATAGTCTAGCTGCCTGACTGTGGTACTAATAGGATCAAAAGAACACCAGCAATTTTCTTCAGGTAGCTGTATTTACTGTAACAAGACAAGCCTGCCTGTCAGTAAGAAGATAACAGGAATGGATCTAGCTGAACACTGTGAGCAGGACGCACCCCACTAGCTTGTAGGTTTAGCTGAACACTGTGAGGTGGACGCACCCCACTAACTTGTAGGTTTAGCTGAACACTGTGAGCAGGACGCACCCCACTAACTTGTAGGTTTAGCAGAACACTGTGAGCAGGACGCACTGCACTAACTGTAAATAGTCTAGCTGCCTGACTGTGGTACTAATAGGATCAAAAGAACACCAGCAATTTTCTTCAGGTAGCTGTATTTACTGTAACAAGACAAGCCTGCCTGTTAGTAAGAAGATAACAGAAACGGATCTAGCTGAACACTGTGAGCAGGACGCACCCCACTAGCTTGTAGGTTTAGCTGAACACTGTGAGGTGGACGCACCCCACTAACTTGTAGGTTTAGCTGAACACTGTGAGCAGGACGCACCCCACTTACTTGTAGGTTTAGCAGAACACTGTGGGCAGGACGCACTGCACTAACTGTAAATAGTCTAACTGCCTGACTGTGGTACTAATAGGATCAAAAGAACACCAGTAATTTTCTTTAAAATACTGTAACAAGACAAGCCTGCCTGTCAGTAAGAAGAGAACAGGAACGGATCTAGCTGAACACTGTGAGCAGGACGCACTGCACTAAATGTAAATAGTCTAGCTGCCTGACTGTGGTACTAATAGGATCAAAAGAACACCAGTAATTTTCTTCAAAATACTGTAACAAGACAAGCCTGCCTGTCAGTAGGAATATAACAGGAACGGATCTAGCTGAACACTGTGAGCAGGACGCACTGCACTAAATGTAAATAGTCTAGAAGATAACAGGAACGGATCTAGCTAAACTGAATACAGTGTATATATATATATATATGCAACACCTGGGATGCATATATATACACAATACACTTTAAGTGCAGCTAACTGACTGACTGTCCTGCCTAATCTAGCTAACTCAAATGAAATGACACTGTCTCTCTCTCTGTCTAAGCACACCGGAACACACTGCACAGGGCCGCCGTGCAGGCAGCCTTATATAGTGTGGGGCGTGTACTAAATCCCCTGAGCCATAATTGGCCAAAGCCTCCTTGGCTTTGGCCAATTATGGCTCTCTGTTAAGGCGGCGCTGTGATTGGCCAAGCATGCGGGTCATAGTGCATGCTTGGCCAATCATCAGCAAGCAATGCACTGCAATGCCGCAGTGAATTATGGGTCGTGACGCGCCACACGAATTTGGCGCGAACGGCCCATATTGTTCGGAATTCGCCGAACGGGCGAACAGACAATGTTCGAGTCGAACA
This sequence comes from Aquarana catesbeiana, assembly GCF_042186555.1. NCBI lineage: Eukaryota > Metazoa > Chordata > Amphibia > Anura > Ranidae > Aquarana > Aquarana catesbeiana. The sequence continues at coordinate 216,478,928 of NC_133328.1, read as the reverse complement.
TGGGTTCGACTCGAACACGAAGCTCATCCCTACTGAGCGCAGAGGGTGCTGTTTGCTCCACACTGCCAGAGTGCACCCGCTGGTGGACACCGGTACTATGGCCCAAGGATGCAACAGTGCCACCAGCAGGAGAGATCTCTTACTACAGGTCCCAGGTGTTGGAAGACACCCGCTGGTGGACACTGGTACTGCGATCCAAGAGACCGATAGCGCCACCAATGGGTAAACCCTCTCATGACATCCACAGGATGTGGAAACCTTGCAAAAACATCTGAACAAATTAATGGGGTGGGCCACTACATGGCAAATGAGGTTCAATGTAGAAAAATGTAAAATAATGCATTTTGTTGGCAAAAATATGAATGCAATCTATACACTGGGGGGGGGGGGGGAGAACCTCTGGGGGAATCTAGGATTGAAAAGGACCTGGGGGTCCTAGTAGATGATAGGCTCAGCAATGGCATGCAATGCCAAGCTGCTGCTAACAAAGCAAACAGAATATTGGCATGCATTAAAAAGGTGATCAACTCCGGAGATAAAACGCTAATTCTCCTGCTCTACAAGACTCTTGTCCGGCCGCACCTGGAGTATGCTGCCTAGTTCTGGGCACCAGTCCTCAGGAAGGATGTACTGGAAATGGAGCGAGTACAAAGAAGGGCAACAAAGCTAATAAAGGGTCTGGAAGATATTAGTTATGAGTAAATGTTGCGAGTGAAAAAAGAAAAGTGTGTGAGTGTGGCGCTGTCCCAGAGTTGTAAAAGAAATGTCTGCATATATACAATTTTATCCAAAGTGTCACGTGTGTATTCCCTTAAGTGAAATATGTATGGCAGTTATTACCACTCCTATGGGTTAAAGTGACTGGTGATTTAAACATAAGAAGCATAATGAGTGCAATAAATCGCATCCAAGGTGTCTAGTGCTATATTCCCTCAAAAGGAAAAAACGGTATTAACCAATGCTAAGAGCATGAAGTGGTCTGTGTCTAAACACTAGAAAACACAAAGTTGCAATAAATACATCACACGTGACATGCAAAAAATTCTAAGGTGTCTGGTGCTAAATAAATAAATATTAAAATATTGCTCTACAAACGTTGCAAATAACAAAGTGACAAGTGCCCTATAAAAAGGTCACTCTAAAAAGTACTAAACACACGTGCCATGCAAATGGTTCTATGATAATAAACAGTTCATGTGGGTATATGCCCGCCGGTGCACTATAAGTGAAAAAAGGCATCCATTGTGGGATTCCTCAAAGCACACAACAGGTGTTAATCCAGTGCTGGTGTCTCACGTTGTGATTGTGCAGAGACTCACCAGCTGTATATCCCCTGCAGGGGTAACGAGTAGTCACAGTATGTGCCACTGTGCAGCAGTACTTGGCAAGACCAGGATGATATCATAAGGACATAAGAAGAAAGGATTCCATAGTGTGAAACCGTTTAAAAACACTATTTATTAGGTCAGATAAAAAGGGTACTCACATTGTAGTGGAAAAAATGAGCGGTGTACAATGCTTACAAAGGGTCCCTTCTGCCCTGCACCTGTGATGATTCGCTCCTTTCCTGGAACCGAGAACATTGACACACCTTGAAGGTTTAAATAGACAAAGCCCTAGAAAGGAATGGGTTAATGACAATTTACAACATAGCAAAGTAGGCACCTTGTTAAGTGACACAATTCATAGGGTGTCATTTTACGTTCACCACATCCGAGCAATATTGGCTTGTAATTGCAGATTGATGACAATCTAGCACAGTACAGCAATACAAATGGCATTTGCAAAGGCAATACAGCCTGCCTGCTACCTAATGCAGAGTTGCCCTGCCCAACCGCTGGCCAGTGGGACTATGTAGAGAGTCTGCCAGCGATGAGGCCCTTGCATGGAAGTGCTCACTAAAGTAAACAAGATGGCGGCTGGAAACCTCTCACCACTAATGACTGATTCTAGTCCTGAGGGGTTCCTCTGTGGCTGCTGAAAGGGTCCTTCCTCTTGAGCCAGCTCTCTGCAGCTTTACCAAGTAGCTGGAACACGTGGTCACTGTGAGCAACTGGAGCGAACTGGAATGGAAGCTCCTTCCTCACTGCATTAGGTAGTGTTCAGCATAGCAGCAGCCCACAGCCTGGTCCCTGCACACAGTTTTGCATGTGATTCAGGTGCAGCACAGAACAGATTCCTGGCAGAACAACATGTGGTTAACAGGTCACAACAGTCCTGTGGCTTCTTGCAGCCATGAGCCCTGTAACACAAGCTTCCTGGCTAACACTCTCTGGGCACACACAGCACAGTTCAGCTCCCAGGCTCTGTAATAGCAGTCACAAAACACTTATAGGGCGTACACACGGTCGGACTTTGTTCGGACATTCCGACAACAAAATCCTAGGATTTTTTCCGACGGATGTTGGCTCAAACTTTTTTTGTCTACACACGGTCGCACAAAGTTGTCGGAATTTCCGATCGCCAACCACGCGGTCACGTACACCACGTACGACGAGACTAGAAAAGGCCGGTTCAGAACCAAGCGCGGCACCCTTTGGGCTCCTTTTGCTAATCTCGTGTTAGTAAAAGTTTGGTGAGAGACGATTCGCGCTTTTTCAGACTCGTGGCTTTCAGATCGTTTTCTGCCGTTCAGTTTGTGCTTGTGGGTTTGTATTTGCTCTTCAGTGAGTGCAGCAAGTTCCACGTGACTTTAGGTAGTCATTGTATTCTTGTTCATTCGTTACTGTTTTTCAGGTCACTCTTCACAGGCCTTGCTGTTCTTCAGTGCATTCTGTTACTTCGTTCTGAGCAGCCGACCGTTTTCTAGCCATGTTTCGTATGCGTACTCCTCGTAGAGTTCGTGCTGTGCGGGGGCTTGGTGTTGGGGTCCTGACCTTGACACAAGTCCAGTCCATGAACAGGGTGGGGAGGAGTTCATGGACCAAGAATTGGTTGCTTCAGCGTGACCAGTTCTCTCATATGCTTTTGCTCTGTGAGATCCGTGAGAATAATCCTGATGATTTCAGGAACTTTCTCAGGATGACGGACCCCGTGTTTCACCGCCTGTTGGCTTCGCTGACCCCTTATATTAGCAGGCAGGATACCTACATGAGGCAAGCCATCACTCCGGAGCAGAGGTTGGTCACTACCCTGCGGTATTTGGCCACAGGGAGAAGTCTGCAGGACTTGAAGTTCTCGACAGGCATCTCCCCCCAGGCTCTGGGTATCATTATCCCAGAGACCTGTTCTACCATCATCCAGGTCCTGCAGAAGGAGTATATGAAGGTAAGATTTTTATCCTTTTATATAACATTTTATTGTATTGAATGTTTGCTAATATCTTGTATTTCTTTCCTCATTCCCTAATTACCATGATTGTAATATGCTGTGAATGTCCCCTTTGTCCTCATGCATGCTGGATTTTTATGTAATTATTATTTTAGGTCCTTCATACATATTTGCCCTTCACTAACCTCCCCAGCATGATGTCTCCTGCCCTATATTCACCTCATGTAGTCACTTAACAATGTATTTTATCAGCTCTATAGTAGTGCTTTACCCCAAACACCCCCTAAAATGTTTGGAAATGTTATTTTTGATTTAAATTCAGGCAGAGTGGCAGAGGCTTTTTTTGTGGTGTCCCCAAATAATTTTTAGTAACCCTCCCTCCCCCAACTGCTAAGTCAGCTGATCCCAATTCTCTATCTATCCTCAATCATCTATCTGCTGACTTTGCCAAACCCATACACACTATACCCATCTCTTTAGTGCTCAGATGTATGGATGAATTCCCCAAAGCATGTAGTGCAAGGGCCTGCCTGTATACTTTCCAATGGTACTGTTTAAAGTTTTTGTATCCTATTATTATCTTGATAGGTAATAGCAGAATGTCCAAATGTCCTCAAATGTGTACAGTGTGTATTTATATCTTTGTATTCAGACACTTCTTACCTGTCCAGTGGTCTGCCAATAGTGTAACTAAGGAGGGGCTGTTCAAAGTAATACCCATTATTTAGGCATTCAGCTCTCAATGAAGTGAAGAGGGTTACCTGTCCAAGATTTACACACACCCCCTATAATGTTAGAAATGGCCCATGAGAGGGGGGGGATATGATAGGTGTACCTTATACTTTGGCATTGTTAAATTCCCCTTAGTAAATGCTATCTGGAGGTTGCCCCATAATGTATGTGTATAATCTGCTTGCCATGTTTCAGAGTAAAAATAGTAATGTTTATTGTTTTTTCATCAACAGTTTCCTTCCACGCCACAGGAATGGCAGACTGTGGCCTCCCACTTTGCCGAGCGGTGGGACTTTCCTAACTGTGGAGGGGCAATTGATGGGAAACACGTCCACATCGTCCCACCACCCAACTCGGGGTCGTACTATTATAATTACAAGGAGTTTAATAGTATAGTGATGTTGGCGGTGGTGTCGGCTAATTACGACTTCTTGTATGTGGACGTGGGGAAGAATGGCCGGATGTCCGATGGTGGAGTCATCGCCCAGACGGAGTTCTACAGGCGTCTCCAGAATGGCAGCTTGGACTTGCCAGCTCCAGAGGACAATGTGGAAGGACTCCCATTTGTGTTCGTTGCTGATGAAGCGTTTGCGCTGGGGGACCACCTGATGCGGTCATTCCCAATGAGGACCCTCACCCCGGAACAGAGGGTTTTTAATTACCGGCTGGCCAGAGCCCGAAGAGTGGTGGAGAACACATTTGAAATCCTGGCCAGCCGGATCCGACTATTTCTGACACCCATCCATATGGTGGAGTGTAAATTGAACCATATTATACTGGCGTGCTGTGTTCTCCATAACTTTTTAAGGAAACATTCGGCCAACTATGCTGGCTCAGTTGGGCCTGAGGCCGGAATCCTATATCAAACCACACTGATGGCGCTTGAAAGTGGCCATCCTGGCTTGCCCTCCCTGAGTGCCCGTGATGTCCGGTTACGCTACCTGGAGTTCTTTGCGGGTAGGGGGGCTATCAATATGCCAGCAAATCTGTGAAGCCTTTTTTTTTATAATAAAAAAAAAAGAAATTCTTGGTGGACATTTACTGCTTGTGTTTGTTTTAGCTGACCCTGACAGAAATGTGTTGAGTCCAGAAAATGGCATGATTGTGTAACCTTATACAAAGCACTGTTGGCTGTTATTTCCTAAATGCAAAAACACATTTCACTACAAGTGCACTTGCAACTGCACTGAAACTGCACTTGTACTGCCAAGAGGATTTGCCCTTAGGAAATAACACCAATTTTTGCAGAAAACAGCAATTACATCACCCCAAAAGTGTTGTATTGTAGTGTTGAGACAATAATCCACACATTCTTGAGTAAGCAACTTTTTTATACCTGCACAATCACATGTGCATTTACCAAAGGTTTTCAAAACAAACCAACATGTTTATTGTATAACAATTTTTGCAGTAGCATTAACAAAAATTGAAATGTCCATTTCAGATAAAACAGGCCTGTGTAAAACCAACAAGAAAGCCAAAAAACTTGAACTTACAAAGTTCACATTAGGTAAAACCTGAAGGCTATATCAGACATCAGTATTTAGGAACTGGGTTTGATATAGCGTTCAGATGGGGGGGAAATCACCCCAGGAAAAGCCAAATTTGGAAGATGCACACCAATTTACGAATTTCAACATGTGCTAGCTGCCATCAGGGGGGATCAAGGGACGTGTTTTGGGGGAGCAAGCCCTTCCTCAACGCTACTTTATAATTGAGGAAGGGGTTGCACCCCCAAAACACGTCCATTGATCTCCCGTGATGGCAGATAGCACATGTTGACACACTGTGTGCATCCTACAAATTTGGCTTTTCTAAACATTGCAAAAAAAAGTTAAAAGATTGGACCACAATCCAAAAAGGTGATTTTGTGGGCTTTTAAATTCGCCCCAAAACATCAATGATGTTATTATTTTTTTTAATAACATCATTGATTTTTTGCTGTATGTTTTGCAGTTCGACATTACACCCCATGATCTTCCCGATCAGGATCTGGGCACTTTCTGATGTGAAACGTTCACCTAAAAAGAGAGAAACAAAACAAAAACAGGTCTCAAAAATCTGCCACCATCCATCTCGTTTACCTGAGCCTGTGGTCACAGACACTCACCTGTTGTGGTGCCAATCTCCACCACATCTTCTTCTTCCTCCTGCTCAGCTTGGGTTGTTGGTATTTCACCTTCTTCCAGAGGTGGGGGGTCTCTGGTCTCCTCGGATGAGGGGTGTCCTCCGAGTCTTTTCTCCCCTATGTAAAACAAAAATGGTATAATTAGCACACAGATATTTGATGGCAGAACTAGAAATAGGAAACATTGCTTGGAAGTGGGGTACAATTGTCTATTTTAGCCGAGTTCCAAGATGTATTTTTTTTATTGGCCTTTGTCAAGCTGCAATACTTTACCTGTTTAGTGCAAGCTTCACAGATGTAGCCCCCCCTATAGTATACACTGGAGCACCTATGTGGCTCCCTAATAAAAATGGTGTTCTGGTGTCCCACACTAGTGCTCCAGTGTCCAGATGTAAAAACAGCTGCTCAGTGTCTTCTCCTTACACACAATCTAGTTGGCATTTCATTCTAGTAACAAACCCATCTACACAAACAAATATTTGGCATCCAAGTAGGCCCAAAAAAAATGTGGGAAAATGCATATGGCCTAAACAATGGTGTTTTAGAGGCCGAAAGAAAAATGTTTGATACGAATGAATAATGGGCCCATGAACATTAAAGTTGCCCTTTTAAACGTTACAATTAATAAAAGCATATGGAGCAGCACGAACTGAATAAAGACAAAAAGAATAGGAACACAGCCCAACTACTTACTTTTTTGCAGCACTCTCCGGATCTTTCGGTACTGCTCTGGCTCTCTTAACTTCAGGTCCGACTTCCTGAGCGGATCTTTCGATCTTCGGACCCCGAAATTCTTGTGAAGGCTTTTGACCACTTTCGCCATGATCTTTGCCTTTCTGATGTTGGGGTTGGGGTAAGGCCCATACTTTCCGTCATAGTCGGACTTCTTCATGATGTCGACCATCTCCAACATCTCCCCAAAGGACATATTTGTGGCCTTAAAACGTCTCCTTCTGGATCGGGACGTGTCCGGATCCGGGCTTTCCTCCTCCTCCTCCTCGTTGCTATAATTAGCACACACCTGCTCTAACTCCGCCATGTGCTCTTCACCCACTGCGTCGAACGAAAAGGGGCGGGGAATAGACTAGAAAGAACGTCATGGATGGGCGGAGTTACACGCATGCGCAGTGTGTATAAAGCGTAACACGCGTGCGTATTACGTACGATCTGTGAGCGGAGGAAGGAGCATTGGAGGCGCCGATCGTAAGAACTAAGGTAAGAGACAAACTTGTGCCTATACTGCTTCTACATTGAAGCCTATATTGTAACAAGATTAGGAGAGTTTTGTCTGACATTAGGCTTTGTCTTGTGCTGTGTCTTGCAGTGAACATGGATATCTTACTGAAAGATAATGACTTTATGTCAGTATTCATAGATATCTTAAGGGAGCTGCCCTGTCTGTGGGAGATTAAACACCCCCATTACAAGAACCAAACAAAGAGGAAGGCAGCACTGGTGCAATTGTGTGAAATTGTGAAGCAGGTGATCCCCACGGCAGACATCACCTATTTAAAGATATTAATTGGTGGCCTGAGGAGCACATATCTGAGGGAGCGCAAGAAAGTCCTGGATTCACAGAGATCCGGAGCAGCAGATGACATCTATGTCCCCAGGATGTTGTACTACGACAGGCTGCATTTTCTGGCAGGCCAGACTGAACCCAGGCCATCCCTCTCCAGTCTTCCTTCCACGCTTCCTTCCCCTTCTGACGCCCAACCTGGGCCTTCCAGGCCACATGTGGAGGAGCCCAGATTGAGCCAGGTATAGCATTCCTCTAAATATTTCTGCTTGTCCAATCAATAATGTTAACTAGATGTTAGTTTGGAGTACTAATTTAGGATTGTGATTGATGAAGCAAAACATTACAACCATGTCCCTTTTTCATACACAGGGAAGTCTCAGCCAGGAGGTGGCCGGGCCAAGCCGGCTGGCTGATCTGCAGGTCCCTCCACTCCCCCTGGAAAGAGAAAGTGGCAGGAGGAGGAGTGCCCTAGAGGAGGCTACCGGAGGACTCTTTTGGAGGGCTACAGAGGTCCTGGGAGCACCACACACCATGGAGGAGGACATTGCTGCCACCATTGCCTATAAAATGCAGAGGATGGAGGAGGGCCAACAAGTCTTGTGTGAGGCGCTCATATTGGAGGCTCTTAACAAAGGTATGAGGGGCCAAATGACAGCTCAGACACACTTTTGCGATGGTCCTCCTCCTCCTCCTGCAGGTCCTCCTCCTCCTCCTCCCTCTCCTCCAGGTCCTCCCAGTCCTCCTCCAGGTCCTACTCCTCCTCCTGCCACATCTCCAACTGCACAGCCACAGCCGGGAATGAAGTGTGAAAGGAAGACCAGAAAGTGAGGACCCTGGATCCAGTCTGGTCGGCCAAAAAATGCAGCCTCTTGTGGTACCACAGCCTGGGGACACAGATGTCATCTGCCGCTATCCGGATCTCTGCGAATTCTGGACCAGACTGACCTCCCTTACATATGGACTCCTCAGGCCACCAATTTTGATGTTCAAGAATTGATGTCTGCCGTGGGGTTCCCAGGCCTCGCTAATTTCTCTTGTTGATCAAGTGTTGCCTTCCTCTTTGTTTGGTTATGAGCCCTTAATAAAGGATTTTTGTTTTGAATTATACTCTCCTATGTTTTTTACTTCAAAAAGGACAGTTGGTTTGTGAGGATTCAGGTACATTTCAAATATACAATGTGAAATGAACAAGGGACACCAACAACAAACAATCTCCTGGAGATTAAATAATAAAAGATATCAATAGTGTGGGGGTAACTTGACACACAAAACACACACAAAAATATTCTGGAGTAAAAATAAAAATAACATTGAACAAAGATCAGCCTTTGAAAAAATACAAACATTAAATCCAAAAAAAAGGTTTAAAATCCCCAAAAAAATTAAATAAAAAAAAAAAATACTGTCAGATGTGACAACTAATAACAATATATTCAGGGAATCCCAATAAAAAAACAAAAATAAAACTTTGTGAGAAGTGTGTGTGAATATGAGCAGCAAAACTACTTAATTCTTGTCACATTATAAAGAAGAAGAGAGTGCGCTGTATTAAACCATTTTTAACATTGCAGCGTGACATAAGTGCTGTATCCATTGCGAACGCTAAGTTTACCAGACCGAGCTGTTCCGTCTTGGAATTTCTTCTGAGCATGCGTGGCACTTTGTGCGACGGAACAGGCCACACACGGTCGGAATTGACGTGATCGGATTTTGTTGTCGGAAAATTTTATCTCCTGTTCTCCAACTTCGTGTGTTGGAAAATCCGATGGAAAATGTCCGATGGAGCCCACACACGGTCGGAATTTCCGACAACACGCTCCGATCGGACATTTTCCATCGGAAAATCCGACCGTGTGTACGGGGCATTATTGTTCTCAGTTCTATTTCTCTATTCACAGAACACTTATTGGGATATATTGTACTGGCCAGGCACTGCTGTTCCCCAAGTGGTTCCCAGGCTCTCAAAATGGGTCCCAGAGCCCTAAAATCAGATGTCACATGGATCTCCTGCTTCTCTCCATGGTGTGGGGCTGAAAAACATATCACAGCCAATTAGGAACCGGTCTTGTTTAGGCAACTAATCAGAAGACCTCCTTACCCCGGGTTGCTGGGGGCAGGTCCTCTTCAGCTGTAGCAACAGCCAGTCAGGGCACAGTACAGCCCCCTCTCTCCGTGCAGCTGTCCATCACAGGAGAGAAAAAAAAGTCCATTCTGTGTTTATTTTGTCAGCACTCAAGGGATTTTTTTTTAAAAGAGCCCAGCCCAGTGCTAAATTCTCCCCCCACCAATGAATCTTTGGTCCTCCAAAGAACAAATGTTTTTAGTTTTAGTTTTAAGAATGATATCATTAGCAGTAATCAGCATGGATTCATGAAGAATCGTTCTTGCCAAACCAATCTATTAACCTTCTATGAGGAGGTGAGTTGCCATCTAGATAAAGGAAGGCTCGTAGACATGGTGTATCTGGATTTTGCAAAAGCATTTGACACAGTTCCCCATAAACGTTTACTGTACAAAATAAGGTGCGTTGGCATGGACCATAGGGTGAGTACATGGATTGAAAACTGGCTACAAGGGCGTGTTCAGAGGGTGGTGATAAATGGGGAGTACTCAGAATGGTCAGGGGTGGGTAGTGGGGTTCCCCAGGGTTCTGTACTGGGACCAATTCTATTTAATTTGTTCATAAACGATCTGGAGGATGGGATAAACAGTTCAATCTCTGTATTTGCAGACGATACTAAGCTAAGCAGGGCAATAACTTCTCCGCAGGATGTGGAAATCTTGCAAGAAGACCTGAACAAATTAATGGGGTGGGCGACTACATGGCAAATGAGGTTCAATGTAGAAAAATGTAAAATAATGCATTTGGGTGGCAAAAATATGAATGCAATCTATACACTGGGAGGAGAACCTCTGGGGGAATCTAGGATGGAAAAGGACCTGGGGGTCCTAGTAGATGATAGGCTCAGCAATGGCATGCAATGCCAAGCTGCTGCTAATAAAGCAAACAGAATATTGGCATGCATTAAAAGGGGATCAACTCCAGAGATAAAACGATAATTCTCCCGCTCTACAAGACTCTGGTCCGGCCGCACCTGGAGTATGCTGTCCAGTTCTGGGCACCAGTCCTCAGGAGGGATGTACTGGAAATGGAGCGAGTACAAAGAAGGGCAACAAAGCAAATAAAGGGTCTGGAGGATCTTAGTTATGAGGAAAGGTTGCGAGCTCTGAACTTATTCTCTCTGGAGAAGAGATGCTTGAGAGGGGATATGATTTCAATTTACAAATACTGTACTGGTGACCCCACAATAGGGATAAAACTTTTTCGCAGAAGAGAGTTTAATAAGACTCGTGGCCACTCATTACAATTAGAAGAAAAGAGGTTTAACCTTAAACTACGTAGAGGATTCTTTACTGTAAGAGCGGCAAGGATGTGGAATTCCCTTCCACAGGCGGTGGTCTCAGCTGGGAGCATTGATAGCTTCAAGAAACTATTAGATAATCACCTGAATGACCGCAACATACAGGGATATGTAATGAAATACTGACACCTAATCACACACATAGGTTGGACTTGATGGACTTGTGTCTTTTTTCAACCTCACCTACTATGTAACTATGTAACTATGTAACAACAACTAAACATTACATTAACGCTGACAGGGAACCAAATAACACATGATCACATAGAAGGCAGGCAAAGGAACTTCGCACCGTTTACCTGGGCAAGGGACATAGGCCACAGTTTGTGGTATTTCCCACGGAAGTGTGTCGGGTAGAGGACAGGGGGTGTCACTCACTGATACAAAGCCTTTGGGTACTTCAGCAGTGATAACTTGAACTACTCTCTTTAGATTCATTCATTGATTCCACAATAGGAAGCATCTTTTGCTTAACCCTCTAACATTTCTCTAACAGAGGGTTCAACTGTGACTTCAGAAAGCTGAAGAGAGAATTTGTCTTCAGGACCCTGAATTTCCATCTGTAGCACTGACCCCCGAAAGAGCTGTTGGTATTTGATTTGGGTCTGTACTCTGCTATACATCCCTTAAATTTGACTCAGTCCCCTTGACACAGCTGTGATGTAATATATAATTACAATATACCTTTTGCCTTTTACCTTAAACTTCCACTTGCACCTGGTCAGCAACTCAAAGAAGGCAACACTCCAAACAGGAATACTTAAACAAAAGTAATGTTTTACTGTATTTGCTTCAAAAATAATGATAACAGTAGTTGTACTGTCAGACCAACGTAGTGTGACAGCCAACAGATATAACCCATAATAAAATATTACACAAATGTAAAGTGTGTAAATTAGTCTCTTAAGAATGCGTCTAGGGAATGGGACAAATGACGAAGTGAAACTGACTTCACTATGAACACTGCCCCAACCTCAGCACGCCTTGGAAATGTAAAGTAGACAAATGCTATTTTAACAAAGCATAAATCAACCCCTAGGGAGCTCCCACTGCTTTATATTATAGTATTGTTAAAGAGCAATGAAACACAAACCCTTGTGTTTTATGAGACAGTCCTTCTTTTCTTCTTTCTTCTGCTAGCTTTGAGTATAGTGGATTGTAATTCAAAGGTTAACAACTCCCGGATTAAGGCAAATTGAATGTGGAACTAATATTGTGGTACAGCGACACTGCAACTATCTCCAATGCCAATAACACAGTGTCAAAATTATACTGAAGTACAGGCTTGAGGCCTGTTTTGAACTCAGTCTTTGTCCTTTGTGCCTTTCCTCTGTAGGACTACAGATCCCAGCAACACTGTGTTATAAGTGCAGGTGTGTAAAGTGTATCAAAGAAACTTTTGGGCAACAGCCCTCTCACCCAACCGGGTCCTCAAAGTAGAACAGTTCTGCTCCAGTGCACAATGTCCTGTTTCCAGCCAGCCGACACTGTTACGCTGCTCTGCTCCGTTCAGCGAAATGTTCTGGGACTCTCAGATGACTCCGACAGGCTTCTCTGGCTCCTTCCCAGCCTTGCCTTGCTGTCAGTCCAGCTCACTGATGTGTCACAGGATTGCTGATCGGATCACTCTTCTGTGGAGGTAGGCCGTGCTTCGCTGAAGACCTTACACAGATCCTCCCAGGCTGGCCATGCATTTCCAAGAGAGCTAAGATGGTCACGCCGAGTCCTTTTATAGCCTTCCCACAATGCAGTTTAGTTCTCTTGGTGCTCATGGGAGGTCATAGGCATTGTGGGTAGGTCAAGTTAATGTGGAAATGTAAACAAGATAGTCACTTCCTATCATCTTCTCACATTCTCCAGAAAGAAAAATAAAATCAAGTCCATTACAATTTTGGTCGCTAGATGACGCCAAATACTAAGCTATAACATAACATTGAATTATTAAGCAAAAAATGTGACCGCTACACACTCCCCCTGCTTGAACTCTTTGGTCCCCAAAGAGATTAAGATCTTGTTTCATCAAACATTTTTGCCTGTTACATGCTATCAGTTACATGTGGAGAAAACAGGTTAGTAGGATAATAAACAAGTTGCATTTTCATGACCAGAATCCAAGCTCAAATGGCTCAGTTTACAACACAAACTTGACAGAGGAGCCTCCCACCAATTATCTTGTGATGTGAGACTGCTCTGTGTACCCACAGCTGACACCATGGTGTCCGGTACAACTGTATCAAGGGGCGAGATGGGGTTGCTTCTTTCTGACTCAACAATAGAGGGACCAGGCATCTCAACATTTCTTCTGGCAGTAAACTGAGTCCCTTCAGAGCATTCACCCAAGGTATCATAAGTCAGCCTTCTTGGCGGGTGAATTACTCTCTTTGTTCTCTGCACTTTTGGTGTCTCAGGCAAACTGGCATTTTCTTCAAATACTTTCCTGTACTTCGGACTTGATACCAACAGAAAGGTCCTCAGTGTCTGTTTCCAGCAGAGGAGTTTGAGACTCCACTAGATTTCCTGTTGATCTGTCTCTGGATGTAGTCACTACTTCTGGGCAAGTATTACCTTCCTCCATTTCAGACTCCTGTGTCTCAATGCCGGTGGGAGACAAGTTTTCCTCAGAGTATCCAGACAGCGTCACAAATTCTGGGGCATCAGGTCTAAGAGTCCCACTATTTCCACTTCTGGTGTTTCAGATGGCCACAGCCAACTTATCTCCATCTCCTCTTCCTCGCCATCCTCAGTGATTGAGGATTCAGGCTGAGACCTAGTTACTGGTCGATGCATAGCATTGGATGTAGAGGGTAGGTCTGCCTCTAGATTTACCCTGACTGCTTCCGTTAGAGGTAGAAGGGGGTTCCTATGCTAGGTCTTTACTGGCCCAGTGCTCCCTTCCGGCCTGATCTCATACACTGGAAGTTCTGGAAGTTTCCTGCGTTCAGCCAGTTTGGGATACCAAAATTCCTTAGCAGAACTCGGTCACCGGGTTGTAAATCTTGAACCCGTACCTTGAGGTCTTTTTGTTTCTGTAACCTCTGTGGTCTGACGTGACTTGAGCTTTGTCGTAGGCAGTCTTCAGACTCTTCCTCAACCTATCCACATACCCTCGGTAAGAGGTCGCTGAGGTATGATCTAGCCTGGTCCCGAAGGCCAAGTCTACCGGTAGTCTGGCTTCTCTTCCAAACATTAACCGGTAGGGGGAGTATCCTGTTGCATCACACTTTGTACTATTATAGGCATGTACTAATGCAGTGATGTGCCTGCTCATATGCGGTTTTTGTTCAGAAGTCAGGGTTCCCAACATGTTTAAAAGAGTCCGGTTAAACCTCTCCGGCTGAGGGTCTCCTTGTGGATGGTATGGAGTGGTCCTGGATTTCCGGATACCTAGGAGATCCAACAGGCTTTGAATCAGAGTACTCTTGAAGTCCTTCCCCTGATCGAATGAATCCGTTGAGGTAGACCATAATGGACGAAGAACTTTTCCACCAGAACCTTCGCCACTGTAGATGCCTGTTGGTCTTTGGTAGGGAATGCCTGGGCATAACGGGTGAAATGATCGGTGACTATTAGAATGTTCCCTTTTCCACTTAGGTCGGATTCTACACACAGGAAATCTATACAGACCAGCACCATTAGTCCTTGGCTCTCCAAATGACCCATTTGGTCAGCCTTCTGAGGCAAGGTCTTCCTCTGTAAACAGCGGAGGCATGAATGACAGTAGCCTTCTACTTCGGTCCTCATGTAGGGCCAGTAAAACCTATCCCTCACCAGCTGGAAAGTCCTTTCTGCTCCCAAATGGCCATGATGATCATACAGAGCAATCAGTACCTTCTCTCTGTGTTTCTCAGGCAGGAGTAGTTGCCACTTCTCTTCACAGTTGTCAGAGGGGCCCCTTCGGTAGACCACCCCTTGTCTCAACTGTAATCACTCCCACTCCTTGTGTAAGAGGCGAGCTTCCTTTTTAGTGCTCTTGAGAAGTAGGTGCGGGTGTTTGCTCTCCAAAGCCTTCAGTGTCAGACTACAAAGCTGGTCTTCCTGTTGATCTAACCGAAGATCCCTCCTGGACAGCTTTGGTAATCCCTCTTCTGCAATCTGAGTGACATTACAATAACACTTGGGCAGCGGACACTCCAACTTCTTCAGCTCTGGCCCCACCTTTACTTTGCTGTTGTGCTCCATCACAAAGGGCTCTCACTCCTTCTAGGGTGAGTTGGGTCCATTCTTCTGGTTGACCCTGGAAGCAGTGAGGTCGTCTTGATACTGCATCCGCATCTCTATTTCCAATTCCTAGTCTGTACTTCAAGCTGAATGTGAAAGCTGAGAGTGCAGCCAACCACCTATGGCCGGTGGCCTCCAACTTTGCTGTGATGAGCAAGTAAGTGAGGGGATTATTGTCCGTCTTGACCACAAACTCTGCACCATACAGGTAATCCTTGAGTTTATCTACCACAGCCCATTTTAAAGCCAGGAATTCCAGTTTGTGAGTGGGATAGTTCCTCTCAGCGGTGACTAGACTTCTGCTCACATAGGCAATGGGCCTCAGTTGTCCATCATGTTCCTGATAAAGCACTCCGCCCAGCCCGTTTCAGCTGGCATCTACATTCTTCTTGGATGGACTCTTTCTTCTTCCTGGGGCCTTCCTTTGGCTTCCCCGAGCCTTCTGAGTCCGAGCCAGTTCCTTCTTGATTCCTCAACAGCTCGGTGAGTGGGTGGACTATCTTAGCAAATCCTTCCACAAACCGTCTGTAATAAGACCAGAACCCTAGAAGGGACCTAAGTTCAGTAACATTAGTCGGTCTAGTTCAAGAGGTGACGGCCTCCAATTTCTGTGGGTCTGTAGCCACCCCTTCAGCGGACACAATGTGGCCCAAGTAGTTCAATGAAGGTTGGTAAAAATGGCACTTCCCCAGGGAGAGCTTCAGGCCTTCATCATGGAGTCTCTTCAGGACTTTCTCCAGGCACTCTTCATGCTCCTCCAGTGTTCGGCCAAACACTATGACATCATCTAAATAGCCCAACAGCTTGATTAGGTTCATGTCACCCACTGTCTACTCCATTAATCACTGGAAGGTTGCTGGGGCCCCAGACAGACCTTGAGGCATTTGATTAAACTCGAAGGATCCTACAGGGGTAATAAATGCGGCCTTCTCTCTATCTTCAGGGCACATGGGGATCTGATAGTACCCACTTTTAAGGTCTAACACGCTGAACCACTTTGCTCCTGTTAGGCTCTGTAGAGCATCCTCTATCCGAGGTGTGGTGCATTGATCTGGAATGGTCCTCCTGTTTAGTGTTTGACCATTCTTTTTCCTTACAACCACTATGGGAGAGGCATATGGACTCCGGGACTCTCGGATAATCCCCATCCTTTTCAGCTCAGCCAGCTGCTCCCGTAGGTCTTCCAGATCTCCCAATGGGATCCGCCTTGCAAGCAGATTTTGTGTTCGCCACTCTTTGCAAGCCCCACATTGAACTCACTTTTTGAGAAGGCAGTTCTCCATCTCAGGAGCTGGTTCTTGGCTCTTTCCATCCAGGCAGGTGTAAGAGGTATGTTCTTTGGGTAGAGCTCTTCCAGGGGAATCTCTCCATCTTGTTCTCCCATGATGCCATACGGTGAGACTAGGGTTGCTTGACTGACCTGTCCCAGCAGCACTCTGGCAGGCACCTTCACAGGTAAAGCTGTTGTGTTGTGAACACTGACCGAGACTCTTCCTTTACTTCTCTTCAGTGCCTTGGCTTACAACACTTCAGGGATAACTTCCAGGCCCTTGTCTTCTTTCTGCCTGTCCGTCTCAAGGACGATGAAGGGACCGGGCTGTCTTCAACTTAGCTTGATAGAGGCTTTTAGGCAGACTACTTCACCTGGTTGTACCAGCTTTTCACTCTTGTCTAGACGCCAGATTTTTCCCACTCCTTCAGGTGGGGCCTTCTATTCCTGCACAAGATCTTTGTACACATGTGCTAGCATAGGGTGCACACTCTTGGCTGGGGTGCTCTTCTCCTGCACAAGTGGTGTGAGCAGTCTTCTTACCGGATCAGTGTTGGTCCCAATAATGAGGGAACTTCTATCAGCCCCTGGAGGGCGAGGACACACCACTGCCAAGGTGTCAAAGGTTTCGGCCTTCCCCGCCACGCTCGGGTCAAAGGTAAGTCTGATGGGTAGGTAGCCATCATAGGGGAAGCTCTGAGTCCCAATGCCCCATATTTGCAGTTCTTCTAACTTCTGCAGTTGCAAGTGTTTGAGGTACCTGTCGTAGAAGTCTCTGTAAAGGAGAGTCACTTGAGCCCCAGTATCCAGGAGACCTCTGGTGTAGATTCCCTCCACCTGAATGGGAACATCGGGAAAAGGTCCCACTAATCTGGGTGGTAATTTAATGGGGGTAGCCGGTTTGACCTGTTTAGTGACCTTGACCTGCACTCCTCTCTTGCGGGGCTTCGAGTTCCGCATGGCTTCCTGTGTAACCTTCTGGGTCTAGCGTGTATTAACTCCCCCTCTTTTAGTAGTCTGAGTGCAAAAGAGTGAGGTGCTGGGTTGCTTTGGGATGATCACGGGAGCCTTCTCTGTGAGTTTTGACCCCTCCCGTGGTCTCTTTACTTCATTGTGTTTTTTGGAGTTAGCTGACACAACAGGGCACCCGGCTGACTCCTTCACCGGGGCCCTCTGAAGTTTCGGCTTTTGGCGTGATGCCTCAGGCTTCACTGGACTTGGGCACACTCGCCGATAATGTCTGGCTTCTCCACAATTGAAGCAGACTTCATCGCTCACTGGCCTCTGGTTCGAGCCAGTGGATTTACTCTGAGGTGCTCTGGTCACAGTCTCTCCTTCTGTGGTTGCCTCAGAGAATTTTGCCATTAATGTGGTCATCATCTCCATCACTTGTGCCATTTGAGATTTCAAAGTGGCAATTTCAGAGTCTTGTTCCACTGCCCTTGCAGGCCTGATTTCAACTAGAGATGCATAGGATGGGTGAACAGTCGCTTGCTGATCATCTAACATGGCTTCTTCATCTCTTACTACTCTGATGAGATCAGGGTATTTGAGTGACATGACTGCCACGGTGGTTTTCAAATGGAGCCAAACTGGATCAGAACATAGAGCCCCCTTCAGGATTTGCTGTATTTGGGCTTGATCTATGGCAGAGGGCCTCATCCCTTTCTTTAACACAATCTGGTATAACATCTTATTTAGTCTGATATATTCAGAAAGGCGCTCTCCTTGGCGTTGGAGGGTATGCTCAGACTGGTAGATTAAATCAGCTGCCTTTTCCAGCCACCCGAACTCCTCTTGTAGCATAACCAAGTAATCGTAGGCTGTACAGGTGGTATTACTGAACCTCAGGTTCCTGACAGCCTCTACAGCAGCTCCTCGCAGACTTTCATTGATGCGCTGTTTCTTTTGGGCTTCTGGCAGCTCCCACTCTTCCAGAGCCCGCATGGCTTGCTCTAGCCATACATCAAATTCTTTTTCTCCAGCCAGCACAGGCTGTTCTCCTGAAAAAATTCTCAGCTTCCTATACCCAGTTTCTGTGCATACCGTGTTGTTCTTCTGGCACTTTGACACAAAGTCTCCCAAAGCTGCAAGGAGTTCTGGCCCGATCATGGCCAGAGACGCCGGGGGAGGGACTGTTCCTCTAGCTGTGTCCAAGTGGGGAGCACTGATGGAATCCTCAACTGAGATTTTTGGGTGTACTATGTAAAACCTTATTTTGTTTCCCAGCTGTACACTTCTGCCTTTGAAGCTCTCTGGTACTCCCTCTCTCCAATCCCACAGTGCATAAGTGCGAGAAGTCTCTTCATGGTTTGATGGCAATCACCCATGCTTTTCTATCTGGGAATAATGTCTTTCAAATTTGACTGATCTGTTCTTTTTCCCAGGCCTCACTAGGGAGCTCAATCGCCACGCTCGCTTCTGAGCGGGCACCTTCTGCTGTGCACCACTGGACCACAGTAGAAGGGTCCATACTGCTGCCAAGGGGAAGGGCTTGCTTGCAGAGTAACAGTAATCCCAGACGAGCCCCCACATGTAGCACTGACCCCCGAAGGAGCTGCTGGCATTTGATTTGGGTCTGTACTCTGCTATACACCCCTTAAATTTGACTTAGTCCCCTTGACTCAGCGGTGATGTAATATGAGTGTGTGGTAAAACTTAAAGAAAATCTCCCAATATATAATTACAATATACCTTTTGTCTTTACCTTAAACTTCCCCTTGTACCTGGTCAGCAACTCAAAGAAGGCAACACTCCAAACAGGAATTCTTAAACAAAAGTAATGTTTTACTTTATTTGCTTCAAAAATAATGATAACCGTAAGTGTACTGTCAGACCATTGTAGTGTGACAGCCAACAGATTTAACCCACAATAAAATATTACACGAATGTAAAGTGTGTAAATTAGTCTCTTAACAATGCATCTAGGGAATGGGACAAATGACGGAGTGAAACTGACTTCACTATGAACACTGCCCCAACCTCAGCACACCTTGTAAATGTAAAGTAGACAAATGCTATTTGAACAAAGCATAAATCAACCCCTAGGGAGCTCTCACTGCTTTATCGTTAAAGAGCAATGAAACACAAACCCTTGTGTTTTATCAGACAGTCCTTCTTTTCTTCTTTCTTCTGCTAGCTATGAGTATAGTGGATTGTAATCCAAAGGTTAACAACTCCTGGATTAAGGCAAATTGAATATGGAACTAATATTGTAGTACAGCGACACTGCAACTATCTCCAATGCCAGTAACACTGTCAAAATTATACTGAAGTACAGGCTTGAGGCCTGTTTTGAACTCAGTCTTTGTCCTTTGTGCCTTTCCTCTGTAGGACTACAGATCCCAGCAACACTGTGTTATAAGTGCAGGTTTGTAAAGTGTATCAAAGAAACTTTTGGGCAACAGCCCTCTCACCCAACCGTGTCCTCAAAGTTGAACAGTTCTGCTCCGGTGCACAATGTCCTGTTTCCAGCCAGCTGACACTGTTACGCTGCTCCGCTCCGTTCAGTGAAATGTTCTGGGACTCTCAGATGACTCCGACAGGCTTCTCTGGCTCCTTCCAAGTCTTGCCTCGCCATCAGTCCAGCTCACTGATGTCACAGGATCACTGATCAGATCACTCTTCTGTGGAGGTAGGCCGCGCTTCGCTGAAGACCTCACACAGATCCTCCCAGGCTGGCCATGCGTTTCCAAGAGAGCTAAGAAGGCCGCGCCAAGTCCTTTTATAGCCTTCCCACAATGCAATTCAGTTCTCTTGGTGCTCATGGGAGGTCATAGGAATTGTGGGTAGGTCAAGTTAATGTGGAAATGTAAACAAGATAGTCACTTCCTATCATCTTCTCACATTCTCCAGAAAGAAAAATAAAATCAAGTCCATTACAATTTTGGTCGCTAGATGGCACCAAATACTAAGCTATAACATAACATTGAATAATTAAGCAAAAAATGTGAGCGCTACACATCTTTTCCTCATGTCCACAGGATACCTCTTCTGGCTGAGACACGTTCCGTGTTGAGGCCTTTTTCTGTTGAAGCAGACACTGGCTCACTGGCTGCAACTGGAGGTGCACACCAGGAACGTGCGGTAAGGTCAGTGGCTGGTGAGGCATTGGCTAGTATCAGAGACAGATACACACAGGTTACATACTTAATTATTGTGTTATGACATAATATGGCATAATAATATATATATAATAATATATGATTTAGCTTGATAAAACAGTACCTTTTCAGCAGGCAGCACATTCTCATTCTCCCTCTTAAATGTGTAACAAAAACATGAGATTATGGGTAAAAATGATATACCCAAAAACCCATGCTTTTTCCTTCTAGTTAAGAGGGCTGGGCTGGAATGGAACATTTGTCTTTTAGACACACGCCCCCTTCTATGACACTGCAGTGAGAGGAGAGCCTCAACTGCAACCTTTTTTTTGGACAGCTTGTTCCAATGGTGCTTTACCATTGGTCCAAGGCTCCAAGCTGTCCATTAGGCTCAGTGCTTCTGACAAGAAGTGAGAGGCACTGTGAGCTCATCCTTTCAGTCTGCTGCAAACAGAGTGTGCCAGCGTGTATTTAAACTGGCTACTCTGTATGTAGCTTCTGACAGGCTGCACAAGAAGCCCCGTATCTCTAGAACTATAGGTGTCAGGAGCCCCAAATTTTGACCAGTGGTGGGGTAGGGCTTCAGCTACCTAGCCCCCAAATCTCTGTGACCCCAGGTTGCCAAGCTACGATCCTCGAAGCTCAATCTTATTTTTTTTATGTTTATGGCTCTGCCTCACTTGCCCCCCTCCAACTGCACGTCCCTGCACACTCTCTGGCAATGAATCACATATGGAGGCAACAGGGGCTAACAGCCGTTTCACAAGATCTGTGTTTGTTCCCACAATCAAATAACTTCCTACGGACCCTGGTGACTAAGAACACACAATGGCCAGTGTGTCAAAGTTTCTGAGGCTGTCCAACCATTACCGGACAAAATGATAACTTGATTTGAAGGTAACCATCACAGTGGTTATTCTCCATTCTGATACCCTGGATCTATATGTCTTTCAACCTCTACGGGAGTATGTACGTCAGATATTTTTCATAAAAGTCTCTAATCAGCAAAGTAACTTGAGCACCTAAGTCAAGATGGGCTCTTGTGTAAATTCCTTCAACTAAAACAGGCACTACAGACGAGGGGCCTAACAACTTGATAGGAAGTTTGATAGAAGCACTTGAAGTAGCAGGTTTGGCTGGCTGGACTCACATCTCTTATCTCCTACAGTGTCCAAAGTTATGTTTCTGGTGAGATTTTGGAGGTTGGTGGACATTCCTCCCTTGAACGGAATAAGTTGATACAACTGCAGGTGTCTTCAGTTGTTTCTTTATAGTATCAGAAAAGGTTCTTCTTGAAAACCAAAGCCTTCTCTTCACTTTTGCGTCACATATTGACTGGGAGCTAGCTGAAGTAACTGAGTTGGTATGGCACCTGCCTGGTGATTTTATGCGGCGCTCTCCGAAAAAGCTGAGCTGGCCTGGAGCTCGACTGATTCCTTCACCCGAGACCTTCCGAAAGCTGAGCTGGCCTGGCACCCACCTTAATCCTTCACCAAGGGCCCTCCAATTTTTCTCTGTGACTTCCGCCAGCCTTCTATCTTCTTCAACGGACTTGGGCATTCTTGTTGGTAATGAACTACACCTTCACAACTGTATCAGATCATTGAACCTGAGAATTTCTTTGCTAGAATGATATGTGATATCTCTTCACGTTGCACCATGGCTCTTTTTGTTAGCTGGGTCAATATCTCCATAATCTGGAACATCTGTGTCTTCAATGTGGCTATTTCAAACTGCTCTGATTCTTTGCACAACCAGTAGGTGGTGATTGGGTTCATCTTGACGACTTGACTGACTTGGCTCATTGGCATGGCCATCACACTGTAAGAGGGGTCAGAAGGTGTCCCGGACAAGTCCCCCTATGTAGCGCTACCCCCGCAGGAGCCACTGGTATTTTTATTGGGTCCCTTCTGCCCTGCACCTTTTAGGATTCGCCCCTTTCCTGGACCCGAGAACACTGACACACCTTGAAGGTTTAAATAGGCTATATTTAATGGCAAAGCCCAAGAAAGGAATGGGTTAATTAATGACAATTTACAATATAGGCACCTTGTTAAGTGACACAATTCACAGGGTGTCACTGTTCGTTCTCCACACCTGCCTGGCAATCATCTGGTGCACAAACGTGCAGTAGGTTGGGTTCTAGTGAGCAATACTGGCTTGTAAATGCATATTAATGACAATCTAACACAGTACAGCAATACAAATGGCATTTGCAAAGGCAATACAGCGTACCTACTACCTAATGCAGAGTTGCCCTGACTAACCACTGACCAGTGGGACTATGTAGGGAGTCTGCCAGCGATGGGGCCCATGCATGGCAGTGCTCACTAAAGTAAACAAGATGGTGGCTGGAAGCCTCTTGCCACAGATGACTGATTCTAGCCCTGAGGGGTTCCTCTGTGGCTGGTGAAAGGGTGCTTCCTCTTGAGTCAGCTCTCTGCAGCTTAACCAGGTAGCTGGAACACGGGGTCACTGTGAGCAACTGGAACTCACTGGAATGGTAGCTCCTTCCTCACTGCATTAGGTAGTGTTCAGCATAGCAGCAGCCCACAGCCTGGTCCCTGCACACAGTTTTGCATGTTATTCAGGTGCAGCATACTTTTCCTGGCAGAACAAATCCTCTGGCAACAGCATGTGGTCAACAGGACACAACAACAGTCCTGTGGCTTCTCAGCCCTGAGCCCTGTAACACACGCTTCCAGGCTAACATTCTCTGGGCACACACAGCACAGTTCAGCTCCCAGGCTCTGTAATAGCAGTCACAGAAAGTTCTCAGTTCTGTTTCTCTACTCACAGAACATTCCCGGGGATATATTGTACTGGCCAGGCACTCCTGTTCCCCGTGTGGTTCTCGGGTTTTCGAAATGGGTCCCAGAGCCCTCTAATCATATGCCACATGGATCTCCTTCTTCTCTCCATGGTGGGGCTGAAAAACATCCCATAGCCAATTAGGAACCAGCCTGGCTTAAGCAGCTAATCAGGAGTTCTCCTTCCCCAGGGTTGCTAGGGGCAGGTCCTCTTCAGCTGTAGCAACAGCCAGTCAGGGCACAGTGCAGCCCCCTCTCTCCCTGCAGCTGTCCATCACAGGAGAGAAGAAAAAAAAGTCCTTTTTGTGTTTATTTTGTCAACACTGCTGGGAAAAAATTTTAAAGAGTCCAGCCCAGTGCTACATTTGTAAAATATAGAAATGTGCTTTATAATATATACAGCATTGTACTTAATCAACCGTGTTTTAAAAAATCTATATACGTAAGATTTCCTAACAAATGAAATACAGACTGTGAAAAATGCTGTTTCCAGGGAAATACAAATTATACCATTCTTAATTAGTTAAATAACCGTTTAGTTTCTTGCTAACCATAATGTGGATCAATTTAGCTGTTGCTTAAGACTCGGAAAAGACATAAAAGGTTAATGCCATTCCCAATCAGTCACAGGATAAATGAATGGCTATAAAATTTCAGATGAACATGCAGAAAAACTTAAAAGTTACAATCCCTCCGCTGTTGCTTTAAGATACAAATGAAAACCATACTGATTGAATTAACTTGATACATTTTGAGCAATGAGCAATCACTGGCTGCAAGAACATGCCATGTAGATGTCAAAATTCTGTGAATTATTTTCATTCTAACCACCCCTTCAAATTCCTCAACAAACACACCAAATATTTGCCTTTTGCAGAAAATTGGGCAGTCGTGCCTCGATAATTGCTGCAATAGGAAAAAGTCCAGCCTCACTGGCACAGTTGCTACAACTTTTAGCAACTTTGGAGAAGAGGGTATATTACTTCACTGCATCTGCAACTGATTAACATTTCTGTGCAATGTTTCAAGGATTCTGATTACATACATGGTGCCCCAACCATTCAGTATGTCCATAGAGAGCTGGGATTAAATGCCTGCTTTGCTAGTCTTTATCAAAGAAAGAATTTTTTTTTAACATTTTGTCGCTTTTGATTCCAGTATGTAAAACTTTGGAGAATACATTTCTCTTTCAGTATTTTTTTCTTTAAGAAACTAAAACCTGTAACAAAAAGTGTTATATTGTGTAATGGCCTCTAGAGGGAGACATTAGTATTACAGTAGAAAGAATTTAAGAAAAGTTAGTTAATGATCCAACAATTTGCAAATGCTCCCACTTTGTGCTTTTAAGGTGTTTAAATGTTTTTGTTTTGTTTTTTGTGTAAAATTTTTTCTGCTGAGTTCCCAAATTTCTATCTTTTTTTACTTGATTTTATGTATAGAAACTATAGATGGAAACATTATGGGGGAACATTGTTTTGCCAAGGACATTGCTAGATTTTTTGGTTTCACAAGTTTTTTTTTACGTTCTATTTTTTTTTCTTTATTGGGTGTTGTATTAGGGATCTTGAACATATAGGGAGCTGACAGCATAATAACAACAATTTAAATTTTTTTTTTTTTTTATTTCTTTGCAGCCGGATATCACAAAAGGCAAAGATGACATAGAGCATTTATTTATTTTCATCCAATCCAATTTGTGATATGTTTCAGTAGGGTGCATCCTTGAGGAAGGTGGTCTGCACTCCACCGAAGCTTTGGATCAAAATAAATTCTCTGGATGTCACTTTTTCACATTTTGTGAAGTTCCGCTGATTGCTCACCTTTAAATTCTTAAACAGCCTTTAACATTTTCCTCCATATTTACAGCAATTATTAGGTTAACCTGATACAAAACACAGGAACAAACAGCATTAAATGCCTTCAGGAGAAGGTATTTACCCAAATTGAGAAACCCGGGTGTAATAAGACAAGGTGAATCCAAAGTCTTTATTGTTCAACTGGTTACAATAAGCAGGACCACACCATCCCTCGTCATCATGGCAAAATATTAAGTGGACTGAAAAGTACTCCTAAGTTGCCTAATCTACAGGCAGAGAATGTTATAGCAACAGTCAGTGCTGGTGTTCACAGTAGAAGTAGCAAGGAACTGTCTCAGGGAACTGTTTTTTGGCGAGAGACCAGCATCACTTTTGGATCATCTTTTTTTTTTCTTATGTCGGGCATCAATACTTGTGATTGACAATGGATTGACACTGTGGGACATTTTGGGGGATTTTCATTTTTTAAAAATAAAGGACTTGTGAAATGTCTGGGTGTTATTATTTACTCTTTCCTTTTTTGTGAATAAGTAGCCCATTACTCATTCCCATGTGAGGGTGGAAGTATCTTGGGTCTCCCTTATTTTTAAAGTAGACTTCCAGATTCTGATCAGCCCAATACCTGCAGACCCCCACATCCCCTGGGGCAGGGTTCTGGGAAGAGGTCATTGTCTTCATTAATATAAGGACAAGATGCTTTGCCGTGGGCAAGTGGCCTGTTATGTTTCTGGAAGGCATGCTCCTCCAACCCCCCTCCTGGCCTGCCAGTCTACATGCTCAGATCAAGAGTCTGGAATTAGCTTTGGGGAGGAACTCAGACTTTTTTTTTAAATGGAGTTCACCCTTAAAATCCATACCAGATCCAAAGTGTTTGATATAAGTTTTTTTTTCATGAGGGTCTCCAATGCTTTTTTTCATTCTTACTGTAATATGTACTACAGCAAAAGTAATATTTACAAAGAAAAAAACACATTTAAATTGGCAGTAAATGACATTTCAGGCTTTTTTATTTTTTAGAAATGGCATGGGGACCCCCCTTTCCCCCCAAAAAAAGTTCCCTCTATTTGCTTACCAGACCCTTAAGCACTACTTAAACACTTGCTGACCACCCATTGCAGATTTACTGATACAGTACAGGGCAGCTATTTTGTGCAGAATCATGTATATATAAACATCCCCCTGACAGTGGGGATGTGATGAGTTTTCTTTCCCTGCTAAGCAGGGAATAAAATCCATCACATCCCTTAGTGAAAGCTGCAACCATAGTACACAAAAACACTGGTTAGGCACACAATCGCCCTAGATGTTTAACCCCTTCTCAGCCAGTGTCATTAGTACAGTGACAGTGCATATTTTTAGTAGGAGTCAAGCGATTGTTAGAGGAGATGATTGTTAGGCCCAATATTCACACTTTTTCAAATAATCGGTATTGGTCAGAAACCTACCAATATTACCGATATTGGTCAGACCTCCCCCTGTCCCCGCATGGCACTTGCTGCAGTCTCTGACAAGCTGCTCTGCCTCTACAGCCCGGCCGCGAAGGCTGCTCCGTCAGCCTTGCGGCAGGCAGCAGAGATATGACATCATCTCTCACCGCCCACCTCGCATCACTGCTGTTCCGCCCCTGCAGCAGGGCCACGAAGGCTGCTCTTGACAGAGCTGCAGCCACGGGCGAGCAGAGAGATAGTTATCTCTCACTGCCTGCCTGCCCGCAACTGGAAGTTTACCCGGTCAGGCACGCTGCAAATGGGTGGCCGATGACAGTGGCAAGTGGCATGCTGCATCTGGGTGGCAGATGACGGTGACAAGCTGCATATGGGTGGCAGGCGACGGTGACAAGCTGCATATGGGTGGCGGATGACAGTGGCAAGGGACATGCTGCATCTGCAGATGACGGTGACAAGCTGCATATGGGTGGCAGGTGATGCTGGCAATCTGCATATGGGTGGCAGATGAAAGTGGCAAGTGACATGCTGCATCTGGGTGGCAGGTGATGGTGACAAGCTGCATATGGATGGCAGATGATAGTGGCAAGTTACACGCTGCATCTGGGTGGCAGGTGATGGTGGCAAGTGACATGCTGCATCTGGTGGCAGGTGGCTTTATGCACTTTAATGTTGTTCTACTTAACTGGGAATATTGAAGAAATTGTGTAGCATTTCAGTAGTGACTAAAATTTAATTTCATATCAGTGTGACGTTTATAGGTTTTTATGCCATTTTGTATGTTTTGGGAAGCCATTTAATAAGTTATTATTTTTCAAGCACTTTATTTTTCCCAGTTATTTACTTTTAATGTTTAAACTTGTAAGTTTATACCAGATTTGTGTAGAAATTGTGTTGATTTTTCAAAATTTTAAATGTACAGAATATCTGCACCTGTTATTGGCTATCAGCCTGAAAGGTGGACGATAATCGGTATCGGCCCTGAAAAAACTATATCGGTCCATTCCTAATTTTTAGCACTGATCACTGTATTACTGTCACCAGTTCCCACAAAGTGTCAAAAGTGTCAGTTAGTGTCAGATTGTCACAGTTATTGCAGTCTCGCTATAAGTTGCTGATTGTCGCCATTACTAGTAAAAAAAAATTACTAGGAAAATAAAAATTCCAGTGTATATACACTGTAGATTGTAGACGCTATAACTTTTGCCCAAACCAATCAATATACGCTTATTGGGATTTTTTTACCAAAAATATGTAGCAGAATACATTTTGGCCTAAATTTATGAAGACAATTGATTTCTAAAAAATTTTTTCTAAATTGTTGGCCTTTTTTTGTTTAAAGCGCAAAAAATAAAAAACACAGCGGTGATCAAATACCACCAGAAGACAGCTCTATTTCTGGGACCAAAAGGCGTGGCTTTTTTTTCAGCGGGAACGCGGGGGAACCCAATTCCGGCAAAAAATTATCACTTTATTACAAAGGCACCCTTAATGATAAAGTAGCTTTACTTCAGCTCCAGAGGCAGCGAGTCATAGAAAGAATAACACAGTACAGTGATCCAGTTTGTCTCACAGGAAGCTGCTGTGCATGGGAGAGGCCCCACCAAGGAGAGGACCTGCTGCAAACTACCATTGACAGGAGACCAGGAAGAAGGGAGTGCTGTATTGTGTTTCAGGGGCTCTGCCCCTATTTCTGTATAGCTGGCAGTAGTGGATTCTAATATGAATATGATTTAACGGCAAGGATTATTCCAGTGTAAGACATTGACACATGTATATACGTACAGTGCTTATATTTTAAACAAGCAATTTAAGTAAAAATTATTTTTCTAGGTCCCCTAAATGGAATTAACTTTGAAACTCATAGCTATTACCAGCCAAAAATAGTGGCCTTTTAACCACTTGCCAACCGCCTCACGATGATATACATCGGCAGAATGGCACGGGCAGGCAGAATCACGTACCTGTACGTGATCTGCCTCCCGCAGGCGGGAGGTCCGATCAGACCCCCCCCCGGTGCCCGAGGCAGCCGACATTTCTTCGCAGGCGATGAGAGGTGAGGGGGAGGCCATCCATTCGTGGCCACCCCCTCCCGATCGCTCCCGGCGAAGGAAAATCCTTCCTCTGCCTCTGTAATGTAAACAGAGGGAGAGGAAGTGATGTCATCCCTCCTCGAGCCGGTCTTTTCGTTCCGGCGCCGAGGAGAGAAGGCATCACTACACCAACACTACACTAACAGTAGAACACACTAGGCACACTTTTCACCCCCCATCACCCCCCGATCACCCCCCTTGTACCCCCTGTCACACTGACACCAATAGCAGTTTTTTGTTTTTGCATTGGTGTCAGTTTGTGACAGTTATAAGTGTTAGGGCAGGTAGGGTTAGCCCCCTTTAGGTCAGGTGTACCCCCTTTAGGTCCAGGGTACCCCTCTAACCCCCCCTAATAAAGGTTAACCCCTTTATCACTGCCCGTCGCCAGTGTCACTAAGCAATCGTTTTTCTGATCGCTGTATTAGTGACACAGGTGACGCTAGTTAGGGAGGTAAGTATATAGGTTCGTTGTCAGTGTTTTTTAGCGACAGGGACCCCCATATACTACCTACTAAAGGTTTTAACCCCCTGATTGCCCCCTAGTTAACCCTTTCAGCAGCGTTCACCGTATAAGTGTTACGGGTGACGCTGGTTAGTTAGTTTGTTTTTTATAGTTTATTACAGTTTTAGGGCACCCGCCGTTTATTACCTTATAAAGGTTTAACCCCCTAATTGCCCGGCGGTGATATAAGTTACGTTTTTAGGGTCAGATAAGGTCTGCGTCGCCCCGGGCAGCGTCAGTTTAGCGCCAGTACCGCTAACACCCACGCACGCAGCATACACCTCCCTTAGTGCTATAGTATTTGAACGGATCCATATCTAATCCGATCAGATCTATACTAGCATCCCCAGCAGTTTAGGGTTCCCAAAAACGCAGTGTTATCCCCCTACACACGGTCGGACTTTGTTTGGACAATCCGACAACAAAATCCTAGGATTTTTTCCGACGGATGTTGGCTCAAACTTGTCTTGCATACACACGGTCACACAAAGTTGTCATAAAATCCGATCGTTCTAAACGCGGTGACGTAAAACACGTACGTCGGGACTATAAATGGGGCAGTGGCCAATAGCTTTCATCTCTTTATTTATTCTGAGCATGTGTGGCACTTTGTCCGTCGGATTTGTGTACACACGATCGGAATTTCCGACAACGGATTTTGTTGTTGGAAAATTTTATATCCTGCTCTCAAACTTTGTGTGTCGGAAAATCCGATGGAAAATGTGTGATGGAGCCTACACACGGTCGGAATTTCCGACAACAAGGTCCTATCACACATTTTCCGTCGGAAAATCCGACCGTGTGTACGGGGCATTAGCGGGATCAGCCCAGATAACTGCTAGCACCTGCGTTTTGCCCTTCAGCCCAGCCCTGCCCAGCCCACCCAAGTGCAGTATCGATCGATCACTGACACTTACAAAACACTAAGCACACATAACTGCAGCGTTCGCAGAGTCAGGCCTGATCCCAACAGTTTTTTGGTAGCGTTT
Organism: Aquarana catesbeiana; assembly: GCF_042186555.1. Lineage (NCBI taxonomy): Eukaryota > Metazoa > Chordata > Amphibia > Anura > Ranidae > Aquarana > Aquarana catesbeiana. The sequence continues at coordinate 216,448,607 of NC_133328.1, read as the reverse complement.
TGAATCAGTCGCTAACAGTCAGGAGCTTTTTTGCCTGTGAGTCTCACTACTGTACCACTAAATTTAGAGCCCAAAATGGCAAATCGAAGGTACACTAGTGAAGAGGCCTACATGTTTCCGAGCATGACAGATAGTGAAGAGGAAGTCACTCATCTGTCATATTCAGGCTCAGAATACGATCCTGTAGAGGACAGCGGCTCCATGACAGATAGCTCTGACGACGGAGTTGTGGTCCCTGCTAAGGTCAGGCGTACCAGACCCCAATCTTCTTCTTCTGTCCTTGAAGTGCAAGAACCGCAGGTCCCTCGTATGGAGCAGAGAAGTACTAGCGCTGCTATTCCATCTGGTGAACTGGCAAGCACCAGTGGCCCAGTACACCTTGGTCGTATATCCAGCACTGCAGTATCACGTGGTGACGTGGCGAGTCTCATAAGTGCAGTTCAAGCTGGCGAGGTGGCAAGCACTAGTAGTGTCCCGCTACCACCAATAAGACAAACACAGGCCCGTCGTGCCCATAGTGCCCTTCCTGCTGCATTCGCCAATCCGAATTGGGTACCTACCACTTCTGCAGCACCCGTACTTCCCCCATTCACTGGCCAACCCGGAATTTAGGTGGAAACAGTTGATTTTACGCCACTGGATTTTTATTCGCTGTTTTTCACCGAATGACAATGAACTCTGTCGTCCTCGTGGAGACCCTGGATACGATCGGCTCTACAAAATTCAGCCCCTCGTAAACCACTTCAACCAACGTTTTCAACTTGTTTACTCCCCACCAAGTTGTCTGCGTTGATGAGTCCCTGATTAAATTTTCTGGCCGCTTATCATTCAAACAGTACCTTCCCAGCAAGCGTGCCAGATACGGGGTCAAGATGTATAAGCTCTGTGACAGGGCCACAGGCTATACATGTAGTTTTATGGTTTACGAGGGCAAAGATAGTCATGTAGAGCCGACAAACTGCCCTGACTACATATGAAGCGCTGGCAAGATAGTGTGGGACTTTGTGTCACCCTTATTCGGAAAGGGGTACCACTTGTACGTGGACAATTATTACACGAGCGTGCCACTTTTTAGTCACCTTTTTGATCATCAGATTGGAGCATGTGGCACCGTGCAACCTAATCGCTGGGGCTTTCCCCAGCGGCTTGTAGATTCCCGTCTTAGGCCGGGGGAGAGAGCCTGCTTACAGTGTAATAATTTGCTCGCTATGAAGTGGAGGGACAATAAGAATGTTTTCGTTCTTATCTCCCTTCATGCAGACACGACGGTCCAAATTACTACGGCGACTGATGTTGTGGAGAAACCCCTCTGTGTTCACGAATATATAACCAAAATATGGGAGGGGTGGACCTCAACGACCAGTTGTTGGCGCTGTACCTAGTTGCCCGTAAGGCCAGACGCTGGTACAAAAAAGTGTCTGTTTATTTATTTCAATTGGCTTTGCTGAACGCTCATGTGCTATACAGAGCTTCAGGACGGACTGGATCCTTCCTTAAATTCCAGGAAGGGATCGTCAGAGCCCTTCTGTTTACAGACGTGCTCCACCTCACCTTCCCCAACCAAATGCAGTAAGCCGGCTGCATGAGAGGCATTTTCCTTATGTCCTCTCGAGTACCCCTACCCAACAAGCCCCCCAAAGAAGATGTCGTGTCTGTAGCAAGCGTGGATTTAGGCGTGACACCCGGTATTATTGTCCCTCCTGTCCTGACAATCCTGGTCTATGCATTGGTGAATGTTTTGAACGCTACCATACACTAGTTGAGTTTTAGCGTAGGGTACAACATTGCACAGACTAGGACACACTTTCACAGGGTCTCCCAAGATGCCATCGCATTTTGAGAGACCCAAACCTGGTACCAGTTAAAAAAGTTAAAGTTACTAAAAAAAGTGTAAAAAAAAAATAAAATAAATAAAAACACAAAAAATAAAATAAAAAAAACAAAAATAGTTGTCGTTTTATTGTTCTCTCTCTCTCTATTCTCTCTCTATTGTTCTGCTCTTTTTTACTGTATTCTATTCTGCAATGTTTTATTGTTATTATGTTTTACTATGCTTGCTTTTCAGATATGCAATTTTTTTATACTTTACTGTTTACTGTGTTTTGTTGGTAACCATTTTTTTGTTTTCAGGTACGCCATTCAGCTGCAGAGCGGATTTATTTATCTTGACAGCAACAGCGTTGCTCCCACGATATATAAAGCCGTGACTCCAGCGCTGTCGGAGGTGATTTCACCACCACAGTTACATTCTTTAGCATATATGCCGAAGCGTGGGGGCAGCAGTGGGTGGAGGAGCGATTTGCTCCTGCCTTTTGTGGGAGGATGCCCCCATGCTTCAGCATATATATATTTTAGGCACAGGTTGAGTTAAATGTTTTATTTTTTACTATGTTTTTTTTGTATTTGCTTTGCAGGTATGGTAAGTCTTATGCCCCGTACACACGGTCGGACTTTGTTTGGACATTCCGACAACAAAATCCTAGGATTTTTTCCGACGGATGTTGGCTCAAACTTGTCTTGCATACACACGGTCACACAAAGTTGTCGGAAAATCCGATCGTTCTAAACGCGGTGACGTAAAACACGTACGTCGGGACTATAAACAGGGCAGTGGCCAATAGCTTTCATCTCTGTATTTATTCTGAGCATGCGTGGCACTTTGTCCGTCGGATTTGTGTACACACGATCGGAATTTCCGACAACGGATTTTGTTGTCGGAAAATTTTATATCCTGCTCTCAAATTTTGTGTGTCGGAAAATCCGATGGAAAATGTGTGATGGAGCCTACACATGGTCGGAATTTCCGACAACAAGGTCCTATCACACATTTTCTGTCAGAAAATCCGACCGTGTGTACGGGGCATTACTGTTATAGGGCGTACACACGGTCGGACTTTGTTCGGACATTCCGACAACAAAATCCTAGGATTTTTTCCGATGGATGTTGGCTCAAACTTGTTTTGTCTACACACGGTCGCACAAAGTTGTCGGAATTTCCGATCGCCAACCACGCGGTCACGTACACCAAGTACGACGAGACTAGAAAAGGCCGGTTCAGAACCAAGCGCAGCACCCTTTGGGTTCCTTTTGCTAGTCTCGTGTTAGTAAAAGTTTGGTGAGAGACGATTCGCGCTTTTTCAGACTTGTGGCTCTCAGATCGTTTTCTGCCGTTCAGTTTGTGCTTGTGGGTTTGTATCTGCTCTTCAGTGCGTGCAAGCAAGTTCCGCGTGACTTTAGGTAGTCATTGTATTCTTGTTCGTTCGTTACTGTTTTTCAGGTCGCTCTTCACAGGCCTTGCTGTTCTTCAGTGCGTTCTGTTACTTCGTTCTGAGCAGCCGACCGTTTTATAGCCATGTATCGTATGCGTACTCCTCTTAGAGTTCGTGCTGTGTGGGGGCTTGGTGTTGGGGTCCTGACCTTGACACAAGTCCAGTCCATGAACAGGGTGGGGAGGAGTTCATGGACCAAGAATTGGTTGCTTCAGCGTGACCAGTTCTCTCATATGCCTTTGCTCCGTGAGATCCGTGAGAATAATCCTGATGATTTCAGGAACTTTCTCAGGATGATGGACCCCGTGTTTCACCGTTTGTTGGCTTCGCTGACCCCCTATATTAGCAGGCAGGATACCTGCATGAGGCAAGCCATCACTCCGGAGCAGAGGTTGGTTGCTACCTTGCGGTATTTGGCCACAGGGAGAAGTCTGCAGGACTTGAAGTTCTCGACAGGCATCTCCCCCCAGGCTCTGGGGATCATTATCCCAGAGACCTGTTCTGCCATCATCCAGGTCCTGCAGAAGGAGTATATGAAGGTAAGATTTTTATCCTTTTATATCACATTTTATTGTATTGAATGTTTGATAATATCTTGTATTTCTTTCCTCATTCCCTAATTACCATGATTGTAATATGCTGTGAATGTCCCCTTTGTTCTCATGCATGCTGGATTTTTATGTAATTATTATTTTAGGTCCTTCATACATATTTGCCCTTCACTAACCTCCCCAGCATGGTGTCTTCTGGCCTATATTCACCTCATGTAGTCACTTAACAATGTATTTTATCAGCTCCATAGTAGTGCTTTACCCCAAACACCCCCTAAAATGTTTGGAAATGTTATTTTTGATTTAAATTCAGGCAGAGTGCCAGAGGCTTTTTTTTGTGGTGTCCCCAATAAATTTTTAGTAACCCTCCCTCCCCCCAACTGCTAAGTCAGCTGATCCCAATTCTCTATCTATCCTCAATCATCTATCTGCTGACTTTGCCAAACCCATACACACTATACCCACTTCTTTACTGGTCAGATTTATGGATGAATTCCCCAAAGCATGTAGTGCAAGGGCCTGCCTGTATACTTTCCAATGGTACTGTTTAAAGTTTTTGTATCCTATTATTATCTTGACAGGTAATAGCAGAATGTCCAAATGTCCTCAAATGTGTACAGTGTGTATTTATATCTTTGTATTATGACACTTCTTACCTGTCCAGTGGGCTGCCAATAGTGTAAGGAGGGTCTGTTCAAAGTAATACCCTGTATTTAGGCATTCATCTCTCAATGAAGTGAAGAGGGTTACCTGTCCAAGATTTTCACACACCCCCTATAATGTTACAAATGGCCCATGAGAGGGGGGGAGGGGGAATATGATAGGTGTACCTTATACTTTGGCGTTGTTAAATTCCCCTTAATAAATGCTATCTGGAGGTTGCCCCATAATGTTTGTGTATAATCTGCTTGCCATGTTTCAGAGTAAAAATAGTAATGTTTATTGTTTTTTCCTCAACAGTTTCCTTCCACGCCACAGGAATGGCAGACTGTGGCCTCCCACTTTGCCCAGCAGTGGGACTTTCCTAACTGCGGAGGGGCAATTGATGGGAAATACGTCCACATCGTCCCACCACCCAACTCGGGGTCGTACTATTATAATTACAAGGGGTTTAATAGTATAGTGATGTTGGCGGTGGTGTCGGCTAATTACGACTTCTTGTATGTGGATGTGGGGAAGAATGGCCGGATGTCCGATGGTGGAGTCATCGCCCAGACGGAGTTCTACAGGCGTCTCCAGAATGGCAGCTTGGACTTGCCAGCTCCAGAGGACAATGTGGAAGGACTCCCATTCGTGTTCGTTGCTGATGAAGCGTTTGCGCTGGGGGACCACCTGATGCGGCCATTCCCAATGAGGACCCTCACCCCGGAACAGAGGGTTTTTAATTACCGGCTGGCCAGAGCCCGAAGAGTGGTGGAGAACACATTTGGAATCCTGGCCAGCCGGTTCCGACTATTTCTGACACCCATCCATATGGCGGAGTATAAACTGAACCATATTATACTGGGGTGCTGTGTTCTCCATAACTTTTTAAGGAAACATTCGGCCAACTATGCTGGCTCAGCTGGAACTGAGGCCGGAATCCTACATCAAACCACACTGATGGCGCTTGAAAGTGGCCGTCCTGGCTTGCCCTCCCTGAGTGCCCGTGATGTCCGGTTACGCTACCTGGAGTTCTTTGCGAGTAGGGGGGCTATCAATATGCCAGACAATATGTGAAGCCTTTTTATAATTAAAAAAAAAAAAGAAATTATTTGTGGACATTAACTGCTTGTGTTTGTTTTAGCTGACCCTGACATAAATGTTTTGAGTGCAGAAAATGGCGTGATTGTGTAACCTTATACAAAGCACTGTTGGCTGTTATTTCCTAAATGCAAAAACACATTTCACTACAAGTGCACTTGCAACTGCACTGAAACTGCACTTGTAGTGCCAAGAGGATTTGCCCTTAGGAAATAACACCCATTTTTGCATAAAACAGCAATTACATTACCCCAAAAGTGTTGTAGTGTTGAGACAATAATCCACACATTCTTGAGTAAGCCACTTTTTTATACCTGCACAATCATATGTGCATTTATCAAAGGTTTTTAAAACAAACCAACATGTTTGTTGTATAACAATTTTTGCAGTAGCATTATCAAAAATCGAAATGTCCATTTAAGATAAAACAGGCCTGTGTAAAACCAACAAGAAAGACAAAAAACTTGAACTTACAAAGTTCACATTACGTAAAACCTGAAGGCTATATCAGACATCAGTATTTAGGAACTGGGTTTGATATAGCGTTCAGATGGGGGGGAAATCACCCCTGGAAAAGCCAAATTTGGAAGATGCACACAAATTTACGAATGTCAACATGTGCTATCTGCCATCAGGGGGGATCAAGGGACGTGTTTTGGGGGAGCAAGCCCTTCCTCAACGCCACTTTATAATTGAGGAAGGGGTTGCACCCCCAAAACGCGTCCATTGATCTCCCGTGATGGCAGATAGCACATGTTGGCACAGTGTGTGCATCATCCAAATTTAGCTTTTCAAAACATTGAAAAAAGATTTAAAAGATTGGACCACAATCCCAAAAATATATTTTGTGGGGTTTTAAATTCGCCCCAAAACATCAATGATGTTATTATTTTTTTTAATAACATCATTGATTTTTTTCTGTATGTTGTGCAATTCGAGATTACACCCCATGATCTCCCCGATCAGGATCTGGGCACTTTCTGATGTAAAACGTTCTGGATCCCTCACATCACGATCACCTAAAAAGAGATAAAGAAAACAAAAACAGGTATCAAAAATCTGCCATCATCCATATCTTACCTGAGTCTGTGGTCGCAGACACTCACCTGTTGTGGTGCCAATCTCCACCACATCTTCTTCTTCCTCCTGCTCTTCTTCATTTGGGGGTATTTCACCTTCTTCCATAGGTGGGGGGTCTGTGGTCTCCTCGGATGAGGGGGTGTCCTCCGAGTCTTTTCTCCCCTATGTAAAACAAAAATGGTATAATTAGCACACAGATATTTGATGGCAGAACTAGAAATAGGAAACATTGCTTGGAAGTGGGGTACAATTGTCTATTTTAGCCGAGTTCCAAGATGTATTTTTTTTATTGCCCTTTGTCAAGCTGCAATACTTTACCTGTTTTGTAGAAACTTCACAGATGGAGACCCCCCTATAGTATACACTGGAGCACCTGTGTGGCCCCCCTAATAAAAATGTTGTTCTGGGGTCCCACACTAGTGCTCCAGTGTCCAGATGTGAAAACAGCTGCTCATTGTCCTCTCCTTACACACAATCTAGTTTGCATTTCATTCTAGTAACAAACCCATCTACACAAACAAATATTTGGCATCCAAGTAGGCCCCCAAAAAATGTGGGAAAATGCATATGGCCTAAACAATGTTGTTTTAGAGGCCGAAAGAAAAATGTTTGATACGAATGAATAATGGGCCCATGAACATTAAAGTTGCCCTTTTAAACGTTACAATTAATAAAAGCATATGGAGCAGCACGAACGGAATAAAGACAGAAAGAATAGGAACACAGCACAACTACTTACTTTTTTGCAGCACTCTCCGGATCTTTCGGTACTGCTCTGGCTCTCTCAATTTCAGGTCCGACCACCACTTCCGGAGCTGATCTTTCGATCTTCGGACCCCGAAATTCCTCAGAAGACTCCTGACCACTTTCGCCATGATCTTGGCCTTTTGTATATTGGGGTTGGGGTAAGGCCCATACTTCCCGTCATAGTCGGACTTCCTCATGATGTCGACCATCTCCAACATCTCCCCAAAGGACATATTTGTGGCCTTAAAACGTCTCCTTCTGGATCGGGATGTGTCCGGATCTGGGCTTTCCTCCTCCTCGTTCCTGCAATTAGCACGCACCTGCTGTGACTCTGCCATGTGCTCTTCCCCCACTGCGCCGAACGAAAAGGGGCGGGGAATAGAATAGAAAGAACGTCAGGGGCGGGCGGAGTTACACGCATGCGCAGTGTGTATAAAGCGTAACACGCGTGCGTATTACGTACGATCTGTGAGCGGAGGAAGGAGCATTGGACGCGCCGATCGTAAGAACGAAGGTAAGAGACAAACTTGTGCCTATACTGCTTCTAGATTGAGGCCTATATTGTAACAAGATTAGGAGAGTTTTGTCTGACATTAGGCTTTGTCTTGTGTTGTGTCTTGCAGTGAACATGGATATGCTACTCAAAGATAATGACTTCATGTCAGTATTCGTAGAGATGCTAAGGGAGCTGCCCTGTCTGTGGGAGATTAAACACCCCCATTTCAAGAACCAAGCAAAGAGGAAGGCAGCACTGGAGCAATTGTGTGAAATTGTGAAGCAGGTGATCCCCACAGCAGACATCACCTATTTAAAGATATTAATTGGTTGCCTGAGGAGCACATATCTAAGGGAGCGCAAGAAAGTCCTGGATTCACAGAGATCCGGAGCAGCAGATGACATCTATGTCCCCAGGATGTTGTACTACGACAGGCTACATTTTCTGACAGGCCAGATTGAACCCAGGCCATCCCTCTCCAGTCTTTCTTCCACGCTTCCTTCCCCCCCGGCTGAGGCTTCTGACGCCCAACCTGGGCCTTCCAGGCCACATGTGGAGGAGCCCAGATTGAGCCAGGTATAGCATTCCTCGAAATATTTCTGCTTGTTCAATCAATGATGTTAACTAGATGTTAGTTGGGAGTACTAATTTATGATTGGGATTGATGATGTAACAACTAAAACCATGTCCCTTTTTCATACACAGGGAAGTCTCAGCCAGGAGGTGGCTGGGCCGAGCCGGCTGGCTGATCTGCAGGTCCCTCCACCCCTCCTGAAAAGAGAAAGTAGCAGTAGGATGAGTTCCCTAGAGGAGGCTACCGGAGGACTCTTTTGGAGGGCTACAGAGGTCCTGGGAGCACGACAGCCCGTGGAGGAGGACATTGCTGCCGTCATTGCATATAAAATGCAGAGGATGGAGGAGGGCCAACAAGTCATGTGTGAGGCGCTCATATTGGAGGCTCTTGAGAAAGGTATGAGGGGCCAAATTACAGCTCAGACACACCTTTGCGATGGTCCTCCTCCTGCAGGTCCTCCTCCTCGTCCTCCCTCTCCTCCAGGTCCTCCCAGTCCTCCTCCAGGTCCTACTCCTCCTCCTGCCACATCTCCAACTGCACAGCCACAGCCCGGAAGGAAGCGTGGAAGGAAGACCAGACAGTGATTGGCCTGGGTTCAGTCTGGTCGGCCAAAAAATGCAGCCTCTTGTGGTACCACAGCCTGGGGACACAGATGTCATCTGCTGCTATACGGATCTCTGCGAATTCTGGACCAGACTGCCCTCCCTTACATATGGACTCCTCAGGCCACCAATTTTAATGTTGAAGAATTGATGTCTGCCGTGGGGGTCCCAGGCTTCGCTAATTTCTCCTGTTGATCCAGTGTTGCCTTCCTCTTTGTTTGGTTCTGAGCCCTTAATAAAGGATTTTTGTTTTGAATTATACTCTCCTATGTGTTTTACTTCAAAAAGGACAGTTTGTTTGTGAGGATTCAGGTACATTTCAAATATACAATGTGAAATGAACAAGGGACACCAACACCAAACAATCTCCTTGAGATTAAATAATAAAAGATATCAATGGTGTTGGGGTAACTTGACACACAAAACACACACAAAAATATTCTGGAGTAAAAATAAAAATAACATTGAACAAAGATCAGCCTTTGAAAAAATACAAACATTAAAGAAAAAAAAGGCTTAAAATCCAAAAAAAAAAAAAAAAAAAGTTAAAACTGTCAGATGTGACAACTAATAACAATATATTCAGGGAATCCCAATAAAAAAACACAAATAAAACTTTGTGAGAAGTGTGTGTGAATATGAGCAGCAAAACTACTTAATTCTTGTCACATTATAAAGAAGAAGAGAGTGCGCTGTATTAAACCATTTTTAACATTGCAGCGTGACGAAAGTGCTATATCCATTGCGAACGCTAAGTTTACCAGAATGATCTGTCCCGTCTCGGAATTTCTTCTGAGCATGCATGGCACTTTGTGCGTCGGAACAGGCCACACACGGTCGGAATTGACGCGATCGGATTTTGTTGTCGGAAAATTTTATCTCCTGCTGTCCAACTTTGTGTGTCGGAAAATCCGATGGAAAATGTCCGATGGAGCCCACACACGGTCGGAATTTCCGACAACACGCTCCGATCGGACATTTTCCATCGGAAAATCCGACCGTGTGTACGGGGCATTATACTGTAATGCTACTTTGTTTTATTGTTAACCATCATTTGCTTAGCAGGTACGCCATTCAGTTGCAGCGCAGATTTATTTATCTTGACAGCAACAGAGTTTGCTCCCACGATATATAAAGCCGTGACTCCAGCGCTGTCGGAGGTGATTTCACCACCACAGTTACATACTTCAGCATATATGCCGAAGCGTGGGGGCAGCAGTGGGTGGAGGAGCGATTTGCTCCTGCCTTTTGTGGGAGGATGCCCCCATGCTTCGGCATATATATATTTTAAACACAGGTTGTGTTAAATGTTTTATTTTTTACTATTTTTTTTTGTATTTGCTTTGCAGGTATGGTAAGTCTTACTGTTATACTGTAATGTTACTTTGTTTTATTGTTAACCATCATTTGCTTAGCAGGGATGCCATTCAGTTGCAGCATGGATTTATTTATCTTGACAGCAACAGCGTTTGCTCCCACGATACATAAAGCCGTGACTCCAGCACTGTCGGAGGTGATTTCACCACCACAGTTACATACTTCAGTATATATGCCGAAGCGTGGGGGCAGCAGAGGGCGGAGGAGCGATTTGCTCCTAACTTTTGCGGGAGGATGCCCCCATGCTTCGGCATATATATACGGTGCATGTATGCCCATCATTTGAAGTGGGTGGATGAAGGGAGGTATTCTAATGGTGGGCATACCCACCGATCAATCTCTTTTTTTCGTTCAGCCCACAGGCTGCATGAAAATTAAGTTTACAATATATGCCCAACAAGGACCAGCAACGTACTGGTATGTTGCTGGACTTTGAGTGGTTATACCAGAATTATGCCTGCAGGTTTAGGTATCATCTTGGTATCATTCTTTTCAGCCAGCGGTCGGCATTCATGTAAAAGCAATCCTAGCGGCTAATTAGCCTCTAGACTGCTTTTACAAGCAGTGGGAGGGAATCCCCCCCACCGTCTTCCATATTTTTCTCTGGCTCCCTGTCCCAACAGGGAACCTGAGAAGGCAGCCGGTGATTTAGCCAGCTGACCATAGAGGTGATCAGAGACCAGAGTGGCTCCAAACATCTCTATGGCCTAAGAAACCGGAAGCTACGAGCATTTCATGACTTAGATTTCGCCGGATGTAAACAGCGCCATTGGGAAATTGGGAAAGCATTTTATCACACCGATCTTGGTGTGGTCAGGTGCTTTGAGGGCAGAGGAGAGATCTAGGGTCTAATATACCCCAGTTTTTTCAAAAAAGAGTACCTGTCACTACCTATTGCTTTCATAGGGAATATTTACATTCCCTGAGATAACAATAAAAATGATTAAAAAAAAAATAAAAATGAAAGGAACAGTTTAAAAATAAGATAAAAAAGCAAAAAAAATAAATAAATAAAAAAAAAAGCACCCCTGTCCCCCCTGCTCTCACGCAAAGGCGAATGCAAGCGTCGGTCTGGCGTCAAATGTAAACAGCAATTGCACCATGCATATGAGGTGTCACCGCGAACGTCAGATCGAGGGCAGTAATTTTAGCAGTAGACCTCCTCTGTAAATCTAAAGTGGTAACCTGTAAAGGCTTTTAAAGGCTTTTAAAAATGTATTTAGTTTGTCGCCACTGCACGTTTGTGCGCAATTTTAAAGCATGTCATGTTTGGTATCCATGTACTCGGCCTAAGATCATCTTTTTTATTTCATCAAACATTTGGGCAATATAGTGTGTTTTAGTGCATTAAAATTGAAAAAAGTGTGTTTTTTCCCAAAAAAATGCGTTTGAAAAATCGCTGCGCAAATACTGTGTGAAAAAAAAATTAAACACCCACCATTTTAATATGTAGGGCATTTGCTTAAAAAAATATATATAATGTTTGGGGGTTCAAAATAATTTTCTTGCAAAAAAAAATTATTTTTTCATGTAAACAAAAAGTGTCAGAAAGGGCTTTGTCTTCAAGTGGTTAGAAGAGTGGGTGATGTGTGACATAAGCTTCTAAATGTTGTGCATAAAATGCCAGGACAGTTCAACCCCCCCCAAATGACCCCATTTTGGAAAGTAGACACCCCAAGCTATTTGCTGAGAGGCATGTCGAGTCTATGGAATATTTTATATTGTGACACAAGTTGCAGGAAAAAGACAATTTTTTTTTTTTTTTTTGCACAAAGTTGTCACTAAATGATATATTGCTCAAACATGCCATAAGAATATGTGAAATTACACCCCAAAATACATTCTGTTGCTTCTCCTGAGTACGGGGATACCACATGTGTGAGACTTTTTGGGAGCCTAGCCGCGTACGGGACCCCGAAAACCAAGCACCGCCTTCAGGCTTTCTAAGGGCGTAAATTTTTTATTTCACTCTTCACTGCCTATCACAGTTTCAGAGGCCATGGAATGCCCAGGTGGAACAAACCCCCCCCAAATGACCCCATTTTGGAAAGTAGACACCCCAAGCTATTTGCTGAGAGGTATAGTGAGTATTTTGCAGACCTCGCTTTTGTCACAAAGTTTTGAAAATTGAAAAAAGAAAAAAAAAAATGTTTTTCTTGTCTTTCTTCATTTTCAAAAACAAATGAGAACTGCAAAATACTCACCATGCCTCTCAGCAAATAGCTTGGGGTGTCTACTTGTGGTATCCTCATACTCAGGAGAAGCAGCAGAATGTATTTTGGGGTGTAATTCCACATATGCCCACGGCATGTTTGAGCAATATATCATTTAGTGACAACTTTGTGCAAAAAAAAAAAAATTGGTCACTTTCCCGCAACTTGTGTCAAAATCTAAAATATTCCATGGACTCAACATGCCTCTCAGCAAATAGCTTGGGGTGTCTACTTTCCAAAATAGGGTCATTTGGGGGGGTTTTGTGCCATCTTGGCATTTTATGGCCTTCAAAACTGTGATAGGTAGTGAGGAGTGAAATCAAAAATTCACGCCCTTAGAAACCCTGAAGGCGGTGCTTGGTTTTCAGTTCCCTGTACGCGGCTAGGCTCCCAAAAAGTCCCACACATGTGGTATCCCCATACTTAGGAGAAGCAGCTAAATGTATTTTGGGGTGCAATTCCACATATGCCCATGGCCTGTGTGAGCAATATATCATTTAGTAACAACTTTTTGTAAATTTTTTTTTTTTTGTCATTATTCAATCCCTTGGAACAAAAAAAATTAATATTCAATGGGCTCAACATGCCTCTCAGCAATTTCCTTGGGGTGTCTACTTTCCAAAATGGGGTCATTTGTGGGGGTTTGTACTGCCCTGCCATTTTAGCACCTCAAGAAATGACATAGGCAGTCATAAATTAAAGGCTTTGTAAATTCCAGAAAATATACCCTAGCTTGTAGGCGTTATAACTTTTGCGCAAACCAATAAATATACACTTATTGACATTTTTTTTTACCAAAGACATGTGGCCGAATACCTTTTGGCCTAAATGTATGACTAAAATTGAGTTTATTGGATTTTTTTATAACAAAAAGTAGAAAATATCATTTTTTTTCAAAATTTTCTGTCTTTTTCCATTTATAGCGCAAAAAATAAAAATGGCAGAGGTGATCAAATACCATCAAAAGAAAGCTCTATTTGTGGGAAGAAAAGGACGCAAATTTCGTTTGGGTACAGCATTGCATGACCGCGCAATTAGCAGTTAAAGGGACACAGTGCCAAATTGTAAAAAGTGCTCTGGTCAGGAAGGGGGTAAATCCTTCCGGGGCTGAAGTGGTTAAGAAGTGATTACCTATGTAATAAATTGGCTGATCTGTGCTACACGTCTGTAATGTGTTTAACAGAATTAAAAATCTATATTGTTTGCAAAACCAAAAGAAAAATATACATACATCGAATAAATACAGTATTGGTATGTTTTTGTGAATTGAGTTTAAAGTCTGTGACTTTTTTTTAAAAATCAAATAACTTACATGAAATGTCTATACTCCTGTAAATGCAATATATCATATCAGTGCTGAAAGGGTAATCTCTTAGTTATGTGAAAGGAGTGATGGATAACTGAATGCTATTTCTTCAAAAGTTCAAATATTTTACCACCCTGTTACCTAGATCGGTTGCTTCACACTTTGTTATCAAGCTGGTCTTTGCAATCGTAACATGCTCTGTCCCTAACTTTTGTTGAATCTCTGCTTTTGTGCTTGCCTTGCGTTTTTTGAAATGACATTATACTTCTTTCCTCTATACCACTTTTCACGCTAAGTCCTTCTGCCTAGTTATCCCAATTTTTGCTTCTGCTGTCTTTCTGCCCTATCTTTCAGCAACACCAAACTGCTGCTACAGAAAGTTTAATTATTATCCCATGTGCTTTTCCTTAGGCTCCTATGGGTAAAAATAAAATTTTACACTATACATACAAATGTGCTCAAAGTGGCTGTCAGGCCTAATGACAGAAGCAGCATTGCTGGCATGAAGGTAGGAGGGGGCAAAAGCCTTCACAAGACGGTCCTGCTCTGTAAAGGTAATCATAATCAATAAGTAATGTTATGATACCCCTTGGAATTTATAATATCTATGCAGGTTTATTGAAACTTGTATTTTTTTTATTATTGCTAGGCCAACTAGACCATAGCATATTCAGTTTGTGTGGTCAGACCACAGGTTGAAGCAGGCGGCAAACAAAAGCATGACCCAAAATACTGACCAAGGCCAAGGATCGGTGTAAATAGCAATATCAGTCTATACACCACTGTTATCTACACCATTAAGCAACCAACAATAAATATTTTTTTTACGGTGCTTAAAGCAGAACCTTTCCCAAAAGGGGAAATTCCACTTGTCTGCCTCCTCTCCCCCTCCTATTTAAGTTTTGGCACGGTGATCTGAGCAGAAGTTTTGGCCTCCTCCCCTCTTTCCCCCGCAGCCTTCTGGGACATGTTACAGGACCATTCACAAAGCACAGCATAGCTCGAACATGAGCAGTGGATATCCAGCTGTGAAGCCATAAGCAGTCACAGCTGGCTTACCAAAGTAAACATGCCGGCTTCAGGACCCAAAGGTGGCAGAAGAACCGGCTCAGGTGAGGACAGCACTGGATCGCTAGCCAGGTACAGTATCTCACAAAAGTGAGTACACCCCTTACATTTTTGTAAATATTTTATTATATCTTTAATGTGACAACACTGAAAAAATTACACTTTGCTGCAATGCAAAGTAGTGAATGTACAGCTTGTATAGCAGTGTAAATTTGCTGTCCCCTCAAAAATAACTCAAGACACAGCCATTAATGTCTAAACCACTGGCAACAAAAGTGAGTACACCCTTAAATGAAAATGTCCAAATTGGGCCCAATTAGCCATTTTTCCTCCCCGGTGTCATGTGGCTTGTTAGTGTTACAAGGTCTCAGGTGTGAATGGGGAGCAGGTATGTTAAATTTGGTGTTATCGCTCTCGCTCTCACATACTGGTCACTGGAAGTTCAACATGGCACCTCATGGCAAAGAACTCTCTGAGGATCTGAAAAAAAAATAATTGCTGCTCTACATAAAGATGGCCTAGGCTATAAGAAGATTGCCAAGACACTGAAACTGAGCTAAATCAAAGACCATACAGCGGTTTAATGGGTCAGGTTCCACTCAGAACAAGCCTCGCCATGGTCGACCAAAGAAGTTGAGTGCATGTGCTCAGTGTCATATCTAGAGGTTGTCTTTGGAAAATATATGTATGAGTGGTGCTAGCATTGCTGCAGAGGTTGAAGGAGTGGGGGGGTCAGCCTGTCAGTGCTCAGATCATACGTTGCACACTGCATCAAATTGGTCTGCATGGCTGTCGTCCCAGAAGGAAGCCTCTTCTAAAGATGATGCACAAGAAAGGCCACAAACGGTTTGCTAAAGACAAGCATACTAAGGACATGGATTACTGGAACCATGTCCTGTGGTCTGATGAGACCAAGATAAACTTATTTGGTTCAGATGGTGTCAAGCGTGTGTGGCGGCAACCAGGTGAGGGAGACAAGTGTGTCTTGCTTACAGTCAAGCATGGTGGTGGGAGTATCATGGTCTGGGGCTGCATGAGTGCTGCCGGAACTGGGGAGCTACAGTTCATTGAGGGAACCATGAATGCCAACATGTACTGTGACATACATGATCCCTTCTCTTCGGAGACTGGGCCACAGGGTAGTATTCCAACATGATAATGACCCCAAACACACCTCCAAGACAACCACAGCCTTGCTAAAGAAGTTGAGAGTAAAGGTGATGGACTGGCCAAGCATGTCTCCAGACCTAAACCCTATTGAGCATCTGTGTGGCATCCTCAAACTGAAGGTGGAGGAGGTCTCTACCATCCACCGGCTCCATGATGTCGTCATGGAGGAGTGGAAGAGGACTCCAGTGGCAACCTGTGTAGCTCTGGAGAACTCCATGCACAAGAGGATTAAGGCAGTGCTGGAAAATAATGGTGAACACACAAAATATTGACACATTGGGCCCAATTTGGACATTTTCACTTAGGGATGTACTCACTTTTGTTGCCAGTAGTTTAGACATTAATGGCTGTGTGTTGAGTTATTTTGAGGGGACAGCAAATTTACACTGTTATACAAGCTGTAAACTCACTACTTTACATTGTAGCAAATTGTCATTTCTTCAGTGTTGTCACATGAAAAGATATAATAAAATATTTACAAAAATGTGAGGGATGTACTCACTTTTGCAAGATACTGTAAGTGTTCTATTAATATTAAGTCCGCACCTACAGTGTTTGTAGCTTCTGATATTAATTTTTTATGTTTTCAGGGTGAAAAACCCCTGCACAGTGTATCAATCTGTTAGCACAATAGTTTAAATATATAGAGTAAGCACACCACATAAGAAAAATGCTGTAGCAATAACGTTGTATTAGGCAAATACATATACATATACATACAATTATACAATAGGTACAAACATCCAAGTTGGTCATATCACATCAAGCACATTCGCTCCTCGAATGTAGATCAGAAATATTAGATTTTGTGAAATAAAAAATAAAAAAGAACATTTCCTATATGAAAACTTATCAGTAAGTATTGTGTAAATAAGTTAGCTGATATGCATAATTGATTAGTGAGTTCCTGTGCCCAAACAGAGGTTCTGGAGCAGAGGCAACCTGTCCATTAAGGCGCACGGCACCACCCCCCCATCCATGCGTCCGGCCCCTTGCAGGATGCCGGATGCACAGAGGATGCAAACTTAGCCCACCCAGGTGTGTTACAATAGCACATTATTATTCGCTATTGTAATACTGATCCTCCTCCCGGCCAATCAGAAGGTGAGTCTAGAGACCCTTCATCCGATTGGCTGAAAGGACAGGCATTCCTATTGGACACCTGGAAGAAGGGGAGGAACTGCACAACGGACATCGCCGTGATGGAGGAGAGGACACAGGAGCCGCTGCCCTCTGCCGGCCACCCACCACCTGCCACCTAGATGGTGTTAGTGCTAGACCGACCGGCAGACAGCGGGGGGGAGGTGCAACCCTTGGTTGTTTGCCTCCCCCCCAAAAGAAATAAAAAAAGCAGCCACCGCTGTTCTGGAGGTAGGGAGTCTTTCTCAGCAGGGAGCACAGCATTCATTAGATTTTGTACCAGGAAAGCCTGACACCTCACTATCAGCAATTTGGGCTGAGGTCTCTGCTGAACCCAAAGTACAATATAGCAGACCTGCGCTCAGAGAAGGGGGTCAGACTCATGTCTGGGGGTTCCACCAGAAGGAGATTAGAAGGTGTTTAGGACTGCAGTCCACATGGGCTGTGCACTACTTTCTGGACACTGGGACTGGTGGGACTTTCAGTTATGTATTGTGCTTACTGTCCTGTGGACTAATTCCCCTTACAGTTCCACATTGCTACTTTGTGGACTATTTCTCCTTGCCTTGTCTCTACTCCTCTCACTGCTACCGGTGTATTCTTGAAGCTGTGGCCAGAACACACAGTTTTCTGAGGAGCCATGATTGGCCTGTGATAGACCTCTGTGGCTTTTGTGGGCTAGCGAGTCACCTGACCCTTGCTGTGTTACATTGTTGCCTACCATGCTGTGCACGGATTACTGTCCTGTGTGTCGAACTTAACCCTTTCTGTGCCACATTGCAGCCTACCCTGCTGTGCCTGGATTACTGCCCTACTGCCCTGTGTGCTGGAACTAACCCTTGCTGTGCCTTGTTTACTGCCTGCACAGCCAGGATCGCATATGGCCCACACTATTGCAATCTATGCAGATGACATATTTTTGTCTCCCTACTTTTTGGTCGATCCTAGTGAGCGTTGGTGTGCTGTATGGCGACGCAAACACTGCTGTCCCCAACTATACAGATATTCCACCTATATTGCTCCTTTGTGTGGATTCACGCATTACTAAATTTCTGCGAGGCTTTTGTATATAGTCCCCATTGGTGAACCCCTAGAGCTGTTAGATTGTGTGACTAAGCAAGACATGAAGGCGAAAGCCCCGCTTCCCTATGCATTCTGATGTGTAAAAAGACACGAACTATAAAAAAAACAGCATATCTCAATTCAGCCCTTATAGAAGGAATCAAATACCATACCAAAATTTCTGAAACATGTCGGGTATATTATAATTACACACCCTATTTGATCTAGTTTGAAATCATGTGTGTGTCTCAAGAATTATTTGCTGTTTATTGATTGTGCCCTGTTAGATTGTTTTTAGGTGTTCTTATTTGTGCACTAACTCTACTATTATGTGTATCTAAATCCATTTTGTACTTTTTTACCGTATAATACTTTTTGAATATCTGGTCTATCTCCTATGCCTGTACAATCCCTGGGGATCTCCTATGCCTGTACAATTCATGGGGCATCTCCCTTCGCAATTGTTTACTGCCTTCTGACACTGGACTCAAAATTTGTTGTGCTAGATTGCGCTGATTTCCTGTCTGTGCCGTACAGTTCTTGTGAACCTATCCTTGCCCAATTCTCTTACGGCCCAATTAAGAACCTTGTGATCACTCCTGCTCTCTGCGTGTGTTCTGCCCCGCCTACACCTTTGTCACGGCTTCACTGTTAATTCCAACCAACAAAATACAAGTCATGTTAAGTCATATAGCAGCTGATGTTCAGAAATATATACAATAACTGAATACCCAAAATGGAATAATGAGAACCCCTTTTTCACCCTGAAACATTGTTTTTTTTCCTCCTCCTCCTCTCTCTTTTTCACCAGGGTCTGACTCAGTTATCCTTCACATTATTCCATTTTGGGAACTCAGTTCTTGTATGTATTTCTGAACTGTTATGTAACTTAAAGCATTTGTTACCCTTAAAAAAAAAAAAAAATGTATCCTGTTTCCTTAAAGCATGTTATGCAGCCCAGTGCTTGTGCTGTGTAATTTGGCCCCCTGTATCATAAAACACCTGGCTGATCCTGATTGGTTTTGCCCTCCCCCCTGCAAACTGACCACGTTTATCATGGCTGCTGACACCTTGGTCAGTTTACATGCCTCCCATCATCTGCAGCTCTCCTCTCTACTTTAAGTGATGCTCACTGTACCTTATACATGCATGTATTTTTAAAACAAAGACAAAAAGTCCTCCTCTCCCCCTCCTTCTCTGCCTGTCATCTGTGTCAGGGCCACTCTGCTCTCCCCCCATTCTCCTTCTTCTGCTTTCATAATTGTAATATTCCCATACAATCACCTCTGTTTAATAATGATGTGTGCCCCACTGTCTGTGCTCTAAAAAAAATTGCAGATTTCTACCATATTTCACAGCGCCTCCCAGTGCTCACGTGACTGCTTGTCAGTGTGAGTTCTCAACCTCTCCCACTGTAGTTGTCAGTCCGGGAGAGGAGAGAGCAGAGCAGTCATGTGAGCGCTGGGAGGCGCTGTGAAATAAGTTAAAAAATTGTCATATTTTTTATAAAACACATGCACTGGGGCACATGTGCTTATTAAACACAGGGGATTCTATGTTCATAAACAAGTGGCTTTACAACCACTTTAAGTGGTGCTCACTGTACATTATACATGCATGTATTTTTGAAACAAAGACAAAAAGTGAGAGCCAAGTGCATTATCATAAACATTTTGAATAGAAACAATAAAATACCCATATATTTACAAAACTAGAAAACTTCAAGCATAAAAAATCAATCCAGTGAAAATGTTTGGATGATACCCATCTGTAGGGGTGTAGCGTTTGCATTTTGAGGGCAGTGTCCTATTCATCAGCGTTTTTTGTGACACTCTAACAACAGTGTATAAATAGACCTCTAGAAGAGACAATTGGTTGTAAGCCCCACCCATAAAGAAAGGAGGGACACCGTTTTTGTTTTATCCAGCTGCATTTACTTATAAAACATCCAAGTGACAGATATAACACCAACATGTCAGAAAAAAAAAATCAAAAACAGAATCACTGAGTTAGAAAAAGGATTACCCACTTGTGCCAGTACCACCTTTTTCTTTAATTACAGCCTTTAGTCTGTTGGGATATGTCTCTACTAACTTTGCACATCTAGACTCTGCAATATTTGCCCACTCTTCTTTGCAGAACTGCTCAAGTTCAGTTAAATTTGATGGTGACCATTTGTGGACTTCAAGTCATTCCACAGATATTAAATGGGGTTTAAATCTGGGCTCTAAGTGATGCAAGGACTTCCACCCTTTTCTCCTTCAAACACTGTGTGGTCATTTTCGCAGTGTGCTTTGGATCATTGTCGTGTTGGAAGGTAAACTTTCTTCCTATTGACAACTGTCTGACAGAAGGCAGCGGATTTTCCTCAAGAATTTGATGGCATTTTGCCCCATCTATTTTTCATACTATCCTGACAAGTGCTTCAGTCCCTGCTGCAGAGAAACACCCCCATTAGAGGATATTACCACCTCCATGCTTTACTGTAGGAATGGTGTTATTTGGATGGAGTTCTGCTAGACATATTGTTTGGTTAAGTAATTCAATTTTAGTCCCATCTTACCATAACACCTTTTTCCATGTAGCCTCACAATCTTCAAGGTGCGATTTGGAAAAGCTCAGTCATGACTGCATGTAGCCTTTCTTGAGGTGTGGCTTTTTTCTTGCAACCCTCCCATACAAGCTACATTTGTGGAGAATTTGTGATGTTGTTGTCTGTGATGAAAGCGTATATCAGTTTCCTGCCCTCCTCACTAACTCGCGACAAAGGACTGGCCAATCTCACAACGTGCCACTCTCAGCTGCACCCTGCACAAAGATTTTCCACAATCTAGGTGCCAGCAGCCTGAGAGCGATTGTCACTGGGCTACGTTAATTAAACAATTAACCCTTTAGTTACCTCCAACAACTTTTAAGAGAGGGGCAGAAACTCATAATTTTAGCAAGACAATTATAATTTTAGAATAAATGTCTGTTATACACACTGTCACCACAGACAGGTATGTTCATGGATTTATTGTATACAGTAGTGCTCTTCAAGAGACAGATTCTTATTTGCTTGCATTAAAAGCTTAGGGACAAGGTTAACGCTTTTCGAAATAAGGTTTAAGCATGAAAAGGTCAAAATGGGTACATATAAAATATTTACAGAAAAAATGTGTTTCAAAGAAATAAAGACATAATACAGCAACAGAGAAATAACACAGAGTTGAGAAGGAAGTATACTTGCAGGGTCCTGGTTGTTATCAGATTTCAGTTGATGAGCCAGGTATTATCGGTTCTCAAAGTTGACAGATATTACTGATTTGATGATACATGAGAACTGCCAAACGGTCCTGGCATTCCTTTTTTATTTTGGATCAAAGTGGCATTGACAGAGGCCATCTGATCAATTAAGCATCTGAGGGTTGGTCGTCGGGAGGTCCTCACGTTCATGACCATGTCCCAGGTACAGTTTGTGATAAGTATTCATATCTCTGAATATCTACTGTTTACAGACTGATAATGTCCATATATTATGGTTCAGCGTGAAATTTGCTTCAAAATAAATATGGCATGTTTCCGATGTCTATTTTACCTAGGAGGAATAAGGGGTGCCAGTGGTTTCCCATATGGTCTGACATAGGGGTGTCTGGACCTGAAACATCACAATTTATCTGAGGAAAGTAAATATGTCCATATTATGACTGTGCTATTAATATTTCAGGAGTTATGGAATATACTGCAATGATAGATTCTACCGAGAGACAGATACTGTACATGCATTGTACAGATTCCAGCTACAGTATTTGGGACCCAAGTCTTAACTTTTCTAGTCACTGAAGCGCTTAGTCAGACACTTTTACAGGCCCTGAGATGGGTATTGGAAAAATGATAAGAGGTGTCTGGCATGAAGAGGTTGTGGTTTGTATGAGCTTAAGGAGAAGGCATGGGGGAAGGTCTTCTTATGACAAGATAGCATGCAAGACTTGTGACCTAAACAAAATGGCTGCTACGCATACAGCTATGCCTTAGCCCTGTACGCATGACCATTACATTGTTACATGCACAGAATGACCACTGTTTGTCCTAAATTCCTGCAACTGCTTCAAAGGTGCTGTATGCCTCTTGGTTTACTCCTGGCTCTTTCATCCAGTTTGGAGCAACGTCCTGATCCAGGGAGGGTCTGTGTTATATCAAATACCATCCACTTCTTAATAATTGACTTCACTGTGCTTCTAGGCATTGATAAAGACTTTGATTTTTTTTGTATTAAACTCCTGACTTGTGCCTGTCCACAACTTTATCCCGGAGATCCTGGAGACAGTGCCTTGCCATCCATAGTTGATTGTTTGCCTCAGTTGCACTGCCAGGGATTGAAATGCTCCAGGAAAGCTCTTTTCATGCTGAACTAATCAAAATGACCACAGCTTATCACAGTTAAAAGGCTAATGGCTTGTTGTGCCATTGAGAAGGCGATTAGCTACACTTGATCGACTTCAAGTCATTTTTAGGAGGGGGTGATCCTTTTTCCAACTGTATTTCACTTTATTTTATTTTTTCTGACATGTTGGTGTTATATCTTTCACTTGGATGTTATAAGTTACACTGAGTAAATGCAGCTGGATAAAACAAAAACTGTGTTTGTCTTCATTTCAGGCTGCAAAGCAACACAATTTGACGATTTTAAAGGGGGGGTGATTCATTTCTATACCCACTGTAATTTACAACTCATAATGAGATCTATTGGCACAGTATAGACAGGGTTAATTATGATAAGCACAGCTTTTCTGATTGAGAAGGGCTTCAAATGGATTCATTGGCAGTGTGTGGTGGAATAGGGTATGTATACACTTGTTGCCAGAGCTGCTGCACCATCAGGCAAGTCCAACATGTGTGCATAAAGGAACCAACCTCCAACCAGCCATGAAAGCAGTGCATAGAGGCATTAAGGTTAACAAACCTAAGGTAAATAAATTGTTTGGACCAGCTTGGCCCAAGGGTACTGTTTACATATGTACTAGTCTAGTAGGGGTTAGGGATGAGCTCGATGTTCGAATCGAACATAAGTTCGACTTGTACATTGGGTGTTCGCCCGTTTGCAGAACAGCGAACATTATGGGGCCTTCACGGGAAATTTGAGCACCCGCAGAACACCCCATAATCCACTGCGAGATTGCAGTGTAATTTGTATGATGATTGGTCAAAGCTTGCACCTGACCTGCATGCTTTGGCCAATCCCAGCGCCTTCTGCTAAGAGAGCCATAATTGGTTAAAGGCAGGGTGCTTTTGGCCAATCATGACTCAGAGGGACTAAGTCCATGCCCCACACTATATAAGGCTGCCTACACGGTGGCCCTGTGTAGTGTTGTTGGTGTGGACGGAGAGATAGTGTGATTTATATATATATATATATTAAAAAAATGACAGAAAAAAAATTTACAAAAAGTTTTCGCTAAATTATATATTGCTCACACAGGCCATGGGCATATGTGGAATTGCACCCCAAAATACATTCTGCTGATTCTCCTGAGTATGGGGATACCACATGTGTGGGACTTTTTGGGAGGCTAGCTGCGTACGGGGCCCCGAAAACCAAGCACCTTCTTCAGGATTTCTAAGGGCGTAAATTTTTGATTTCACTCCTCACTACCTATCACAGTTTTGAAGACCATAAAATGCCAGGACAGTTCAAACCCCCCCAAATGACCCCATTTTGGAAAGTAGACTGAGAGGCATGTTGAGTCCATGGAATATTTTATATTTTTCCACAAGTTGCGGGAAAATGACAAACTTTTTTTTTTTTTGCACAAAGTTGTCTGAGTTTATGTGGAATTGCACCCCAAAATACATTCTGCTGCTTCTCCAGAGTATAGGGATACCACATGTGTGGGACTTTTTGGGAGCCTAGCTGCGTACGGCGCCCCGAAAACCAATCACCACCTTCAGGATTTCTAAGGGCGTAAATTTTTGATTTCACTGCTCACTACCTATCACAGTTTCGAAGGCCATAAAATGCTAAGATGGCACAAAAACCCCCCAAATGACCCCATTTTGGAAAGTAGACACCCCAAGCTATTTGCTGAGAGGCATGGTGAGTATTTTGCAGCTCTCATTTGTTTTTGAAAATGAAGAAAGAAAAGAAAAATGTATTTTTTTTCTTCTTTTAATTTTCAAAACTTTGTGACAAAAAGCGAGGTCTGCAAAATACTCACCATACCTCTCAGCAAATAGCTTGGGGTGTCTACTTTCCAAAATGGGGTCATTTGTGGGGGGGTTTGTGCCATCTGGGGTTTCCATGGCCACCGAAACTGTGATAGGCAGTGAAGAGTGAAATAAAAAATTTACACCCCTAGAAAGTCTGAAGGCGGTGGTTGGTTTTCGAGATTGATCAGTGGGTATGCCCACCATTAGAATACCTCCCTTCATCCACCCACTTCTATTGATGGGCATACATGCACCATTTATATATGCCGAAGCATGGGGGGCATCCGCCCCAAAAGTTAGGAGCAAATCGCTCCTCCGCCCCTGCTGCCCCCATGCTTCGGCATATATCACCTCCGACAGCGATGGAGTCATGGCTTTATGTATCGTGGGAGCATCCGCGCTGCAACTGAATGCCAGAAAACAAAAAAATGGTTAACAATAAAACACAGTAAACAGTAAAGTATAAAAAATTACATACCTGAAAAGCAAACAGGATAAAACATGATAACAATAAAACATTGCAGAATAGAATGCAGTAAAAAAGAGCAGAACAATAGAGAGAGAATAGAGAGAGAGAGAACAATAAAATGACAACTATTTTTGTTTTTTTTATTTTATATATTTTTTTGTTTTTTTGCTTTTTTTTTAACTTTTTTTGTAATTGTAACTTTTATAACTGTGACCTGTTCCAGGTTCGGGTCTCTCAAAATGCAATGGCATCTTCGGAGACCCTGTGAAAGTGTGCCTAGTCTGTGCAATGCTGTACCCTACGCTAATACTCAACTAATGTATGGTAGCGTTCAAAACATTCACCAATGCAAAGACCAGGATTGTCAGGACAGGAGGGACAATAATAGCGGGTGTCACGCCTATATCCGCACTTGCTGCAGACACGACATCAAAAACGGTCTCGTGTCATTTTTAACATTTTTGACAGTTTTTTTTGTGAAATGGTAGGGGTACTTTTGTACCCCCTTACCATTTCACACAGGGGGGAGGGCAGGGATCTGGGGGTCCCCTTGTTAAAGGGGGATTCCAGATTCCGATAAGCATCCCACCCACAGACCCCCACAACCACCGGCCAAGGGTTGTGGGGATAAGGCCCTTGTCCTCATCAACATGGGGACAAGGTGTTTTGGGGGGCTACCCCAAAGCACCCTCCCAATGTTGAGGGCATGTGGCCTGGTATGGTTCAGGAGGGGGGGCGCTCTCTCGTTCCCCCCTCTTTTCCTGCGTCCTGCCAGGTTGCGTGCTCGGATAAGGGTCTGGTATGGATTTTTAGGGGGACCCCACGCCATTTTTTTTTAAATTTTGGCACAGGGTTCCCCTTAAAATCCATACCAGACCTAAAGGGTCTGGTATAGATTTTGAGGGGGACCCCGCGTCATTTTTTTTTTTTTTATTTTGGCCGGGGTTCCCCTTAATATCCATACGAGACCTGAAGGGCCTGGTATGGAATTTAGGGGGGCCCCCACGTCATTTTTTTAAAAATTTTGGTTTGGGGTTCCCCTGTTGTGACTTCCCATGCCGTTTTTATCAATGAACTTTTATGTGTATTGTCGGACCGGCAATTCATTAATAGCCGCAAGTAATTTTAAATTACTTTTTTTCCTTTGAAATGTCATTTTGCTGTCAGACTGTTCTAAACACAGGAAACATGCGCCCCTTTACAGGCATACAATAGACACCCCCCAGGTACAAAAATTTAAAGGGATATTACACATTTAATGTTTCACTTTAAGCATTATTAAAATCACTGCTCCTTTAAAATTAGCACTTTTGATTTTTCATGTTCATGTCCCATAGACTTAAACAGTGTTCGCGTGTTCGAACAAATTTTTTGCCTGTTCGCAAGTTCTGGTGCGAACCGAACAGGGGGGTGTTCGGCTCATCCCTACTCTTCACTATCTGTCATGCTCAGAAACGTGTAGGCCTCTTCACTACTGTACCTTCGATTTGCCATTTTGAGCTCTAAATTTAGTGGTACAGTAGTGAGACTCACAGGTAAAAAGCTCCTGACTGTTAGCGACTGATTCAAACGCTACCAAAAAACTGTTTGCAATCGCAGGGATCAGGCCTGGCTCTGTGAATGCTGCAGTTATGTGTTTAGTGTTTTGTAAGTGACAGTGATCGATCGATACTGCACTTGGGTGGGCTGGGCTGGGCTGGGCTGGGCGGAGGGGCAAAATGCAGGTGCTAGCAGGTATCTGGGCTGATCCCGCTAACACTGTGTTTTTGGGAACCCTAAACTGCTGGGGACGCTAGTATAGATCTGATCAGATCAGATATTGATCCGTTCAGATACTATACCACTAATGGAGGTGTATGCTGCGTGCGAGGGTGTTAGCGCTACTGGCACTAATCTGACGCTGCCTGGGGCAACGCAGACCCTATCTGACCCTAAAACCTAACTTGTATCACCCGCCGGGTGATCAGAGGGTTAAACCTTTATTAAGTAATAAACGGCGGGTGCCCCGACACTATAAAAAATAAACTAACTAATCAGCGCCACCCGTAACAGTTATACGGAGATCACTTGTGAAAGGGTTAACTAGGGGGCAATCAGGGGGTTAAAACCTTTTATTAGGTAGTATATGGGAGTCCCTGATGCTATAAAATGCTGACGGCGAACCTACATACTTACCTCCCTAACTAGCGTCACCTGTGACAATAATACAGCGATCAGAAAAACGATCGCTTAGTGACACTGGTGACGGGGGGTGATCAAGGGGTTAAAACTTTATTGGGGGGGTTAGGGGGGTACCCTAGACCTAAAGGGGCCTAACACTAACTGCCCTAACTGTCACAAAATGACACCAATGCAGTAATCAGAAAAAAAAACTGCTATTGGTGTCACTGTGACAGGGGGGTGATCGGGGGGTGAAAGGTGTGCCTGCATGTTCTACTGTCAGTATAGTGTTGTGCAGACTTACTTGGATGTCATCTCTCCTTGGGAGCCGGAACAAAAAGGCTTCCCGAGGAGAGATGACATCACTTCCTCTGCCGCTGTTTACATTACAGCAGCAGAGGAAGATTTTCATTCGTTGGGAGTGATCGCGAGGGGGTGGCCACGAATTAGCATTGATCGCTCCCCTCCTCCGCGGGAGGCAGATCACGTACCAGGTACTTGATTTTGCCTGCCCGTACCATTCCGCCACAGGGTTCAGTATTGTTGGAGCTTGTTCTGCCACCACGCCTCCAAAATGCTAGTGGTGATTCTGCCACAGCTCCCTCCTCCACCCCCTTTTCTTCTTCTTCTATGGCCTCTTCTGCAGATTTGTCCTCTGAACCAGCGGTGCTCCGTAAGTGTTCAAGGGCCTACTCAAACACTCAGGCAAAAATATACCATGCGGTGCTTGAGTTGGTCTGCTTAGGGGACAGGAGCCACACTGGGGCAGAGATTTTGTCAGCTCTGCAGGGGCAGACTCAGAGGTGGTTGACGCCACACCAGCTTCAGCCAGAATGGCACCAACCTTCTCTCTGCCCTCCGACAGGGACACTTGACCCGTGTCCCATGTTTGGCACACATCCTGAACTTGGTGGTGCAGCGGTTCTTGAGCAGGTACCCAGGTTTACAGGATCTCCTGAGGCAGGCCAGAAAAGTCTGTGGTCATTTCCGCCGGTCATACAATGTCAGTGCTCGTCTGGCTGACATTCAAAGGGAGTGCAACCTGCTCACCAACTGCCTCATTTGTGACATGCCCACCAGGTGGAGCTCAACATTGGCAATGCTGCAGCGGCTGCACTCATAGCAGAGGGTCATCAATGAGTACCTGTGTGAGTATGGCACAAGGACATGGTCAGGGGAGCTTGGCTTTTTTTCGCCACGCCAGTGGCTACTGATCAAGGATGCATGCACTGTCCTGTCACCATTTGAGGAGGCCACGAGGATGGTGAGCAGTGACAATGCATGCATCAGTGATACTGTCCCTCTTGTCTTCCTGTTGGAGCACACGCTTCGTGGAAAAATGGACAGTGCACTTGAGGCAGAACAGCGGGAGGAAGAGGAGGACTTCCTTACCTCTCAAGGCCCCCTTTATCCAGATAGTATTCCTGCGGGCCCGCCAAACACACAGGAAGAACAGGAGGAGGAGGATTGTGTCAGCATGGACGTGGAGGATAACACTCAGCAGCAGTCTTCAAGGGTTGGTTTTTAGTCCCCAGAAACCCAAGGAGTTGTACGTGGCTGGGAGGAGGTTGTTACGGATCATGTGATCCTTAGTGACCCAGAGGACTCCGAATCAAATGCCTATGCAAACTTACGCTGCATGGCCTCCTTGATTCTGCAAAGTACTGCGAAAGGACCCTAGGATTCGTGGTATGAAGGAGAGGGATCATTACTGGCTGGCAACCCTTCTTGATCCACATTACAAGGGTAAGGTTGCAGAACTCATCCTGCCTTTGCAGAGGGAGAAAGGTTTGTGCAATGCATTTCCAGACCCTGGGAAGTTACAACTTCCTGGTGCTGGACAATGTGTTGCTGAGGCTTCGTTCAGTCAGAGGAAGAGCGGTGGAGAAGGTAGCCAGCTGACCGATGCCTTAAGACAATTTTTTCAGTCCTCAGCGCCAAGGTCTGATCGGTTCAAGCTACCATCGCCAGCGTCTGCATTACATGGTGCAGGAATATCTAGGGGCAAGAGCAGACTTGGAGACCTTTCCAGCAGACCATCCACTGAGTTACTGGGTCTTGAGGATGGACCACTGGCCAGAAGTTGAACTTGCTGAATATGCAATTGAGCTACTGGCCTGTCTTGCATCCAGCGTTCTTTCGGAATGCATATTCAGTACTGCTGGAGGGTTTGTAATAGATCATAGGGTGCGCCTGTCCACAGACTCAGTTGATAGGCTCACATTCATAAAATGAATCAGTCTTGGATAAGCAGCAGCTATCAAGCACCTGATGCTGATGTAACTGATTGATTTTTCTATGGATGTGGGATCCCTTGAAGACTGCCTATGCAGAGTGACTATCCTATTCCTCCTCAATCTTGATGATGCTAGCTTCCAACAATATTTTTGGTTTAGGGCACCACCACCACTGCCTAAGGCCCAATTTTTCTGCACCTGTTTAACAGGGACATGTAATTACAATTTTTGATCAAATATTTCACAGCAGGGCCCATTTCTGCACCCAACTAGAGTATCCGTTAGGGGTTACAGTGTTGTGGCACCACCACCACCACCCAAGGCCCAATTTTTCTGCCCCTGTTTAACAGGGGCATGTAATTACAATTTTTGATCAAATATTTCACAGCAGGGCCCGTTCATGCACCCAACAAGAGTATCTGTGAGGGGTTACAGTGTTGTGGCACCATCACCACCACCCAAGGCCCAATTTTTCTGCCTCTGTTTAACACGGGGATGTAATTACAATTTTTGATTTAATATTAACAGCAGGGCCCATTCCTGCACCCACCAAGAGTAACTGTGAGGGCTTACAGTGTTGTGGCACCACCACCACCACCACCAAAGGCCCAATTTTTCTGCCCCTGTTTAACAGGGGCATGTAATTACAATTCTTGATCCAATATTTCACAGCAGGGCCCGTTCCTGCGCTCAACAAGAGTATCTGTGAGGGGTTACAGTGTTGTGGCACCACCACCCAAGGCCCAATTTTTTGGCCCCAGTTTAACAGGAGCATGTAATTACAATTATTGATCTAATATTTTACAGCAGGGCCCGTTCCTGCACCCACCAAGAGTAACTGTGAGGGATTACAGTTTTGTGGCACCACCCCCCAAGGCCAAATTTTTCTGCCCCTGTATAGCAGGGGCATGTAATTACAATTTTTGAAAAATATTTAACAGCAGGGCCTGGTCCTGTGCCCAACAAGAGTAACTGTGAGTGGTTACAGTGTTTTGGCACCACCAACACCTAAGGTCCAATTTTCTGCAGAGTATATAGGGCAGGCCGTATAGTATATATACTTCTGTTCAGAGTATATAGTGCCTGGGCCCCCCTGCCATTTTTTTTTAATTAAGGTGCAGGGTTCCCCTTAATATCCATACCAGACCCAAAGAGCCTGCTAATGGGCTGAGGGGGGGAACCCAAGCCATTTTTCTCAATGATTTTCATCTATATTGCTGGGACTCGACAATACATTACAGCCGCAAGCAGTGTTAGATGACTTTTTTTCCTTTAGAAATGTAATTTTGCTGTGGTATCGTTCTAAACACGGGAAAACTGCGCCACTTTACAGGCATACTATAGACACCCCTCCAGGCACAATATTTAAAGGAATATTTCATTTCACTTTAAGCATTCTTAAAATCACTGCTTCCGAAAAAAAACATCCGTTTTTAAAACTTTTTTTTGCATTGATACATGTCCCCTGGGGCAGGACCCGGGTCTCCAAACACTTTTTATAGCAATAACTTCCATATAAGCCTTTAAAATGAGCACTTTTGATTTTTCATGTTTGTGTCCCATAGACTTTAATAGTGTTCGAACAAACTTTTTGTATGTTCGCTGCAAACCGAACTGGGGGGTGTTTGGCTCATCCTTAGTAGGGGACCAAGTATCAACAGAAGAGTACTTTGTAATTAGTTTCAATCGCAGTTCGTTTGAGAGAGCAGGATTTTGTGATAGCCAGTTTTAGTCCCAATGGTGTTCATGGTCAACAGTCAACAGTAGGTTGCATTCCCACTTCTGGATGTTGTTTAAGGGTACTGGCATTTGTTTGGATGTTAAGGTTCCACAGAGTAGGGTTATTAGCCCTGCCATGTGGAGGTCATGTTTACATTTAGGTTCAAAAGGTGTGAAGGAGGGGAGATGGGCGGAGCCTAGCGGAGCAGACATGCATTGTTAGAGCTCCACACCGCTGAGGAGAGAAGAGAAGGACAAAGCGGAGCCTGCAGGCTCAAAAGGTATCCATTTGAACCTTTTTGCCCCTGGGAACAAACTGTGAAAGTTTGGGCAGGAAATATGGTACTGGGAGGAAACCGTGGCAGAAATAAAAATCACCTCACAAAGAGCTCACAGGCACTCACTGCAGCTGAAGCAGCTCCAGTCACCTCACAAGATACAGCATCAGGGCGCTCTCACAGACAGAAAATGTCACATCAAGACTCTCCATTTGAGTCAGATACAGAACAAATCCTCTCACAAACTTCTCCACAAGCCTCCTCAGCATCCCCAGTAATATTATTACAATTTGAAAAGATGCTTCATAAGGCTTTAAAACAAACCTCAGACCAAATAACAAATAGCCTAACCAAAGAAATAAGAGAGCTGGGAAACCGCACCGCAGCCTTAGAAATAAAAATGGATGAAATTGAAATTACAACCCAAGAAAATATAACAGAATTGGAACAATTAAAAGAAGAGAATTTAATACTTCAAACTAAGCTCGAAGATTACGAAAATAGAGCCAGACGTTCAAACTTGCGCATAAGGGGAATACCTGAAACTGTGACAGACCTGCAATCTACTATTACTGCTCTATTACAAGAACTAAAGCCAGATATCCCTATTGAACGTTTAGAACTGGACAGAGTACACAGAGCCCTCACAGCCAAAAAGAAAGATGGACCCCCACACAAAATCACAAAATTTCATTATTACAGAACGAAAGAACAAATACTAAGTGCTGCAAGAGAAAAAAAGGAACTTAATTTTCAAGGACACAATTATCAAATTTTTGCTGACCTATCCCAACTTACTATTACTAAAAGACGATCCATGAAACCCCAACTAATGGAACTGCAATGCCACAACATTATGTATCAATGGGGCTTCCCCTTTTCAGTCAGATTTAACTACCAAGGTACAATTTACAGAAGCAGATCAGCAGATGAACTACAACAAACCCTTTTAAAATTAAATCTGACAGAACCCACAAGCAGCAACTCTCCCACACACAGAAGAATGACATCATCTTCACCTTCAGGCAGCACCCAGAAAATTCCAGAACAAAATGGGAATCATCATTCTCACAAAAGAGGCCGTTATGCCACATCATCCATGGACCAAGAAGATTCAATGGACTGACATCCTAATTCCTGATATCTCTTCATTTATTATACTAAGAGATGGTTCTCTATAAAAAAACCTGTATTTATAACTGAATGTAACTGCATTCTGATAGTCACACACTGTGTGGGATCATGTTACATTCCAGTTATATTTCTTATTGCTTCTTATTCATATAGCCTTAGAATATATAAGTGAAATAAGGAAATTCTTGTTCAGTTATATATTATCAGGTAATAACAATAGATTTATTACTTTTTAGGACAAATATGTCCAATAACCCAGAAGTAATGGAAGCTTTTTCTTTTTTTTCTTAAAACAAATATATTATTACCTAACTAGTTCCTAGAATTATGTTTTTGTTTATTCTAATCTGAAGCAATACAACCTCAATTTTATGAGTTAACATATCTAAACAGTTACATATGAATAAAATATGTAATTGTTTACTCTAAAAGGGTTAAAATTCCAAAATAATTCAAACTATCTTCATCAATACCAAAGTTATTAACAGTACCTTTCTAACTGAATTATTTAGCCTAGGGCAAGACTAACCATATACAACCACCCTGGAATAAATAATTTCAACAAAAACTATATTCTGCACTCCAATTAATGAAACATCATTTTGATGTCTTTTGACATAGCACTTCTCTCCTGTAAGCGGAAGATCCGTGTACCCCCATTAGCCCTCCTCATTCTCCCAACCATATTATGTGGGAGTGTGACGAAGGCACTTATTCCCCTGAGAGAGATATTTATTCTCTTTCACGGGTAAATTGTGATTACTTGCAAAAAATAATTTATACAATGTATCATCTAATCTCATATGTTTTTTGTTTACTCTTTACTCCAGAATTCACTGGTTTCTTTTCTATCTTTTCATCTCTTCAGTCCACACAGGTTGATCTACGCAGTCAGCTCTGCATAACAAAAAGTAAGTCAAAACTATTTGATCTGTTGCCATGGCACCACTGAATATACTTTCCCTGAATGTTCAGGGAATAAATGTCCCTCAAAAAAGGACCAAAGCCTTCCGTACTTTCCATAACAAGAAGGCTCACATAGTATGCCTCCAAGAAACACACTTCACCAAAGATTCTACTCCAAAATATATTTCTCCTTTTTATCAACAAATTTACACGGCTTCTGCCTGTACCAAGCAAAGGGGAACTCTAATTGCATTTCACCGATCCACACCATTCACCTTATCATCAGAAATTAAAGACCCAGAAGGTAGATACCTGATACTCATGGGTTATATAATGGATAAAGCAATCACGGTGATTTCCTACTACGCTCCTAACAAACAACCTACACCATTCCTCTCACACATATTACAAGTGATTAATACACACAAAATAGGAACAGTGATAATGTGTGGGGATTCGAACCAGGTCCTCCTCCCATTTCTAGATAAATCACCTTTTACACCATCCAAAATAACCTCTAGATTACCGTTTTCTCAACTTCTTTCCAAATACAATCTGGTAGATTCGTGGAGAGAAAGTAACCCAATGAAAAAGAAATTCACTTATTTCTCGCACCCTCATCAAACCTTCACCAGAATAGATCATATTTTTCTAACAATAGGAATGTTACCAGAAATTATTGCATCAGATATAATTCCGATTCCGTGGTCTGACCATAATGCAGTATACACTACTATAGCCTCAGCCATACCAAAAGCGCATGACCCAACGCGGTACTTACCGGACATAATGCTCAAACACCCACTACATCAGATGGCCATTGAACAAGCTTTAAAGGAATACATATCAATTAATAATACAACAGACATCTCCCCAATAACACTGTGGGAAGCTCATAAGCCTGTCTTGCGTGGTACAATACAAAGACAAATGGCACTATTTAAACGGGAATGCAAAAATCTAGCAAAAAAACTAGAACTCAATTTTAATGCAGCCTACATATCATTCCAAGATAATCCATCTCAGAGTACAAAATTTCATCTGGAAAAATCTAGATTGGAATACGATCTATTTCTCACTGAGTCTGTTGATAAATCCCTCAAACGCTCCAAACACAATTTCTACATGAATACAAACAAACCAGGTACATATTTGGCTCGGGCATTAAATTCAACTAACAAATCTTTCAAACCAATACGTTTGAAATTATCTAAAAATGTTTATACTTGTAATCCAGTTAAAATAGTCCATAAATTTCACTCACATCTCGCAACTTTATACAAGACAAACAATGAATTTAATCCTACAGAGGCTGAATCCTTCTTCTCAAAAATAACCTTACCTGAGTTATCTCAGAATCAAAAAAGCAGTTTGGATGAGCCTATAACTATAGATGAAGTTGCTAACGCCATAAAAGACCTAAAACTTAACAAAAGACCAGGCCCAGACGGCTACTCGGCTTTATACTATAAAACATTCTCAGAAATACTCTCTCCCATTCTCACTGAAACTTTTAACAAACTTCTAGATGGACATTCTTTTTGGCAAGAAACACTAATGGCAATTGTTTGTATGATCCCAAAACCCCTTACTGATGATACTTCCTGTGTGAATTATCAGCCTATCTCTCTGTTAAACCTTGATATTAAAATATTAGCAAAAATAATAGCAAAATGCCTCAATAGCATTATAGGAAAATTAATACATAGAGATCAAGTAGGCTTCATGCCAAATAGACAGGCAGGCGATAATATACGCAGGGCAGTGTTATTGGCACATATTGCTAAAAAACGGAAAATCCCTTTATGTTTTCTATCTCTCGATATTAAGAGGGCATTTGACACAGTATCCTGGCAATATATGCAATATTCATTACAAAAATGGGGTTTTGGACCCCACTTTTTAACATGGATCAAAGCATTATATAATAAACCCAAAGCCTATATAAAATATGCTGGATACAAATCTGATGCCTTTAATATAGAAAGAGGTACCCGACAGGGTTGCCCATTATCTCCCTTATTATTTGCCCTTATACTCGAACCCATGGCCCAATACATCAGAACAAACCAAACTATAACTGGCATTGAAGTAGGAGGTATTACACACAAATTATGTATATTTGCAGACGATATATTACTTTTTCTATCATCACCACAGGTCTCTGGTCCTAACTTAATACCAGCTCTTGATGGATTTGCAGCCCTATCCGGCCTTATGATTAATCCTAAGAAATGCCTAGTGCTTAATATTTCACTCACAAACATGGAATTGATCCCGGCTAGGGCTGCACTCCCATTCACATGGGCAGAAAAATCAATCCCATATCTTGGAATTCATTTAACAGCATCTCATTCTGACTTATTCTCAACCAGTTATCCTCCTGTATTAAGACAGATCACAAATCTAATAAAACAATGGTCGCAACTTCCTTTATCCTGGATAGGGAAGATTAATGCAATCAAAATGACTATTCTACCCAAATTGCTTTATCTATTCAGAGTCCTCCCTATTCCAATTCCTTCCTATTTTTTGAGAATAGTACAAAAAAGAGCAACTTCGTTTATATGGGGCTCTTCTAAACCACGTATACCTATACACACACTACATCTTCCCAAAAATAAAGGAGGCCTGGGATACCCTAATTTTACTAACTACTACAGAGCAGCACATTTGGCCAGTCTGTCCAAATACCATGCAAAACAGGAAATCCCATTATGGGTATTTATAGAGGCTTCAGAAAATGATCCTCTATTAATATCAAACTTATTATGGCTTGATCCTAAAGACCGCTTTAAAATTCATAATCCCATAACTAAACACTTCTTATCTCTCTGGGATAAACTAAAAACCAAATATCAGTTACAATCTCCACACAATCCTCTTCTTTCTTTTATCAGAAATCCGGCCTTTTATCCGGCATGGATCTACCCAAATTCTTTTAAAGCTTGGACAACAACTAGTACAAAGAGAGGCAGGGGGTAAGGAACGGCCGCAGTTGGCTGCTTCTGTCGGCCGATATCCCAACCCCCCACACAATGAGAAGCAAGGGGGGACTATTACGGTACTGAATGTAGTTGAGTATTTAGTAAGAGAAGGTAAAGAGGGAAATAGTGGTATGATAAAAATTGAATTTTAATAAGAAACAATATTAAAAATTATTACAATGTCACATACAGTTGTAGTTCAAAGCAAAGGCAATATATACAACCATACGGATTACACCCAATAATAACAGAGGGTACATATATAGCTTGGATTCTCGACCGGTTTCGCGGTATTCACCGCTTCCTCAGGAGAGTAAAGTCTATAATGTAGCATAGAAAAAATGTAATGAATACAAACAAATCCACAGATACATGGAAAATTTTTGGTTGCAGCAAGATCATTAAATAATGCATTAAACAATTACATACAAATTAAATACAATAAGGACAAGCTCACCCGTTCAGGAATTCTCTGTGGGTATGTAAGGCCCCATATAATTCCCCCTGCGGCGAACACAGGGGATAGCAAACAGCCTCTGGTGAATAAAAATTTTTTTGAATAATTGATTTATATAGGTCACTAGACCAGGAGGTAAGAGAGAAGTGAAGTATAGGGGTACCAGTGATACAGCTCTGAGATTTAAGAACCAGTGTGCAGGAGAAAATAAAAAGGATTTTATATATAAGATAGTGATGGAGGGGGGATTACAAGGGAATGGGGGAAGAGGATATGAGTGGGGGGGGAAAGGGGGGGGGGAAGGAAGGGGGAGAGGGGGAATGGGGAAGGGGGGAGGGGGGGGGGAGGGGAAAGGGAAAGGAAGGGGCAGGGGAAGAAGGAGGGGGACTGTGAGGGTCAGTGAAGAAGCGAAACCCAATACTTCCGTCTGTGTGGAAAACAGGTCAGAATTGAGAGAGGCTGCACACAGGTATTTAGAGCTGACACTTACCCCTAAAGCATTAATCAGTTGAAAGGCGCATGAGTTGAAATAAACGAGGACAACATAATAAAGGATCATATAGTGAAAAGGTTGAAAAGGCCAGACGCTGTTAAGTTAGCAGTGAGAGCCCCCCAGAGCTGGAACCATTGATGTGTGCAGAAGAAAGAAGTCACCGCAGCAACTGCAATCAAAGTTTATCAAAATTACAATCCACAATTGTAAAAGGGGGTTTGTCCACAAACAAGGGGGAGCAGTAAAGGTAACAAACTGGGGTTAAAATTTACCAAAATATAGGTAATGTAGATTGGTAATGCACACAGAGCAGTATCAGATTAGGGGGTATTGGTCCTTAATAAGGAAGACAGGATTTTAAGGTAGCAATAGACAAGCATACATTAACGCTGCAGGTGGCGTTGCATGGAGAGGCTGCATTAAGTAAACTTGGTATGGATTAGAAGATAAGGATACAAAAGGAGAGCCTGACTAGGAACAGGGGGGAGAGCAAGACTTACCCAAAATGATGATCTTCAACTAGCGTGGCGTCGGGAGGCTGTAGGCTCACATAGCGGCCGTGTCCGGCCGCTATAAGAGCACCCCAACCCGGAAGTCAGGGACAGCGTGGCAGAGGCGGTCCCTGACGTCACCGGGTCTGTTCGCCTGCACTGCGCAGGTGCACAATATGTGCTACTGTGCAAGCGCGTGCTCCTGTCAAAGGGAATCGAATTCCCAGACATGGAGACGCAAGCAGCCCAAAGGCTACCAGGGCGAGCATGTGTCCGCGGAGAAGGATCGAGGCGGAACACAAACCAACAGAGTCTGATAGCGGGGGGAGAGAGCCTGTCCTTGAACAGCAATACAAATAACAACATTATAAAACATGATGAAATAAAGAAAAAACAATACATTGATTCTATGTATAAACATAGGGGTATCAACCACCCACAGCATTTAAGGGTAAACCTTAGGCAGAAGAGGCCATATAACTGATAATAGAGCCCAATGGTGACAGAACACAGGGGAAAAAAGGGGGGAGGAAGGGAGGGGGGAGGGAGGGGGGGAAGGAAAAGAGAGAAAGGGAGGGGAGGGGGGGGAGGGGGGAAGGGGAGAACAGAGGAGGGGAGGGGGGGGAAGGGGGGAGAGAGAGGAGGGTAGGTGGGGGAGGGAGGGGGGAGGGAGGACAATGATAGGGTGATGGGGGAGGGGAGGGAAGGAAAAGGGGGGGAGGGGAAGGGGGGGAGGGGAAAGGTAAGGAGGGGAAAAGAAGGAAGGGAAAGGAAGGGGAGGGGGGAGGGGAGGGGGGGAGGGAGAAGGAGGGGGAAGGAGGTATAGGACAAGGCCTCATAAGAAGGCCCTATAGGACACTGACTCGTTTAAGCCGGGAGGGATGGTGGCGTTGAGTCGCTTGATCCAAAGGGATTCCCTTTGGAGTATCGAGTGATCCCAATCGCCACCCCTGGGACTGGGTTGAACCACCTCTAGTACCAGAAATTTGGCGACGGAGTTATCGAATCTATGGTATAGGCCGATGTGTCGGCCGATAGTAGTCAATTTGCCGTCGTAGAGGTGGTCACCAATTCTCTGTCTAAGTTCCCGAATAGTTTTGCCCACATAGAAGGCTTTGCATACACAGTTCATGAGATAAATAACCCCCTTTGTACCGCAGTTGGCAAAAGTCCGTGGAACCAGAATTTCCCCATTGGGTAGGACCACAGTTCTGCTTTCGTGGACCCAAGGGCACCGGGGACATTCCTCACATTGAAATGTGCCGTTGGGGCCACTCCTCACAGGTTTAATGGGATTATAATGGCTGGCAGTTAGTTGATCACGTAGTGATCGAGCTCTACGGAAGACCACTTCCGGTGTGTGTCTGATGTATTTAGTCAGTGTGTGATGTTCAGCCAAGAGATGCCAATGTTTGGCTAGAATGTTACGAAGTACGTTATGGTGTGCAGAATAGGTAGTAATGAATCTTACGGTTTCTGTGGGGGGAGACGGTTTCCTATCTTTGAAAAGGAGAGAAGTCCGTGAACGTGACAAGGACTTATTATACGCTTTGCGCAAATTGGTAGAGGAGTAACCTCGTCGTAAAAGGCGTTCGCGCAATGCTTTGACCTGGTGTTTAAAGTCGCTGGCGTGTGTACAATTCCTGCGTAGTCGTAGGTATTGGGCATAGGGTATGCTCTGTACCAGGGAGTTTGGGTGAGCACTCGTGGCGAACAACAAAGTATTCCCAGCAGTGGGTTTTCTGTAGAGGTCAGTGCCTAAAGTCTCATCCGGTTGTTTGATAATTAGTAGATCTAGGAAGGGGATTTGCTCAGTCTCGATTTTGAAAGTAAATTTGAGATTTAGATCGTTGTTGTCAAGTTGACGTAGAAATTGTAAAAGTTTGTCCCTAGGACCCGACCATACCATGAATAGGTCATCAATAAAACGATACCATAGAAGGATATCGTTTAGAAACTCCGTGTATTGGTCATGAGCATGGATATGTCGCTCCCAGCCGCCTAGGTATAAGTTTGCATATGCTGGGGCGCAAGGCGTCCCCATTGCAACACCCTGTATTTGTAAAAATAATTGATCATTAAAGGTAAAATAATTCTTGGTCAAAATGAAATACAGTAGTGTCAGTACAAACTGGTTCAGAGGCCAGGTCGTTGTATCTTGTTCAGCTAAGAAGGATCCAGCCGTCCGTACGCCCTGCTCGTGGGGGATACTGGAGTATAGGGCCTCAATATCAACAGCCACGAGCAGGGCGTCAGGAGGGATCTGGATTCCCTCAAGGTGTTGCAACAGGTCGGTGGTGTCTCTGATATAGGACGGGAGGCTGCGGACATGGGGCATTAGAAAAGCGTCAACGAATTTGCTCGCGTTGTCTGTTAAAGAGCCTATCCCCGACACTATAGGTCTTCCCGGAGGGAAATGCACATCTTTATGGGTCTTGGGTAGGGAATAGAAGGTGGGGGTACGGGGAAATTTGGGGACCAGGAACTCCAAGGTGTCTTTGTCAATGAGGCCTGAGAGGTAGGCCTCAGTGCAAAGAGCCCGGAGTTCCTGTGCAAAGGACGATACGTGTGTAGCGGAGATAGGTCTATACCAATGTTTGTTGTTAAGAATAGCAAGGCACATAGATTGGTATTGGTAGTTGGTCTCTCTTTGTACTAGACATTTGGGATGATGGTACTTTTATTTGGTAATTCAATTTTTCTAATGTAGGCGCTCTTCCTTAAAGCTTGGACAACATCAGGCATTCAGACACTAAATGACTTCATAGCATCTAAATCATTCCTTTCATTCCCATCACTTAGAGAAAAATATGATCTACCAAACTCTGAGATATTTAGATATCTCCAAATCAAAAATTTCTATACACCATTCCTAAAGGGGGATACACCATTATCCCAATTATCCATTTTTGAATCAATCTGTACAAAAGATCCATTTGCTAAAGGTACAATTTCATCACTTTATAATCAATTCTATGGAGTAGCAAATCTTAATAGACCCTCTTACGTTCAGAGGTGGGAGGAGGACCTGGGACGAACTTTAGAAGACACGGACTGGTCTAACATATGGCTCACATCTAAGTCATCTTCACCCAACATCTTAGCACT
Organism: Aquarana catesbeiana; assembly: GCF_042186555.1. Classification (NCBI taxonomy): domain Eukaryota; kingdom Metazoa; phylum Chordata; class Amphibia; order Anura; family Ranidae; genus Aquarana; species Aquarana catesbeiana. The sequence goes on along the minus strand of NC_133328.1, from coordinate 216,407,584 downwards.
GGAGACAAATTATAAAGTCCTAACTCGCTGGTACCTTGTACCCGCTAGAGTGGCAAAATATTCACCTAATACCTCAGCTCTTTGTTTTCGAGGTTGCCCAGAAATAGGCACACATTTACACATATGGTGGACGTGCCCAGTAATCCAAACCTTCTGGAAGGAAGTCTTCGTGATTGCATCTAAAATATTTCAAAAAATAATACAACCAGATCCATATATAACTTTACTTAATCTAAAACCGGAATGGTTAACACTCTCTCAATTCAAACTTATGATCCAACTAATAACGGCTGCAAAACAAACAGTGGCCAAGGCATGGAAATCTCCTACATTGGTACTAGCAGAAACAATTCACAGAATGAATAATACAATGTCCCATGCTAAGATGGTAGCCATCGATCAAAATCAAATTCCAAAATTTGAAAAACTTTGGCATCCTTGGATAAAACAACAGTTCCTGTCAAACTTCAATGACTCTGTCCTGTTGCCATGGTAACAGATTAAATGACTTACAGAGACAGCCATTCTACGGCTTCAAAGAGAACTAAAAAGAATAATAAACTGACGAGCGGGACAACCTTGTGGACCATACCTCTACCTTTCTACCCTTTTTCTTCTTTCTCTTTCCTTTTCTCCACCTTACGATTAAAGCTCATTATCAGAATTTATTTGACCTATATACACTCTACCTGTAAACAATATGTATAGTAGGTATAAATCATTTAAATACCTACAAAAGTAACTAAGGAAATGATATATATCTTTAATTTAATTTTACGTGAACCCAATGTTTAATATTTGAAATTTCATGATATATACCTATATAAACCCTTGTGTAAAACAATGAGCTTACTTTATAGATTCTTGTAAACTTACTTTATGTATCTTTATAATATTGTATCCTCAATAAACTTCTTTTGACAAGGAAAAGGTGTGAAGGATAGAGGATCTTCCGTAGGGCACACAGTTGATCACATAATGTTTATCTTGTAGGTATCAAAATAGTTCAGAAGAAGGAAGGTGGTGGGTTTTTTGAAGGTGAGCAAAAGGCTTAAGTCTTCTAGGGGACAAAAAAGAGTGAAAGCAAGTCACCTTTGAAGTAATACAGTGTTTGCAGACCTCAGGGTATTCAAAAACCAGGGAGAAGGAGGGGTTGCAAATAATAAACAATAGCGGTTGGTGGGGGGAGAGTAGGCCTCCCAAAATACTTGAGATCATCCTAGAGCTGCAACGAATGCTATGTGAAGGGATTCAGAAGTGTTTTATGATCTCAAGGATGTAGCCACAGTATAGCATGGATAGACAGGGGAGTGCAGTCAATGACTTCCTGCTTAAGCCACAGTGGGATTTCAGAGCTGGTATGGTATTTAGTTAATTGTACAATTTGCACAGCTTGGTAGTATCTCAAGAAATTTGGGGCACCCAGCTGCCTATTTGGTCTGGCTTGCAAAATAACATATAATAGGTACAGCACCATCCACCCAACCATATGTACAATATGTGCTACACAATATGTCCACCCTTTAAGTACTCAGTGTTGCTAGCTGTTCCCTATGAGGCCAAAACAAGTGCATATAGATATAAAATAAATTCTTATGATATGCTCCATATCTCTGCTTCAGTGCTCTCTCCTAGGTGACCCCCAGCTTCTCCACTCACTGGAGGTGTTTGACTTCATTCACAGATTGCGTTACAAGCAATGTAATCTGCGAAATAACATTTTTTGATGGAGGAAAGGGCAGTTATGGGGTATGTCTCCATTAGACCATTGTTAGTTCAACTGAGACTGGAGACCCAAAGCTGTTAACCACCCATTATGCTGGGGTTCAGCATCAGGAATAGGTTGCCAGACCAACCTATTAACATTCTATGAAGAAGTAAACTGTAATCTGGATACAGGAAGTCCTTTTGGATGTAGTGTATCTACATTTCGCCAAAGCATTTTTTTACACAGTACCACATAAGTGCTTAATTTACAAATTGAGGTCGGTTGGTATTGAAGATAGTGTATGTACCTGGATAAAAAACTGGTTAAAAAAGCGTGTCCAAAGGATGGTGATAAATTGCATATCGCTGCAGCTGCAGGACAACTATACCACTGGAGAGCTCACTGTGTTACAAGGATCCCGGCATTGGATGGACCCGTAGAGGAACATCCCTGATCTGAGTGATCCCTTGATGAGCGTGTTTGATCTCTATAATTTGAGATCCAGCGAATCTGGTAAGCGCCATTGTTTGTTTTATTCTCTGGATAGAAGCATCAAGTGATTTCTCCAGTGTCCTTCAATACAGTCCACTATTGAAGCACCTTTTTTTGGACTTTTATTGTGTTTTAAAGTGTATTGTCATCACATACCATTGTCATTTTTCCCTTTCATCTTAAGGGAGCTATAGTGTTTGGTTGCATACTTTTTCTCTTTACATAAGCATATACAAGAGCCCAGGCTAAACCCACTTACAATAGTACTATTTCCCTGAGCATAGATGATGACCAAATTGTGCACATATGCAATTGTGAAACTGCAAATAAATGTGGGAAAAGCTACAGAAAGTACTCAAGGGAGCACAAAACTGTACTTAATTAGAAAGCTATATGAGACTAAGCTAATAAATGGCCTGCACATGCAATACTTTAAAAGGTTTAACTTAGAAAAGGGTTGAATTCCTGTAAGCTAAAGAAGAAATAAAGAGCTTTCATAAAACAGCACTATTACTCAGTGGTCTCCCAGACAGCTATGAGACACTTGGTACAGCACATGATGCTCGCTCAGATGATGAGTTTACCATGAAAACAGGGGTAGCCCATCCATTAAGGGGGCACAGGCACCGCCTCCCCTATCCATGCCTCCACCACCCCCTAGCCATGCGTCCGGCTCCTTTTAGGATGCCAGGCACATGAACTACAGTGGCGGGGGGTGTTTTTTAGAAGCACCAAATGGAGCCAGAGGCATTGCGCTTGGAGCCCACCCAGGTGTGTTAGAATAGCGAATGAATATTCACAATTCTCACACTGAATCGCCTCTCCGCTAATCAGGAAGCGTGGCTCTGAGACAATGTTTCCCAATTCTCTGAAAGGAGAAGTGTTCTGATTGGCCGCCGAGGAGGAGGGAGAAAATGGAAGCTGCCAAGCAGGGGAAGGAGAATCTGCATGTGGTGCCCACAGAGGAGACCTGGGGAAGCCACCCGTGATTGGCCGTCATGGATGAGGTAAGTGCACCAACCGACCGACCAACCCGAACCTACCCGACCCAACCCGACTGTTTTCCGCCCCCCCCAAAAAAAAATTACCACGAGGCGCCACTGCCATTAAACATGTTAAAGGCAAGCTTGTGAATGAATGCAGGCAAAAAATAGAAGATGCAAAAGTAAAAAGGTTTCTGAACCACCGAGAGCCAAAGGCCACAATAACTGTACAATGTGCCGTGTGAAACGTGGATGTGTGCAAAAAGTAATTTAAAGCTAACTGCAGAAAATGGAAAGCTAAAATGAATCAGCAAAAAAACGAGCTAAACAACAAAGAGCAAACATTTTAAAAAACAAATAGAAGATGCTTTATATATTGAGTGTGCCTTTCACTACAAACCGGGTGCCTTATCATTTTTCACCTGGAGCATTGACTCTGGAACTGCAAATCATATGACCATCAATAAAAATTTCTTCACTCGCTTTGATCAAATCAAGAGGAAAAAATGTCACCAGTTTATGGACAGTATATAGGGGAATGCTATATACACTTCCCTCTATCTCAAACAATCACCAGAAAGATACCTACTAAAAATTCACTACATATTCCTTCTTTTGAAAGTAATATCTTGTCAGTGAAGAAAATCACTAAGCAAGGAAATGTATCCACCTGACACTGTCATCTTTGACATAGGAATCCTGAAAGTATTAAGAAGCTAGTTGAAGATCATCATGGCAGTATAAAATAAAATGGCCTATGCCATGGTGCTCAACCTGTGGCCCTCCAGCTGTTGCAGAACTACAAGTACCAACATGCATCAGCCTTTGGGAGTCATGCTTGTAACTGTCAGCCTTGCAATGCTTCATGGGACTTATAGTTCAGCAACAGCTGAAGGGCCACAGGTTGAGCATCTATGTCCTATGCTGATCCATGCAGTGTATTAGTTGCATAAAAAGAATGACAAGGAAACCGCAACAGCAAAGTCTAACAGCCTCTAGACTTGATTCACTCAGGTCTATGTGTGCCTTGACTATTGTATAACCGATGAGACTTGCTTACCCCTTTTATCAACTTCTCCCATCACTGCATACCCAACCTTCACCCCAATAATCGAGACCACAACCTTATGGAGTAAAATATTGGCCGTAGCAGCCAATAATCTTTATTCAAAATATAAACCAATAATAATAATAATAATTTAACTCAACAGTAACATAATCCTGTAAAACACCTGAAAACATCCTTAAATCCCGTTGGTCTTTGCAGGGAAAAACCCACCAAACTTAAAAACTCCCAAACACTCAGGCACTGCGGTACTATACCAAAATTAGGCCTCCAGCTGACAAGCTAGCTCGGAGACAAACAACAAATAGCCCGCAGTGCCCCAATAACCCATTCAAGCTAAAACCCTTGTTAGCTGAAATCTCACCAACGGGCCTCATACTAGCGATGGGTCCCGATCTCTTAAATATCTGGGGTTTAATCCTTCCCCGCAAAGACCAACATCACGCCACAGCACACACAGGGTAAAACCTTACCCTTGTGTGCCCTGCCACACCCTCAAAGCTCGTTGTATCCCATCCTGCAGGCCTAATGACCACAAATCAATCCCCACATCGTTCAGGTGTACTCCATCATCCTTCAAATATCTCCATGTATCCACCTCTAATTCCAGGTGACGTATAGCCAACCCTCCATTCCTCACCACGAAACTACTAACCTCTTTGTTGACCTTCTTTCTGGCCCGGTTGATCTTAGCGACCGACCTGGCCAATCTCCAATTTGTACGCGCCACAATGTCCGACCACACAATAAGCATATGTGGAAAAGACATCCTGAGCTGCCAAAAATCGAACTTGATGTCTTTTACCAAGTCCAACATTGACCGTAGCCCTAGGTCATTACCCCCTACATGTAACAACAACACATCCGGCGCTCTGTCCAGGCGTGCGAACTTATTAACTTCTGCTACTGTCCTACCCCACAGCATGCCTGGCACCCCAAACCACCTAAGACACACTTCCTGCCTGGAAAACCCCAATTGTCTCCCATCCCGTCTGGCATCACCTCTCCTGGCCCCCCAACACACGTACGAGTGGCCCACTATCCACACCAGGCATTGCTGACGACCTGCAAAGAAAAGCAAACAAAAAAAAAAAAACAAAACAAAAAGGACACCTAATGCATCAATAACAACAATTATCACCTATCACAATATATCCGCATTACATCCAAACATATTAACAGTCAGTCCCATAACAGTATTATTTAATATATATTATTCACACTTTTTTTTTTTTTTTTTTTTACTTTTTACCCAATCACTAACTGTGGGCGAACATAGGACCTAAACCGCCTGGATTCCCATCTCCCAATCCTCTTTACCGCTGCATCATCCAATCCCCACCGTACCGCTTCCGTAGCTGCCCCTATCCTAAATGAATGTGATGAAAACTTTTCACCCTCTAGACCTAATACCCCCAAACATCTTTTGAAAATTGCATTAAACTGAAATCGTGATAGAAACGAGCCATCCTGGTGTCTTAAAAAGGGGACTTCCCCCCCCCCGGGCGTATAGCTATAAACTCACTCACCAATTTAACTGGGCACAAGGGAGAGCCGGGCAACACAAAAACCTGCACGGTCTTACCCTTGCCCCGCTGATCTGTTTTTGACTTTCTAATCAATATGGCCAACCTGTCCTCCCCACATCGGACGTCTGACTCCCCCAACCCCCCTTTTTCTCTTTTTGAGGGGCTAACCAACTCACTGATCCGAAATGCACCAAAGAACGCCAAGGCGAATGCCGCCCTGAACAACACCGCTTCATATCCTGTCGAGCAAACATTGTTTAAACATCCAACTAACTGACCCAACAACTGGAACGAAACAGGCCGCCTGGAGTCCCTCCCCGGCTTGGCCCGCCTATAACCCTTCATACCCTGCCTGACCCAAAAATCTTTCGTAAAGTCCGGCAAACCTTGAAATTTCAACCAAAACGCCAAACCTGCCAACTTCTTCTCCATACCCGACACAGACAACCCATCTTCTAAGTTCCTGGACACAAAGTATAAAACTAACAACCGAAGATCCCGTTCTGCATTCCCTACCTGTACCTGTCTCAGCAGAGATACCCATTCCTGCCATACCCTGTTGTATGCAGCCCACGTCGTATCGCTCACCGACCGTTTTATCCAGTCTGTTAGTCCTCCAAGGCAATCTTCCACAGCCAGTCTGGACACGGGACACCTTCCTCCTCCGCCCCAGGTGCCAATTCCCGGAACCTGTCCCACTGAAAGCGAGACAGAGCATCAGCCACCACGTTTTCAACTCCTGGGAGGTGTACCGCGTATATAAAAACATTTAGCTGTAAGCATCTCAGAACCAGGTGTCTAAGTAACCTAATCACCGGCGGTGACGCTGCCGATACTTTATTAATCACCTGTACCACTCCCAAGTTGTCACCATGAAACCTAACTTTTAAATTCCTGAACCACTCGCCCCATAACTCCACAGCTAACACCACCGGGAACAGTTCCAACAGGAGCATGTTCTTCAGCAGACCTGCCTCCTTCCATGACTGTGGCCATGGCCCCGCGCTCCACTTACCCTGAAAAAAGGCTCCAAAACCTGCTGCCCCTGCCGCATCTGTAAACAACTCCAGATCAAAGTTGCTCACAGGCCCTGACATCCACAGCGCCCTGCCGTTGAACTTAGCCAGGAACGTGTGCCAAACCTTCAGATCCTCCCTGTGAGCTTTCAACAAACGAATATAATGTCTTGGCGAAACCACACCCGACGTACTCGCCGACAGCCGCCTGCAAAATACTCTCCCCATAGGCAAAATCCGACACGCGAAGTTCAACTTACCTAGTAACGATTGTAACTCCCTTAGTTGAACCTTTTTCTTTCCGATTAGACCCTGAATTTCCTCCTGCAACGCCGCCAACTTGTCCTCGGGTAGCCTACACTCCATCGCTCTGGTGTCTAGAATAATACCCAAAAAACTCAATTCCGTAGTTGGACCTTCAGTCTTCTCCGGGGCTAGCGGGATGCCAAACTTTTCCGCAACATGTTCCAACGTCGCCAGCAAGACCGCACAGACTGTCGATCCAGGGGGACCCACGCAGAGAAAATCATCCAAGTAGTGGATGATAGAGTTCAATCCCGCGACGTCCCGAACTACCCACTCAATGAAGGAACTAAACTTTTCAAATAAAGCGCAGGATATCGAACACCCCATCGGCAAACAACGATCCACATAGAATTCATCCTGCCAACAACAACCCAATAAACGAAAACTCTCCGGATGCACCGGCAACAAACGGAAGGCCGACTCTATGTCCGCCTTGGCCAACAACGCCCCCTGTCCATACTTTCTAACCCAAAATACCGCTGCATCAAACGACGTGTAAGATACCGCACATTCCTCTGGGTCAATGGCGTCATTCACCGACCCCCCTTTCGGGTATGACAAGTGGTGTATCAACCTAAACTTATTAGGCTCTTTTTTCGGCACCACTCCTAGCGGGGACACCACTAACTCCGGAATCGGTAATGCTGCAAAAGGGCCACTCATGCGGCCCAACCTAACTTCTTTTAGCAACTTTTCCCTAACCACGTCCCCATGCAGCAACGCTGACTTCAAGTTCCGAGCCGGCGGTGGTGTATCGACCAAGCGAGACGGAATTCTAAACCCCTCCGAAAAACCCTGGGCTAACAGCCCAGCTGCAACCCTATCAGGGTATCTATCGAGGAAGGGCTCCATCCTTCCCACTTTCACCGGCGTTGTCCCCTTTTGCAACAGACTCACTGGCACGGCCCTTGCCTTGTTTGAAACACCGCGACACCGGGTGCCCCCCTCCCCCACAACCGGAGCATTCATGCTTGTACTTGCACGACCCTCCAAATCTACAGGACCCCTCATTAAATTGCCAACAAACCCCTTTCTTTCTTGTGGCCGACTGTCCGGGGTTGGCTGATCCACCGGCCCCCCCCTGAAAAAACTGACCCGTCGGCCTAGCCGAAGTCATGAGGCGCATCCATAGGCTGATGTCTTTATGATCCCACCTCAATGCTGGGCGAATGGCCCTCCGCTGCCTAAATTGCTCATCGTAACGCAGCCATGCCGTGCCCCCGTAGACTCTGTAAGCTTCTCCCACGGCGTCCAAATAGCAAAATAAAGCCGAACAGTGCTCAGGATTCTTCTCTCCTATCACACTGGCCATGATCGCAAAAGCCTGTAGCCAGTTCGCAAACGTCCTAGGTATCAGCCTATACCTCCTTTTTTCCTCATCCTCTTTTTTATTATCCTCCGGCTTAACTCTATCCAAGTTAAACTTCTCCAGGGGTAAGAGCGAAAAAATCTCTACATACTCCCCTTTCAAAATTTTTTCCCTCACCTCTGACTTCAAATGCGCCCCTAGCGGCCCCTCGAAGCACACATACACCTCACATTTTGCAGCATCAGCTAAACGCACTAAGTCTTGTTTTTTAGCACCCTCACCCGTTGCCCCTTCTGGTGTCTTGGGAACCTCCGCCTGTACTGCCACCCCAGCGACCACAGTCGCCGGCGCCGCTTGCTCCTCCACGGGCCTTGAAGGAGTCCCGGTGTCTAGGACCGAGCCCTCTCGGCTCCCCCGCCCCTCCCCTGGGTCAACCCATGCCGCCGCCGGAGACTGACTCCCGCTTGGCCCTGGCTCAAACCTTTTTAATAGCTCCTTCAAAACCGATACAAACCCTTGTAGCCCTGCATCCGCCGATGCGCGGTCTGCTACCTGCGCGGCCGGATACACAGGCGCGGTCATGGCCGACCGCCCCGCTGAGCCCAACCCTCCCTCACTACCCCCCGCCCCCCCAGCACACCCCACAACACAGGCATCATTACAACTCGTCTTACCCCGCTGCCTGGGAGGAAGTCCACCAGCCGAGGGTCCCGTCTCCACCGCCACCAGCTCTTCTCGCTGTCCATCGCTGTCCGACTGCGACAGCTCACCTTCCGATCTGTATTCGCCCAGCTCTTCACCGATCATTGATGGCCCCCCAGCCGCTTCATCACTGGATGCCGAGGATCTGCTGTGCCCTTCCCTCCTCCTCCGCGCTGAAGATCCGCCTGCCGATTTTTTGTTCGCCTTTCTTGGCCGAACGACCTCATCTGGGCAGTGCCGACCGCAGCCGCTGCCATGGTCCCATTCCTGCCCGTCTCTCCTCTTGGGGCCACCGACCGCCGCACTCGAGCGGCCAGCTGCCGCAGCCACTTCCTTCCTCCACTGTAACCCCACCCCTGCCGTCTGGTGGCCTGGGGCCTGGCTATTCACTCTGGAACCTTCTCCACCAGCATCCGCAATAGGCCTGCTGGCTCTCCTGTTTGCCGCGTCACTGTCGCCGCCCCGGCCGACTCCTGGCTGACACCCAGCCCTCCCCCCCGCTCGCACCGCCGTGCGCTGAACGGGCAGCCTTGCCACAGGCCGACCCGCCCTGCCCTGCTGTCCTGTATGTACCGATCGCGGTGAACGGGGACGGGGACTGCAAGACTGTCCTCTTCCATTCGGTGTCCCCCTTACATCCTCGTTCTTGCGCTGTGCCGCCGCCATCCTCGCGGGAGGGCCTGCAGCCGCCTGACCCGCCTGCTCCCGCTGTGCTTCCGTCCCGCGTGCCATGTCTGCCTGGGGGGGGGCCGTACTAGAACCCCCCCCGTTTCGAGTTGCTAACCGCTTCGCGGGAGGCCCAGAGACCGGCCTACCCGCACTCGCCCCACTCCTCTGTGACTTCCCGGGGAGGGACCTCGTGACGTCGGGCGAGAAGCGAGTAGGCGGCCTGGATCGCCTACCCCTCACAACTGCGCTCTCTCCCCCCGTGGCCGCTGAGTTCGACTCACCCAACGCCGCCGCCAAACGACCCTCCAGCCATCCAGGCCCTCTGGACGCCGCCTCTGCTTTCAGCCGGGCAAACAAATCTTCCACCGCTGCCATCACGCTTGCTCCTCTCCACGCAACTGAGCTGGGGCGGGATCTCTCACCCAGCTAATACCTCTGCTCCACCCCTACACTAAAGTGTCCAATCACACACCCCCTAACAACTAACTCCTCATCACCAAGTTCCCCTGTTAACCCTGTCATGCCCGCCCTACGCCTATTCTTTCTGTCTCTTGCTCCGGGCTTACTGATTAGGTGTAATGACAGTGTGTATTGTGCTCTACCTGTTACACAGCAAAGATAAAGTTCCAGATAAACATCACCAATATAACAGTCTAACTCTAATGCCGCGTACACACGGTCGGACTTTTCAGCTACAAAAGTCCGACAGCCTGTCCAACAGACTTTCAACAGATTTTCGATGGACTTTTGGCGGACTTTCAACGGACTTTCTAATGACCGGACTTACCTACACACGATCACACCAAAGTCCGACGGATTCGTACATGATGACATACACCAGACTAAAATAAGGAAGTTGATAGCCAGTAGCCAATAGCTGACCTAGCGTCGTTTTTTGTCCGTCGGACTAGCATACAGACGAGCGGATTTCTGGTTCCGGCGGAGTTACGATGTAAAGATTTGAAGCATGTTCCAAATCTAAAGTCCGTCAGATTTGCGACTGGAAAAATCCGCTGAAGGTCCGGTGAAGCCCACACACGATCGGATTGTTCACCGGATTTGGTCCGTCGGCGTCCGTCAGACCAGTCCGGTCGAAAAGTCCAACCATGTGTACGCAGCATTAGTGCTATTATCTTCTACAGAAGCAACATGCTTGAAAATCCTGGAGAAGCAATGGTTTTATATTAGAACAATCAAGGGCATATAAAACTTGCAGTGTGATAAGATCAAAGGTAGAACCAAGCATATTGGTGTCAGGCACCATTACCCTTGGGATCTCATGCAATAAAATGTGATTGTGCTTGAATACTGTGAAACTGATAAGATGATAATGGATGTTATGACAAAACTAATACCAAAACTCATGTCTGAAGAACTAGGGAGGTAATTGTCGAATGTTCATACAGACATAGGTGCAACAACCATTCTCATAATTTATACTGCATTCTTGTAGTACTGCCAATAAGCAGTGGTGTTATTTTTAATGCTTGTGTAATTTAGGGTTCTTCCTATAGGGACTACATGATTATGATGTAATTTCCTGTTCCTGTATGGTTGTTTCCAAAAGAAAAAAAACAAGAAGGGCTCAGCCATCTGTTTCCCAGCACTATCTTGACTGGTAAGAATCATATCTGTAGCATCTTTCCAACATTAATACTCACTGAAAATCTAATATTTTGTTTGATGTCCCTGCTGAATAGCTAAATGTAGTAGGTACAAATGATGGGCATACCTGACTAACACTGACTTGCAGGGACTTGCACATTAGTAGTGTGCACATTATTAGGGTGTAGAATGTTTCATTCTTTGCATGACACTGCTAAATCTAGTGAATTAATATTTAGGGCACATCTAGTGCTCAGCTGAGTGTCAGTGAGTACTGACACCACCATTTGTTTTAGAGAACAGTTGTTTCTATAGATGAATGATTCTACTTTCTAAATATAAGAAAGTTATATGAAAAAAGGCTCAGGTGATACTAGGTGATTCACGTAACAAATAAAATCTTTATATTGTAGGAATGTATAAATCAACTTGGGTAGAGTAAAGGTTTTAAAATGTTTTTTTTTCCTGTTGTGCTGCGGAGTATGATGATTTGTCCAAGAGGTAACACTGTGCAATGAAAAGGTTAACTCAGTATTACAGCACATTTTCATAACAATTTTACCATAATGAGCACTGGTTTCATGCTGAGAAGCAATGTTTCATTTTATTAGCATAAAAAAATAGAATGCCATTTTTTCTTTTTTTCCACTTTGTCCGTTGTGTGAACTTTGATAATCCATTTAGTAAAAGCCATATGCTGAGCTCAAGTGGTCCTTTTTAGCACCTTAGTTGGTTGAAAATGAACAGGCAAAATATTGGCCTGTAAAGTACTGGCCTTGCCAATAAAGTGTCATGTTAGGCCTTTTTTTATTGGTCTTTTCAACTGTTTTATCAGCACATATAGAACACATTTTAGAAACAAAGCTTCTGGGTATTTTGTATCAAAAGCCCAGAGTGACTTGTTTCAACCACTTGGAATCTCATTTGAAATACACACATGCACACAAATTCCAGCAGTAAATACCTCTGCGTTTTTAAAGAGGTCACAATATATAATATTCAAGAACATGGTTTAAATTAAAATATTGCATCTGTAAGTGGGTATAAAGCTCTATGTCATTGATGTAATAAACACATTTCTATATTAAATTACTGCATACTACTCGACATGCTCATTATTTCTAATGTTTTGTGTGGGAAAAAATACAAAACATCACACAGTGATGCAATAACTGCATGTGCTTAGGTTGCAATTCAAAACGGCTAATGTGTAAAAGGCTCTGTTACTTAGCAGATCCAGACTTAGCAATCACCATTTTAGGTTACACCCTCCTATTATCACTGAATGCTGCCCCTTCTTGGTATTAATAAAGGGTTTGGGTATGCACAAAAATGTCATGTGGTAAGGTTTTAACACAGACACAAATCTGATAGATTAATTTGCCAGGGTATTGCTCAGCTCAGTTCAACTTTAGGGTACATGTTTCCTCCCAAAAATACTATTGGGTTGATTAACTAAAACTGGAGAGTGCAACATCTGGTGCTGCTGTGCATGGTAGCCAATCAGATTCTAACTTCAGCTTGTTCAATTAGGCCTTGAGAAAAAAACCTGGAAGCTGATTGGCTTCTATGGAGAGCAGCACCAAATGTTGCCCTCTCCAGTTTAAGTAAGTTCAAGCTCACTGTTTTCTCTGCTCATCATCACCGTGTAAATACATAATCACAATAGTATAACCAATACATAATTCCATTATGTTAACTCAGAATAGAAGTGTTGCAAGACTTCATGAACAAAAGTTCTACGTGTTTCATTGATGCTTTCAAATGTAAGACACATGTTCTTCTAGTCTATAAATATATATATACCCAATCTGGGAGAACAACATAAAATGTGTCAATTAACAAAATGTAGATTTGTCATATAGAGAAAGTAAGTCAACCCTTACATTTATCATCACTTGAAACCCAATACATTAGAACCCAGTGTTCCAAATTAGGTGCCAATAATTACAAATCCCCTAGGGAGTATGCAGGTGGAACCTGTCTTTTTTAAAACTCTAGGGTCTAGTGTTTTCTAGACATGTGCATTCGTTTTCCTCTGAATGCATTTTCGTCCGAATTTCGGGTATTTTCGTTATCGTTTTGACAAACGATAACGAACGTGCAGAATCTGAAAACTGAAAGATCCAACATAAACAAATGCTTTATTTTCATTTTCGTTGCAGCAACAGTTCGATATAGATAGGAGATTCGACATGACGCTGACAATAGCGTTCCGTGTCCATCGAACCTGTGGTCGAATGTGCCTAACCTTAGCTCTATTAATCCAAGATTATTCTACATAGAGAGAAAAGATTTGACATAGAGAGAAACGATTCGACATTATAGAGACAATAGCAAAAAGGGTTGAATGTGCCTAACCTAACTCTATTAGTCCAAGATTATTCGACATAGAGAGAAAAGATTCAACATGAAGATTCGACGAAGCAGTCGCCGCGAGTGGACATTTATGGTCAAATGCTCCGCCCATAGGCTATAGAAGAATTCTAATGTTGGTTGACTAGAAATAATAATTAAAAAATATAATTATTACTAGTGTCATACAACATTAGAATTCTACTATAGCTTGTAGGCGGAACATTCGACCGGAAATGTATGATTGCGGCGTTGTACAGTTTAGCTGCTCCGTTGAATCTTCTTAGAATATTCGACAGACACCATAAGACTTCAATGACAGATTCGACCTTAATTATTTCGGATTTTCGGACAAATGCATTTTTTAACGAAATGAAATAAATAAAAATGAATTTCGGGAGTAACTAAATAAATTTATTTTTCGGACGAAAACGAAATTCCGAAACGAAATATTTCAGTGTGCACATGATTAGTGTTTTCATTGCTGTTGACATGTGTGGTGTCATTATGCCAAGATCAAGAGAGCTCTCAAAGTCCCTCAAAAAGAACATTGTAGACCACCAAATGACTCACAATCAATTCTTCCATTGTAAGAAAAATCTACAAACAGTATAGATTTCAAACTGTTAATCTGTCCATGACTGGCCAGTGCAGGAAATGCAACTGAAGAGCTGAGGGTTTGATGCTAATAAAGTCTCCCAAAACCCCCAAATTTCACCTCAGTGTTCAGATAACTCTTGCAACAGTTGGGGTCAAAATGCATGCATCTACAATCAGAAAGGATTGCACCAATGAAATGTACTTGAGAGGTATGCTAAGAAAAAGCCTTTGCTGTCCAAAAAGAACTTTAGAGCAAGATTACAGTTTGCCTTTTACAGTACATATAGGCATTGAGCAGTCCTTCTGGAACAATGTGCTAAAGACTAATAAATCAACGATAAAGTTTGCCCCAAACTGAAGACAGTATTTCAGGAGAACCTCATAACAACTGTGATGCATGGTGGTATAAAAGCTTTTGTTTGGGTTTGCTTTACTGCTTCACGGCCTGTGCAGCTCTCTGTCATCAAGTCAAAGTGTGCTTGATCATAATTTAAGGCCATATGTCCAAAAGTTGAAGTCAAACCAGAAATGGGTTTTTCAACACCATAATGATATGTAGCACACTAGCAAATCCACCAAGGAATGGCTCAAACAAAAAATAGAGGGTTATGGACTTCCCTAGTCAAAACCCTGATTCCTATTTGAAATCTTCAAAACTGGCAGTTTATGCAAAGAAACTCAAACTTCTTACATCTGACACATTTTTCAATGGAGAAGTACAGAAGTAGTCTTTACAGGAGAATGCCAGCTTTTAATGCCAAGGGAATATTGTGAGCCATAAAAATTGTAATCTGATGAGGTGACCCTTCTAAGAGGTACCGCTACTCCTCCAGGGCCAGCTTAACTGAACATAATTCCCAATCTCCGATGGAATAGTTCTTCTCAGCCTTTTTTTGAGAAAAAGGGGCAAGGATGCCTAGGTTCACCTGTGAACTCAGAGAACTACTCCAACACATCCTGATAAAGCTTTAATGAAAAATTACAGCGCTCCTGAATCCCTCCCTCTCTGATGAAGAAGGTGTCTGGACTTTCGAAAAGTGTTGGATTATGGTGGGAGCCAAGTTTCTGTGGAAGGAAGGGACTATAACCTGTTGGATTCTGTTTTGGAGTGCCAGCCCTAATCAGATGTTACCAGTGAGGAGTTGGCCCCCTTTTGAATGCATGGATAGACTGTACAGCCATGGCCAAAAGTTTGAGGATGACACAAATATCAATTTTCACAAAGTCTGTTGCTTCAGTGTTTTTAGATCTTTTTGTCAGATGTTACTATGGTATACTAAAGTATAATTACAAGCATTTCATAAGTGTCAAAGGCTTTTATTGACAATTAGATTACGTTTATGCAAAGAGTCAATATTTGCAGTGTTCTGTGTGTATAAGTGAAGGGAAGCGCTGACAGTTCACTAGTTAATCGTCTGCTGCACCTGAAATCCCTCAGTACCAGGAATAAAAAGTGATTGATGTTGTGAAGCGCTGACACATTGTGTATATTTACACCCCCTTTCTTTTTCTACACAGGCTAATATTTTATTATTTTTCTGTAGTGTTCACTGTGTGTTTTTCCTACATTTTCCTACATACACAGTCAGCAGACCTTGACAACATCAATATTTGCAGTGTTGACCCTTCTTTTTCAAGACCTCTGCAGTTTGCCCTGGCATGGAATTTGGTATTAAGTTCATTTTCATGGCAAGGGACTTTGCAAATGATTGCAATTTATCTGATCACTCTTCATAACATTCTAGATATATATGCAAATTGTCATCATAAAAACTAATATCACCATAAATATTAATATTTGTGTAATTCTCAAAATTGTTGGCCATGGCTGTACACTCATGAGTAGTACTTTTATCAGAAATAAATCTCTTTTATGTTTGTACTGCACAAGGAGAAGTTTTCTTTTTTTGCAAGATTGAAGGAAGCAACAATGGAGACAGGCTGACAGTAGGGATGCGCCTGATGTTCAAGTCAAATGTAAGTTCAACTTGAACATTGAATGTTTGCCCGAATTTAGAACATTATGGGGCGTTCGCGGGAAATTCGAGCACCTGCAGAACGCCCCATAATGAACGGCTAGAACGTCAATGCACTGCGAGATTGCAGTGCATTGATGGTTGCTGATTGGCCAAAGCATGCACCTGACCTGCATGCGTTTGCCAATCACAGCTCGCTCTGCTGTGGGAGCCATGATTGGCCAAAAGTAGGGTGCCTTTGGCCAATCATGGCTCAGGGGGCTGAGTCCAAACCCCACACTATGTTAGGCTCCTTACATAGCGGCCGTACATTGTTTTATGAATGAGAGCAGCAAAATGACATTTGTAAAGGAAAAAATGTAATTTAAAACTGCTGGATCCTGGCAATATAGATAAAAATCTTTGAAAAAAACTGTGTGAGTCCCCCTCCCAGTCTATTACCAGGCCCTTTGGGTCTGGTATGGATATTAAGGGGAACCCTGTGCCAAAAATAGGGGGGTCCCCTTGTTAAAGGGGTCTTCCAGCTTCCAATAAGCCCCCTGCCCGCAGACCCCCACAACCACCGGGCAAGGGTTGTGGAGAAGAGGCCCTTGTCCCCATCAAAATTAGGACAAGGTGTTTTGGGGGAACCCCAAAACCCCCTTCCCATGTTGAGGGCATGCGGCCTGGTACGGTCCAGGAGGGGGTGGGCGCTCTCTCACCCCCCCTCTTTTCCCGTGGCATGCCAGATTGCATGCTCGAATAAGGGTCTGGTATGGATTTTGGGGGGCCCCATGCCATTTTTTTTAAATTTTGGCTCGGGGTTCCCCTTAAAATCAAAACCAGACCTGAAGGGCCTGGTATGGATTTTGGGGGGACCCCCACTCCATTTTAAAGAAAAATTGGCGCAGGGTTCCAGGGTACCTTAATATCCATACCAGACCTGAAGGGCCTGATATAAATTTTGGGGGACCCCCACGCATTTTTTAAAAATATTTTGGTGTGGGTTTCCCCTTAATATTTATACCAGACCCAAGGGGCCTGGTAATGGACTGGGGGGAAACTCATGCCATTTTTCTCAGTGATTTTGATCTATATAGCTGGAATCCGACAATACATTACAGCCGCAAGCTGTTTTAAATGACTTTTTTCCATTAGAAATTTCATTTTGCTGTGGTAGTGTTATAAACACAGGAAATATGCGCTACTTTATGTCAGAAATAGGGATGAGCTTCGAGTTCGAGTCGAACTCATGTTCGACTCGAACATTGGCTGTTCGCAAGTTCACCGAACAGCGAACAATTTGGGGTGTTCGCGGCAAATTCGAATGCCGCGAACACCCTTTAAAAGTCTATGGGAGAAATCAAAAGTGCTAATTTTAAAGGCTAATATGCAAGTTATTGTCATAAAAAGTGTTTGGGGACCTGGGTCCTGCCCCAGGGGACATGGATCAATGCAAAAAAAAGTTTTAAAAACGGCCGTTTTTTCAGGAGCAGTGATTTTAATAATGCTTAAAGTCAATCAATAAAAGTGTAATATCCCTTTAAATTTCGTACCTGGGGGGTGTCTATAGTGTGCCTGTAAAGGGGCGCATGTTTCCTGTGTTTAGAACAGTCTGACAGCAAAATGACATTTTGAAGGAAAAAACTCATTTAAAACTACTCGCGGCTATTGCATTGCCGACAATACACATAGAAGTTCATTGATAAAAACGGCATGGGAATTCCCCAAAGGGGAACCCCGAACCAAAATTAAAAAAAAAAAATGATGTGGGAGTCCCCCTAAATTCCATACCAGGCCCTTCAGGTCTGGTATGGATATTAAGGGGAACCCCGGCCAAAATTTAAAAAAAAAAATGACGTGGGGTTCCCCCTAAATTCCATACCAGACCCTTCAGGTCTGGTATGGATTTTAAGGGGAACCCCGCACCAAAAAAAAAAAAAAAAAACGGCGTGGGGTCCCCCCAAAAATCCATACCAGACCCTTATCCGAGCACGCAACCTGGCAGGCCGCAGGAAAAGAGGGGGGGACGAGAGTGCGGCCCCCCCTCCCTCCTGAACCGTACCAGGCCACATGCCCTCAACATTGGGAGGGTGCTTTGGGGTAGCCCCCCAAAACACCTTGTCCCCATGTTGATGAGGACAAGGGCCTCATCCCCACAACCCTGGCCGGTGGTTGTGGGGGTCTGCGGGCGGAGGGCTTATCGGAATCTGGAAGCCCCCTTTAACAAGGTGACCCCCAGATCCCGGCCCCCCCCCTGTGTGAAATGGTAAGGGGGTACATAAGTACCCCTACCATTTCACGAAAAAAGTGTCAAAAATGTTAAAAATGACAAGAGACAGTTTTTGACAATTCCTTTATTTAAATGCTTCTTCTTTCTTCTATCTTCCTTCATCTTCTGGTTCTTCTGGTTCTTCTGGCTCTTCTGGTTCTTCCTCCGGTGTTCTCGTCCAGCATCTCCTCCGCGGCGTCTTCTATCTTCTTCTCCTCGGGCCGCTCCGCACCCATGGCATGGGGGGGAGGCTCCCGCTCTTCTCTTCTTCTTTTCTTCTCTTCTTCTCTTCTTCTTTTCTTCTTTTCTTCTCCGGGCCGCTCCGCAATCCATGCTGGCATGGAGGGAGGCTCCCGCTGTGTGACGGCGCTCCTCGTCTGACAGTTCTTAAATAACGGGGGGCGGGGCCACCCGGTGACCCCGCCCCCCTCTGACGCACGGTGACTTGACGGGACTTCCCTGTGACGTCACGGGGAATGCCACAGGGAAGTCCCGTCAAGTCACCGTGCGTCAGAGGGGGGCGGGGTCACCGGGTGGCCCCGCCCCCCCGTTATTTAAGAAATGTCAGACGAGGAGCGCCGTCACACAGCGGGAGCCTCCCTCCATGCCAGCATGGATTGCGGAGCGGCCCGGAGAAGAAAATGAAGAAGAGAAGAAGAGAAGAAAAAAAGAAGAGAAGAGCGGGAGCCTCCCCCCCATGCCATGGGTGCGGAGCGGCCCGAGGAGAAGAAGACAGAAGACGCCGCGGAGGAGATGCTGGACGAGAACGCCGGAGGAAGAACCAGAAGAGCCAGAAGAACCAGAAGAACCAGAAGATGAAGGAAGATAGAAGAAAGAAGAAGCATTTAAATAAAGGAATTGTCAAAAACTGTCTCTTGTCATTTTTAACATTTTTGACACTTTCTTCGTGAAATGGTAGGGGTACTTATGTACCCCCTTACCATTTCACACAGGGGGGGGGCCGGGATCTGGGGGTCACCTTGTTAAAGGGGGCTTCCAGATTCCGATAAGCCCCCCGCCCGCAGACCCCCACAACCACCGGCCAGGGTTGTGGGGATGAGGCCCTTGTCCTCATCAACATGGGGACAAGGTGTTTTGGGGGGCTACCCCAAAGCACCCTCCCAATGTTGAGGGCATGTGGCCTGGTATGGTTCAGGAGGGAGGGGGGGCCGCACTCTCGTCCCCCCCTCTTTTCCTGCGGCCTGCCAGGTTGCGTGCTCGGATAAGGGTCTGGTATGGATTTTTGGGGGGACCCCACGCCGTTTTTTTTTTTTTTTTTGGCGCGGGGTTCCCCTTAAAATCCATACCAGACCTGAAGGGTCTGGTATGGAATTTAGGGGGAACCCCACGTCATTTTTTTTTTTTTTTTTTTGGCCGGGGTTCCCCTTAATATCCATACCAGACCTGAAGGGCCTGGTATGGAATTTAGGAGGACTCCCACGTCATTTTTTTTTTTAATTTTGGTTCGGGGTCCCCCTTTGGGGAATTCCCATGCCGTTTTTATCAATGAACTTCTATGTGTATTGTCGGCAATGCAATAGCCGCGAGTAGTTTTAAATGAGTTTTTTCCTTCAAAATGTCATTTTGCTGTCAGACTGTTCTAAACACAGGAAACATGCGCCCCTTTACAGGCATACTATAGACACCCCCCAGGTACGAAATTTAAAGGGATATTACACTTTTATTGTTTGACTTTAAGCATTATTAAAATCACTGCTCCTGAAAAAACGGCCGTTTTTAAAACTTTTTTTTGCATTGATCCATGTCCCCTGGGGCAGGACCCAGGTCCCCAAACACTTTTTATGACAATAACTTTCATATAAGCCTTTAAAATTAGCACTTTTGATTATTCATGTTCGTGTCCCATAGACTTTAACGGTGTTCGCATGTTCGAACGAACTTTTTTCCTGTTCGCATGTTCTGGTGCGAACCGAACAGGGGGGTGTTCGGCTCATCCCTAGTCAGAAACCATGAAATCAGACCGAGACAGAAGTACAGTTAAATCACACTTGTTTAATAATAAAAGTAAAAAGAACAAAGGTAGTCAAAACATAGCCAAAGTTCAGTAGCCGGAACGGATAGTCAGCCAAGCCAGAAGTCAGGGATCAATGTTGTGGAACAGCAAGCAGGATCTGGAGCCAGAAGGGATATCAGTAAAGCAGGTCTTTAAACAGAACCGCAGGAGAATGTCTCTGTGATGTTGACCAAGGCGAAGGCAGAGATCTGGGCTGGATGGCTTAAGTAGGCAGGACTACGAGCAGGAAATCATAAACAGCTGAGTAATTGTGGAGAGATAGGAGCTGGCAATTAGCCGACAGCTGAGCGGCCAGCTCTGAGAAGGAGTGTGAGCCCAGCCCTGACACTTTACAGACAGACTAAGGACACCCCCAGGCACGATATTTAAAGGAATATTTAATTTTTATTGTTTCACTTTAAGCATCACTGCTCCTGAAAAAACTGTCATTTTCTAAACTTTTTTTTGCATTGATACATGTCCCCTGGGGCAGGACCCAGGTCCTCCAAACACTTTTTTTTGGCAATAACATGCATATAAGCCTTTAAAATTAGCACTTTTGATTTTTACTGTTCGCGTCCCATAGACTTTAACGGTGTTCACACAAACTTTTTGCCTGTTCGCAAGTTTTGGTGTGAACTGAACTGGGGGGCGTTCTGCTCATCCCTAGCTGACAGTGAGGCTTGGTCAGTTGAATGCCTGTAGCTGGAAGAGTGATCCAGAGAAAGGCTTGGAGCTCAGGAAGCTGGGACAGTTTCATCCACCAATTGCTGAGGCTTGGAGCACAGTGAGCTGCGACCGCACTAATCCAGACAAGCTCAGTGTGGTCAGTCTTTTGACATTTCTACCGCTGAACTGGTATGTGCTTTTTGACACCATGTATTACAACAAGTTTGTTTCACAGAGAAAATTTTTGGAAGAAGAGAGCTAAGTTGAGACTGCTTCTAGAAATACATTTTGGACTTGAGATATTTGTGTACATGCAAGATTAAGTTGGTGAGTCCTGCTTTCTTTCCCAGGGGGGAGAAAATGGGATACAGGTGCGCTGTCATTTTTTGTGTCAATGTCAATTGGCTTGTCAAATGTCAAAGGCTTCCACTGCTTCTGGAGTTCAGTTCTTGGGATTGGTATTCTTTCTAGTCAGAGCTGCTGCACAGAGCAACATTTAATAAACTGTTGATAGTGGTTGGTGGGTAGCTTTGAGGCTAGTTAGAGATGGTGGCCCACTTTTCCAGGATCATGTAGAGTTGGAGATATTGTAGCCCAAGAAGGATACTTGTGGAAACTCAAAAAGACACTTTTTGACTTTAGCATAGAGGCCATTGTCTCAAAGACATTGGAGAACAGTGTGGAACTGTTGAGGAAGATTTTGAGAGAAGATGAATATGTCATACAGTTAGACAATAACACAAACATACAGAAGATCTCAAAACATCTTGTTCTCAAAACACTGAAAAACAACCGAGGCATTGTAGGGGCAGAAGGGCATCACAAGACATTCATAGTGGCCTTCTCTGGTGTTGAATGCTGTTTTCCACTTATCACCTTTCTTAGTACAGATTAAATTGAAGGTACCACATAGGTCTAGTTTATCAAATGTCTGTGTTCCCACAGTATGTCAAATAGCTTGATATTAATTGGCAAGAGATAGTGGTTTTCCAACTTGACGGCATTCAGGACAGGTTATGCAGGGAGAATTCTCCTTCTTTCCGGCAAACTGGAACCCTGCTTCAGTTGGGGAGGATTTACAGATAAACCCTTTAAGGTTTTCTGCGATATAATCTGACATTGCCTTGGTCTCAGGCAAACTAAGAGGGTATACTAGACCTCCTGGAAAGCTGGTACCTTGGATCGGATCAATGGCATAATTAAAGGGCCTATGAGGTGGGAGGGGTGGACTGAATGATCATTTTTATGTTTGAAAAAACATCCAATAAATTTTCATAACAGGCTGGTACAAGTGTGGAAACTTCAGTAGAAGCCAAAGGTAGCTCCTATCTTAGGGCAACAAGAGGAGAATGTTTTTATTGTCATAAATCACTCGGGATAAGCAATGCTAAACTCTTACTTTGCAAAAACAAGGGAGGTATTGGCTCCCTGGACCTTATTTAATACCACAAAGCCACTCATATGACCCACATTTTATAATGGTGTTTTTCTAAAAATCAAAGAATTGTTGGATTCATCTGGAACAGGCAACTACAAACCCCTTTAAATGCCTTTCGTGGCTGGGGAACTCAGAACTCAGTCCCTCAGAACCTTGTAATCTATCTGTCCACTGACAACACTCTTGGTACATTGTTAATGGAGAGGAAGATTATCCCTTTCTTGATTGGCCTCTCCAAAATTATCCCTATAATAGGAAATCTGCAGTTACTCTTATGTAAGGGAAACTCAGATGGGGATCCTGATGAAAGAAAGGCTTTGATAGGGTCCCTGATGTAAGGAGACTCTCATTTATATACAGCATAAAAATGAATTTTTTTAGGACCCGCAAATTGGAATGAACGGTAGAACCCCTTTGAAGTCTATGGGACTCGAACGTTCGAAATAAAAAAGTGCTAATTTTAAAGGCTAATTTGCATGATAATGCCCTAAAAAGGGTTTGGGGACCCGGATCCTGCCCCAGGGGATATGTATCAATGCAAAAAAAGTTTTAAAAACTGACTTTTTTTCGGGGAACAGTGATTTTAATGATGCTTAAAGTGAAAAAAAAAAGTGAAATATTCCTTTAAATATCGTATCTGGGGGGTGTCTATAGTATGCCTGTAAAGTGGCGCATTTTTCCCGTGCTTAGAACAATCCCTGCACAAAATGACATTTTTAAAGGAATAAAAGTCATTTAAAACTGCTTACAGCTTTAATGTAATGTCAGGTCCTGACAATATGGATGAAAATCAGTGAGACAAACGGCATGGGTACCCCCAATTCCATTACCAGGCCCTTTGGGTCTTGTATGGATATTAAGGGGAACCCCGCACCCAAATTAAAAAAAGGAAAGGCGTGGGGCCCCCAGGCCCTATATACTCTGAACAGCAGTATACAGGCCGTGTAAACAAGACAGGGACTATAGGTTTGTTGTTAAGTAGAATCTGTTTGTAATTTTGAACTGGTACATTTTTAAAGTGTAGCTCCAGCCAAAAAATCTATTTTTAAGCTTTTTGGAAAACATAGGGAAGGGTTATCACCCCTGTGACATTTGTTTTTCTGTCTGTGCTCCTCTTCAGAAGGTTTCACCTCACTTTTTGTCACAATGACAAATGTTTTTAGAAAATTTGGGGTTTTTAGTGAAACAAGGATTGGTGATAAAGCATCAGTGGAAAGGAGAAACGTTTTTCCCATATTAACTCTTACAGGAGAGAATTTCCCTTCCTAGGGGTAGATTTCATCTCACTTCCTATTGTCTCCTTCCGTTTGCAAGTTCGAGTTGTTTGTAAGTTGGATGTTTGAAAGTAGGGGCCTGCCCTATATACTCTGCAGAAATTGTGGCCTTAGGTGTTGGTGTTGCCACAACAGTGTAAGCCCTCACAGGGCCCTGCTGTGAAATATTAGATCAAGAATTGTAATTACATGTCCCTGTTGAACAGGGGCAGAAAAATTGAGCCTTTGGTGATGGTGGTGGTGCTGGTGCCACAACACTGTAAGTCCTCACAGTTACTCTTGGTGGGCGCTGGAACGGGCCCTGCTGTGAAATATTAGATCAAGAATTGTAATTACATGCACCTGTTGAACAGGGGCAGAAAAATTGGGCCTTTGGTGGTGGTGGTGGTGGTGGTGGTGGTGGTGGTGCTGGTGCCACAACACTGTAAGTCCTCACAGTTACTCTTGGTGGGCACTGGAACGGGCCCTGCTGTGAAATATTAGATCAAGAATTGTAATTACATTCACCTGTTGAACAGGGGCAGAAAAATTGGGCCTTTGGTGGTGGTGGTGTCACAACACTGTAAGTCCTCACAGTTACTCTTGGTGGGCACTGGAACGGGCCCAGCTGTGAAATATTAGATCAAGAATTGTAATTACATGTCCCTGTTGAACAGGGACAGAAAAATTGGGCCTTAGGCACTGGTGCTATTGCCACAACACTGCAACCTCTCACAGATACTCTAGTTGGAGCACAGGAATGAGCCCTGGGGCTGAAAAATTGGGCCTTAGGCTCTTAGATGTTTCATGCTCTGCTCCTTCTGCGACGGCAAGATAAGGTCTGCAACCTTACTCTTGTAACGTGGATCAAGGAGGGTTGCCAGCCAGTAACGATCCCTCTCCTTGATACCACGAATATGAGGATCCTTCCGCAGGCTTTGCAGGATCAGGGAGGCCATGCAGCGTAGGTTTGCTGAGGCATTCGGTCCGGAGTCCTCTAGGTCACTAAGGACGACATGATTAGCAGCCACCTCCTCCCAGCCACGTACAAGTCCATGGGTCTCTTAGGACTGTAAATGATCCCTTAAAGACTGCTGCTGATGCTGAGTGCCAGGCTCCACTTCCATGCCGACACAATCCCCCTCCTCCTCCTCATCCTCTTCCTGTGTGATCGGCGGGCACGCAGGAACACTGTCTGGATAAAGGGGGCCTTGAGAGCTAAGGAAGTCTTCCTCTTCCTGCCTCTGTTCTGCCTCAAGTGCCTTGTCCATTATTCCATGCAGCGTGTGCTCCAACAGGTGGACAAGGGGGACAGTGTCACTGATGCATGCACTGTCACTGCTCACCATCCTCGTGGCCTCCTCAAATGGTGACAGGACAGTGCATGCATCCCTGATCATGGCCCACTGGCATGGGAAAAAAAAGTTCCCCTGACACTGTCCTGGTGCCATAGTTGCACAGGTACTCATTGATGGCCCTCTGCTGCGTGTGCAGCCGCTGCAGCATGGCCAACGTTGAGTTCCACCTGGTGGTCACGTCCCTGTCCATGCCTGCTGGACCATGAGTCAGCGGTAATATGCACCTTACCACTGACCGCCCTGTCCAGCGAGGCCAAGACATTGCCTTCCACATGCCGGTAGAGAGCCGGAATCGCCTTCCGTGAGAAAAAGTGGTGTTTGGGAACCTGCCACTGAGGAACCGCACATTCCACAAACCCACGGAAGGGGGCAGAGTCTACCAACTGAAAAGGTAGCAGTTGAAGTGCTAGCAATTTTGCCAAGCTAGCATTTAACCGCTGGGCATGTGGATGGCTGGGAGCGAACTTCTTTGTGCGGTGCAACAGCTGGGGCAGGGAAATTTGCCTGGTACAATCTGACGTTGGTGTACCGATAGCAGATTGTCCACAAGTACTTGGCTGTGACACACCTAATTGTACACCTTCATTCCTCTCAGTGCAGGTCTCAGAGGGGACTGAAGGTATAGTGGGGTTGGAGATCCCAGCTGATGAGGAGCAAGGAGAGGTCCTCTTTGTTCTTTGGTGTGGTTATTTTAGGTACGCTTGCCAACGAACTGCATGGCAGGTCAACATATGTCTGGTCAAGCATGTGGTGCCCAAGTGGGAGATGTTTTGACCATGCGAGATACTCTAATATACTGACAGGCAGGCAGGTGTTTTTACAGTATTTCCAGTTAGTGTACTGTGTACCCTGCACAGTTGCACCTACAGTATAGCTACCTGAAGCCAGGTGCTTGTGTAGGCTCTTGACCTATTTCCAGTTACTGTACTGTGTACCCTGCACAGTTGCACCTACAGTATAGCTACCTGAAGCCAGGTGCTTGTGTAGGCTCTTGACGTATTTTGAACGGCCCATATAGTTCGTAATTCGGCGAACGACCGAACACACGATGTTCAAGTCGAGGTCGCAGTGCATTGATGTCTGATGATTGGCCAAAGCATGCACCTGACCTGCATGCTTTGACCAATCACAGCACGCTCTGCTGTGAGAGCCATAATTGTACAAAGGCAAAGTGCCTTTGGCCAATCATGGCTAAGTCCAAGCCCCACACTATATAAGGCTGCTTACATTGCGGCCGTGAATAGTGTATGACTGTGGATGGAGATAGATTGAGCTAGATTAAGCAGGCAGGTTAGTTAGTTAGTTAGTTAGTTAGTTAGTGGCAGTGTATTTAATATATATACAGTCTAATATATATATATATACTCTGCATTTAGTGTAGACTAGATATTCAGTATAGACTCTACATTCAATCAGTGCAGGCAATATAGTATATATAACACAGTGTATTGAAGTGGTTAAGGGGATCGCCGTGCCAAAATTTTTGAAAAAAATAGCGTGGGTGTCCTCCCTAAAATCCATACCAGGCCCTTCAAGTCTGGTATGGATTTTAAGGGGAACCCACCTCCTGAACCATACCAGGCCGATTGCCTTCAATATTGGGAAGGTGCTTTGGGGTCCCCCCAAAGCACCTGTCCCTATGTTGATGAGGACAAGGGCCTCACCCTCACAACCCTTGCCCATTGGCGTGGTTGTGGGGGTCTGCCGGCAGGGGGCTTATCAGAATCTGGAAGCCTCCTTTAATAAGGGGGCCTCCAGATCCCGCCCCCCATGTGAATGGGTAGGGGTACATTATACCCCTACCCATTCACCAAAAAAAGTGTCAAAAAAGTAAAAACAACAGGAGACAGTTTTTGACAATGATTTTATTTAAAAAAAAAAAAGTGACCCACAATGTCCATCCATCTTCAATCACGGTGCCCGACAACCCAAAAAGTAAAAAAAAAGCTCTGCCTCGATGGGAGGTGTCCTGCTGACTGCTGTCTCTTGGCTGTGACAGCTATTATATAGGCAAGGGCGGGGCCACCCAATGATGTAAGTGGGTGACCCCTCCCCCTTTTGATGTCCCCCCAAAGCACCTTGTCCCCATGTTGATGGGGACAAGGGCCTCACCCTCACAACCCTTGCCTGGTGGTTGTGGGGCTCTGCAGGCAGGGGGCTTATTGGAATCTGGAAGCCCCCTTTATCACTTTTTTTGGTGAATAAGTAGGGGTACAATGTCCCCAATATCCATTCACATAGAGGGGGCAGAATCTGGGGGCCCCTTATTAAAGGGGGTCCAGATTCTGATAAGCCCACTGCCTGCAGACCCCCACAACCACTGGGCAAGGGTTATAGGGATGAGGCCCTTGTCCCCATCAACATGGGGACAAGGTGCTTTGGGGGATCCCCAAAGTACCCTCCCCATATTGAGGGCAAGCTGCCTGGTATGGTTTGGGGGCACTCGCTCCTTCCCCCTTTCCTGGCCTGCCATGGCTGCTTGCTCGGATAAGGGTCTGGTATGGATTTTGGGGGGGACCCCACTCCATTTTTTTTATTTTGGCATGGAGTTCCCCTTAAAATCTATACCAGACCTGAAGGGCCTGGTATGGACTGGGGGGGACCCACGCCAATTTTTTCATTGATTTTTATCTATATTGCCAGGATCCGGCAATACATTACAGCCACAAGCAATTTTAAATGACATTTTTTCCTTTGGAAATTTCATTTTGCTGTGGCACAGTAAAATACATGAGAAAGATGCGCCACTTTACAGGCAGACTAAAGGGACCCCCAGGCACGATATTTAAAGGAATATTTCATTTTTATTGTTTCACTTTAAGCATTATTAAAATCACTGCTCCTGAAAAAAATTGCTGTTTTTAAAACTTTTTTTTTTCCATTGATACATGTCCCCGGGGCAGTACCCGGGTCCCCAAACACTTTTTATGGCAATAACTTGCATATAAGCCTTTAAAATTAACACTTTTGATTTTTTACATTCTTGTCCCATAGACTTTAACGGTTCTGCATGTTTGCACAAATTTTTTGTCTGTTCGCATGTTCTGGTGCAAACCGAACCGGGGGGTGTTCAGCTCATCCCTTTTCTACAGTACATGTTATACAATGCCCATAGAATTCTATCAGTCTTGATCTTCTAACATTACATTTTTGTATGCTTGCTTGTCTTTGGCTGCAGCAACAATACTATTCTCATTAGTACACTGTTGCACATTCCTTTTTTGTAAAGTGAAAAATGTAAATAAAGAGTTTGAAAAAATAAAAAGGTTCTGTGTATGCCCACTCCTTCTTTTCATGTTACAGTTGAACAAGTTTGAATTCTTGCAGTTCATTTCTCGCTCATCTCTTTCCATCCATTCCATAAGACACCTTGTCAATCAAGATGAAGCAATAGTGGCTGTTGGTTTAACCACAGCATGGCTCCCAGTGACTCCCAATGTTAAAAAAGCACCATATAAGCAATCTTACCAGATTATGAAACCAAGACACAAATACATTTAGAAATATGGCTGTGGCTTGAGAATAAAAGAGAAATGTTTTAGTTTAAAATGTAATCCTTCTTTACACATCTTGGGTATCGATCTGTTTTATAAGAAATATTTACAGGTATATAATAAATAGGTTGATAGGTATATGCCATGAATTCATTCACAAAATAAAAATGAAATATTTCCAGAGTTTAGTCTGGAAGATGAAAGTGAAAAGCAATGACTTGACTGGGTTATTATTCCCTTGTACAAAAATGCTTTAGGATAGTATTTTATATAGTAATCAAAAGGGAAATAAAAGAGTGTTTGAAGAAGAAAATACGTACCCTGAGATTCCTGAAACTGAGTGTATGTATTTTTATAAGGCATATTCTGTTCCAAAACCAACTGTTGACGTAATATGTTGATGCAGACTAGAAGTTTAATATTAGAGTTTATATGAGTGCTGGTTGCTACGCAGACTCAAGTCTTAATCCTTTCACTGCTAGTGAGACCTGCAGAGCGTGTCACTGCTCATAGGATAATGGTTGGCTTGGCTCCATTTTATCAATGCCAGTAATTGCCTGAAATTGTAGAATGAATAAGAGGGGGAGCAGAGAAGGTAGCCTGCTTTAAACGACCCAGCTTCTTATTTTCTTGTGTAAGAAAAGAGCAAGTATAAGAAATAAATTTGTAAGCAGTGGAAAATCACTGTAAACTATGTTAAGCATCAATGTTATCAAGTAAAAATCCATTAAGAAGTTTGCAAACTGTTTATTTTTTAGTTTTTTGATTTTATTCACCATAGAGGTGCTCAGTGCCCTCGTTGTTATAACATCAGAGGTGCATTGATGCTACCTCAAAATGAATGGGGTCCTTATTTCTTTTTTTCTAAGTACGGTATATGCTTTCAACTGCAGCCAAATATGATTAGACCCCTTGAGATATGAAATGCAGCCCCCTGCAACCGAAGTGCCTTACTTTACATGAATCTCCACACAAAACAAAACAGCTTCAAAGTTATAACATAAAATTTTATATAACAGTTTTTTTTTTCAAATAACGTTTTTATTATTATTTCGTTTTTGCAGTACATTATGCATTTACAAGTGGTAAGTGTAACAGTAGTACAAAAATACAGTTCTTCTGTATAAAGTGCTGGTATTCAATTGCTATGTTCCAATATTTAAACTTTGCAAAGTGCCAGCTGAGCGTCATCGTCTGTCATTTAATATATCTATTGGCAAGTTTATAACTTTAACGTGGTTGCAGAGTCACAACCTAGTTCTCTGTAACTTATAGAAATCACAGGTGTACTTGGTATAGAAAAGTAGAGGGGATAGTAGGAAAGGAGGAAAGTAGGAGGGGGGGGAATAGTAGGTATATCAACGGTGGTGTTACCTGGTCATGGTGGGTCCTCCCGGAGGTGCCATAGCTCCCAGACCCTGTTATGTGCTTCCAATCTATCTTGTAGTCTGGCCGTCATCTTTTCCATCACCTCCATGTCCTTTATTCTAGCATATAGATCCTCAGCAGAGGGGGGGGAGAACGTTTCCAGTGTAGTGCTATAAGGCATCTTGCTGCCGTTAGTATGTGGCGTACCAGCTTTTTATATGGAGTGGGAAGTTTAAGTGGCGATAGGCCCAATAGGAAGAATTTTGGGGACGCCTGCACCTGCGTGTCCAGGAGATGTGCTAGTAATTTTTCGACTGTGGAC
Source organism: Aquarana catesbeiana (assembly GCF_042186555.1). Taxonomy (NCBI): domain Eukaryota; kingdom Metazoa; phylum Chordata; class Amphibia; order Anura; family Ranidae; genus Aquarana; species Aquarana catesbeiana. The sequence goes on along the minus strand of NC_133328.1, from coordinate 216,377,101 downwards.
CAGTAGGGAGTTAGCAATGGGCAACTCCAGTATATATGTATGAAGGTGCCCCTTGCTCCCTGGCATCTCCAACATCTATCGGAACTATTGGGGAAGATGGCATAGAGAACTTCTGGGGTCATGTACCACAACATGAGGATTTTATAAGAATTTGTATAAAGAACATAGTGAGCTCTTTGCTGTTTGATTCCATATGATCTGCCATTGTGAAATAGGGAGTTCCTCACCGAGGATCCCCTCCCATTTAGTCATATACAGATGTTTACCCTGGCCATCCTCAGAGAAGATGTTCAGGATCTTGTATATGCTCGATATAAGCCCCTTCTGGTTGTTACCTGCCAGGATAATAGTTTCAAACGGTGATGGTGGTGTGAATTGTAGGGTGGGTGTTATAGTAAGTGCATAATGCCGAATTTGTAAATACCCGTAAAATGCCTGTCTGGGGAGGTCATGTTTGTTTTGTAGTTCAGCAAACGGCAATAGTTTCCTAGTCCTGGGGTCCACCAGGTTCCCAAAGTGGAACAAATTCCGGGACGTCCAAGGATGTGACATTTGGTAAGTTAGACTATCTGGCACTTTTGGGTTACAGATGAAAGAGGTCAGAAGCGATTTATCTGATGAAAGATTATGTTTAAGGGCCAGAGTGCGCCACGTCCGTCTCAAATGGGACATGGGACCCAGCATACGTTCAGGGGCTACGTCCGCATTCGCACTCCACAGCAGATTATTTGGATGTATGGGAGCAAGCCATAATTTTTCAATTTCTGTCCATTTGTTGTAAGATTTGTGGTGTACCAGGAGGCTACTGCTCGCAATTGAGCTGCGTAATAATATTTAGTGATATTAGGGAATGCTAGTCCTCCTTCATTGCGAGACGCCATCAGCACCGATCTCGGAACCCTGTGTCTTTTGTAATTCCATGTATAATGAAGTAGGTCGGATTGGAGTTTTTTCAGTTGGGAAATCGGAATTGGTATGGGTAGTGTTTGGAAGAGGTATAGAAGCCTCGGAAGGATAGTCATTTTTATTGAAGCTATTCGGCCTAGTAGTGAGATGTGGTGTTTTTTTTTTTTCCCTTGTCGTAGAATACTTGCTTCAGTCTTGTCAGTGCTTTTTCTACCTGGCCTAGGGCAAGCTCCTTTAAAATTGAGCGAAGTCTAAAAACCTTCCGAAGGGTGGGTATGGAGGGGGTAGTCTGGAGTTTACGTTCGGCCATCCTAAGATCCTGTTCAGTTTTTGTCTTTGTAGCTAGGGAGTCTTTTTTCATTGCGGAAGATAAAGTTATGCATTTACCGCGTAGAACCGCCTTATGGGCTTCCCAGAGGGTGGTTGGTGATATATCCGGGGTGGTATTTTCTATGAAGTAATGTTTTAGGGTGGTATGTAGTTCAACTTGGGAGGGGAGATGTTGAAGGAGAAATGTGTTAAGCCTCCAGTTATAGGATTTACGGTTGGGATTATCTAGTTCTAGTTCTAGTAAAATAGGGGCGTGATCCAACCACGAGATAGGGAGTATTTGGGCTGTTCGTGTATGTTTAAGTGTATGATTGTTAACAAAGAAGTAGTCTATGCGAGAGTGTGTGCGGTGGGGGGCGGAATAAAATGTGTACTGCCGATCACCCGGGTGAAGGACCCTCCAAGCATCAAAGAGCGCATATCGTCTGGAGATTTGTCGAAACAATCTAGAATCCCGAAGGACACCTGGTGGAGACACTCGGGGGCCCACCACCTGACGATCGACAGTTGCTGATTGAGTGAGATTAAAATCCCCCCCGACCACCAAAACCCCGGGGTCTGATTTAAAGATGTGTGTGTATACTTTAGAGAGAAAATTATATTGTTTAGTGTTAGGTGCGTATATAGCACAGAGCGTAATAGGTTGTGTATGCCAGTGTCCGTGTAGAATAACAAAGTGGCCTCCAGGATCAGAATAATGGTTTACGCAGCTGAAGGGGATACCCTTTTTGAGTAGTATGGCCACTCCTGCTTTTTTTTGAGTACTAGATGAGAGATACACCTGTGGAAAATATCTGGAAGCGAATGCGAACGAGCCCTCTTTATTGAAATGTGTCTCTTGTACTAGTATAATATCAGCTCCTGATTGTCTGAACTCCCGCAGTGCCAGATGCCTTTTTCTGTTAGAGTTCAGGCCATGGACGTTTAAGGATAGTAACTTTGCCATCTATTTACGTGTGAGCAGGTGTATGTTTGCTTACCCAGTGATGATGCACCAGGGTCTGAGGTCAAAAACCCGGAGCCGGCACTCCCCGGGAGGAGACCAGGACCGTTCACCCGCACCGCTGCATAAACTTGGCTCCTACGAAGAGGGAAAGAGAAGGAAAAGAGTTGGGGAAAAAAAAGATGATTAAGTAAAACCAAGTGATAACAGAACACACACATTATCAAACTTTAAATGGCCAATACGCCTAGGTTACACGGAGTCCCAAGTGTCCGTCCGCTGCCAGTCCGTTTGGGGTGGCAGGGAGGGGTCACCAGGGGGTCCGCAGTCAATAAGGTGGTATAAAACACTTATATAAATCCCTGAACTAAAAATCAGGAGGGGGGGAGTGGGAAGCGGACGGTAGAGCGTCTACTCTTTCGGAGCCTAATCATAGCATGCCCTTAGTAGCAGTGTAAACTGTGGTTTAGGGGCAATTTGGGGGGTACTGAACTAGTATGTTTGACCAGTTTTTGAGTCCCGAGCAGGAAAAGTCATTATGACAGTGTAGTCACATCCTGTAAAAAAGGTGTGGACTATATTAGGACAATAATACTGATCAGTTCCTGTGTTTGGCAGGCTTGCGGGGTGCTTCTGGGTTTCGGGGCCGGTTAGAAGAGGGTACTTTCTGCCAGACTGTAGGCGGTGACGGGGGAATGGCCACTAAGTCCCATTCTGGTAGCTGTGGGGGTTGAATCTCCAGGGTGTTGCAGAACACACGGAGGTCTTCTGGGTATCGCAACACAGCGGAAGTTCCCTGTTGCTTTGCAGTGAGAGTGAAGGGGAAACCCCATCTGTAAGGAATTGCTTTGGATTGCAGTATTTGCAGTAAAGGTTGCAGTAGTTTGCGCTTTTGCAGGGTGATCCAGGACAGATCAGGGTACAGCTGTATTTGGGCTCCCTCGTAGATGATTTTACGTGCAATGCGGGCTTGTCTCATGATAGATTCTTTGAGAGGACAGGAGGTAATTCTGCATATAACATCTCTCGGTTTCGATGCAGGTCCTTTGGGTCGCAGGGCCCGGTGTGCTCTGTCCATTTCTATGTGTTTCGCAGGGGGTTCGCCCAATAAATTGTTAAAGATAGATTGCAGGGTAATTTGCAGGTCTTCGTTGCCCTCTGGTTCTGGGATACCTCTCACTCGGATATTGTTGCGGCGCCCCCTATTGTCCAAGTCTTCTATGTGCCTTTGCATGTCTCTGAGGAGAGAACGGTGTTCAGCTCCTTGCAGCTGTGTTCTGTGGACTGCTATTTTAGTTTCTTGGATCTCTTCTTCCGCCATTTCCACTCTATCTGCTAGATGTTTAAGTCCCGTTTGAAGAACCTGGATTTCTGTGCGACAGGTTGATTTTACATCCTCTATGAGTTGTTTAAAGTCCTCTTTGGTGGGCATCGCCTGAAAATATGTGTGCCATGGAGATGGCATATGTTGGTCTTGTATAAGGCCCAAATTATGGTTTGGCGAGGCTGGGGCTGGAGGTGGAGAGCGTGGGCTAAGCGATCCTGCTTCAGATGATCAGTGTGACCCGGGTGCTGGAGGTTCCCACGGCTCGGACCATATCAAGGCCTGTGGTAGTTGGGGGGGTCTCTCATGATGGGTGTCTGTAGAGGAGCATGGAGGGGTGCTGGCTTTTTGTGCATACGTGGGGTTAATGGAAGGCAGCCGTTTAGAGACACTAGTGTCCCTGGATCTAGAGAGTCTTTGCGTCTTAGGTGGGGGGGAGGATGCTGCCATGGCCCACAGTGTCCCATCTTCCTCTCCCTGCACATGATGCAGCTCCACTGAGGGATGAGCAGGGCCTGGTAATGGAGGAAAGTCCTGAGATAGGGCTGAGGGTGTTGGGGACAGAGATGTCTGTTCCTGGAGGTAGGGGTCTGAAGCTGCCCTCAACAGCCTCGGAAAAGCCGCCGAGCATTGGGTATAGTGCTGTGAAGGGATGGGCGGCTCGGATGGCTGCGGCGCACGTGCCTGCCAGGCCTGGGGATCGGGGAGGGTGGATGGACTCACCGCTCCTGTTTGTGTGGCTGAGGGTGCCGGACCCGTCGCCGCTGGAGAGGGATCCATAAGGCATCGCTGCTGTGTAAGCTGTGGCAGCTGATCCCGTGGAGACATCCGTCCCTCATGTGCCTGTGTGATCGGCGCCATCTTGTCTCCTCCGGCCGGATTGCCCTCCGACTGCTGAAAAAAGGTACGGAGGTCTGCGGAGGTCCCCGGAGGGGGTTGGGATGTGCCCCTGTGTTTTGAGGATCAAGTGGTCCGCGATCTGCCCATGTGGGTGTTGTTGTTTGTCCCCAAAAGTGCCTATATTGCTGCGGGCTGCTGGAGCTAGGGGATCAAGCGTCCATCGAGGTCGGCTTCCGGTCACGCCCCCCCTATATAACAGTTTTAAAGCTCCTTGTTTACCTTCCTCACCTAAAAAGTACCATTTTGTTTAACATGTACAATCCAATTTTCAATTTTTGGCTAATTTTCCTTCTTTTTTTTTTTAAAGACAATACCATAGAGTACCATAAACTTGTTTTTGTTGCAGGAATCTGCATATCATGTTATACTGTATCTATAATCAATAATGAAAAGCAATTTTTACATATAAGAAACATGAATGAAACAAACAAGTAAATACATGAAATGATTATACAATGCATAAGATTTATTAAAACTAGAGAAAAGAAGATTAAAAAAATGGAGCTATTGTTAAAAGCAGCTAATCCAAGTTCAGTCATTGTTTTATTTAAAATTAAACAAGAATTATGAATAAATTATAGGCAACTGCTCTTGTTCTCTCTTTACTTCCTACAAAGTAATAGTTGCAACAACATACACTTCTGTCCAAAAACGTTAAAGTATTCAGTACCCAGTAAAATGGATGAGTCAGAACTCACAATAAAACTGGCTGGTTCACTTAAAATTTAGATTTTCTTTGCCAGCAAAATTTGTCCAAAAACCATGTATCAGTTCACTTTTAAGTGCAGAGGGTGCATAGCCCCCACAGGCAGAAAGCCCACACTCTAGGGGGGTGGAATCCAGATAGAAAATACAGTGCATCCGGAAAGTATTGACAGCGCTTCACTTTTTCCACATTTTGTTATGTTACAGCCTTTTTCCAAAATGTATTACATTTATTATTTTCCTCAAAATTCTACAAACAATACCCCATAATGACAGCATGAAAGAAGTTTGTTTGAAATCTTTGCAAGTTTATAAAAAAAAAAATCACATGTACATAAGTATTCACAGCCTTTGCTCAATACTTTCTTTAAGCACCTTTGCCACCAATTACAGCCTCAAGTCTTTTTGAGTATGATGCTGCAAGCTTGGCACACCTAGTTTTGGGCAGCTTTCCCCATTCTTCTTTGCAGGACCTCTCAAGCTTTATCAGGTTGGATGGGGAGAGTCGGTGCACAGCCATTTTCAGATCTTTCCAGAGAAGTTCAATCGGGTTCAAGTATGGGCTCTGGCTGGGCCATTCAAGGACATTCACAGAGTTGTCTCGTAGCCACTCCTTTGTTATCTTGGCTGCCGCTGAAAAAACATCCCCACAGCATGATGCTGCCACCACCGTGCTTCACTGTAGGGATGGTATTGGCCAGGTGATGAGTGGTGCCTGGTTTCCTCCAGACATGACGCTTGCAATTCAGGCCAAAGAGTTCAATCTTTGTTTCATTAGACCAAAGAATTTTGTTTCTCATGGTCTGAGAGTTCTTCAGGTGCCTTTTGGCAAACCCCAGGCGGGCTGTTATGTGCCTTTTCCTGAGGAGTGGCTTCCGTCTGGCCACTCTACCATACAGGCCTGATTGGTGGAGAGCTGTAGAGATGGTTGTTCTTCTGGAAGGTTCTCCTCTCTCCACAGAGAAACACTGGAACTCTGTCAGAGTGACCATCGGGTTCTCGGTCACCTCCCTGATTAAGGCCCTTCTCCCCAATCGCTCAGTTTGGCCAGACGGCCTGCTATAGGAAGAGTCCTGGTGGTTCCAAACTTCTTCCATTTACAGATGATGTAGGCCACTGTGCTCATTGGGACCTTCAATGCTGCAGACATTTTTCTGTACCTTTCCCCAGATCTGTGCCTCAATACAATACTGTCTCAGAGGTCTACAGACAATTGGACTTTGTGGCTTGGTTTGTGCTCTGGCATGCACTGTTAACTGTGGAACCTTATAAAGACAGGTGTGTGCCTTTCCAAATCATGTCCAATCAACTGAATTTACCACAGGTGGACTCTAATTAAGTTGTAGAAGGATCTCAAGGATGGTCAGTGGAAACAGGATGGACCTGAGCTAAATTTTGAATGTCATGGCAAAGGCTGTAAAGCCACAGAATAATCAGGCACCAACTAGGAAGAACAGAAATCTGGCATTGGCAAGACTAATATCAGCACTGGGATTCATAACTGCTAAAGAAAAGCTCCTGGGAAGGAGTGACACAAAAATAGCAACAATAATTTCTTAAAAGCGCTTAGAAACAGGCTGTAATGTTCTGGATATATATAATCTCTGGGTGTGAGTCACAGCCTTGTAATTACCAGACTTCCACAGAGTTGATGATAACAGTTTTATTCTACCTATGCGAAAAAATTATGTCAAAATTATGTCTACCTATGTCAACAAATTATGTTGAAATGGCTTTGCGAACCAGAACAAGTGTGTATTCAACCAATGGCTGAAACCAGCCTTCTTGCCCACAGATGGAGGTGTCTGGGATGATTCCTCAGCTCTGACAGGCACATGCAAAGATGTTGTATAGGGCTAGTGTGAAAAAGTAGCAGCTTATGATGTCTAACGATATCCGTGGCACTTGAATGGACAGCAACCGGAGGAGACTGCAGCTAATCATCCGTGGAGACACCGCATTTGTGTGTGAGGCGATTAGCGATGATGTCACTCGCTGCGCCAGACAAACAGAGCGGAAGCTGCTGGAGGGAAGGACTCCTGGAATGCAAGCCTGTGTGTGTGGTCTCGTCACTATGACATGTTTTGTGCGCCTTGTCAAGTCATGTGACGGGATGGACCAAAAAATGGAAAATTGTATCAAATACTGTAATTTTCCTTTCCTGATGCAAAACCATTGCAGCATACTAGTGATAGAGCTCTGCCTCTTGACCACTCTTCAGGACCAGTGAATAGCATAAAAAAAGGACTAGTTAACGCCCCCCCCCCATTCTTTGTAACAAGCTACATACTGAATCGTACAGGGTGGGTCCGTATGCTGCCATGGTTTGGCATCAGGAAAGGAAAATGATGGTAAGTATTTGATACAATTTTCCGTTTTCCTGATGCGAACATGGCAGCATACTAGTGATAAACAACTAGCTAGCAGGGTGGGTTCTACTTGCCAAACCAATCTTCTAATTAGGATGGGACAGACAGAGGACTGAATAGTCCTTCCTAAAAAGTCCCCTAATGATAAAGCACCCAAGTCTACTCCGTAAAGTTTGAGTAGGTATGTTGGGATGACCATGATACCTCTCTACAGATGGACACCATAGATCCTCTCAAATGTGCTGCCTATGAGGCTGCAACCACTCTGGTAGAGTGTGCCGCTGCTGACGGAGGCTCACGACACCTTGTCCTGTATGCACAACCAAGCCTGATATAGTCCAGGCAGTAACCTCTTTTCCTTGATGATTTCCAGCTGGAATGACAAAAGGTTCATTAGATGACCTGAAAGGAGCAATTGTGGACAGGCACTTCTTTAAAGTTCTGAAAATGACCAGTTCATGTGACTTTCCTGTGTGATGTTCTGAAAAGTTAGGCAATGTCCAGATGTCTGTTAAATAGAGGACTGTTGCTACTTTTGATGCAAGATGATCTACAAGACTCAGCTATATTCCTTCTGGAAAGAAAACAATATATATATATATATATATATATATATATATATATATATATATATATATATACTTTTTTTTTTTTTTTGAAGCTCCAAGAGCTTGAATCTCAGACAACCTTCTGCTTAAAGTTCTTGCAATAGATACTGCCTTGTAGATAATGGCCCGAACCAAACACTGTTCTGTTGGAACAAACGGTTGAACTGACATGAGATCCAACAACACCAATAGATCTCTTTTCCTTGGTGACCGAATGCTCACGACTGCCTTCAAAAGTTGTGCAAACTGAAGGATTCTTGGCCCATTTAAATTTGTTATTGCCGATATAGCCGACACTTGCAAGCTCAATGAGGATAGGCTAAGGCTCGTGTCCAATACGGCCTAGAGGAAGTATAGAACAGCTGTCACCGGAGGGGCAGTAGGATCAATCTCTCACTCTACCGAGAAAACGCAAACTTATTACAGATTTAGGCATAGATGTTGTAAGTCAAGTGCCTTCTCACACACAACAAGGTAAAGATCACTGTGGAGCGAATCTGGAACAACCTGAGTTGCCCAGCCTCCCCTTTTAGCGCCCCTGCTTGCAGCCCCAGTCTGCATATGTTGTGGAGGAGAAATGTCTTCTCTATTCTGAAATGAATGGCCAGGGAAAACCGAGGGCTTTCTGGCCAATATGGAGGATGGGCTATGACAATCATATTCTCCCTTGATAGACCCAAGAGGAATCTCATTACGAGAGAAGTTGGGGAAAAATATATAGGCTAGATTGCAGCCCTAAGGAGAGACCAAAGCATCTGCTCCCTGCGCCTTGGGGTGCGGAAACAAGGTCAGACATACCCAAAGTTTGTGATTACTGTGGGAAGCGAAGAGGTCTGTCTGTGGTAGGCCTCACCTGTGGACCAGCTCACAGAAGACCTGGGACATAGACCTACTCATTATGCTCTGGAAAGCTTGCACAATAGTCGGTCTGCCTGTGAGTTCAAAAATCCACTGGGAGGTAAACTGTTTCCGGAATTTGCTGGTGATCTTCCGTCCCAGACATTATGGGTTTCACCTTTCTCAATAGCATATTGCTGTGAGTTCCTCCCTGGAGCTGGATATAGGCAACTGCTGCCCAGTTGTTCAACTGCAAGGAGACTAGTCTTCCCTTGATTCCGTGCAGCAAGGCCAAAGTGCTAAAAGGGCTGTTTGAACTTCCAGAGCAATCGAGACTACCCTCTTTGGCTGGGAATCTCCGCTTGCCTTGACTGACAGTCCCTTGCAGTGCACCTTCCAGGCTGTCTTGCAGACATGATTTGTAACAATTATCCAGTCTAACGGTTCTAACAGGCCGTGACTTTCTCAAGGTCTTTCCATCACCGCAGACCGCTACTCATACTGTGTGACATTGTTATTAACTGTGCTAGATCTTGTTTCCTCCCTTGCGCTAAGAATCCTAGTTGAAACTTGCGCAAGTGCCCATACGCCCAAGGAATCACTGGTATGCATGACGACATTGTGCCCAGATGACTGAGGTACTTAAAGCCATCAAACAAGCAGAAGTATCTGTCCTCAGAATTCTGTCCCTGACTGTCACCACTTTCTCTGATGGAAGCAAAACAGAGGAAATAGCAGAGCACCCCCAGGTACACTAACTGTTGGGCTGGAGAAAGTTGGCTTTGCTTACCCTTTTTTTTTCGGAAGTTGATAACCCAGCCATATCTCTGCAGGGTATATATGAGGACCTCTTGGTGCGACAGCAATTGTTTCACTCCTCTGGATAGAAGAAGATTGATGTCCATGTAGTGGCGTACCTTTTCTCTGAGTGGAGCTGACACGGCACTGAGACCCTTGCAAACATACTCAGAGATATTTTTAAGCCAAAAGGTAGGCTAACCAATCACCAAACATACTTATTTTGAAAGGAAAAAGGAGAGAAAAAAATTTGGCATGTGAGGATAGGCATCCTGACGATCCAGCAGTAGCATCCAGTCATCTGGTTGTACTGTTTGAATGGACTCCATGTTAAAGATCTCTAAGAGGACCAAAAAGGTTCAAGCTCTTCCGATCTGCAACTGGATGCTACCCACCATCCCCTGCGAACTACAAATAGGGTTGAGTAGAAAACATGCAATCTTTCCTGTGAATGGGACCGGGACGAGGCCCCACTGAGTCTGAAGTATCTGTAAGTATTGTAGCAGCCCACCTGCTTTTGCGGGGGATTTGGCAGCTCCATAGGAGAGAAATTGTCTGGAGGAGGAGCAGTGTATTTCAGTGATGCTATATACGGTCTCTGACAGGGATAAAACTTGTAAAGACAATAAAAAAGAGAAACTCTCTCCAGGCTTTGCCATCCCTCTGATTAAATTTCTTCCATAAACGGAGAAGGGATTGCCATTTTGAAGAAAGGGTAAATATGAGTTTGTCCCTTTACCCATGTAATGGCCTGCATGGCCACCTGGATACACGGAGGAAAAAAAACTGAAACCAAGCAGCTCCGGGTCTCCCTCTGATGAAGAGGAGCTACTATTATCTGCAGGCTGCCCACTCTCCAGAACTGAGTGGTTAAGCGCCACATGCCAAGGTGCCAGGTTGCTCTTCTAGTAGCAACTAGGAGGGGGCTGCTTGACCAGGATAATTGAAGTGAGTTCAAAAATAGAATCTCGCACCATAAATAATATATGACATTTGGTGTTTCCTGTTAACTGCAAACTCCTCTGGTCAGTCTTTACTCACCAACCTATTGGCCCTGCAGGACTCCTGGGGTGCTGGCGTTGCTCTGGGGAAGAGGCGTTAAGACGTCTTCCTTGGAACTTTTTCCCTTGAGTGGGTGTGGCATCTAGGGCTACGCTTTTCCGAAGACCATCCCCCTTTCCCTGGCTCTTGATCTTTGAGAGCACGAGCATGCGGGGCTGTAAAAACTCAAAGCAATCCACATAAGGAGGCACTCTTTTCTTGTAAATTTACCAACACGGTGGTCTCGTACCTTTGCATTTGAGGGTCTTTTTGCATAAGCGGTGACTGACTCATGGCTTGAGGACAAATAGGACGGCCAGCTGAAATGAGGATAGCCAGAAAGGAAAATAGCACTAGAGAGAGAAGGGCTTTTGACATAAAGGAGAGAGGAGAATTTTTTTTTTTTTTTAAACGGAAATAAATAGATTGTTTTATATATATATATATATATATATATATATATATATATACAGTGGGGACGGAAAGCATTCAGACCCCCTTAAATTTTTCACTCTTTGTTATATTGCAGCCATTTGCTAAAATCATTGAAGTTAATTTTTTTCCTCATTAATGTACACACAGTACCACATATTGACAGAAAAACACAGAATTGTTGACATTTTTGCAGATGTATTAAAAAAAGAGAGGAATGGAGAGGATCTGCAAGGAGGAATGGCAGAGGATTCCCAAATCCAGGTGTGAAAAACTTGTTGCATCTTTCCCAAAAAGACTCATGGCTGTATTGATCTTTGAGAGCATGAACATGCGGGACTGAAAAAACTCAAAGCAATCCACATAAGGAGGCACTCTTTTCTTGTAAATTTACCAACACGGTGGTCTCTGCTAGCATTAGTAAATAGATAGGAAGGTATATTATATTTACTTGTTATAAACTTTTTTTCATATTTCTTTAATTGCTTCTTAGTTTCTGGCTTAGGCCAAAATGATGTAATACAGAAGTCATGGGCATTTTTTTCTTTCATTTGGAGGTGAGGAGGAGAGTTTTTCTGAGCTAAGCACACCATCCTTCCTACTTGCCTGAGCTAAGGGCAGACGGATTCCAGGAAGTAATTGAATCATCTGCCCTTACCAGTGGCGGCTGGTGCTCAAAATTTTTTTGGGGGGGGCACAAAGGAACTGAAAAATTCTGAGAAATACTGAAACAAAAACATCAGTTGCAGCCGCACTGTGCCATCATATGCAGCCACTGTGCCCATCATATGCAGCCACTGTGCTATCAAATGCAGCCACTGTGCCCATCATATGCAGCCAACTGTGCCCATCAAATGCACGACCGGACTTTCCGGCAGAAAATGTCTGACGGAATCATTCCGTCAGACATCCTGTGTGTGGGCTTCATCTGACTTTTTCTTTCTAAAATTCTGACGTACCTATAAATAGAACATGTTTCAAATCTTTCCAAAGGAATCAGTTCCTATTGGAAAAACTGCTCATCTGTAAGCTATTCCGACGGATCAAAAACGAGGCAAGAGCAACTTTTGGCTACTGGCTATTGAACTTCCTTTTTCTAGTCCCGTTGTACATCATCACGTTCTAAACGATTGGACTTTGGTGTGATCGTGTGTAGGCAAGTCCTTTTCAGCGTAACTCCGTCGGAAAGACCGTCGGAGTCTATTCTGACGGAAAGTCCGGTCGTGTGTACGCGGCATAAGTCCTTGTATAAAGTATGCACCTAAGGCTTTAACAGCCTTTTTATTGTATTCAAAATTAATGTATACTCACACCTAGAATCAAGCTCCAACTTTCATATATTCCCTTGACAGATTATATTGGTTTACTTTTGTCTTTATGCATTTTTCATACTATTCACAAACTTTAAGGTACACAGTGTCTTGAAAAAGTATTCATGCCCCTTAAAATGTTCCACATTTTGTCATGTTAAAACCAAAAATGTAAATGTATTTTATTAGGATTTTATGTGATAGACCAACACAAAGTGGCACATAATTGTGAAGTGGAAGGAAAATGATAAATGGTTTTCAAAATTTTTATAAATAAATATCTGAAAAGTGTGGCGTGCATTTGTATTCAGCCTCCTTTACTCTGATATCCCTAACTAAAATCTAGTGGCTGAATTGCTTTCAGAAGTCACCTAATTAGTAAATAGAGTCCACCTATGCGTAATTTAATCTCAGTATAAATACAGCTGTTCTGTGAAGCCTTCAGAGGTTTGTTAGAGAACCTTAGTGAACAAACACCATCATGAAGGCCAAGGAACACACTAGACAGCAGGAATGTGTGGTGAGGTCAGTGGCTGGTGAGGCACTGGCTAGTATCAAAGCCAGATACACACAGGTTACATACGCTGCAAACGTTACAGCGAGAGCAATAATTCTAGTAGATCTCCACTGTAATGCCCCGTACACACGGTCGGATTTTCCGATGGAAAATGTCCGATCGGAGCGTGTTGTCGGAAATTCCGACCGTGTGTGGGCTCCATTGGACATTTTCCATCGGATTTTCCGACACACAAAGTTGGAGAGCAGGAGATAAAATTTTCCGACAACAAAATCCGTTGTCGGAAATTCCGATCGTGTGTACACAAATCCGACGGCAAAGTGCCACGCATGCTCAGAATAAATAAAGAGATGAAAGCTATTGGCCACTGCCCGTTTATAGTCCCGACGTACATGTTTTACGTCACCGTGTTTAAAACGATCGGATTTTCTGACAACTTTGTGTGACCGTATGTATGCAAGACAAGTTTGAGCCAACATCCGTCGGAAAAAATCCTAGGATTTTGTTGTCGGAATGTCCGAACAAAGTCCGATCGTGTGTACGGGGCATAACTCTAAACATGTAACCTGTAAAAAAATTTAAAGCGTCGCCTATGGAAATTTTTAAGTACGAAGTTTGGCGCTATTCCACGAGTGTGCGCAGTTTTAAATTGTGACATGTTAGGTATATATTTACTTGGCGTAACATCATCTTTCACATTATGCAAAAAAATCTGGCTTGAAAAGTTGCTGCGCAAATACCATGTAACATAAAAAGTTGCCATTTTAGTCATTATTATATTATTTATTATTATTTTTAAGGTAATTTACTATATTTTCAAAAACTATACTTAAGCAGGTGGCTTAACGAACAAATTACTAAAGTTAAAAGTTATAACTTCACACCAGTAATTTCACAGTAAATAGATAAATAATAAATTATTATGTTATTATTATTATTATTATTATTATTATTATTATTAATAATATACAGGATTTATATAGCGCCAACAAAAGGGAGACAATACAGTTATAATACAATAAAATACAAGAGGATTAAGAGGGCCCTGCTCAGAAGAGCTTACAATCTAATAGGGTGGGGCAGGTGGTACAAAAGTTTGTAACTGTGGGAATGAGCTGATGGAAGTGGTAAAAGATTAGTTGGAGATGTGATAGGCTTTCCTGAAGAGATGAGTTTTCAGGAATTGCCTGAAGGTAGCAAGAGTAGGGGATAGCCAAACAGGTGGAGGTAGTGAGTTCCAGAGGATGGGAGAGGCTCTGGAGAAATCCTGGAGACGAGCATGGGAGGAGGAGACAAGAGAGCTTGACAGTAGGAGGTCTTGAGAAGAGCGGAGAGGACGATTTGGGGGATATTTGGAGACAAGATTGGTGATACAGCTCGGGGCAGAGTTGTGAATGGCTTTGTATGTTGTGGCTAGTATTTTGAATTTCATTTGCTGGGTGATTAAGAGCCAGTGTAGGGATTGGAAGAGAGGGTTGGCAGACACTGGTAAGGTGTATAAGTCTGGCAGCTGCATTCATGATAGACTGAAGAGGGGATAGCCTATGGAGAGGCAGGCCAATGAGAAGGGAGTTGCAATAGTCAAGGCGAGAGATAACAAGGGAGTGAATGAGGAGCTTGGTGGTTTCATTTGTTAAAAAGGGGGAAATTTTAGAGATGTTACGGTGGTGAATTCTACAAGCTTTTGACAAAGATTGGACTTGAGACTGAAATGACAAGTCAGAGCCTAGGATTACACCTAGTACCCTGGCGTGAGGGGAGGGACTGATAGTTGCATTGTTGATTTTGATGGAAAAGTCATGGAGGGGGGCACAGGTGGGGGGGGGATTTAATAGCTCTGTTTTAGAGAGATTTAGTATAAGGAAGTGGTGCGACATCCATGCTGATATGTCAGTTAGTAAGTTAATAATGCAAGAGGAGACTGAAGGAGTGAGGTGAGGAGTAGACAGATATATTTGGGTGTCAGCTGCATATAAGTGGTATTGGAAGCCATGGGCGGTTATTAAGTGACCAAGGGAGGAGGCGTAGATAGAGAAGAGAAGGGGTCCAAGAACAGAGCCTTGGGGGACCCCCACAGAAAGGGGCAATGGAGAGGAGGAGACAGAGTTGTTAGTGACACTGAAGGAGTGCTGTAAAAGATAGGCGGAGAACCAGGACAGAGCAGAATCCCAGAGGCCAAGGAAATGTAGTTTATTGAGAAGGAGGGAGTGGTCAACAGTATCGAAGGCCGCAGAGAGGTCAAGTAGTAGGAGTATGGAGTACTGGCTGTTGGTAAATCGTTAGTGAGTTTTGGAATAGTGGGGTGGTGCTGCGCTAATCCAGCAAAAAATAAAATATGCTAAAGTGACAGTGCTATTGGGGTACAATGCTAGAACACAACAGAACCCTAGGGGTTAAATAGCGACTAGTACCAGTGACAAAAAATAAATAAATAATATGTGACAGATAATATATAAAAACAGTGTTGCAGAAGTGTTAAAAGTGCAAAGTGCAAACACAACAAACATAAATAGCACTAATAAGTATCCTTAATAAAATAAAAAATCATGTGCAATACAAAAAGTGTGCAAAATTCTGCAGGAAAACACCTTCCTGTATAGCATGCAAAATGTACAGTGTAAACAGTATGATGCTGTGCGTAATATGCACACAGCAAGTGTACAGTAAAAACAAAGTGTCTAGCGCAACAAAAAAGTCCAAGTGACTACATATTTCAGACAGTCCATGATATCCAAATGCAGTAGTAAGTGAACACAAACGTATGGAAATACTCCTTCACAAGGTGAATCAGCTTTCTGACCTGCACATACTGTAGTGAAGTGCTTGAATAAATGAAAGATAGTGCTCCTCTTCGTGTAAAAACCACACACTAATAAGTAATGGCCCCTTACCTTAAGGTAATAGGGTATCAGCATATAACCAGTGCTGGGAATAGCAGCCTTTTCCTCTATTCTTAGACCCGGAATCTTGATCCAAGAACTTAGTCCCTCAAAAGATACAGGGGGCACAAATAGAAAAAAAGGAAGGTCCCAGATAGTGTAGTATTGTATGGCTAAAAGTCAGTTTTATTCAAACAGTAGCTGGTACTCACATAACATAATGGCTTATCTCCAACGAGCGGCGAGCTCATAAGCCTCAGTCAGCATAGAGTGCCTATACCGTCCCTACGCGTGACGTCACACACCACGTGACTTCATCAGGGAAGTTTAGTGAATTTTAGTAAGGCAGTTTCCGTGGAGTACTGCAAGCAAAAGCCAGACTGTTATGCCCCGTACACACAGTCGGATTTTCCGATGGACAATGTCCGATCGGAGCATGTTGTTGGAAATTCCGACCGCCTGTGGGCTCCATTGGACATTTTCCATCAGATTTTCCGACACACAGAGTTTGAGAGCAGGCTATAAAATTTTCCGACAACAAAATCCGATCACGTCAATTCCGATCGTGTGTGGCCTGTTCCGACGCACAAAGTGCAACGCATGCTCAGAAGAAATTCCGAGACGGAACAGCTCGGTCGGGTAAAATTAACGTTCCGAATGGATACAGCACTTTCGTCAGGCTGCAATGTTAAAAAAGGTTTAATACAGCGCACTCTCTTCTTCTTTATAATGTGAGAAGAATGAAGTAGTTTTGCTGCTCATATTCACACAGACTTCTCTCAAACTTATTTCTTTACTATTTATCGGGATTCCCTCAATATATTTGGATTTGTCACATCTGACAAAAATATTTTATTTTTTTTAAAGGCAGTTTTTTTTTAGATTTTAGGTTTGTATTTTTTCCAAGGCTGATCTTTGTTTTATTTTATTTTTAGTTTTACTCCAGAATATTTTTGTGTGTTTTTTGTGTGTCAAGTTACCACAACACCATTATTATCTTGTATTATTTAATCTCAAGGAGATTGTTTGGTGTTGGTGTCCCTTGTAAATTTCACATAGTATTTTTGAAATTTACCTGAATCATCACAAACAAACTGTCCTTTTTGAAGGAAAAAACACATAGGCAAGTATAATTGAAACCAAAAATCCTTTATTAAGGGCTCAGAACCAAACAAAGAGGGAGGCAACACTGGATAAACAGCAGAAATTAGCAAAGCCTTGGACCCCCAGGGCAGACATCAATTCTTTAACATCAAAATTGGTGGCCTGAGGAGTCCATATGTAAGGAAGTGCAGTCTGGTCGAGAAGTCCCTGAGATCCGCAAAGCAGCAGATGACATCTGTGTCCCCAGGCTGTGGTACCACAAGAGGCTGCATCTTTTGCTAGACCAGACTGGATCCAGGGTCATCACTTTCTGGTCTTCCTTCCACGCTTCATTCCCGGCTGTGGCTCTGCTGTTGGAGATGTGGCAGGAGGAGGAGTAGGACCTGGAGGAGGAGGAGGACTAGTAGGACCTGGAGGAGGAGAAGGAGAAGTAGAAGGACCTGGAGGAGGAGGACCATGTGTGAGGTCACAAATGTGGGTATCAGATGTTAGTTGGGCCCTCAACCCCTTATTGAGAGCTTCCAACATTAATGACTCACACATGAGTTGTTGGCCCTCCTCCAACCGCTGCATTTTACAGGCAATTATGGCAGCAAAGTCCTCCTCCACAGTGTGTGGTGCTCCCAGGGCCTCTGTAGCCTTCCAAAAGAGGCCTATGGCAGCCTCCTCTAGGGTACTCCTCTTCCTGCCACTTTCTCTTTGCAGGTGTAGGGGAGGGACCTGCATATCAGGCAGCCTGCTCGGCCCGGCCACCTCCTGGCTGAGACTTCCCTGTGTATGAAAAAGGGACATGGTTTTAGTTTTTGCATCATTAGTAACAATCAGAAATTAGTACTCCAAACTAACATCTAGTTAACAGCATTGATTGGACAACCTGAACTATTTAGAGGAATGCTATACCTGGCTCAAGCTGGGCTCCTCCACATGTTGCTGTCTGGAAGGCCCAGGTTGGGCGTCAGAAGCCTCAGCTGGGGGGGAAGGAAGCGTGGAAGGATGACTGGAGAGTGCTGGCCTGGGTTCAGTCTGGCCTGCCAGAAAATGCAGCCTGTCATAGTAGCACATCCTGGGGACAAAGATGTCATCTGCTGCTCTGGATCTCTGCGAATCCTGGACTTTCTTGCGCTCCCTTAGATATGTGCTCCTCAGGCCACCAATTAGGATCCTCAAATAGGTGATGTCTGCCATGGGGATCACCTGCTTCACAATTTCCAACAATTGATCCAGTGCTGCCTTCCTCTTTGTTTGGTTCTTATAATGTGGGTGGTTGATCTCCCACAGACAAGGCAGCTCCCTGAACATGTCAATGAAGATTGCCATGAAGTCGGTATCGTTCAAGATATCCATTTTCACTGCAAGACACAACACAAGACAAACCCTAATGTGAGGCAAAACTCTCCTAATCTTGTTACAATATAGGCCTCAATGTAGAAGCAGTATAGGCCCAAGTTTGGCTCTTACCTTCATTATCACGATCAGCGCCTCGTCCTTCATCCGCTCACAGATCGTACGTACTACGCACGCGTGTTACGCTTTATACACACTGCGCATGCGTGTAACTTCGCCCGCCCCTGACGTTCTTTCTAGTCTATTCCCCGCCCCTTTTCATTCAGCACAGTGGGTGAAGAGCACATGGCGGAGTCAGAGCAGGTGCGTGCTAATTATAGCAACGAGGAGGAGGAAAGCCCGGATCCGGAAATGTCCCGATCCAGAAGGAGATGATTTAAGGCCACGAATATGTCCTTTGCGGAGATGTTGGAGATGGTGGACATCCTGAAGAAGGCCGACTATGACGGGAAGTATGGACCTTACCCCAACCCCAATATCAGAAAGGCCAAGATCATAGCGAAAGTCGTCAAAAGTCTGCACCGGAATTTCAGGGTACGCCGATCGAAAGATCAGCTCAGGAAGCGGTGGTCGGACCTGAAATTAAGAGAGCCTGAGCAGTACAGAAAGATCCGGAGAGTGCTGCAAAAAAATAAGTAGTTGTGCTGTGTTCCTATTCTTTTTGTCTTTATTACGTTCGTGCTGCTCCATATGCTTTTAAGTGTTGTACAGTTTAAAATGGCAACTTTAATGTTCATGGGCCCATTATTCGTTCGTATCAAACATTTTTCTTTCGGCCTATAAAACACCATTGTTTAGGCCATATGCATCTGCCATCATTTTTTAGGGCCTACTTGTATGAAAAATATTTGGTTGTGTAGATGGGTTTGTTACTAGAATGAAATGCAAACTAGATTCTGTGTAAGGAGAGGACACTCAGCAGCTGTTTAGACATCTGGACACTGGAGCACTAGTGTGAGACACAAGAACACCCTTTTTATTAAGTGGCCCACACAGGTGCTCCAGTGTATACTATAGGGGGGTCTCCATCTGTGAAGCTTGTACAAAACAGGTAAAGTATTGAAGCTTGACAAAGAACAATAAAAATGCTACATCTTGGAACTCTGCTCAAATGGACAATTGTACCCCACTTCCAAGCAATGTTTCATCTTTAGATTTCGGCCATCAAATATCTGTGTGCTAATTATACCATTTTTGTTTTACATAGGGGAGAAAAGACTCGGAGGACACCCCTCATCCGAGGAGACCACAGACCCCCCACCTCTGGAAGAAGGGGAAATACCCCCCAACCCAAGCTGAGCAGGAGGAGGAAGAAGATGTGGTGGAAATTGACACCACAACAGGTGAGTGTCTGCGACCACAGACTCAGGTAAGAGATGGATGCCGGCAGATTTTTGATACCTGTTTTAGTTTGGTTTCTCTCTTTTTAGGTGATCGTGATGTTGTGGATCGAGATCCTTTCACATCAGAAAGTGCCCAGATCCTGATTGGGGAGATCATGGGGTGTAATTTAGAATTGGAAAACCTCAAGAAAAAAATCAATGATGTTATTCAAAAAAATAATAACATCATTGATGTTTTGGGGCGAATTTAAAACCCCTCAAAATCACTTTGTTTTTTGTGTGCTACAATCTTAAAAATGTTTTAGCGATGTTTCGAAAAGCCAAATTTGGAGGATGCACACAGTGTGCCAACATGTGCTATCTGCCATCACGGGAGATCAATGGACGCGTTTTGGGGGTGCAACCCCTTCCTCAATAATAAAGTAGCTGTGAGGAAGGGGTTGCTCCCCCAAAACACGTCCCTTGATCCCCCGTGATCACAGCTAGCACATGTTGACATTCGTAAATTGGTGTGCATCTTCCAAATTTGGCTTTTCAAGGGGTGAGTTCACCCCATCTGAACGCAATATCAAACACAGTTCCTAAATACTCATGTCTGATATTGCCTTCAAGTTTTACCATATGTGAACTTTGTAAGTTCAAGATTTTTGTCTTTCTTGTTGGTTTTACACATGCCTGTTTTATCTTAAATGGACATTTCTATTTTTGATAATGCCACCCCAAAAATTGTTATACAACAAATATGTTGGTTTGTTTTAAAAACCTTTTCTAAATGCACATGTGATTGTGCAGGTATTAATAAGATTGTTATCAAGAATGTGTGGATTATTGTCTCAACGCTACAACACTTTTGTGGTGATGTAATTGTTGTTTTCTGTGAAAATGGGGGTTATTTCCTAAGGGCAAATCCTCTTTGCACTACATGTGCAGTTTCAGTGCAGTTTCAAGTGCACTTGTAGTGCAAAGTGTCTACACCTTTAGTAAATAACACCCAACAGTGCTTTGTATAAGGTTACACAATCACGCCATTTTCAGGACTCCCCACATTGCTGTCAGGGTCAGCTAAAACAAACACAAGCAGTAAATGTCACCAAAGATTAGCTTTTTTTTTTTTATTTGATAAAGGCTTCACAAATTGTCTGGTATATTGATGGCCCCCCTACCCGCAAAGAACTCAAGGTATCTTAACCGGACATCACGGGCACTCAGGGAGGGCAAGCCAGGAGGGCCACTTTCAAGCACCGTCAGGGTTGTTTCATGTAGAATACCGCTGGGCAAAGTGGGAGGCCACAGTCTGCCATTCCTGTGGCGTGGAAGGAAACTGTTGAGGAAAACAAAAAAAAATTACTATTTTTGCACATAAACATGGCAAGCAGATTAGACACAGACATTCTTGGCCAACCTCCAGATAACATTTATTAAGGGGAATTTTACAACACCAAAGTATAAGGTACACCTATCATATTCCCCCCCCCCCCCTCTCATGGGCCATTTCTAACATTATAGGGAGGGGATCTTGGACAGGTAACCCTCTCCACTTCATTGAGAGATGAATGCCTAAATACAGGGTATTACTTGGAACAGCCCCTCCTTAGTTACACTATTGGCAGCCCACTGGACAGGTAAGAAGTGTCCTAATACAAAGATATAAATACACACTGTACACATTTGAGCACATCTGGACATTCTGCTATTACCTATCAAGATAATAATAGGATACAAAAACTTTAAACATTACCATTTGAAAGTATACAGGCAGGCCCTTGCACTACATGCTTTGGGGAATTCATCCATACATCTGGCCACAAAAGAGGTGGGTATAGTGTGTATGGGTTTGGCAAAGTCAGCAGATAGATGATTGAGGATAGATAGAGAATTGGGATCAGCTGACTTAGCAGTTGGGGGAGGGAGGGTTAATAAAAATGATTTGGGGACACCACAAAAAAGCCTCTGGCACTCTGCCTGAATTTAAAGCACAAATCACATTTCAAAACATTTTAGGGGGTGTTTGGGGTAAAGCACTACTATGGAGCTGATAAAATACATTGTTAAGTGACTACATGAGGTGAATATAGGGGCAGGAGAGCATGCTGGGGAGGTAAGTGAAGTTAAATATGTATGAAGGACTAAAAAAATAATTACATAAAAATCCAGCATGCATGAGAACAAAGGGGACATTCACAGCATATTCCAATCATGGTAATTAGGGAATGAGGAGAGAAATACAATATATTAGCAAACATTATATACAATAAAATGTGATATTAAAGGATAAAAATCTTACCTTCATATACTCCTTCTGCAGGACCTGGATGATGGCATAACAGGTCTCTGGGATAATGATACCCAGAGCCTGGGGGGAGATGCCTTTTGAGAACTTCAAGTCCTGCAGGCTTCTCCCTGTCGCCAAGTACCACAGGGTAGCTACGAGCCTCTGCTCCGGAGTGATGGCTTGCCTCATGCAGGTATTCTGCCTGCTGATATATGGGGTCAGCAAAGCCAGCAGGCGGTGAAATACGGGGTCTGTCATCCTGAGAAAGTTCCTGAAACCATCAGGATTATTCTCTCGGATCTCACGGAGCAAAGGCATATGAGAGAACTGGTCACGCTGAAGCAACCAATTCTTGGTCCATGAACTCCTCCCCACCCTGTTCATGGACTGGGCTTGTGTCAAGGTCAGGACCCCAACACCAAGCCCCCGCACAGCACAAACTCTACGAGGAGTATGTATAGGCAACATGGCTAGAAAACGGTCGGCTGCTCAGAACGAAGTAACAGAACGCACTGAAGAACAGCAAGGCCTGTGAAGAGTGACCTGAAAAATAGTAACGAATGAACAAGAACACAATGACTAATCTAAGTCACGCGTAGCTTGCTTGCACGCACTGAAGAGCAGATACAAACCCACAAGCACAAACTGAACCGCAGAAAACGATCTGAAAGCCATGAATCTGAAAAAGCACGAATCATCTCTCACCAAACTTTTACTAACACGAGATTAGCAAAAGGAGCCCAAAGGGTGCCGCGCTTGGTTCTGAACTGGCCTTTTCTAGTCTCGTCGTACGTGGTTGACGTCACCGCGTTGTTGGCAATCGGAAATTCCGACAACTTTGTGAGACCGTGTGTACGCAAAACAAGTTTGAGCCAACATCCGTCGGAAAAAATCCTAGGATTTTGTTGTCGGAATGTCCGATCAATGTCCGACCGTGTGTACGGGGCATTAGGGGTTATGTTATAAAATATAGCATAAAAAATATGATTTAGCTTAATTAAAACAGTACCTTTTCAGCGGGCAGCAGATTCTCATTCTTTCTCTTAACTGTGTGAGAAAAACTTGGGATTATGTGTAAATCTTATACCCATAAACCCATGCTTTTTCCTTCTAGTTAAGTTGGCTGGGCTGGAAGGGAGCATTTGTCTTTTAGACATATGCCTCCTTCTATGACACTGCAGTGAGATGACACCCTCCACTGCAGCATTTTTATTGGACAGCTTGTTCCAATGGTACTTTACCATTGGTCCAAGGCTCCAAGCTGTCCATTAAGCTCTGAGCTTCTAACAAGAAGTGAGAGGCACTGTGAGCTCATCCTCTCAGTCTGCTGCAAACAGAGTGTGCCCGCTTGTATTTAAACTGGGCACTCTGTATGTAGCTTCTGACAGGCTGCACAAGAAGACCCATATCTCCATAGGGGCGAGGAGCCCCAAATTTTGACCAGTGGTGGGGTAGGACTTTAGCTACCTATCCCCTAAATTTGGGGTCTCTGTGATCCCAGGTCACCGAGCTACGACCCTTGAAGCTTGATCATTTTTTGGGTATTTTTTATTTCTTTTTTATATTCAAGGCAGTTGAGGCTCTGCCTCACCTGTCTCTCCTGACTGCACGTCCCTGCTAGACAGGTCAGGAATAAAATTGTGGAGAAGTTTTAAGCAGGGTTAGGTTATAAAAAAATATCCCAAGCTTTGAACTTCTCATGGAGCACTGTTTAAGTCCATCATCCGAAAATGGAGAGTATGGCACAACTGCAAACTTACCAAGACATGGCCCTCCACCTAAACTTACAGGCCGGGCAAGGAGAGCATTAATCAAAGAAGCAGCCAAGAGGTCCATGGTAACTCTGGAGGAGCTGCAGAGATCCACAGCTCAGGTGGGGGAATCTGTCCACAGGACAACTATTAGTAGTGCACTCCACAAATATGGCCTTTATGGAAGAGTGGTAAGAAGAAAGACATTGTTGAAAGCAAGCCATAAGAAGTCCCGTTTGCAGTTTGCGAGAAGCCATGTGGGGGACACAGCAAACATGTGGAAGAAGGTGCTCTGGTCAGATATGACCAAAATTGAACTTTTTGGCCTAAAAACAAAACTCTGTGTGTGGAGGAAAACTAACACTGCACATCACCCCGAACACACCATCCCCACCGTGAAATATACTGATGGCAGCATCATGTTGTGGGGATGCTTTTCTTCAGTGGGAACAGGGAAGCTGGTCCATGTTGATGGGAAGAAGGATGGAGCCAAATACAGGGCAATCTTAGAAGAAAAAAAGATTTGATAACTCAGTGATTTCATTCTTTGTATTGGAAGTTGTCCCCCCCAATCCTAGGGGTGACGACTGGGACAATGCTATCTTAAGGGCCGAGACTTACTGGATTGAAAACCTTTCTTCTCTCAATCCCCCAGGGATTAATGTGGTCAACTCCTACAGACCTTTTCTGTAGGCGTTGATCCCATGGGACCAATTGGTATCCCCTAGGACCTCATGGCGCTATCCTTGTCTCTCATCACACAATTCTTAAGATTTTTGTTTGCTCCTTTTTTTGGAGGTCCCCATTCTCTTTCCTTTCCATTATGCCAGTGGCCCTAGCCTTATGGTACCCAAAATTTTGGAAGCTGCTATACTGTAGGATTAGATTTTTATATAAATAATGGTTATTAGGACACGTAGATATTGAACTGATATAGTGATATACTATTTAATGAATTAATATATTTTTGTATTTCTAGATTAACATAATCCCCTCTTTATCCTTCAATTATATTCCTCGATTTTTGGATTGGATCCCTATGAATAGGGGCCATTACTCCCCATGTCCGACTTCCGGTTGTTTTTGGGGGTCTATTTCTTGTGTGATTCCCCATCTTCTTGTCTTCTGTGGTAGATCCACTAGATGGTGCACACAGATATTAGACTTGTGGAGGGGCCGACATTTTTGTTTTTTGTGTTTCACAGTTACAAATTATCGTGCAGTACTGCGCATGTCCACCTGCACAATCTGGAGTCGTATCCGTTGATGCCATCTTGCGGCGCCTCGGCGCGCGCCAATGACATCTCAACGGATAGGAATCAGGTGTATCTCATGGTATTTAAGGGGAACAGATTTTTCAGATGTTCCCTGTGGCAGCTTGCATGGTGGTGGAGAGACACTCTGTGGAATTGATCAACTGGTATGTGTTTTGTTATATGCATTGGTATGACTCTTATGATGTGTTCCTGTATGAACCATTTCTAATGATATGTTTGTCCACAGATCCTGGTGGATCTGGTGTTTGTCTTTATTGTTTTAAATGCATGACAGTATACCTTGAAGGTTGGTCATTAGTTATGCGTTTTTGATTCTAATATTGTACATTTGATTTATATGCTTTCTTGTAGATAATTTTCTGACCTAATATACACCTGAAGAAGGGGGTAACTCCGAAACATGTAGAGTGTACAACTGGTAGAACAAATTTCCGCGTGTAACAGCGCAAGATCATCATTATATATATATATATATATATATATATATATATATATATATATATATATATATATATATATATATATATATATATATATATATATCTAAGTTCTTCCAGTTTGTGTCAGACAAGTGGATACTCCATGATTAGTAGCATCCAATGCAATTTATCTACTATTGAAGGCTTTTTACTATGTGTGTGTGCATAATAAATTTATATATTTTTGTAAACTGACTGTTGTAAGTTTATACCGTACCACGAGAGTCCATGTTGCCTCCACAACTGTCCAAATTTCTAATTGGTAATAGGACGAAGGTACAATAATTTTTTCATAACAAGTAGCATTTCTATATATTAGAAGAAAACTTGTTGGAGTCTGCAAAAGACTTGAATCTGGGGCGGAGATTCACCTTCCAGCAGAACAACAACCATAAACATACAGCCAGAGCTACAATGGAATGGTCTAGATCAAAGCATATATATGTGTTAGAATGGCCCAGTCAAAGTCCAGACCTAAGTCCAACTGAGAAGCTGTGACAAGACTTGAAAATTGCTGTTCACAGATGCTCTCTATCCAATCTGACAGAGATTGAACTATTTTGCAAAGTAGAATGGGCAAAAATGTCAGTCTCTAGATGTGCAAAGCTGGTAGAGACATACCAAAAAAGACTTGCAGCTGTAATTGCAGCGAAAACTGGTTCTACAAAGTATTGACTCAGAGGGGCTTAAAACAAGTGCACCCCACACTTTTCAGATATTTTCTTTGTAAAAAATTTTGAAAACCATTTATCATTTTCCTTCCACTTCACAATTATGTGCCACTTTGTGTTGGTCTATCACATAAAATCCCAAATAAAATACATTTACCTTTTTGGTTTTAACATGACAAAATGTGTAAAAATTTAAAGGGGTGTTAATACTTTTTCAAGGCACTGTACATGTAAGAGTTTGGCTCACTTTCAAATGTTTCATTTACAGTATTAGCTTTATGAGCTGCATGTGGGGAATGACTTCTATTTATTTCTTGAATCAGTTGCATCTCTGATGGCCCTTACTGTAGTGACTCTATATAGTTACACCTCTTACAGTTACAGGGAAATATGTCCTGTTATAAGTGGCAGATGTCATTTTCTAATTTCTACCACAGCTTGAATAGAAACACTGAAAGTTAATTTTTATTCTAGTTTTCTTACTTTTTGATTTCACGTTACTAAATTCTTATGTTTCCATTTTTGGAAAATCCTGGAGAGTTAAACTATGCAACGTTTTTTTTTTTTTGTCTTTTGGGGTTGGATTCTTTTTTTTATTACCAAGACTGAAGCAGGGGATGCTGAAGCATGCAAAGGTGGACAGAGGCAAAAATACTCAAAATTCCCAAGAACCTAGGCAGAGAGCGCTCACTGTATTGGAGACCTATACAAAAGTAGGGGTTGACTTAGCCAACCAATCTCCACCAAAAATAAAATATGATTTTTGGATGAATTGAAGCTCTTTTGCAGTAGTTGAGCAACTGGTAGTCCACTGAGAAACTGCACAATTCAAGCATATTTTCTAAATGACTTTCCTCCGTAAAATATGTGACTCCCTTCAGTTTAACAAAGCATACTGTAGATAATAAGACATTTGTTTTTGGAATTGCAATAATTTCCCTAAAATTACGAGGTTTAGAAGGGGACACAAGAGGGTAAATTAGATCGAAAGATCTGGGTCATATGACACTCGTAAACACAACACAATTCTGATCAGTTTCAGTCACAGTACCTTGTTAGACTTTTAACATACAAGTTCCACAATGATATTATTTAATTTTGAAATTGTTCCATGAGTCCCAGCGTAAGCATGCAGTTAACTATGTAATCAACTAATATAGGATTTTACTTGTTCAGTATACTTTTCATCTGCTTACCAAAATACCATCCTTGTCAGCACTGTTGTATACTGTGCTTGTAAAATAAAGAATGCATGCAGAAACATTTATTGAACACCGCTGAAACAACTGGAGGGGTGAAGAACGTAATCAGATGGCAACATAGTAACACGATACCAAAACTATGTGTCAGAAACCATGAAACAGACTGAGACAGAAGTGCAGTTAAAATCACACTTGTTTAATAATAATAATAATAATAGTAAAATGTAAACAGAGCATCGTAGTCAAATCATAGGCAGAGTTCGGTAACCGTAACGGATAGTCAGACAAGCCAAGACATCAGGGAGCCAGAGATCAGCGTACTTCAGGACAGACCAGCAAATCCTGAAACTGGAGAATCAACATAGTGAAACAGCAAGCAGGATCAAGAACCAGAAGGGACATCAGCCAAGCAAGTCTTCAACAGGTACACAGGAGAGAGTCTCTGGATGTGTTGACCAAGGCAGAGAGGTACTGAACTGCACAGCTTAAGTAACCAGCAGGACTGACAAACAGGATATCATCATCAGGTGAGTCACCGTGGAAAAGATTGGAGCTGGCAATTAACCGACAGCTGAGCAGCCTGCTCTGAAAAGGAAGGGCTGAGCCCAGCCCTGACAGTACCCCCTCCTCAGCGACCCCTCCCCCTCGGAGGACCACCAGGTTTGAGGGGAAAACATCTATGGAAAGCCCAGAGGAGGACAGGGGCATGTACATCTAAGGATAAGACCCAAGAGCGTTCCTCCGGACTGTACCCTTTTCAATGCACCAGGTACTGTATGTGCCCACAGAACCTATGGGAGTCAACAATGGACTGTAGTTCATACTCCTCATGGTTCTCAACCTGTACTGGGTGAGGACATGGCACTGAGGTGGTAAAGCGGTTGCAGACCAAAGGTTTTAATAAGGAGACATGAAATACATTTGAGAAATGCATATCAGAAGGAAGGTCTAAAGCGTAGGCCACTAGGTTAATCCTGTGGAGAATACAGAAAGGCCCAATAAATTGAGGTGTCAACTTCAGTGAGGGAACATGGAGACGGAGGTTGCAAGATGACAGCTAGACCCTGTCCCCAACCTGGTAGGAAGGCACAGGCAGGCGTCTGCAGTCAGCATGGAGTCTGTACCTATCGTTGGCATGTCGCAAAGCCTTCTGGACTTGTGCCAAAGTGGAACGAAGACCACGGAGATTCCCCTCCAATGCAGGGATGCTCTGTGGAACAAATGATTCAGGCAACATGGAAGGTTGGAAACCATGGTTTGCCATAAATGGGGACAATCGGGAAGCATAATTTAAGGCACTATTGTGAACAAACTCCGCCCAAGGTAAGAGGTCTGACCAGTTGTTATGATAGCCAGAAATATACCAACGTATAAACTGCTCCAAGGACTGGTTGGCTCGTTCTGTGGCCCCATTAGACTGCGGGTGATACGCAGAGGAGAAAGAAAGCTGAATTCTGAAGTGTGCACAAAAGGCTCACCAGAACCGGGACACAAACTGACTAACCCTGTCCGAGACAATCACCTTGGGTAGCCCATGTAAGCGAAAGATCTCCTGAGCAAAAATGGAAGCCAGTTCTTTAGATGTGGGCAACTTCTTAAGTGGAATCCAATGAGACATCTTTGAGAACCTATCAACCACCATAAGGATAACTATGTTGCCTTGAGAGTTGGGTAACTCCACAATGAAATCCATAGACAGGTGGGTCTAAGGCCGCTCCTACCATTGGGTATGGGTTGTAGGAGGCCCAATGGAAGGTGTTTTGGTGTCTTACTCTGAGCACACACGGAACAAGCAGCTACGTAGGCGGCTACATTAGCACGTAGACTAGGCCACAAGAATTGTTGGGAAATGGCCCAAAAGTGTTGATTCTTCCCAGGATGGCCAGCAACCTTGGGAGAATGGTAAGTCTGGAGCACGGCAGTATGGAGACTCTCTGGGACAAAGCAGCGGTCACAAGATTTCTCAGGAGAATGAACCTGAGTGACAAGAATTTTGTTACCCAAAGGAGAAGTGAAACTGGTGCGAACCGTAGCCAGAATACGATCAGGAGGAATCACAGGAACCAATACCATCTTGGAAGTGAAGGAAAATTGTCACGACAAAACGTCAGCCCTTACATTCTTAGTAGCGGGTAAGAATGAGACAATGTAATTGAAACTTGACAAGAAAAGAGCCCATCACACCCTTCTGGGAGAGAGGCGTTTAGCCTCAGACAAGAATGTGAGATTTTTATGGTCAGTAAGAATGAGAGCTGGCACAGTAGTACCTTCAAGGAGATTCCTCCATTCTATAAGGACTAAAATGATCACTAACAACCCTCTGTCCCCAATCTCGTAATTGCATTCTGCAGGTGACAATTTCTTGGAAAAGTAGCCACAAGGATGCATAGCGCTCTCAGAGGTAGGAGGCTGAGACAGAAGGATGTCAACTCCAGTCTCAGAAGCATCAACCTCTAGGATAAAGGGTGACATAGGATCAGGATGTGCCAACACAGGAGCAGAAACAAAGGCAGCCTTGTGACTCTCAAAGGCCTTAATGGACTCGAGACCAACTCTGTGGGTTACCGTCCTTTCTGGTCATATCAGTCAGGGGGTTGACCAGAGATGAGAAGTTATGAATAAACTTTCGATAATAATTGGCAAAGCCAAGAAAACATTGCAGAGGACATATACCCATGGGTCGGGGCCACTGTAGAATTGCTGAAAGTTTCTCTGGGTCCATCAAAAAACCGGCAGTTGAAATGACATAACCCAGGACTTTAACCTGTTCACGATGGAACTCGCACTTCTCCAATTTACAATAGAGATTGTTCTCTCTCAGCTTCTGAAGCACATGACAGACATCTGTGTGGTGGCTCTCTAGGGACTTGGAAAAAATGAGGATATCATAGAGATAAACCACCACACATAGCTGAAACAAATCTCAGAGGACATCATTGGTAAATTCCTGGAAAGCTCCCAGAGCTTTTCAAAGGCCAAATGGCAATATGAGGTACTCATAATGGCCTATTCTGGTATTAAACGCAGTTTTCCATTCGTCGCCCTCCTTGATGATCACAAGATTGTATGCTCCTCTCAAATCCAGCTTCGTGAAAAACGTTCTCTCTTGAGGCGGTCAAATAACTCCATAATCAACAGAATTGGATAAGCATTCTTAATCGTGAAACAATTGAGACCCCTAAAATCAATCCAAGGCCTCAGTTCACCACTCTTCTTCTTCACAAAGAAGAAACCAGGACCAGCAGATGATGAGGACTTGCGGATGAATCCTCGAGAAAGTGCGTCTGCAACAAACGCCTCCATGGCCTTATCCTCCGAGACCGACAAAGGGTAAACCCGACCAGGAGGGGGTATGGCACCAGGTTGAAGGTCAATTGCGCAATTATATGACCGGTGTGGAGGCAAACTACTGGCTTGACCTTTGTCAAAGATATTGCTAAAATTGTGGTACTCCTCCGGCAGGAGAGTGAAGAGGTGCATAGGACCTTAGCCACATTCTGGAAACATGTCTTGCTGCATTGTGGTGACCAGGACGGAACCTCAGCACGAAGCCAATCAAAAGAGCGGTTGTGCCTCTGTAACCAAGGATAACCAATAACTAGTGGAAACTTAGGTGAGGAAATAACTTGGAATTGGATTATCTCATGATGAAGAGCCCCTACGGCCATGGACAACGGAACAGTCTCATGAGTCCCATGGGCAGGCTGTAAAGGTCTCCCATCAAGAGCCTCGATGGCAAATGGAGTGACACGAAGCTGTATCAGAATCGAGTGCTTAGATACAAAGGCAGCATCAATGAACAGGCCTGCAGCCCCAGAGTCGATTAGAGCCTGTATCGTGACGGATGACTCAGAACAAGAAAGGCTAGCCGGGAGGCTTATCTGGGGACGAAACAAAACCACCTAAGGGCTGTCCTCTACAGGACCTCAAGGTTCAGGCATTCCCTGTCCTGGTATGACAAGACTTCAAAAAGTGAACTGCCTGGCCACAATAAGGGCACAATCTCTCCCTCCTCCTAAAGGTTCTTTCATCTGCAGAGAAACGTGTGAAACTCAAGTGCATGGGTTCACCTTCACTGACCGACTCGGTACCAGAAGGCATGGGAGGTGAGGGAGGCAAGGGTGGGACTGCAAAGCTCAGAGACAAATGTACATTAGGCTTCTGCAAGTGCTCCTGAAAAGAGAGTCTTTCTCTGAGTCTGGAGTCAATGAGGATGGCAAACGTGATCAACTTCTCCAGCTCAGTGGGTATATCTCGGACTGCTATCTCATTCTTGATGGTATCCGAGAGACCATAAGAAAAAGTAGCCACGAGGGCCTCATTGTTCCAAGCAACCTCTACTGCCAGAGTACAGAATTCAATGGCATAATCGGCAACAGTTCTCATACTCTGTTTGATGGACATGAGGCACTTGGCAGCAGAAGCGGAGCGTGCAGGAATGTCAAATACCCTTTTAAAAGAAGCCGCAAACTCAGGGTAACTCAAGACAACAGGTTTTTGCTTCTCCCATAGAGGGTTTGCCCAGGCCAAGGCTCTCTCAGAAAGCAAAGATATCACAAAACCTACTTTGCTTCTGTCCGTGGGAAATGCCTGGGGCAGCATCTCAAAGTATATCTCAACCTGATTGAGAAACCCTCTGCAACTGGATCGCACCCAAATCGTAAGGGAAGTGGAGCGGAACCAGACATACCTCTTATAGAGGTAATACTTGAGGCGGGTGCATGCACAGAGACTGGAGCAGCAGCAGGGATGGCCTGCAACACAGGTTGTACTGGAGCAGCCACAGTGGGAGATTCCAGGTGAGCCGTGTGATTCAGAAGCGTCTGTAACGCTAAGGAAAACTGATCCATACAGTGATCCTGCTCATCCAACCTGGAAAAAATATTACCAACAACTGGATTGACTGCATCTTCTGAATTCATAGCCTTCGCCTACTGTCAGAAACCTTGAATCAGACCGAGACAGAAGTGCAGTTAAAATCACACTTGTTTAATAATAGTAAAAAGTAAAGAGAGCAACATAGTCAAATCATAGCCAGAGTTCGGTAACCGGAATGGATAGTCAGACAAGCCAGGACGTCAGGAAGCCAGAGATCAGCATACTTCAGGACAGGCCAGGAAATCAGGAAACTGGAGAATCAGCGTAGTGGAACAGCAAGCAGGATCAGAAACCAGAAGAGACGTCAGCCAAGCAAGTCTTCAACAGGTACACAGGAGAGAATCTCTGGGTGTGTTGACCAAGGCGAAGGCAGAGAAGAACTGAACTGAACAGCTTAAGTAACCAGCAGGACTGACGAACAGGATATCATCATCAGGTGAGTTACTGTGGAAAAGATTGGAGCTGGCAATTAACCAACAGCTGAGCGGCCTGCTCTGAGAAGGAAGGGCTGGGCCCAGCACCTGACACTATGTCATGGAAGTGTTAGAAACCAATGCTATCAGCAAATTATGAGTTATAGTCAATATATAACAGTATGCAGCAGATGACCCAGCACCATTTTTTCTTAAGAGAAATCTATTATTGCCTATATACTTTAACCAAGATATGTGGCCTGACCTCCTCCGGCTAGGTATTAAGTAATCATTAACATCACATTAGTCCCCCATCCCTGCAGAAAACTGCTAAATTGGGAGAATATCATTACCACTGTCTTCTGGTACCTTAACACTGCCAGCTTGCACTTTCATTTATAAATTCAAAAAGAAAAGTTAAAGGCTTGTGGGTGGGCCCACTCGCCCTGCACGTGGGGGTACCTTTCACTATGCACGCGCTCACCAATGCCTGGTACCAGGTGGGGACTGCGGTCATGTGGGAATCAAACATTAAGGCAGTTCCCGACTTAGAGATGAGCCATTTAACTGTGTGCAGTAATAAAAGTACAGAGTTCCTCTGAAAAGGGCTGTCTTGTGACACTACACACATCGTTGTATAATAATGTTATGTTTTTAGGAGAGACACTGCTAAACCTTTGCCCTCTCCACAAGTCCAGCATACCTCTGTTACCTCACTCCCAGTAACAGAATGGGGTCCCATCTTGCACATCATGCATGCACTCGTTAACTCCTTCCTGTGCCGTTTTGCCAGGCTAAGGGTCTCGCTAACATGGGTTCAGTCCCGGTTGCTGTGAGAAACCGACTACTGGTGAGGGAGCCAGAACACTGACCCCCTCACTATTGGAGAACCCATCAGCTGCACCAGGTAACGCACTTTATGTCTGGCTGTGATGTACATTGCACTAGTGCTTGGTTACCCATAGCAACTGCATTACTCCTCCTGCTTGACTTGCTGAGTAGACCATTTGTGGACCATTTGTAGTGGCTTTGCTTCATACCCAACATGTGCTTTACTGACCAGGCTCTTGCCAGAACGATCATGTACCCCTTTGAATAACTTTGAATAACTTCAGACCAGGCTCAGAATAGTTAATGCAGCTTTACTTAAAAGTCTTGGCCATACAGTTCAACGTGAACAATAACATTATAATGTCCCTATCTATCTCTTCTTGGCAGCTCAGACATACCTCCAAAAGGTATTAGTCCATTTTTAGTTATTCTCCAGTACTGGCTGATCTCTGGATCCCCAGTGCCCCTGACAGACTGCAAGGCAAAGCAGTTCTCCAACGCACTCACAGCATGTATGGCTAAGAGCAGCCCTTCCCCCTTTTTAAATTACAGATGGGCAGGCAGGATCCAAAAAGCCCAGAAACTGCAGCACGCCACTTAACTCTTTCCCCCCCAGCCTGGGCCAGCCAACAACTGACTTAACTGTTCTGTAGGCAACCTGCCTACAGGCTAATTTGGACGGACATTATTTTCCTGTATTTGGAACTCACCCTAAACAAATCAGCAAAATCCCACAGACATTAATTAAGCAGTACACATTGCAGATCAAAAGGTACCTTTGATGCGCTTTGTGTTGTGAAGCATTTCTTTGGATGCATCATGGCCTATTAACCTCCTTAGCATTACTTTTTCTCCTGAAAGAACATGCAAAAAAAAGTTGAATTTAAAATGTGTTGCATGTTAAAATGCATATTTTAAGCCAGAAAATTTTCTTATTTTTATTTTTTTAAATGAATGTTTTCTGAAAGCATAGAACATAGAGAATAAAAAGAAAGTAGTTACACATTTTTATATTGCATCTAGCATGATGTTTATGTGACTGTTTTTCAAATATACCCAGTATATCAAGCCCTTAAATTGCATGTGCCAATGAGACAGTAAAAAATTAGAAAACTGAAATAGGCAACACTTTAAAAACCTTTACAGTACATCAGTTTAGAGTTCAGAATTAAAGTAGTTGCGAACATACAATGCTATAGGCACTTCCTAGTACAGTTTTAACTATGCAGTTACCATAATACAATGATCCTTCTTACCTTTTTTTACGTGGTTAAAAAGTTCTTTCATGTGACCATGCATCTCTGCTTCCTGATCGTGGAGGGTGGGGTTACAGGACACTGTGAAGACACTGTGTTCCATAGTCTGTTCAGCCTAAGGCAAGATGCAGGCTGTGTTTGAGCAAGGTCAAGCTATTATTGCTATTATTAGTTGGAGGTTGGCAGGTTGTGTTGGTCGAGAGACATGGTGGCTGAACAAACTACCCAATACAGGCATTCTGTGTGTATGCACAGTGTCCTGTACCTCTGAATGGCCAGCCAAAGGATGCAAAGTGACTATGTTAACACAGGTCAGCTTTGTGCTTTGTGTGGTCAGTTTAGAATGAGGAAGAAAGGTGACTGTCAGGATCAACCAGGTATGTAAGATGGAAGAAGTTCATGAAAATGATATAGACTATGATTTATAAAATACACATATGTGTACCCACACATAAAAAAATATATATATATATTTATGGTAACGTACACTTTAATCACAAGAAAAGGACCCTAGAACTCATGCTTTCACTCTGGTGTGCACAGCCGTATCCAGGATATTTTAGCTGATCGTTGTTTACTTACAAATATCCTAGGTGCATGCAATGTGTGTATGTGTATGTGTGTGCATGGATAGTGGAGATCTTGTATTTTTTTATTTAATTTATTATAATAAGATTTTTCTTTCACTTAACTTTATTTCTATCACAAGTGGACTGACAAGCTATTATGTGATAATATTCTTTACTTGTTTTCAGAGACATTAGGTGTCTGTAGACCCCCGATGTCTCTCCTGAACTATTTTTAAACAAACTGAGATTTAACAGTACTAAATGTGCTTACATTACTGGCTGCTGGCCATAATCTAACAGACATGAACCCAGACATTCTCAGACCAGAGCATTTCTGGATTCACAAAAAGTGGTAGAATCAGTGAACAAATGTTTGCAGATCCTTCCTCCTCTCCACTTTCTGAAACTCCCTTTGTGTTAATCACAAGCATTATTCAGCTTTAAAATGTTATTCAAAATAGAACCCTGAGTGATATTTTTTACATTGAATTCTGAACCCAAGCAATGCTCTTGGTTATCACTAAGGAGTAGGGATTAGTGAACCGAACACAGTTTGAAGGAGATTCGTCAAACCCAGAAAAAAGTCAGCTAAACCCAAACATAGCACATAACCTAATTACATTCTATGGGCATTGAATCCTATTATTTTTTTACCTTTTCAAGCCCCTATACTCTATACGTTGATTACTGAATTTACAGTGTTGACATCCGTGTTGATGGTCATCCATTGTCATTTACTGTTTATATCTGACTCCATTGTTCCGTATGTTTATTTACCGTTTCAGTAAACTTTCTAAATGGTTAATTGATATCCTGTGTGAGTCTCTATCTATTATTACAGCTGGTGAAGTGACGGGTTCCAACGTTACGGTAAATATACTGTATAGCGTATCATTACTGTGTTTCTCTTTACTGCTGGGTCCTACACTCACATCCACTATACAGGTGTGCCAGACAGGTCAAGACTGTTCTTGGGGTTGAGAGGCAGGGTGCAGAATTGAACATTTATCAGCAGTTCCTACGGTCGGTAGTGCTACAATGGGAACAAGGTGCCTTGCATGGGCAGGAGGCTTTGCTGCCCAAGAAGCTGACAGGGATCTGTCATTTTGTGGCAGTAGTGATACTGTCTCTAAATGATAAGTGCATGTATGCATAGATCTCTGCTACTTTCTTCAGCAAAGGGAAGACACACTAAGGAGAGATATATGTGCTGCTCACCCCAATGTGAACAGAAAAAATGGAGAAAGAGATCCCCAGGGGGGGTTTTAGGCAGCTAACTATAGATATGAGCAAAAAACATTGGATAAAGCATTGAAATTCTTTATTAAAATGATGAATAAAAAGATTGATAAATGAGTGTTGAAATATGAGCTCAAATGGGAATATGCCCATGCCAAATACAGGTAATAGCAAACATAGAGGTTATACATAGCATATGGTCATGACTATTGCATAACAATCCTGACGCGTTTCGGCCCATGGTGTTGGGGTCTCTTCAGAGGATGCGTTTGCTAAAAAAAACAAAGTTTATAATAACATATCAAATTCATTTGAAAGGGTTATAATGTATGCAAAATTGTTAAATAACACATTGCCTGTAATTACCACTGAATTTGGATATCTCCCTCGATCAGAGCCTCCCCACATAGCCGTCAGACCATCCAGTGCGCCCGCACGCCACAGCACTCCAGAGAGACCCCAACACCATGGGTCAAAACACGTCAGGATTGTTATGCAATAGTCATTACCATATGCTATGTATAACCTCTATGTTTGCTATTACCTGTATTTGGCATGGGCATATTCCCATTTGAGCTCATGTTTCAACACTCATTTATCAATCTTTTTATTCATCATTTTAATAAAGAATTTCAATGCTTTATCCAATGTTTTTTTGCTCATATCTACAGTTAGCTCTAACATCACCTGACAATACAACAGAGGCTAGTGTGGCTGCACACCCCGAAGTAAATATTACCAAAAAAGGTTGTAGAAATTCCCTGTGGGGTTTTTTAGCAGCAATCATCAAAAAGGAAAGTTTATTTGTATAAAATGTTTTTATTATTAGAAAAATACTCTGAACATAGTTTAAAGAATACAGAAATTTAAAATATGAGCTCCGGTTTCACACATAGCAAGACATATTGGGTACATGTGCCAATCAAGCAGATAAATGATCACATAGTAGGTTGCAGGGAGTGTATGTGTACTACCACTCTAAGCAGTATCATTTGTGATTATGGTAGTGCTTGCCAATAATAGAGGAGACCCCAATGCATTTCGGCGTTTATAAGGTCATTGTCCTCCTTAAGGGGTCCTTTAAGCTCTGTAAGGGCATCAAAGTAAAAGTGATCATATATTCTTTGTATGCTATTAGATGTAAATATTCTATAATAATCACTTGATATTTACCCTTAGTACCGTATATGCTCGTTTAACCGGAGATATCCTAAAAACACTGAAAGAATCAAAGAAATTCCCCACTCCTGATGCTGGACTCCATTATAGCGTTGTCCCTGCCTGCGCCTCAAAGGAGAACAAAGCCAACACGTGGGGCTTACGAGCGATCACAGATGTGTGGCTCTCCTCCACAAATGGAGGGGGAAGCAGGAGAAAACAAGACACCTATAAATTTATCATAATGAAAAAGTTTCTTAGTATTTTATCTGTCTTTCAAAAGACTATATGTCAAATATGTAAATTAGTTCACTTGGGTATAGGGAGAGGTTAATGTGACAGCAAGATATTAAGTATCTAAGAATCTATATTGATATGGAAATATATAGCCAGGTAGCCTGTGTGTATAACCAAAAATATTAAATGTTTATTGACATAAATGTTGAACTATACTGTAGCTATATTTAATCTACTATGCACCATAATGCTGGTGTATTGGAAAATGTTGTAGTAAAAAAGTGCAATGTGCCAGAGAGAAAGAAGGAGGGAGGGTGTTTGCCGTAACATATAGTATAAGTATTATTTTTATTAATTTCACAAAAAAATTGCATAAGCATAAACGTGAGTAAATAAAGAAATCCTCTTCTTAAAAGGATTAGTGGTGTGCGGGGTGCAAAACAACCACCACAACCTGAGAGTGAGTAAAAAAGAAAAATGTGAAATAAACGCCACTGCATGAAGTGAAGGAAAAATGGTGCAATGAATGATGGTCGGTATATGAAATACACCGCGTAGTGAAAGTGAGGGAAGTGAAATATAAATAGTGATAATACAGTGATGTAGCTGTGCGGGTAGAGTAACCAGTGAGGAACCAGCGGGTAACTGGTCACTCGTGGGGGTGCAAATCTTTGAGTTGAAGGATAGAGATGAAACCCTGCTGTGAATTAAATTTGTGCTGAAATAAAAAAAAGAGAAGACCTTTTGGCTATTACAAAATGCATGTAAAAATAACTTTTGCCTTACATTAAAAACTAAGGGGAAAAAAGGCTCACCTTATGGTTCTTAGTGGCAGAATTCTGGGTGTCTGTAGCATACCACAGATGAATGCACAGTATCCGATAGCTGAGTTTAGCAGATATGTGCATAACAAGCCTTTAATGGACAGAAAACGGTATCAGACATTTTAAAACAAGCTCACAGCGGTGCAGCATGGCCCTCTGTTTGCATGTGTTCTTACCTCATGAACTTGTTAATATCGTGCTCCATCAGGGATCAGCTGAGCTGTCTGAACCCAAG
Organism: Aquarana catesbeiana; assembly: GCF_042186555.1. NCBI lineage: Eukaryota > Metazoa > Chordata > Amphibia > Anura > Ranidae > Aquarana > Aquarana catesbeiana. The sequence goes on along the minus strand of NC_133328.1, from coordinate 216,338,119 downwards.
ATGTCTCTAATTATACTACCTGAATGAGTGCATAATTCATGTCAGCTGTTCGAAGCCTGCAATCCATCCCTCCAAGGGGAGGGGCCGTGGGGAGGCAGACCTGCGTCCCCCCTGTGGTCGTCCCGGCGTTCCGACAAGTGAACACTCCGGAAACCTCCGCAACCTCTGCCGTAAAAGACAAGGCTGGGGACAAGGCGCGCGCACGCGTGGTGATCACATCTCCGACCAGGGCCGAAGAGTCTCCCCGCGCATGCGCTCTGCCCAGACCCCAGTCCGGTGGGGTGTACAGAACGCCGCCGGTAGGGATGAGCCGAACACCCCCCTGTTCGGTTCGCACCAGAACATGCGAACAGGAAAAAAGTTCGTTCGAACATGCGAACACCGTTAAAGTCTATGGGACACGAACATGAATAATCAAAAGTGCTAATTATCAAGGCTTATATGCAAGTTATTGTCATAAAAAGTGTTTGGGGACCTGGGTCCTGCCCCAGGGGACATGGATCAATGCAAAAAAAAGTTTTAAAAACGGCCGTTTTTTCAGGAGCAGTGATTTTAATAATGCTTAAAGTCAAACAATAAAAGTGTAATATCCCTTTAAATTTCGTACCTGGGGGGTGTCTATAGTGTGCCTGTAAAGGGGCGCATGTTTCCTGTGTTTAGAACAGTCTGACAGCAAAATGACATTTTGAAGGAAAAAACTCATTTAAAACTACCCGCGGCTATTGCATTGCCGACAATACACATAGAAGTTCATTGATAAAAACGGCATGGGAATTCCCCAAAGGGGAACCCCGAACCAAAATTAAAAAAAAAAAATGACGTGGGGGTCCCCCTAAATTCCATACCAGGCCCTTCAGGTCTGGTATGGATATTAAGGGGAACCCCGGCCAAAATTAAAAAAAAAAAATGACGTGGGGTTCCCCCTAAATTCCATACCAGACCCTTCAGGTCTGGTATGGATTTTAAGGGGAACCCCGCGCCAAAAAAAAAAAAAAAAAAACGGCGTGAGGTCCCCCCAAAAATCCATACCAGACCCTTATCCGAGCACGCAACCTGGCAGGCCGCAGGAAAAGAGGGGGGGACAAGAGTGCGGCCCCCCTCCCTCCTGAACCGTACCAGGCCACATGCCCTCAACATTGGGAGGGTGCTTTGGGGTAGCCCCCCAAAACACCTTGTCCCCATGTTGATGAGGACAAGGGCCTCATCCCCACAACCCTGGCCGGTGGTTGTGGGGGTCTGCGGGCGGGGGGCTTATCGGAATCTGGAAGCCCCCTTTAACAAGGTGACCCCCAGATCCCGGCCCCCCCCCTGTGTGAAATGGTAAGGGGGTACATAAGTACCCCTACCATTTCACGAAAAAAGTGTCAAAAATGTTAAAAATGACAAGAGACAGTTTTTGACAATTCCTTTATTTAAATGCTTCTTCTTTCTTCTATCTTCCTTCATCTTCTGGTTCTTCTGGCTCTTCTGGTTCTTCTGGTTCTTCCTCCGGCGTTCTCGTCCAGCATCTCCTCCGCGGCGTCTTCTGTCTTCTTCTCCTCGGGCCGCTCCGCACCCATGGCATGGGGGGGAGGCTCCCGCTCTTCTCTTCTTCTCTTCTTCTTTTCTTCTTTTCTTCTTTTCTTCTTTTCTTCTCTTCTTCTCTTCTTCTTCATTTTCTTCTCCGGGCCGCTCCGCAATCCATGCTGGCATGGAGGGAGGCTCCCGCTGTGTGACGGCGCTCCTCGTCTGACAGTTCTTAAATAACGGGGGGGGCGGGGCCACCCGGTGACCCCGCCCCCCTCTGACGCACGGTGACTTGACAGGACTTCCCTGTGACGTCACGGGGAATGCCACAGGGAAGTCCCGTCAAGTCACCGTGCGTCAGAGGGGGGCGGGGTCACCGGGTGGCCCCGCCCCCCGTTATTTAAGAACTGTCAGACGAGGAGCGCCGTCACACAGCGGGAGCCTCCCTCCATGCCAGCATGGATTGCGGAGCGGCCCGGAGAAGAAAATGAAGAAGAAGAGAAGAAGAGAAGAAAAGAAGAAAAGAAGAAAAGAAGAAGAGAAGAAGAGAAGAGCGGGAGCCTCCCCCCCATGCCATGGGTGCGGAGCGGCCCGAGGAGAAGAAGACAGAAGACGCCGCGGAGGAGATGCTGGACGAGAACGCCGGAGGAAGAACCAGAAGAACCAGAAGAGCCAGAAGAACCAGAAGATGAAGGAAGATAGAAGAAAGAAGAAGCATTTAAATAAAGGAATTGTCAAAAACTGTCTCTTGTCATTTTTAACATTTTTGACACTTTTTTCGTGAAATGGTAGGGGTACTTATGTACCCCCTTACCATTTCACACAGGGGGGGGGCCGGGATCTGGGGGTCACCTTGTTAAAGGGGGCTTCCAGATTCCGATAAGCCCCCCGCCCGCAGACCCCCACAACCACCGGCCAGGGTTGTGGGGATGAGGCCCTTGTCCTCATCAACATGGGGACAAGGTGTTTTGGGGGGCTACCCCAAAGCACCCTCCCAATGTTGAGGGCATGTGGCCTGGTACGGTTCAGGAGGGAGGGGGGGCCGCACTCTTGTCCCCCCCTCTTTTCCTGCGGCCTGCCAGGTTGCGTGCTCGGATAAGGGTCTGGTATGGATTTTTGGGGGGACCCCACGCCGTTTTTTTTTTTTTTTTTTGGCGCGGGGTTCCCCTTAAAATCCATACCAGACCTGAAGGGTCTGGTATGGAATTTAGGGGGAACCCCACGTCATTTTTTTTTTTTAATTTTGGTCGGGGTTCCCCTTAATATCCATACCAGACCTGAAGGGCCTGGTATGGAATTTAGGGGGACCCCCACGTCATTTTTTTTTTTTTAATTTTGGTTCGGGGTTCCCCTTTGGGGAATTCCCATGCCGTTTTTATCAATGAACTTCTATGTGTATTGTCGGCAATGCAATAGCCGCGGGTAGTTTTAAATGAGTTTTTTCCTTCAAAATGTCATTTTGCTGTCAGACTGTTCTAAACACAGGAAACATGCGCCCCTTTACAGGCACACTATAGACACCCCCCAGGTACGAAATTTAAAGGGATATTACACTTTTATTGATTGACTTTAAGTATTATTAAAATCACTGCTCCTGAAAAAACGGCCGTTTTTAAAACTTTTTTTTGCATTGATCCATGTCCCCTGGGGCAGGACCCAGGTCCCCAAACACTTTTTATGACAATAACTTGCATATTAGCCTTTAAAATTAGCACTTTTGATTTCTCCCATAGACTTTTAAAGGGTGTTCCACGGCATTCGAATTTGCCGCGAACACCCCAAATTGTTCGCTGTTCGGTGAACTTGCGAACAGCCAATGTTCGAGTCGAACATGAGTTCGACTCGAACTCGAAGCTCATCCCTAGCCGCCGGCAGAGAAAGAAAGCTCCACCTAATGAATGCATATATTTACTTTGTTTAATATTGTCTCCTATTTGTATCACACAGAATTATTTTTTGAGATAAGACGGCTGATGTTATATGGCACAATATCTGAATATCCCTAATTTGTGCTAAAAAATGACGAACAACAAGGGGGTAGTCTTTAGAGAGCATAACTGGTATTTGTAAAATGGAAGAGGTGTATTTATATAGCCTCTTGATATATTCTATCTTGTCTATATTTCTCTAGTTTGTCCTCCCTGAGCTGAAACCCTTGAGAAAGGGGGTGTATGAGATAGATTCATTTAAGCCAGGATATGAGGTTGCCCCCAATCTGTATATCCACTTTTGCTCGATTTGGAGAAGTCGTTTATTCCAATCGCCGCCTCTTACCAGAATATGGATCCGGTCTAAGGCAGCGAATGTTACTTTGGGCATTCTGTAGTTGTGTTTGGTGACAACATGCCTTCCTAGGGAGAGGTAGATGTTACCAATTTCCATGCTGTAAATATGTTTACATAGATATGAGCAAAAAAACATTGGATAAAGCATTAAATTCTTTATTAAAATGATGAATAAAAAGATTGATAAATGAGTATTGAAATATGAGCTCAAATGGGAATATGCCCATGCCAAATACAGGTAATAGCAAACATAGAGGTTATACATAGCATATGGTAATGACTATTGCATAACAATCCTGACGTGTTTTGACCCATGGTGTTGGGGTCTCTCTGGAGTGCTGTGGCGTGCGGGCGCACTGGATGGTCTGACGGCTATGTGGGGAGGCTCTGATCGAGGGAGATATCCAAATTCAGTGGTAATTACAGGCAATGTGTTATTTAACAATTTTGCATACATTATAACCCTTTCAAATGAATTTGATATGTTATTATAAACTTTGTTTTTTTTAGCAAACGCATTCTCTGAAGAGACCCCAACACCATGCAATAGTCATTACCATATGCTATGTGTAAACTCTATGTTTGCTATTACCTATATTTGGCATGGGCATATTCCCATTTGAGCTCATATTTCAACACTCATTGTGTTGTGATTGTGAAGAAAGTAGCAGAGATCTATGCATACATGCACTTATCATTTAGAGACAGTATCACTACTGCCACAAAATGACAGATCCCTGTCAGCTTCTTGGGCAGCAAAGCCTCCTGCCCATGCAAGGCACCTTGTTCCCATTATAGCACTACCCCCCATAGGAGCTGCTGATAAATGTTCAATTCTGCACCCTGCCTCTCAACCCCAAGAACAGTCTTGACCCCTCTGGCACACCTGTATAGTGGATGTGAGTGTAGGACCCAGCAGTAAAGAGAAACACGGTAATGATACGCTATACAGTATATTTACCGTAACCTTGGAACCCGTCACTTCACCAGCTGTAATAATAGATAGAGACTCGTACACAGGATATCAATTAACCATTTAGAAAGTTTACTGAAACGGTAAATAAACATACGGAACAATGTAGTCAGATATAAACAGTAAATGACAATGGATGACCATCAACACGGATGTCAACACTGTAAATTCAGTAATCAACGTATAGAGTATAGGGGTACAGTGGGACAAATGTCTGATATCCTCAAAGATCTATATCAACCACCTTCCCACTGAAGCCTCCACACAAACACACTAAATTGCAGAATAATGTCTTTCACATGTAATGACACCATGCAATATTTAACCTATACTCAAGGGCTCCCCCTAGGTTGTAATGCAATGTCCCAAATGCAAAGTAAACTGCAATGCTTTGTAGAAGATGAATAAAGTTCCTTGTCTTCCTTTTCTTCAGCTAGCTTATGTATTAGACTGCAGTATTTGTAAATCCAAACAGGGAAACAAGTAGACAGCAGACTGTAGGATAAATGATGCGCTGGTAATTGTGTACTTGCAAATATAAGTCACTTATAATACTTCCTCCTTAACAGTGGGTATACTTCAGCATTGACTTTATAGCACAGGGAAGGCAAACCCTGAAGTTCCACTGTATGCAGCCTATGGATAAGTTAGATCACTCCTGTGGGACTACAAGTCTCACCAGCAGTCTATAGATGACACACTTAGTCAACAGTACACTTTACTGAAATGGGCAGTTGCCCTTCTCACCGAGTAGACCCAGAAGCTGTGAGGCTCTGTCCAGACTCTCCTCTTGGTGTCTCAGTCTGATGAAAGATGCCCCGCCATGCTGTATCGCTCCTCCAGGTAGCTGAGGTGCAGATGGCTTCTAACGCTCTGAAGCGCAGACTGATCCTCCTGCTCGATCAGCAGGGACGTTCACAAGGATCCCTCTGGAGCAGGCGATCCGCTCTTTGCTGTAGGCCGCAGGCTCTTCCAGCCCTGGACACACACACAGACCTCCTGCTGTGTGTTGAATGGCATCCGTAGAGGCCAAAAGCATGCCACGCCTGTCCTTTTATCTGCTTACCCAGCAGGCTGTTCTGTGACTTGGCATTCTGGGTAGGTGAACTGGACATTGTGGGTCAGTAGTTCCCAGATTGATTTTAGCACAAGAGTCACTTCCTCATTAAACTACATTTCCCACAATGCTTTGTAATGCTGCTTCACAGAAACTGTTCACAGAAACTAAACAAAAGTCTTAATAGCATTAAAAGGACACTAGAGGGAGCAAAACTCTTACTTAAATAACATCACATTATTTAGCATGATAACTTGGTCACAACACGTGCGCTACACCATATTGATGGGGACAAGGGCCTTACCCCCATATCCTGTCCCCCAAAAGGGATATGGTGGTTTGCAGGGAGACTTACAGGACCCCTTTAGAATAAAAGGGTCCCCAGATATCTTCACCCCCCCGACATAAATGACATAAATGACATAAATGAGAAGGGGGTACATATTACAGTACCTGCTGTTTTCACAGACAAAAATGGTAATTAGTAAATAAAACCACCCACTTTTTTAGGTGAAAAAAACACCCGAATCCAATATCAATCATGTAATCCAGCTATGAAGATCCAGTTAAATCAATATGCAATGCCTGGTGAAGCAGAAATTCTGACCATGATGCTGACCTGCCGCGGTCCTTATTACAAATAAAAGATCCCCAGCACTGTTGAAATGTTAACAATAGGGGTCCTATGTGATGTCACTGACCAAATAAGGTCATGGCCATATTTGATCAATGATGTCTCCCAGGATCCCTAGCACTGTTGTTTACATTCCAGCAGCACCAGATTTTGTTTCCAAATATTAACTGGAGGTTTTGACTGGCAAACTGGCCAAATATGGCCAATTTAATTGCCCATTCTCTGAACACCAGATAGACTGGGTTTTCTAGTTAAACACTGCAATCTACTCAAACACTGCATATTTTATATGAATGCAGCTGTAATCATTTGAATGAAAAAACGCACTGTTTGATCAGAGAACCCATCAACATAAACCGTAGATGTTTTACTTGTCCTCGGGGATCCTTTTCTACTGATTTTTTGTGTCAGTGGTGGTGTGTAAGCTTGATAGACCTTCAGCAAAAGACCCAGGTCTATTGTGGTTCACATGACACTATCAATTGAAAGCACGGTAATTAAAATGGCTTTGCATGGCCATTTATGTTACCTTTTATGTTATCTGAATGCTGGTATTAGATTTAAAATACCAATAATTTGAGGATTTGTCCATATGTACAAATCAATATATGGAGTAAATTTGTTTTGAATGGTCATATCTTAAATATGGAAAGTTGTGTTATCAAAGCCCAGTATCAAACATTTTAGTATGTACGGCACCAACGTCCCTTCTATGTATATAGAAAACAAAAAATTGCTGGATATGGGACTTTATAGGTGTACTGTAATATAGATACATAAAGCGTAATTTAAAAAAATATATATATCAATATCATAAAAACAATGCATACAATACAACCATGTCCAATGGTGTATAGGGACACCTTATTGGTAATATTGATTCACTGTATCGACGTTCATATTTCTACATGTTTTGCCATGTGGCTTCTTCAGGAAAAGACGTGGTTTATGTATGTATATTACAGTGCACCTATAAAGTCCCATATCCCCCAAATTTTTGTTTTCTATAACCATATCTTAAAGTGGTTCTAAACTTTAAAGGTTTTTATCCAACTGCATTCTCTGTATTACAGTAAAACATCTTCCAATATCTGTTTGTTCCACCCCTCTTCCTAAACACTTGCGTGAGTCCTCTCCCAATCCAACGATGTCCCTGTGTGCAGTACTGATGCTCTGTCTTTCTGGTCTTACAGAATTCACTGAGAGCAGCAGGAGCCATAGGCTTCTGCTGTTGTCTGTCAAATGCTGTGACTGGAGAGTGGGGGGCATGGCCGAGCCACGCTGTGTGTCCATATGGTTGAGGGAGGAGCGTACAGTGCAGGCAGGGGAATCCCAAAGTGGAGGTAAGGGGCAGCTCTGTGCAATACCATTGCACAGAGCAAGTGAGTATAACATCATTTTTATGTTAATAAAAAAATAGGCTGTACAATGACTTTAAAATAACAGTTAGAAGACTAAACAGATCATAAAAAATGCATAAGAGGAAACCTTACACATTAGAAAACATTCAAGAAACAAATATATGTAGGTAACTGTCAGGGACTTGCAGTCAGGGGAGGGAGGTGAGGCAGGGCCATGAACATTAAAAAAAATAAAATCGAGCTTCGAGGGTCATAGCTCAGGGGCCTGGGGGTATTTAGCCTAAATCCTACCCCACCACTGGTAAAAAAAATTGGGGTTCCTATGACCTATGGTTCCAGAGTTATGGGGCTCCTTGCGTAGCCTGTCAGAAGATAAATACAGAGCGCCCGCTTTCAATACAAGCTGACACACTTTGTTTGCAGCAGACTGAGAGGTTGAGCTCACAGCGCCTCTCACTTCTTGTCAGAGGCACTGAGCTCAATGAACAAAATGGTGGTCATTGCAACTTTTTATGTCACACGGTATTTGCGTAGCAATTTTTTTAAATGCGTTTTTTTCATGAATAACAAAAGAAAATCACTAATGTCAGCCCGATTTTTTTGTATAATGTGAAAGATGATGTTACGCCGAGTAAATAGATACCTAACATGTCACACTTTAAAATTGCGCACACTTCAGTACTTATGAATCTTTATAGGTGATGCTTTAAACATTTTTACAGGTTACATGTTTAGAGTTACAGAGGAAGTCTAGTGCTAGAATTATTGCTCTTGCTGTAACGATTGCCGATTATGTAACTTGTGTGTATCTGGCTCTGATACTAGCCAGTGCCTCACCAGCCATTGACCTCACTGCACGTCCTGGTAACTGCTATATATATTATGGACTTTTATTACAAAATTTGATACCACCTTATCCCACTGCATGAGCCACCATATGGTTTACCATTGCCATCTATAACATTAAAGAACCAATGGAGAAATTCTTGAGGCACAAGATGTATGGCCAAGCTGGACCTACAAGAAAAGTAAAAACTTGCAGATGCCTACATCTGCATTTTTCCATAATATCTTCGGTATGAATAGTCCAGGTTTGTGAAATGTTTACGTTAAGATATATGGGCATTTAGGCAATAATTTTTTTATACTGTATAATAGCAAAGTTATTATATATATATATATATATATATATATATATATATATATATATATATATATTATACTTTGCATCATTAATATAGCCTAGAAGAACTGTTTCAGAAATTGTGTTTTTCTTTTGTTTGTCAAGATGTTATAAATCTGTCAATTTCTTCTTGTCCTGTCCATGTTTTATAACCATACTCTATATTTTACAAAAGGTTTCTTCACACTCAGCAAATTCTGTAGATATATTATTTTCCCATACCTAGGAATTATTTGCTACAGATACATTAACTAGGTTCCTTCTTTCAGTCCTTTTCTTTTGATCACAGAGGGTGTTATTTATTACGCACTGTCAAAAATGAGTGTCAAATAAATTAAAGGTAACAGAAAATCTTCCATAGTTAGAAGTCAGCAACATAAGATTACCCGGACTTCCACCGCATCTTCAAAGCCATTATTTTCTTGAAGTTATGTGATATAAAAGGAAAACTCCACTTCAGATATATATATATATATATATATATATATATATATATATATATATATATATATATATATATATACTGTATATGTTAGAAGACATTTTGGAATTAAATGTTATTCGAAATGACCTTTCTATTAAATTTGCAGGCAGGTATGAATTTCTAAGACTGCAACACATTCACATTTCTCTTATTGCCAAAAAAACTCAGTGTACATCCTCTGGCCCTGCTCAGGTAATTGCTTCACAGCTGTTCTCAGAAGTTTGCACAGAGCTTGAAGCTAAATTGCATATATCCCCTGGAATAGAAGTTCTTTGAATTCTTTGTGTGAAATATTTTAAAAGACATTTGGACTCATAAAGTACGGAAACAAATGAGAAACTAAAATAAAGTTGTACAGTATATAGTTTCTCTGAATTTTTTTTTTTGTCCAGATAACCTTCAGTTCAGTTTATCATTGCAAGTTTAAAACATTAAAAACTGTTTTTTCAGTACATTAAACCTTCCTGTCCACTCCACTGTCCCAAGCCAAATGTATAAAAAAAATCCCTATAATACTTACTGGCATTAAAGAAATTTATAGTTTGGAAATCTCGTTGAGCATGGTCATGTGATCACATGCTTACCTGTGGAAAAGCAGATCAGCTAGCAAGCTTTTGGCAAATTATTTTCTTCAAGACCAGTATTTCAGGTATTTTTAGCATATTTGAATTGATGACAGTAGGATGCTTTAACTGTTCTGGATCTGTTCAACCTCTCATTAGTCTCATTATTTTCATTTTTACAGAAGAAATAAACAGGGAGATAAATAAAATAAATTGAATGAAAGGTAGATATTAAAAAAAAACATGAATTTCTGCAGGTATATGTTATTTAAAAAAAACATTAATGTATTTTTTTTTAAATAAAAGAAAAAATCCAAATATCTAAACCTCACTTGGTATCAGCCTTTACAGTCCCCTGTACAGCAGAGGTCAGAGGAACAGCACTAGGAGCCAATCATTTGCAATACTCATGTGCTGACAAGTAACATGCTGATTAAAGGAGTACAGAGAGATGACTTCATCAGTCTAGTGCTTCTTCTTCACTGTCCATTCACAGGCTGGGGGGTGGAGAGATGACCTTGTTGCATTACCTTACTGAAACAGAAGAAAGACAGGTCTTGTTCTGCTGTTTAGTAAGGTTGTGGAAATCTCCAGAATAGATGTAGAGAAGAATAAATGCTTTAGCAGGTAAAACAGATTTAAAGATTTCATATACAGTATATGGGGTTCAGCTTTAAAGCAACAGTCCCCAAAATAACATGTGAATACACCAAAAAGTAAAAACAAGAGTTTTTGCTTCTTCAAAATCTCACCGATGGCAAACTCAGTAATTTTGCAGTAACACCAGTTGTTCCAAAATTGCTTTGCTCATCCTTATTCATCATTTGTAGAGTTAAATAAATAAATAACACATAGAAAAGCATTTTTTTGTTATTTACATGCATGGGGCCTTTGCCTGCAGGAAGCAGCCAGCTATATAAATGTTTGTAGCTTGCAGGAATTTAAATGTAAGATCCCCAAGGAACAGTTCCCTCCCTCATGCTTTCTGAGCTGTATATGGTGCTGTGTATTGGCCCGTCAGAAGAGTTTTGATAGGGTCCAGTATGCTCCAATGGAATCTTTGTGTCAGGCCCACATATATTTCTAAATCTATGTAGCTGAGAATATTGATTTCATTATGATTTTTGAAGAAGTTGTTTAATTGGCCGCACAAGCAAAATTTATAAATGAGGGATATATTTGTCTTTTTTTTTTTCTTTTTTTTTTTTAAATTTAAGTAATAGCCTGCTACTGACATACATTTTGCTGTTTTTCTCAGCTATGATAATTTATACCTTACATACATAATGTAAAACTTTATAAAAACAGTGAGGTCATTGATCTTTGGCCAGACGTGAACATAGCCACCTGTACTGTGACCACCTGTTTCTGCACATAATTGTCCAGATAGAGCACAAAAAGAAGTTTATTCATGCGATTTAAATGTCAGCACCTGCCACAGGACAACCGCAACAATAAATTTTGTGCACCGTTATAACTTTATTAACACATATAAAATATATTTTTAAAGTGATTGTAAATGATCAACAACTCATTCCGTTTAAAATAGAAATCAAAGGCAAAACATTTTTGGACAGACCTTTTTTCCCCTTTTTTATCCACTTGCCCTCTGGGAAATTTACCCAACTTCATGACCAGGCCATTTTTTGCTTTTTGGCACTGCATTAGTTTAACTAACAATTGGGCAGCCATGCAATGCTGTACTAAAACAAAATTTATATAATTTTTTTCCCACAAATAGAGCTTTCTTTTGGTAGTATTTGATCGTCACTGGGTTTTTTTTATTTTTTGCACTATAAATGAAAAAAGACTGAAAATTTGGAGAAAAAAAACCCAATATTTTTTAGTTTCTGCTATAAAACACATCCAATAAAAAAAATTTAAAAAATGGAATTTCTTCATAAATGTAGGCTAATATGTATTCTGCTACATGTCTTTGGTAAAAAAATCCCAATAAGCGTATATTGATTGGTTTACACGAACGTCACAGCGTCTACAAACTATGGTATAAATACTGGAATTTTTTTTTTTACTTCATAATTGTCTTTATTAAGTTTTTTCAATAATACAGAAAACGTAACAATCAGGTTCCCTGAAGCATTAGTAACAGAGATCAAGAATGAGGGCTGCTGTAGATCAGTAGGAGAAAAACAATATCATGGTACACCAGTCGTTTAAACATCCAATATGTTTTGATGCATGTCATTATAGTGAACACGGGGGATAGGGAGAGGTGGAAGGAAAGGTAAGGAAGGGGGGGGGGGGGGAAGGGGGAGGGGAAAGGTGGGTAAAAATCAGTGAGGATACAAATACTTCCAGTCATTAAAGAAATGCATGCTCCTAGGCATATTCAAATATCAGAAATTAACCGTACAGTTGGGCTTGTGAAGCCATATAGACCAGGTAGTATAATATTTGGCGTAGGTTGAGTTTCAGAGGGTAAAAAGCTTCTCCTCTTATTTTATTTTGTATACTAGTAGAGGTAATGATTAACGACGTATAGAGGGACTATGATAGTATGATAGGCAGTCTGACACTAACTGACACTTTGTGGAAACCAGTTACACTAGTACAGTGATCAGTGCTAAAAACATGCATTGTCACTGTACTAATGACACTGGCTGGGAAGGGGAACCAAAAATCACCACATCCCTACTGACAGGACAGAGCTCTGCCTTGTTTACATAGGCAGAGCACTGTCCTATCTTTCTCCTCGTAGATCAGCAGGTGCTGGTGGTCATCCATTGACCATTCACTGATCGGCTTGTACTGTGTCTAACCCCACACGACACCACAGCCAGCAGCGCATACGTGCCCTCTACCCGGAAATGCAGAATCACGTTTGTATACATGATTCTGTACAGAGCGGCCGCCCTGTAGCAGTAAAGCTACATTGGCCAGTCAGGAAGTGGTTAAAAGTGATCACATTTCCTCTGTTCCCAATTGCATAAGAGCTGGAGGAGGAGAAGCAACAGTACACTAAGCTTCTCCCAGTGAAAGTCTGTGTAGGGGGGTGTGTCAGGACATGTCTGATCATTGGAGGAGAGCAGGCTGAGTTCCCATCATAGCTAGAGAACGGACCACGATGTGTTCTCCTGTTTAGTGTGGTCAGTTTTTTTTAATAGGAAAGCAGAGGGACTGGCAGGAACACCAGGGATTTCACACAAAAGAAGCAATACAAAGAGAACAGGATACGTTTTCATACATATACTGTACATGGTACAGAAGGCACATATCAGGAATATGGAATGTTGGATTTACATACTCTGTAAGGATGAAATGCAATGCATGCAATCCATTATACATATTTTGGAACAAATGGCAAAATTATTCAGTTCATTGTGTGCAGTAGTCATCATTAATCAACCTATTAAGTTTCTTCACTAGTGTTAATCAAATAGTAGGATACATCCAAAGAGTCTATACATTTCATGAGGTCCAGCTGCTTCATCAGGGTTACAATGTCATTTGTAGAGTTGTATGGTCTCCACTTTAAGCTTTCTTTTTTGGTATTCTACATCTAGATAGATTAATATGGTAGTACTAGTAAGGGAAAGGAAGTACTGTGTATGCCAGGGGAAGGTGTGTCAGTCTTCACTGGCTTTAAAGAAGTCTTTTGGGAACCCTATTTTATCACAGCTTTAGAACCTGTGGAGATGTGTTTCCACCGCTGTCATATGACCCCTATCGCATCATCTTCCAGTATTTACATAATCCATCATTTAAATATCTTTCTTGGCAACCATTTTATTTGTGGCAACTATAAAAGAACCTTTACTGTTCAATCTGCCAACAGAATTTTATAATCTTTATTATTTTGTTTATTTTAACCTTAGAATGACTCAGTGGACAATGTGTTCCACGCTTTAACTAGTCTAAGTGTAGTGTTTACTGATGTCCTATAAATTAACAACGTATAAACTTGTTGAAGCCTTCTGTGCAACTCTACTCCTGCTGGCATGAGCCCACAGAGCAGCACAATTTGTCTGATTTATAGAACAGCAAGTAAAAGTTTTGCTCTGATGGATTCAGTCAAGCCTCTAGTATCCTGGGGTGACTGAAAGCTGATGTGCATGCAGGATTCAGCTATGTTGTGCAGTGGAACAAAGATGTGTGACTCATATCCTCCTGAATGTAAATCAGGCAAACTTTGGCAATGCGTTTGGCTACAAAAATGCTCTCTCTTAAAGGCATTCACTCTAGCAGATTTTGACACCTTTGGTAAAAATATAGAAAGCTGCAGACGTTGGATTCCGCAGGGAACACAGCATTTGTAAGTAAGATTTATAAAACGTACTGTGTTACAAAGACAACATGCCTGTTCTCTAACCTGAAATATAGCCTGGGGTATTATAAATAGAAAAGAATTATTGCAGAGTATCACCCATTTCTAGAACAGAGAAAATATTAAATGAAAAGGTCATTCCACACAAAGATTATGGATGGACACTAGTAGGGTGAATTGTGTACTGGCTTCTTATTTCTCTTAGGGATATATATTGGGATATAAACCCGCTGATTTCTCAGTAAGGTAAACTGAAATATACAACATAAAAAGATTTATTTTTTTTGGTTTGCCAAGGGCTGATGGGTGAGGCTGCCAACATAGGAAAGGAAAGGGTTTCAGACCTGGTGTGTTTGCTATGATTTGCTATGTTATAAGGAACTCCTAGAAATGTAAATTGTTTCCAAGCTGTAACCTAGACAATGTAAGTTTTGCCTAAGATTCCTCCAGAAAAAAAAGCAGTGCACTTCTTGTGCACTAACTGTATAACTGTATATTTGCAGTGTAAGGTTATCTAAGGCACTGATGCCTGTTCCTGCTAGTCTCATGAGATGTGATGATGTTGGTACTGTGGTTGTCACTGTTACTATGGAGAGGAAGGAGAGGAAACTACACCAACAGGACCTGCATATCTCTTTATCCACTTTGTAAATATGAACCTTCTGAACCTCTCCTTCTGCTTCTTTAATACTCCCCTACCAGTTACCAGATCTCCAGGGGGTTTGCTCAGACATGAAGAAGCAAAGGAGTGTTTCTCAACCAAGATAACTGTCTCCACATGGAGACACAGTGTGGAGCAAGGACATGGTAAAGCCATGTACACATTTTTGGGCGATTGTTCTGCCATTTCATTAAAAAGCTGTTGCCATTTGGTGTGTGTTTATGGCCCGCTGTAAACCCAATCAGCACTCAGGCTGAGAGCACTGACTGGAGTGTTCTGCTGGGGGGTCCCCCTATCAGAACACAATAAAACAGCAGGGAAGATGATCGATGTTATCAACCCAGTGGGTGGTGTGTACGAGGCTTAAGTCAGCAAAGGGAAATCAATTAGCTGCAGGCAGGCCACAAGATAAACTGGTGAATAGTCCTTTGCCTTTTTTTGGGCCACAGTTTCCACAGTTTTGGTTCCTCCTTAATGCATGCTGGTACTGTATTGCATCAAATATTTGTACACATGGACAGGCGACACAAAGAATGTACTGGCCACAGGGCTGGATTTGTATCTCCGGCCCTCCTGAGACAAAAGTCTTGTGCCACTCACTTCTACCCCAGTCACCTAGCTAGCTTTAGAATCTCACAAGTAACACTGCCATTTTGGCCACAGAGACTGAAAAAAAAAACAGTTTGTTCTTGTTCAATATTTTTATTGCTTTTCAAACTTGTCACAAAATGAAAAAGACAGTTTGTTCCACGTATCAGCACACCTAGGACTGGAGACTAGAGGAGTAGGGAAAAATGAAGCCTTGCTCTGCTAGCAGCAATGTCTGCGTGTACAGACCTTGAATCCTGTAAGTAAATAGTAAGCTGTTGCAATATAATGTGAAAATTGTGCACAACTGCAAGAATGAGTGTCCAGCTGGACCCATCTAAAGCTTCACCCGAGAGTAGATAGAAGGCTGCATAACAACAATACAATAGTTATATGTATCTGATTACAAATATTTTAATGTTTTATTTTTTTTTTTACCCTACTATGTTAAGAAATAAAATATATTCTACATTAGCAGTAGCTGCAACAAAAGGTGTGTTTAATGGCAGGGCCAATTCTCAGCTTCTAAGCCATCCCCTGGAAGCCCTAAACTCAGACCTGACTTTGTTTATGTAAGACAGATGTAGCCGGGCAGTGTGACAAGAGATTTGAGGCATGGTGTTTTCTGGCTGCTAGAAAAGTTGTGCACATAAAGCACAAGTGTGTTCGCTTCCATTAATACTGTCCTTTTGGCTGGCAGATCATGTCACACTTTGAGGCCTCATGATTCATCAGCCAACATAAATAAGAGGAAGGACATGGGTTTTCTTTTGCTATAATAAACCATTCATTAATACAGATACAAGTGGCATAGCACAAAACTGTGCTACAAATTAATTTTATTAAGCAGTGCTTCTCAAATTCAGCACTGTGTTAGCACTACCTTTCTAGAAATGAAATACTTTGGAGAATGTTGATATGTTTATATGTCCTAAAATAGTGAGAAAAATATGTTTAATGACTTTAGATTATGAATATTATTAAAGTTCTTTCATAAGTTTTTGTGAGTTTTATATCCAGCATTTAAATTAAGCCCCATGGCTTATAAATGTCACTCAGTAAATTGCTCAAGGCAAATGTAAAACCTGTGTCATTTCAGAGGCTGTTTAAACATATAATTATGATATTTCATCAACCTTCTTTTGTACACCAAAATATGGTGCTTATAACAATTATCTAAGGTACTCAATAAAAAAGATGTTGCCTAGGTCCCCAATAAACAAAAATGTTGTCACCAGTTCTCCTGTTCTTCCATAGTGGGCCATTGGACATAATAATGGCAATAGTACAATACAAAAAATTGCTAGCTTTAGGGGGAGTGCCTGACACCCCTTTTTCTTTATTGATACTTTTACCATACATTTTGTGATTATGAGGCTTGTACACTAATGCTAGAAGTCTGGCCAACAAGATGGGAGAATTGGAGCTGCTGATGTACGAGGAGGATTTTGATTTTGTGGGGATTTCAGAGATTTGATTTGACAGCTTTCTTGATTGGCTGGCAACCATTCAGGGGTATTCCCCATTTCACAGTGATAGGGAGGTTAAAAAAGGGGGAGGGGTATGCCTGTATATCAAGAATTATGTGCAAGTGAATCTGAGGGACAACATCACTAATGGAGCTAGGGAGGAGGTGGAATCCTTGTGGGTAGAGCTTCAAAGGGAGGAAACTAAGGGGAAAGTAATACTGGGCTTATGCTATATAGACCCCTTAACCAGAGGGAGGTGGGGAGGCAGAGATAAAGGAAGGCCTGTAGATGTGGTGTATCTGGATTTTGCAAAGGCATTCGATACAGTTCCCCACAAACTGTACAAAAGGTATGTAGGCATGGACCATAGGGTGAGTACCTGGATTTAAAACTGACTACAGGGGCAAGTCCAAAGGGTGGACATAAATGGTGAGTACTCGGAATGGTCTGGTGTGGAAAGTGGGGTCCCCCAAGGATCTGTCCTGGGACCAATCCTGTTTAATTTATTCATAAACGATCTGAAGGATGGGATAAACAGCTCAATCTCAGTATTTGAGGATGATACTAAGCTAAGCAGGGCAATAACTTCTATGCAGGATGTGGAAACCTTACAAGTAGACCTGAACAAAATAATGGGGTGGGCAACAACATGGCAAATGAGGTTTAATGTTGAAAAATGTAAGGTAATGCATTTGGGTGCAAAAAAAATGAATACAAGTTACTCGCTAGGGGGAGAACCTCTGGGAGAATCTAGGATGGAAAAGGACCTGGGGGTCCTAGTAGATGTGCTGGAGCTGGAGAGAATCCAGAGAAGGGCAACAAAGCTAATTAAGGGACTGGAGGACCTCAGCTATGAGGAAAGACTACAAGCATTGAACTTATTCTCTCTGGATAGGAGACGTTTGAGAGGGGATATGATATCAATGTACAAATACCGTGCTGATGACCCTAGCATAGGGAAATTTTTTTTTAGTGAAAGGGAATTTAAAAAGACATGTGGCCCATTCACTAAAGTTCCAAGAGAAGCGGTTTAACTTTAAACTGCGTAGAGGGTTCTTTATTGTCAGAGCAGTAAGCATGGGGAATTCTCTTCCACAAGCAGTGGTATCAGCAGTGAGCATCGATAATTTAAAAAAACTATTAGATGGGCACCTTGGCGACCACAAAATACAGGATACATGATGTACTATTGACATACACACACAATAGGTTGAACTGGATGGACTTGTGTCTTTTTTCAACCTCACCAACTATGTAACTTGTTTACTAGCACCAGTTCAACTCTACTTTCCGCACTTGATAATGCCCCACTGGTGACACCATCTTGGCAAAACTGTTGGAGTAGCGAGGGGCAGCATACCCACTTAATCTGTCTGACAGCAGACAGAGGCTTGGAGGTGGTGGGGGGGAGGAACTAACAGGCAGTGCCATCAAAATGGGGGCCTGTGGTAGAGAGAGAGACTGACAGTGGCTTTTAACTTTGGGTAAAGTCTTAAAGGGGTTGCAAACCATAGAGGTTTTTCACCTCAATGCATTATATGCATTGAGGTGAAAAACCTCCTGTAATGCTGCAGCCCCCCCCCCCCCCGGGCCCCCGGTTTACTTACCTGTACCCCCTCTATCTCGTTCTGGGGACAAACACACCAGCAAAAGCCGGTGTCTCGGGTCCTGACTGGATGGATTTATAGCAGTGTAGCCATTGGCTCCTGCTGGTGTCAATCAAATCCAATGACGCGGGCGCCAGGGTGGGGCCGAGCCTGGCATTTTTGTCTATGGATGCAAATGCTGGACTCGGGAGCGCGCCTGCACGGTAACCCCCTCAGGAGAGCGCTTCTCCTAGGGGGTTATCTGATGCAGGGAGGAGCTGTGAGAGCCGCCGAGGGACCCCAGAAGAGGATGTTCGGGGTCACTCTGTGCAAAACGAGCTGCACAGTGGAGGTAAGTATGACATGTTTGTTATTTTGAACAAATAAAAAACGAACCTTTAGTATCACTTTAAGTGCCATGAAGCTCTTTATAGAAGTCATTTCAACAAGTACTACAGCCACCGTATTATTCTATGCCAGTTGTTAAGAATATTTTATTTTAGTACAAGTACACTTTAACGCAGCTCTATGATTAAGTGGATAATCGTATTTTTTCAAACTATGTCAGAAAAAATGATTAAGCACAATTAACTTTTTGCCAGATCTTACATTGTAAGAATAGTGTTAATAATTCTATTCCCTTATGTGTTTCTAAACATAAGAAATATTTTTGTGTCTGATGGAAATGTTTGCATTTTTCTTGTTTTCAGGAGGAACCGTGTACTTTTTTTCTACTGAATCTAACAGCTGAATAAAGAACTTTCAAACAGACACGAAAATCCTTAGCCCTCATGCACACAGGCTGTTAAAAAAACGTTATGAAAACGCCAGTATCTTTGCAGTGATTTTTTTTAACTTTTTTCAGCTTTTTTCAGCGTTTTTGCAATAGCGTTTTTTAGCATTTTTTAGCGTTTTTGAGCGTTTTTCCGCGTTAGCGTTTTTGAGCGTTTTTTTTTTTTTCAAATTTTTTTTTTTTTTCAATGGATCAAAAACGCTAAAAAACGTTTTTGAGCGTTTTTCAGCGTTTTTCAGCGTTAGAGCGTTTTTACAGCTGAAAAACGTCTTTCACAACCCACTGGTCCTGGGTTTTTTTTACAGCTTAAAAACGCCTATGCCACTTGCAGCTCAAAAACGCCTAGGTGGGCATGAAGCCACAGACTAACATAGAAAGGCCTTTTTAAGCTGCAAAAAAAGCTCAAAAAAGCAGCTGTAAAAACGTCCGTGTGCATGAGGACTTAAGGGTAAATTTCTAATGAGGTACACTTTATACTTAGTCAAATGAATCTGCAATACACTTTTAACACCTAACCATGATGGGAGTTTCCATTTACATGATTGCATGGTTAGGATAAAGTTTAACCAAGTGCAAAAAAATGTACTATTTAGCAACTACTGTGTGCCTACAAATCCACTTTGCAACATGCAAATTTAATGTAGATCTTATCCTCAAACACTGAAAAATGTTAATCTGACCATACACTAGTCATTTTTTCATTTTCAGAATGTTCGCTCATTTTTCTAATCGTTAGCGGGGTCAAATTGGCATACATTTTCAACTGCAGTGATGAGAAAATACAATCCCTTGAAAAAGTATTCACACCCCTTGACATTTTCAACATTTTGTCATGTTACATCCAAAAACGTAAATGTATTTTATTGGGATTTTATGTGATAGACCAACACAAAGTGGCACATAATTGTGAAGTGGATGGAAAATGATCAATGGTTTAAATTTTTTTTTACAAATAAATATCTGAAAAGTGTGGCGTGCATTTGTATTCAATCCCCTTTACTCTGATACCCCTAACTAAAATCTAGTGGAATCAATTGCCTTCAGAAGTCACCTAATTAGTAAATAAAGTCCACCTGTGTGTAATTTAATCTCAGTATAAATACAGCTGTTCTGTGAAGCCCTCAGAGGTTTTGTTAGAGAACTTTAGTGAACAAACAGCATCATGAAGGCCAGGGAACACACCAGACAGGTCAGGGATAAAGTCGTGGAGAAGTTTAAAGCAGGGTTAGGTTATAAAAAAAAATCCCACGCTTTGAACATCTCATGGAGCACTGTTCAATTCACCTCCTGAAAATAGAAAGAGTATGGCACAACTACAAACCTGCCAAGACATGGCTGTCTACCTAAACAGACAGGCCGGGCGAGGAGAGCATTAATCAGAGAAGCAGCCAAGAGGCCCTTGGTAACTCTGGAGTAGCTGCAGAGATCAACAGCTCAGGTGGGAGAATCTGTCCACAGAACAACTATTAGTTGTGCACTCCACAAATCTGTCCAAATCTGGAAGAGTGGCAGGAAGAAAGCCATTGTTGAAAGAAAGCCATAAGAAGTCTCATTTGCAGTTTGCAAGAAGCCATGTGGGGGACACAGTAAACATGTGGAAGAAGGTGTTCTGGTCAGATGAGACCAAAATTGAACTTTTTGGCCTGAAAGCAAAACACTATGTGTGGTGAAAACTAACACTGCACATCAACCTGAACACACCATCCCCACCATGAAACATGGTGATGGCAGCATCATGTTGTAGGAATGCTTTTCTTCAGCAGGGACAATGAAGCTGGTCAGAGTTTATGGGAAGATGGATGGAGCCAAATACAGGGCAATCTTA
Source organism: Aquarana catesbeiana (assembly GCF_042186555.1). Classification (NCBI taxonomy): domain Eukaryota; kingdom Metazoa; phylum Chordata; class Amphibia; order Anura; family Ranidae; genus Aquarana; species Aquarana catesbeiana. Next base: position 216,316,866 of record NC_133328.1, on the reverse strand, counting down.
GAAGAAAACCTGTTAGGATCTTCAAAAGACTTTAGACTGGGGCAGAGGTTCACCTTCCAGCAGGACAACGACCCTAAACATAGAGCCAGAGCTACAATGGAATGGTTTTGTTCATAGCATATTCATGTGTTAGACTTGCCCATTCAAAGTTCAGAAATCCAATTGAGAATCTGTGGCAAGACTTGAAAATTGATGTTCACAGATGCTCTTCATCCAATCTGATAAACCTTGAGTTATTTTGCAAAGAAGAATGGGAAAAAATGTCACTCTTTAGATGTGCAATAATTGCAGCGAAAGGTGGTTCTACAAATTATTGAGGGGGGAGGGGGGTAGGGCTGAATACATATGCACGCCACACTTTTCAAATATTTATTTGTAAAAAAAAATTGAAAACCATTTATCATTTTCCTTTTCCTTTCACAATTATGTGCCACTTTCTGTTGGTCTATCACATAAAATCTCAATAAAATACATTTACGTTTTTGGTTGAAAAATTTGGAAAATTTCAAGGGGTGTGAATACTTTTTCAAGGCACTGTACGCAGGAGCAAGATGGATTTTTTTTCTCATGTGAACACATTTCTAACAGTGATGTGGTTTTCATTTAAGAAAGTCCATTTAATCCTAATTGAGTGTTAAAAGCAAACTGACTTTTGAAGTATTTTCAAATGATGTTTGGCAAGACATTGAATGTACTAATCAGAATTTTCATATGAATGTTTAAATGAATGTTCATTCAGAAATCTACTAGTGCATGGTCAGCTTTAGTTGTGAATGCTATAGCACTTATAGTAGGCATTTTGAACCTACTATATTGCTTAGGCAGGTTTTATCCATTCCACGTCAATGGGTATTTAAGAGGCAATCACCATATTGTAAGGCTCCATTCACACTAGCGCGTTTTTTGATGCATTTTGCATTTTGCAGAAATGCATGGGAATTTTTTAACATGGGTTCCTATGGAACATGTTCACATCAATGCTTTTTTGTATCTCTGCGTTTTTGGAAAGGGTCGGGGACTTTTTTTCATGCAAAAAGCAGCGTTTTGCATGTAATGGATTTCAATGGACAAGCATCAAAAACGCAAGTGCACCGTTTTTGCAACGTTTTTGCAGCGTTTTTGGTGCGTTTTTGGTGCGTTTTTGCCGTTTTTTTTTTTTTTTGTTTTTTTTTATTTTTTTTTTTTGGTAATTTTTTTTTAAGACTGTAAAAAAAAATGAAAAAAAAAAAAAAAAACGCAAAACGCAAATCGCGGCAAAAACGCGGCAAAAACGCCGCAAAAACGCTACAAAAACGCTGCTCAAAAACGTGCCAAGCATGAAAAAAAAACCTCCAAAAACGCTCAAAAGCAACATGCATAGGTGTGAATCGAGACTTAGAGGGTGAAAGCTGACACTGGGCAGCTCTTCCTGTTAATAGACCTTGCCTCCTGATCAGTGTAATTAAGTAATCAGAGGCAGAAGTGGTTTGCTTCTGCCTCTGATGATGTCAAAGTGCTGGCACGCCTCTAAAAGAACAAAGTGTGTCCAGCCGCGGTAGATTGCATTTCAGAGTTCAGCTAAGCAGCCTTTTTCAGGTGTTCGGGAGGCGACCCTGCAACCTCTTAAATGCCTGTTTTTTTTTTTTTAGTTTTTTTTGCCAAACAGTAATTTTCAGTTAATGCACTGCAACAGCAAGCCAAGTATTTGGCTTGTGGTTGTAGCAGAGCCTCATTGACTTAAATGGCTGGGTTTGACATGCGGTAGCGTCTTTCAACTCTACATGCCATGTTAAATGTGAATATGTGCTCCCTGGCTGAATTTTAGACTTTAGATGGCTCAACCACCTGGTCTAAAACATATAACATATGCAGTTATGGTAGGTAAACAGATTTATGAGCTTATGTAAATGAAACATCTCTAAGAGGCAATAAAGGGGTATCATAAATATTGATATAAGTTAGGCTGCATTGCAGGTTTGCAGATTAACTCTAAAGCCACGTACACACGATCGGACTTTCCGCCAACAAAACCATGGATTTTTGTTTGAAGGTTGTTGGCTCCAACTTGTCTTGCATACACACGGTCACACAAATGTTGGCCAACAATTACGAATGTGGGAATGCGGTGACGTACAAGAAGAACGACGAGCCAATAAAAAGGAAGTTCAATAGCCAGTGCGCCACCCTTTGGGCTCCTTCTGCTAATCTCGTGTTTATCTCGTGTTAGTAGAAGTTTGGTGAGAGACGAGATTTTAGCCTCGTGCTTTTCAGTTCGTTTCTGCTTTTCAGCTTGTGCTTTTTGGTTCGTATCTGTTCTTCAGTGCGTGCTTGTCATTTCGTTTCTGTCTTTCAGTGCGTTCTATTTATAGTTCGCTTCTGATTTTTAGTGCGTTATTGTCTGGTCGTTTCTGATTTTCAGCTCGTTCTTGTCAGGTCCTTTCTGATTTTCAGTGCGTTCTGTCAGTTAGTTCTGAGCAGCCATTCATTTATTAGCCATGTTGCGGTTACGTACTCATCGTAGAGTTTGTGCTGTTGTTGGGCTTGGTGTTGGAGTTCTTGCTTTGACCCAAGTCCAGTCCATGAACAGGGGGAGGAGGAGTTCTTGGATCAAGAATTGGTTACTTAATCATGACCAATTTTCCCATATGCCTTTGTTGCAGGAGCTCCAGGAGAATAATTCTGATGATTTCAGGAACTATCTCCAGATGACGGACCCCATCTTTGACCGTCTCTTGGCTTTGCTGACCCCTTATATTCAGGAGCAGGACACCTGCATGCGACAAGCCATCGCTCCCGAACAAAGACCACCTTGTGGTACTTGGCGACAGGGAGGAGTCTCCAGGACATTAAGTTCACGACTGGGATCTGCCCCCAGGCTCTGGGAATCATTATTCCAGACACCTGTTCTGCCATCATTCAGGTCCTGCAGAAGGACTATATTAACCACTTGAGCACTGGGCACTTAAACCCCCTTAATAACCAGACCAATTTTCAGCTTTCGGTGCTCTCACACTTTGAATGACAATTACTCAGTCATGCAACATTGTACCCAAATGAAATTTTTGTCCTTTTTTTCACACAAATAGAGCTTTCTTTTGGTGGTATTTAATCACCGCTGGGTTCTTTATTTTTTGCGCTATAAAAGAAAAAAGACCGAAAATTCTGTAAAAAAATGCATTTTTCTTCATTTCTGTTATAAAATTTTGCAAATTAGTTATTTTTTCTTCATATATTTTGGCCAAAATTTATACCGCTACATATCGTTGGTAAAAATAACCCAAATCGGTGTATATTATTTAATCTTTGTGAAAGTTATAGAGTCCACAAGCTATGGTGCCAATCTCTCAAAATTGATCACACCTGAATTACTGACAGCCTATCTCATTTCTTGAGACCCTAACATGCCAGAAAAGTACAAATACCCCCCAAATGACCCCTTTTTGGAAAGAAGACATTCCAAGGTATTTAGAAAGATGCATGATGAGTTTTTTGAAGTTGTAATTTTTTCCCACAATGCTTTGCAAAATCAAGATTTTTTTTTTCTTTTTTTTTTTTCACAAAATTGTCATATTAGCAGGTTATTTCTCACACACAGCATATGCATACCACAAATTATACCCCAAAACACATTCTGCTATTACTCCCGAGTACGGTGATACCACATGTGTGAGTCTTTTCCGCAGCATGGCCACATACAGAGGCCTAACATGCAGGGAGCACCATTAGGCATTCTAGGAGCACCCAGGCCAATTCTGACATTTCTCTCCTACATGTAAAAATCATAATTTATTAGCTAGAAAATTACACAGAACCCCAAAACATTATATATATTTTTTAGCAAAGACACTAGAGAATACAATGGCAGTCGTTGCAACGTTTTATCTCGCACGGTATTTGCGCAGCAATTTTTTGAACGCGTTTTTTTTAAAAAAACAGTTTTGTGCTTTAAAAAAAAAAAAAAAAATAATAATGTGAAAGATGAAGTTATGCCGAGTAAATAGATACCTAACATGTCACCCTTCAAAATTGCACACGCTCGTGGAATGGCGCCAAACTTCGCTACTTAAAAATCCCCATAGGAGACGCTTTCACATTTTTTACTGGTTTCATGTTGTGAGTTACAGAGGAGGTCTAGGGCCAAAATTATTGCTCTTGCTCTACCGATCGCAGCGATACCTCACATGTGTGGTTAGAACACCATTTTCATATGTGGGCGCAACTTACGTATGCGTTCGGTTCTGCATGCGAGCACACGGGGACACGAGGAAAACTTTTTTTTTATTGTTCATTTTACTTTATTTATTTTAGTTTGAGGCTTTTTTCCAAAAAATAAATTTTTTGACCACTTTTATTTCTATTACAAGAAATAGGTCCTCTTTACGGTGAGATATGGGGTCAATAAGACCCCACATCTCACCTCTAGGCTGGGAAGCCTGAAATAAAAAAAAAAAAAAAAAGATCCTGGCTTCGATCGTAGCGGTGAGTCGGTAGAAGCACCTGAGGGCGGCAAGAGGGGGGGATGTCCCCTCTCGCCTCCCGTAACAACGATCAAGCAGCGGAACAGCCGCTATGATCATTCTCATGGTGTAGGGAATCACCGGCTGAAAAAGCTGATATCTGAATGATGCCTGTAGCTGCACCCATCATTCAGATATCCCCGCACAAAGTCAAGGACGTCGTATGACGGCCGGCGGGCAGGAAGTGGTTAAAACACATTTTTTTTAACACAAAGTTGTCCATTTATACAATGTTTCTAACACATAGCATGTACATACCTCATGTGTGAGACTTCCACAGCCTGGCCACATACAGAGGCCGAGTACAGCTGAGTATGGCAGAGTATGGCTGAGTATAGCCGAGCATGGCTGAGCATGGCTGGGTATCACCGAGTATTGCAGAGTATGGCTTGGTATGGCAGAGTATGGCTGGATATGGCGGGGTATTGCAGAGTATTGCGGGGTATTGTGGGGTATTGCGGGGTATTGCAGAGTATTGCGGGAGTATTGCAGAGTATTGCAGGGTATTGCAGAGTATTGCAGGGTATTGTGGGGTATTGCGGGGTATTGCAGAGTATTGCGGGGTATTGCGGGGTATTGCAGTGTATTGCGGGGTATTGCAGAGTATTGCGGGGTATTGTGGGGTATTGCAGAGTATTGCAGAGTATTGCGGAGTATGGCAGGGCATTGTAGAGTATCACAGAGCATTGCAGAGTATTGCAGGGCATTGCAGAGTATTGCGGGGCATTGTAGAGTATTGCGGGGCATTGCAGAGTATTGCGGGGCATTGTAGAGTATTGCGGGGCATTGTAGAGTATTGCGGGCATTGCAGAGTATTGCACAGGGTATTGCAGAGTATTGCACAGGGTATTGCAGAGTATTGCGGGGTATTGCAGAGTATTATACAGGGTATTGCAGAGTATTGCACAGGGTATTGCAGAGTATTGCGGGCTATTGCAGAGTATTGCGGGGTATTGCAGAGTATTGCACAGGGAATTGCAGAGCATGGGGGGGATGGCTGAGCATGGAGGGATGGATGGATGGATGTGACTGCACATGTCACTGAGCAGCACTGTGGGCACTACACATCCAGCACAATGCGGCTCCCATCCGATCTCTCCCCCTCTGTACCGATCGGTACAGAGAGGGGAGGGAGGAACCGGCGTCATGACATGATGCCGGTTTGTTTACATGTGATCGCTCCGTCATTTGACGGAGCGATCACATGGTAAACGGCCGCGATCAGCGTGGTCCATGATGCGCCGGGTCCTCTGGACCCGGCGGTCACAGATGTTCCCATGTGCGCGCCCCAGGGCGCGCGGGAGCAGTTTTCTGGAATCACGTCATATGATATCTAACCGCCCTGCAGCCGTCATTTCGCTATGGGCCGGTTGGCAACTGGTTAAGGTAAGTTTTATCCTTTAACATCACACTATGTATTTAATGTTTGCTAATGTATTTTATTTATTTCATCATTCCATAATTACACTGATTGTAATATGCTGTGTGTCATGAACCTTGGAATACTAAAGTATTGCTCCTTTGATTCTATTACACAGTGGGGTGGTCTTCCGCCCTGTCTTAAGGCTAACCCCCTCCAGACGACTCCATGGTCTGGAAGGAAGGCATTGTTCTGTGTTTGACCATTTGTTTATGTACTTTAATTAGCCCTTGGGGCTTCTTTGTGTCATTACACATATCAGTCCTCCTATTCAAGCTATCAGACCAATCCCTGCTGACCCTGTTTCAAGTCCTCATTTGCATGGCCAAGAGGACCTGAGTGAGGACTAGTGTACTTTACAATTGACCAATAGGAAAGTGATTGTTGGGCCGGGGTGTTCAAACTGCTATGTATAAAAGTGTGTTGTGTGCATCCAATAAAAGGGAGATTCCTGTTTGAATTTACATACAGCCTGCATTGTGTTTGTTCTGAGCTATCACAACTGGATTCGATTGGCACATAACTGTAGTTTGAATCCCGGAGCATCAGATGACCGAACCATCAGATGTTGCGATCTGCAATCTGATTCAATAGCCACAGAGGAGTGTCGGGAGAGCGGAACCGAGCGAGCAAGGGGCTCGTTACACTGTGAATTTCCTCTTTGTCCTCATGCATGCTGTAAGCTTTTAATGCTCTTTTGTCCTTCAAGCATATTAACCTTCACTAACCTCCCCAGCATGCTATCTTGGGCCCATACACACCTAGCCTAGTCACTTAACAATGTATTTTGTCAGCTCCATTGTAGTGCTTACCCTAAACACCCCCTAAAATGTGTACAAATGTTATTGTTGTCCTTAAATTCAGGCAGAGTGCAAAAGGCTTTTTTTGGGGGGGCAAAACTCATTTGGAACCCTCCCTCCCCCCAACCGCTAAGTCAACCGATACCAATAATCTATCTGCTGACTTTGCCCAACCCATACACACTATACATACCTCTTTTGTGTTCATATTTATGGATGAATTCACCAAAGCATGTAGTGCAAGTGCCTGCCGGAATACTTTCAAACAGTACCGTTTAAAGTTTTGTTCTATTATCTTGATAGGTAATTACAGAATGTAAAAATGTGCTTCAATTTGGACAGTGTGTATTCATATTTTTGGATTATGACAATTCTTACCCATCCAGTGGGCTGCCAATAGTGTAAGTAAGGAGGGGCTGGCCAAAGTACCACACATTATTTATGCATTCAGCTCTCAATGATGTGGAAAGAATTACCTGTCCAAAATATCTCCCCCCACCCTAAAAATGTTTCAATGGGCCATCAGAGGGGATGAGGAATCTGATAAGTGGACCTTATACTTTTGTACTCATTTCAATAAATGTACTTATGTTGGCCAAGAATGTTTGTGTCTAATCTGCTTGCAATGTTATGTGCAAAAGTACTATTTTTTTTTTCTTGTTTGACTCCACAGTTTCTTTCCAACCCACAGGAATGGCAGACTGTGGCCTCCCAATTCCACCAACAGTGGTACTTTCTCAACTGCAGTGGTGCAATAGATAGAAAGCATGTCCGGATCATTCCACCACCCAACTCAGGGTCATACTACTTCAATTACAAGGGGTACAGTAGTATTGTGATGTTGGCGGTGGTGTCGGCGAATTATGAGTTCCTATATCTGGACGTAGGGAAGAATGGCCATATGTCTGATGGAGGAGTCATTGCCCAGATGGAATTTTACAGGTGTCTCCAGAATGGCAGCTTGGGGTTGCCACCTCCAGCAGATAACGTGGTGGGCCTCCTGTTTGTTTTTGTGGCGGATGAGGCCTTTGTGCTGGGGGAGTTGTGACTGAGGCCGACATTTCACCAGCAGAAACAATGGTGACGCTTGAAACTGGCCGTCCTGGCTTGCGCCCCTCAAAGCGCCTGCGAAGTATGGCAAAGCTACGTGGAGTACATTGTGGATGGGGGTAATTGATTTACCAGAAAATCTGGAAGCTGTTTGAAATACATTTGTTTGGAAAAACGAAACTCATATTTTATTTGATTTACTGCTTGTGTTTCCAATCTGTCTCCTAGGTTCTCCAATGGCCATTTTCTTCAATAGTGCAAATGTAACTTATTTGATACATGAGGTGACAATCTCTTCTTCAGCTAACTATTATGTTGTGCTGTGGGTCTGCTACAGACACACAATGTTTTTGTTGTTAATGTATGTAATGCATTAAAAATAATCATCCTTTTCAACTTCATGAATTAATTGCTTGTAGTCCCTAAAATGGCCTGATTTTGGCCAATTTTATAAAACAGTGGGGGGTTATTTACTAAAAGCAAATCCACTTTGCAGTGCACTGAAAGTGCACTTATAGTGCAAAGTGGATTTGACTTTAGTTAATAACCCCCATTGTCACTGTAACTACACCAACTTAAAAAAAAAAACTGTTATTGAGCATTGAAAGAAGAAGCCACATATTGTTGAGTATAAAACATTTTACTCCAAGCACATTCACATGTGCGTTATAAAGGGTTTTTTTTTTAACAAACCAACATCTTGGTGTATAACTTGTATGTTTGACAGTATGTAGCCTTTTTTGTGGCTAAACAGGCATGTTTAAAACCATAACATACACATCCCCAACTCAGGAACTTACAAAGTTCAACTTTGCTAAAGTGAAGGCCATATGAGACATTAGTATGTCAATATTGTGTTGATTTTGCAAAAGATTATCAGATGGGGTGATCTCACCCCTGTAAAAGCCAAATTTTGAAGATGCACACAAATTGGGACTTAACATTTACATTTCCTTAATGATCCCATGCCTAAAATGTGTGTCTTTTTCCTACATCTATTTTACTAAAGCCACAAAACACACAGCGTGTCAATATGTGCTATCTGCCATCATGGGATATCAATGTACACGTTTTGTGGGTGCAACCCCTTCCTTGAAACTAAAGTAGGTGAGAGAAAGGGGTTGCACCCCTGAAACACGTACATTGATCCCCCATGATGGGAGCTAGCACATGTTGACACACTGGGCCTTATTTCAGAAAGGACAATCCACTTTGCCCCACAAGTGCACTTTCAAGTGCACTTGCATTGCACTTGTAGTGCAAAGTGGTTTTTCTTTTTTAAATATGCCACAGTGTGTCAACATGTGCTAGATACCATCATGGGGGATCAATGGACATGTTTCGGGGATGCAACTCCTTCCGCTCACATACTTTAGTTTCAAGGAAGGGGTTGCACCCACAAAACATTGATATCCCATGATGGCAGATAGCACATGTTGACACACTGTGTGCATCTTCAAAATTTGGCTTTGCAATTACTTTAAAACTTTTAAAACATGTACAACAATAATGACAATAATGACAACTTTTAATTTTTTTTTTGGGTTCGATTTTGCCTAAAGTATCAATAATGTTGCTCAGGTTTTTTTGAACATCATTGATATTTTGCTTCATCTTTTCTAAATCCCGATTGCACACCATGATCTCACTGATGAGTACTTGTGCACTTGCACTGCTGAAGTGAGTTTCTTCTTCCACAACATCCACATCACCTAAAAATAAAAAAAAACACACCATGTATTATAAATATGCAGGCATCCATCTATTACCTGAAGCTGTGGTCTCAGACACTGACCTGTTGTCGACATCATTTCGGCCACTTCACCCATCACTTTCTGAACCTCTGCATCCACATCCTCAGGTTCTGCATCCACATCCTCAGGTTGTGTGCTGAGTTCCCTTGCTTTCGTAGGTGTGGGGTTCCTGGTGTCCTCAGATGTCCCGATTCTTTTATTCCCTATGTGAATACAGAAAAGGTATACTTAGCAGACAGATATTTTAGGCTAGAAATAGTAATAAGAAACATTGCTTGGAAGTGTGATCCAATTGTCTGTTTTGGCAGAGTTCCAAGCTGAAGACATGCTTTTTTCCCTTTCAAAAGCTGGAATACTTACCTGTTTTGTGCAAGATTCACACAGGGAGAGACCTCTAGTATCCACTGGAGCACCTGTGTGGGACACCATAACAAGGTTGTTATGGTGTCCCACTCTAGTGCTCCTGCATCCAGATGTGTAAACAGCTGCTGAGTGTTCTCTCCTTACACTGAACCAAATTGTCATTTCATTATAGTTTCAAACACATCTAGACCGCAATGTAATAAACTAAATTTAATCCAAATAGGCATGAACAAATGTAGTTAACCTGCATCTGCCAAAAACGTTGCATTAGTGGTTAAACAAACGATGTTTACCACAAACGATTCCTGTGCCCACGAACCTCAAACTTGGCATTTTAAACTGTACAACAGTAAAGAAAAGAACATGGACCAGCACTAAAGTAATAATAATAATAGGAATACAGGACAAATACTTACTTTTTTTGCAGCACTTTTCTGATCTTTCTATACTGATCGTGTTCCCTCAATTTCAGGTCTGACCAGCGTTTCCTCAATTGCTCCTTGGATCGTCGTACTCCAAAAGTCCTGTGCATACTTCTCCCAACTTTAGCCATGATCTTGGCCTTTCTCACATTAGGGTTTCTGTATGGTCCATGCTTCCCATCATAGTCTGCCCTCTTCAAGATGTCCACCATCTCCACCATCTCTTCAAAGGACATATTTGAGACCTTATATCTCCTCCTGGATTGGGACCTGCCTTGCTCCGGGCTTTTGTCATCATTGTTGATAATAACAGCACACACCTGCTCTGTCTCCGCCATGTGCTCTCCCATGTGGCCAGGTGGTTGTGGAAAGCAGCCTGACAGAATCCCAGGTTTCTCCCCTTCCGCTCTCCAACCAAAAGGACCAGGAAGCCAAGGAATCTTGAGGATTCCACGGCTGCTTTCCTTCGCCAGGCTAATGCGGCACTTACGATGACCCCTGGTGGCCACGAGGCATTTGGATGTGTCACAGCAAGCAAACTAGCACACATGGAGGAGGGCCAACGCGTGATCTATGAAGAAATAATTATTCAGGCCCTAAACAAGGGGACGATGGGCCAAATCACAACTCAAACCCACCTGTGTGCCTGTGTGAGTTGGACCATACTTCTCCACCACCTCCAGCAACACCACAAACACCACAGCCACCCAACCCACCACAGCAGCATGGAAGGAAGCGTGGTGGAAGTGTTAAGAGTGATGGCCTGGGTTTGGTGTGGTCTGGCAAAAAACGCAGGCTGTTGTAAGACCACAGTCTTGGGACATATATGTCATCTGCTGCTGTTCCAGATCTCTCAGAGTCCTGGACCGTATTGTGCTCCCTATTAAATGGACTCCTCAGGTTACAAATTTTGACAGTCAAATAATTGATGTCTGCCCTGGGGTACAAAGGCTTCACCAATTCCAACTGTTTCTCCAGCGTTGCCTTCCTCTTTATTTTGTTATGACCTTGTGCTCCCTATTACATTTCAAATTTTGTTTTTGACAAATACTTGGCTATATGTTTTACTTTCAAAAGGACAGTTTGTTTGTGACTAGGCAGGTACATTTCAAAAATACAATGTCAAAATAACAAGGGACACCAACATAATTGTATCTTTGAGGTTAAAAAATACCAAAAAAATACAAGATAACAATGGTGTTGTGGTAACTGGACACACAAAACGAAAAAGAAAATGGTGAAGATCATGAAAAAAATTTTTTTATTATTCTGGAGATCACGAGAAAAAAAAAATGGAGATCACTAGAAAAAAAAAACAAAAAAAAGATTGTTCTGGAGATCACGAAAAAAACCCCAACAAAAACAAATATTATTCAGGAGATCACGAGAAATAATAAAAAATAAGTTTGTCAGAACTCTGTGAATACCATTACGAACGCTAGTTTTACAAGGCTGAGTGCTTCCGGCTCATACTTCATTCCGAGCATGCGTGAATGTTTGTGCGCGGACTTGTGTACAGACGATCGGACTTTCTGACAACAAAGTATTGTTGGCAGAAAATTTGAGAACCTGGTAGCCAATATTTGTTGGCGGAAAGTCCAACAGCAAATGTTCGATGGAGCATGCACACGGTTGGACTGTCAACCAACAAGCTCACATCCAACATTTGTTGTCGGAACCATGTATATGCGGCATAAGACTACTGCAGCTATCCAGAACACATATATTAAAGGTAAACAGCTAAATGTAAAGCTAAAATACATATGTGATCTACCATACCTACTCACATATGTGTAGTTCTGTTTAGCTGCTCTTGCGATCTAGATAGTTCTGCGACACAGCTAGGTCAGTGACATCACTTTTTCATTCTATAGTTAAGCCATACAGGTTGATCACTAGGTTACTCGAACCACCTCCACCAACTGCCTGAATAATGAAGTTGCAACAAAACAATGAGGGGGTCTTCCCCTTGTCCACTCCTCCTATTGTTTAGGAAGAGAGAAAAACAGCATTGTACAATGCAGTATAACCTAATTGGCTCAGACCTTTGCATACCCTATTGCGCAGAAGATCTTACATGTATAAATACATTTAATAATGCTCTTTTTGTTGAATAAAAAACTGGAACAGTTTTTATACTGAACTGGATTGCAGCTTCAAAGGAAACAGTAGGGGGACAGATGTCTGAAGCATAAAATGGACCAATTAACAAGTATCTGACTTTAAATTTGTAGGCTTTGCACATGGGACTTGCTATGGTCTTGCTCAACCACTAAAAACAATGCAAATCTCTTTAGAATTGCACAGCAGTACTTTCTTATCAATGTCCTAATCAGCAGCTTTACTTTTTTATTTTTCTTCCAGCATGTACAGCCCCCAATCTTAAGCATATATACCCTACCTGCATTGGGGGACTGTAAGTGGAACTGCTGTGTTCAGACTTTATTTTATGAACTCAGAGCTTGAAGCAGTTGACCCACAGGTCAGCACCATCATTTTCAGAGTCTCTGCAAGGAGATACAACTGAAGCACTTTCACAACAAAGACCTAATGGTGTGAAACACTGTGGAGGAGGAATAGCAATAACCTGTGGAGTTGCTACCTTTGGAATGTGGGTGATGAAAGTGCTCTCATCCATTGATTTGTACATCAACCTTTTCTAACAGTCTTTATCTTACCATTGGATTTCCTTCACACAGCAGTGACAGGGCTGGAAACCCAGAAGATCATAAAGAATTTGGTAATGGAAAGTTTTGCTTGTATTTCAAACCGCCTACTGACATACAACCACAGTTTTCTATGTAAGGTAGAAAGAAAAATTTAGGCAATGGGTTTCCAAATTTAGGAAAATGATAAAAACTGCAGATGAAAATTATGCACACTATAAAATATAAAAGGCAATCAATAGCACTGCAAAAACTATTTGGTCCCATTTAGTATTACAATGTTTAAAATTAAAATGAAGTAAAACAAAACAAAAAAACAATCTATTGTATGTTTGAATGCATAAAACCATAAAAAATCATGCATTTTAAATGATCATTTATATTATTCTCTAAAATAACCCTTCTTAAAATTACGTGGTTGAATGTTGCTGAGAAGGGCCTGGTATAAAAAAATGGGACTCTTTGTGCTTTACTTATTACAAAGTTAACCTCTTGCAGTTACTTAACACATATGTGCAGCAACAGGGAAGGTGGGCCTTAATGCTCACATGGCACACATATGCATCCACGGTAGCTGAGGTTACAGTGCTGAGAGCAGGCTCACTGCTCATGCACAGCACAATGACCAAGCTGTAACTGACAGGTCCCAGTCTCAGTCACAATCAGGAGCTGGCAGGAAGGGCTTCCAATCATGTGACCACTGTGATAGCCAATCACAGAAGTCACATGATTGGGAAGCCGGTCCCACCAACCTGCCTTTAGACCCAGTTAAAGGGCCCGGGGGGTGGTTAAATGTGATTTAGGGTCCAACACTAGGCAGCAGACTAAATGCTAGAACCGCTGGCAGAAAAAAGCAGCATAAAAAAACCTTCCTATGGAGCATATTGTGCATGCGTTTAGGTGCTTATAGGCACTTTTACATTTTTCCACAAAACACTAGAAAAAATATACACACTAAATTTGTTTAGACCAATCAAACATTTTTTCTGGCCAAAAGCTCCTTAAAGGGTATACTTGTGATGGTTTTTTTCAGCCTGTAAATGCTCCTCTACAAATATGCCTGTAAACGCCCAAATGTGCATAGACACATAGGCTAACACAGAGTGCTCCTACAGGCTAAAAGAAAAACGCCAAACGCCTGTATAAGTAGTATTTTTTTGCCTAGTGTGCATTAATTATTTGATTAATTAATGATTAATATATTACATCAATATTGCCATTATTATAAGATATTGACATTAAATGTCAAAGGACGTGAGTCCTGTGCTTTCATTTATGCACATGAGAACAGTGATACAATGCCTATAACCTACACTATCCATTCCCATTTGCACTTACATCCTGGGTGGCATTGCTGCCATACCTCAATGCTAAGAAAGCAAAAGGTTAGGTTTCCAAGTAGCTGTGAATTTGTAGTATATTCCACAAAGCCATGAGAACAGTGATACAATGCCTATAACCTACACTATCCATTCCCATTTGCACTTACATCCTGGGTGGCATTGCTGCCATACCTCAATGCTAAGAAAGCAAAAGGTTAGGTTTCCAAGTAGCTGTGAATTTGTAGTATATTCCACAAAGCCAGTGGAAGCAGTGCTTCATCTCACTACTACTTTTAAGTAATTGCAAAACCTCTTTTTTTTTAGTTAAAATAAAGATAAGGTTTCTACTTTTGCCTGCTCCTTACCTCCTCTTCTGGAGTCCCCCACCAGCACTGTTTGCTTTTCTTCTCCAATGTGTGCCCCCATAGCAAGCAGTGTGCTATGGGGGTACACGTGTGGACACGTACCCTAGCCGAGCTGTGTGCATCCATAGACACGGACAGCATGCTAGGCCACATCCTCCTCTTCCTCCTCACTGGATTTGATTGACAGCAATGGCTGTGGCTCCCACTGCTGCCTGAGTCTCCTGTGAGATTATGAACAGGGGAGAGAAGAACTGCAGCCGGGCACAGAGCTGGATCAAGAGAAGACTCGCATAAGTGTTTATGGAATGGAAGGGGGGGTTGGGGCACAACAAGTGGTACATTTTATTTTACATGATACTGTACATTAAGGTGAAAATGTTTTTACCTTTAGAATCACTTTAATGATGTCGGTAGACACGTACATTTCCCCACAAGAATGATAAAGGTGGGGAGTAGAAGAGGCATCTCCTATACTTTACAAAGCACCAGGACCTACTACCTATAATAATATTTAGCTTAATGAATGAGGTGAAACTCTGCTGACTTCCAATCTGGGGGTGCCAGCCCAATGCCAGACATTATTTTATTTTGTTTCTGTTTGACAGGTAGAAGTGGCACTGTAGCTCTAGTATCATAGGCAAAGGGGAGTCTGTACTGAAGGTTAGGCCTGGATGGGGATCTGTGCTGATGAGGTGTCCGCACTGGAGGTAACTGTACTGGAGTGGTCTGTACTGAAGATGGTCTGTCCTGGGGTTGTCTGTATTGAGGGTATCTTTACTGGGGAGGTTAGGTTGTGAAGGAGGGTCTGTGCTGAGGTTCTGGGGTGAATTCAGGTCTGTGGGGAAAACCTGTACTGATGGAAGGTTCTGGCTGTTGGCTGAGATTTGTACTGTAGGGAACATAGGCTTAGGGGGGATTTCTACTGCCAGGAGAGGGTAATTGTTGGTTGTATTCTGTGCAGTGGCCTGTGCTTTATGCACTCCTGAGCCCTGCATACAATATGGGTGCAAGTACAAGTGGCATATGTGTGCTGTGTATACAGTGCGCAGGCCTAGACTTTATTTAGCCTGGGGTCCTTAACCAGAACAGTATATGCAAATTAAATTTATATCATTTTTTCACACAAATAGAGCCTTCTGTTGGTGGTATTTGATGATCACTGGGTTTTTTCTCTTTTGCTATATAAATAAAAAAAGCCAGACATTTTTGAAAAACAAACAATATTTTCTACTTTCTGTTATAAAACATAGGCAATAAAATCTAATTTCTTCATAAATTTAGGCCAAAATGTATTCTGCTTCATGTCTTTGTTAAAAAAATATTAATTGGTCTGCATCTACAAACTATGGTATATATATTCGAAAAGTGATCAATCCTAATGTATTGACGGCCGATCTCATTTCTTGAGGCCCTTAAGATGTCAGGACAGTATAAATATCCCTCAACTGACCCCTTTTTAGAAAGTAGACCGTCCGATGTATTTAGTAAGAGGCATAGCAAGTTTTTTGAAGTTTACATTTTTTTGTCACACTTTTTTGGAAAATGAAAAAATCAAATAACATTTTTTTTCAATTTTTTTTTACACCAGTACAGTGTCATCATATGATATGTGTAGCGGTGATCAAGGATACTGACTGGTGACAGTATGTAAAAACAAATAAATTATTTTTTATTACATTTTTTTAAAGGAGAGGAAAAGTGGACAGCACTGGTGGAGGACTCCAGAAGAGGTTTTGCAGTTACTAGAAAGTAGTAGTGAGATGGAGCACTGCTTTCACTATTCAGTTTTTTAACATTTTTTGTACATCCTGTCATCAGAGTAGTTTGGTGTTACCATAGTGGTGATCAATGTTTTTTTTTTGTTTTGTTTTGTTTTTTACACGTTATTGCTTATACAGTGATGTATTAACATCCATGAACAGCTTGCTTATGGTTGTGATCTGTGATTGGCTACAGCTAGTCACATGCTACAGGTAGCCATGTACCATGTGATTCCTGTAGGCCAATCACAGATCACAACTGTAAGCAAACTGTTCATGAATCTATTCATGATAGCTTGTTTATATTGGTATAATGTGATCACTCTGACCAATATTAGCCTGTATCTGATTATCAGTAATTTTAATTGGCCAAAATGCACTCCTAGCCCAGAACAGGCTGGATGACATGTACATATACGTGATCCAGCCTGCCCGTGCCGCCTGCCTGCAGTAAATGTACTGTGGGCGGGCCTAAGTTAGTTAAACCACTTGTATTATTCATAAGGTTGAATAATGAACTAGATTTTCTAGACATATTCTCTATAGTTCCCAATCTAAGGGAATCTTGATCTTTCACAATTCTGGTTATACTACCTAGCAACTAGGTTTATACAGCTTGCTTAGTGGAACATTATGGACTCCAAAGTCCCCTGGATTAAATTTGAAGAAGGCTGTATTCTCCCTTATTATCTCCCACGCCTGCATTGGTCTTCTTCAATTTCATATAGTTGTTCTCAAAAGTTTGCATACCCTTGCAGAAATTGTAAAAGTTTGGCATTAATATTGAAAATATGACTGATCATGCCAAAAAACTGTCTTTTATTTAAGGATAGCAATCACATGAAGCCTTTTATTATCACATAGTTTTTTTGGATCCTTTTTAAATCATAATGATAACAGAAATCACCCAAGTGGCCCTGATCAAAATGTTGGAATGTTTGGCCTTGGTACAGACACAGAAGGTGGTACACACAGGGTAAAATGGCAATTAAAGGTTAATTTCCCACAATTGTGGCTTTTTTTTTTAAATCACAATTAGTGTCTGTGTATAAATACTCAATAAGTTTGTTAGCTCTCACATGGATGCACTAAGCAGGCTAGATACTAAGCCATGAGGCGGTAGAAAGGAACAGTCAAAAGACCTGCGTTATAAGGTAATAAAACTTTACAAAGATGAAAAAGGAGATAAAAAGATATCCAAAGCCATGAATATGCCAGTCCGTACTGTTTAATACCTTATTGAGAAGTGGAAAATTTGGGGCTGTTTTGATACCAAGCCAAGGTCAGGTAGACCAAGAAAGAGTGCAGCCACAACTGGCAGAAGAATTGCTCAGGATACAAAGGAAAACCCACAGGTAACCGCAGGAGAAATACGGGCTGCTCTCCAGAAAGACAGTGCAGTTGTTTTTAAGGAGCACGATTCAACGATACTTGAACAAAAAAGAGCTGCATGGTTGAGCTGCCAGAAGGAAGCCTTTACTGCGCCAATGCCATAAAAAAGCCAATGAGGCATGTCAAGGTGTTGTTGGGCATATTGTAACCAGGCTTTTTTTGTGGAACTTGTACAGTAGGCTTATTTCTGGCAACTTGACCATGCAGCTCTTTTTTGTTCAAGTATCATCGATTTGTGCTCCTTAAAAACAACCACACCATCTTTTTCCAGAGCAGCCTGTATTTCTCCTGAGGTTACCTGTGGGTTTTTCTATGTATCCCAAACAGTTTCTGTGGCAGTTGTGGCTGCAATCTTTATTGATCTACCTGACCATGGCTTGGTATCAAGAGATTCCCACATTTTCTACTTCTTTTTAAGTGATTGAATAGTACTGACTGGCATATTCAAAGCTTTGGATATCTTTGTATATCCTTTTACATCTTTGTAAAGATTAATTACCTTGTTACGCAGGTCTTTTGACTGTTCTTTTCTACCTCCCCATGGCTCAGTGTATAGCCTGCTTAGTGCATCCATGTGAGAGCTAACAAACTCATTGACTATTTATACACAGACACTAATTGTGATTTAAATTTCCACAAATGTGGGAAATTAACCTTTAATTGCCATTTTAACCTGTGTGTGCACCACCTTCTGTGTCTTTACCAAGGTCAAACATTCCAGGGTATGTAAACTTTTGATCAGGGCCATTTGGGTGATTTCTGTTATCATTATGATTCAAAAAGGATCCAAAAAACTATGTGATAATAAATGGCTTCATGTGATTGCTATCCTTAAATAAAAGACAGTTTTTTGGCATCATCAGTCATATTTTTAATATTAATGCCAACATTTCACAATTTCTGATAGGGTGTGCAAACTTTTGAGCACAATTGTATACAACTCTTACTCCTCTAAATGCCTTGGGAGCTCAATCATTTAGTGTTTGGAAACTCTATAAACACAAATATCAATTAGTTTATTTGGTTTCTTCTTGGACACCCTTTTTAGGAGACCCTAATTTTACCTCTGCTGTTCCTTCTTCTGGAACCTTCCTTTGGTGGAAGGTGAAAAGGTTAACCACTTGTTCTTCTCTTCAGGATAATGCTGCGTATATTACTTCTGTCCCCCTTCAAATCCTTAATAACATTCCTTAAAGTAATTGTAAAACACAGTACATGTACTGTATATAGTGTTTTCAACGTAGAATCATACCCAATAAAAGATACATGCCCCAGAGACTCTGATGCCCCAGAAGATGTTCTATTGAACAAAATTTACGCTGGGCAGAGAATAGCGGTGATATCACAACGCCAGCCTGGAGTGTTGGCGGTGCTGTTTTAATGCTCTGAATTTTATGTTTGTGAATACCGTTCCTGTTTGCTTTTAATAAATCCACAATCAGCTATGCTTCTATAAATATTGGATATACTGTGTGGATTTTGTTGTCTAATACCGATGTGAGGTGGTGTTAAGGCAGTGTGTCACGTTGGAGGCCGAAGTGCTGAGAGGGCTTCCCTTGTGGCTAAGTGCAGAGTGCCCCCTGAAGGTGGTACAGGGTGTGCTATACTCAAAGAAGCAGGGGTTGCCAGCTGCGACAGGCTGAAGTGATGAAGATTTGTCCGCTGGAAGGCGGCTGGCGAGCAGGGTGGACTGCTGGGCACTAGTACCAGATGAGACTTGGCTGCAGGGAGAGCCAGGAGCAGAGTCAGGAGCCAGAAGTCATACACAGAGGAGGGGTAAGCCAGGGGTAAGCCGGGGTCATACATGGATAAGCTGGCAGAAGCAGAATCACTGGAACAAGCCAAGGGTCAAAGCCAGGGAATGGAGATAAGACACGTCAAAGGCAAGCCGGGTCGGTAACAGGGAATCCAATGATAGCAGGAACAAGAACTCAGGAATAGAAAATTATCACCGCTCTAGGAAGGCTGATCGAAAGCAAACATCTCCTCCATGCTGGAAGCAACAGGTGCTGGAAATGCTTGTACAACAAAGTAATTAGAGAAAGTGCCAGACAGTCACACTCAAATTGATATGTTGCCTTTATTAAATAAAAGTCATAAAAGATACATGCCGCAGCAGAAAAATGCAGGAACACTGACGCATTTCACACTGTAGTCAGTGCTTAATCATAGCTATGATTAAGCACTGACTACAGTGTGAAACGCGTTAGCTTTCCTGCATTTTTATGCTGCGGCATGTATCTTTTATGACTTTTATTTAACCAGTTGCTGACCGCCTAACGCAGATATACTGCGGCAGAATGGCACGGGCAGGCAAAATCACATACCTGGTACGTGATCTGCCTCCCACGGGCTGGGGACGCATCGCGCCCCCTGGTGCCCGAGGCGGTCGGCTTCCTTGGGGAAGCAATACAGGCTCACTCATTCGTGGCCACCCCTTGCGATCGCTCCCCACGAATGAAAATCTTCCTCTGCTGCTGTAATGTAAACAGCAGTAGAGGAAGTGATGTCATCGCTCCTCGAGCCGGTCTTTTCGTTCCAGCGCCGAGGAGAGGAGACATCAATGTGAGTTGCACCAACACTACACTAACAGTAGAACATGCAGGCACACTTTTCACCCCCCATCACCCCCCGATCACCCCCCTGTACCCCCTGTCACAGTGACACCAATAGCAGTTTTTTTTTTGCATTGGTGTCAGTTTGTGACAGTTATAAGTGGTAGGGCAGTTAGGGTTAGCCCCCTTTAGGTCTAGAGTACCCCCCTTTAGGTCTAGGGTACCCCCCTATCCCCCTAATAAAGTTTTAACCCCTTGATCACCCCCGTCGTCAGTGTCACTAAGCGATCGTTTTTCTGATCGCTGTATTAGTAACACAGGTGACTCTAGTTAGGGAGGTAAGTATATAGGTTCGCTGTCAGCGTTTTATAGCGTTAGGGACCCCCATATACTACCTAATAAAGGTTTTAACCCCTTGATTGCCCCCTAGTTAACCCTTTCACCAGTGATCACTGTATAACTATTACGGGTGACGCTGGTTAGTTTGTTTATTATAGTTTCAGGGCACCCGCTGTTTATTTCCTCGTAAAGGTTTAACCCCCTAATCGCCCGGCAGTGATATAAGTTAAGTTTTTAGGGTCAGATAAGGTCTGCGTCACCCCAGGCAGCGTTAGGTTAGTGCCAGTACCGCTAACACCCACGCACGCAGCATACACCTCCCTTAGTGGTATAGTATCTGAACAGATCAATATCTGATCCGATCAGATCTATACTAGTGTCCCCAGCAGTTTAGGGTTCCCAAAAATGCAGTGTTAGCGGGATCAGCCCAGATACCTGCTAGCACCTGCGTTTCGCCCCTCGGCCCAGCCCAGCCCAGCCCACCCAAGTGCAGTATTGATCGATCACTGTCACTTACAAAACACTAAACACACATAACTGCAGTGTTCGCAGAGTCAGGCCTGATCCCTGTGATCGCTAACAGTTTTTGTTGGTAGCATTTTGATACAGTCGCTAACAGTCAGGAGCTTTTTTGCCTGTGAATCTCACTAGTGTACCACTAAATTTAGAGCTGAAAATGGCAAATCGAAGGTACACTAGTGAAGAGGCCTACACGTTTCTGAGCATGACAGATAGTGAAGAGGAAGTCACTCATCTGTCAGATTCAAGCTCAGAATACGAACCTGTAGACGACAGCGGCTCCATGACAGATAGCTCTGACGACTGAGTTGTGGTCCCTGCCAAGGTCAGGCGTACCAGACCCAGAACTTTTTCTTCTGTCCTTGAAGTGCAAGAACCACAGGTCCCTCGTATGGAGCAGAGAAGTACTAGCGCCGCTATTCCTTCTGGTGAACTGGCAAGCACCAGCGGCCTAGTACACCCTGGTCATATATCCAGCACTGCAGTAACACTTGGTGACGTGGCAAGTCCCATAAGTGCAGTTCAAGCTGGCGAGGTGGCAAGCACAAGTATTCTCCAATCCGAATTGGGAACCCACCACTTCTGCAGCACCTGTACTTCCCCCATTCACTGGCCAACCCGGCATTCAGGTGGAAACAGTTGATTTTACGTCACTGGATTTTTATTCGCTGTTTTTCACCGAAGATCTCTATAGATCTATTGTGGACCAAAGCAATTTATACGCTGGTCAACACATTGCCACTATTCCCCAGTCCTCCCTTGCCAGAGATTGGAAACCAATTACAGTTTCTGAATTTAAGCTCTTTCTGGGCCTTTCCCTCAACATGGGCATAAATAAAAAGAGTGAGTTGCAGTCATATTGGTCCACTGACCCAATTTATCATATGCCTGTGTTCTCTGCCTCCATGGCCAGGGCACGATATGAGCAGATTTTGCGCTTCATGCATTTCAACAACAATGAACTCGTGGAGACCCTACAAAATTCGGCCCCTCATAAACCACTTCAACCAACGTTTTGCAGACTTGTTCACTTCCCATCAAGTTGTCTGCGTTGATGAGTCCCTGATTAAGTTTTCTGGCCGCTTGTCATTTAAACAGTACCTTCCCAGCAAGCGTGCCAGATACGGGATCAAGATGTATAAGCTCCGTGACAGGGCCACAGGCTATACATGTAGTTTTATGGTTTACGAGGACAAAGATAGTCACGTAGAGCCAACAAACTGCCCTGACTACATAGGAAGCGCTGGCAAGATTGTGTGGGACTTGGTGTCACCCTTATTCGGAAAGGGGTATCACTTGTACGTGGACAATTATTACACGAGCGTGCCGCTTTTTAGTCACCTTTTTGATGATCAGATTGGAGCGTGTGGCACTGTGCGACCTAATCGCTGGGGCTTTCCCCAGCAGCTTGTAGATTCCTGTCTTAGGCTGGGAGAGAGAGCCTGCTTGCAGTGTAATAATTTGCTCGCTATGAAGTGGAGGGATAATAAGAATGTTTTCGTTCTTACCTCCCTTCATGCAGACACGACGGTCCAAAATACTACGGCGACTGGTGTTGTGGAGAAACCCCTCTGTGTCCATGAATATAACCAAAATATGGAAGGGATGGACCTCAACGACCAGTTGTTGGCGCTGTACCTAGTTGCCCGTAAGGCCAGACGCTGGTACAAAAAAGTGTCTATTTATTTATTTCAATTGGCTTTGCTGAACGCTTATGTGCTATACAGAGCTTTAGGACGGACTGGATCCTTCCTTAAATTCCAGGAAGAGATCGTCAGAGCCCTTCTGTTTTCAGACAGTGCTCCACCTCACCTTTCCCAACCAAATGCAGTAGGCCGGCTGCATGAGAGGCATTTTCTTTATGTCCTCTACAGTACCCCTACCCAACGAGCCCCCCCAAAAAGATGTCGTGTCTGCAGCAAGCGCGGATATAGGCGTGACACCCGGTATTATTGTCCCTCCTGTCCTGACAATCCTGGTCTTTGCATTGGTGAATGTTTTGAATGCTACCATACACTAGTTGAGTATTAGAGTAGGGTACAGCACTGCACAGACTAGGACACACTTTCACAAGGTCTCCCAAGATGCCATCGCATTTTGAGAGACCCAAACCTGGTACCAGTTACAAAAGTTAAAGTTACAAAAAAAAAGTGTCCAAAAAAAAAAAAAAACAACAAAAAGTAAAAAAAAAAAAAAAACACAAAAAAATATAAATTATAAAAAACAAAAAAAGTTGTCATTTTATTGTTCTCTCTCTATTGTTCTGCTATTTTTTACTGTATTCTATTCTGCAATGTTTTATTGTTCTTATGTTTTTATCATGTTTGCTTTATAGGTATGCAATTTTTTTATACTTTACTGTTTACTGTGTTTTATTGGTAACCATTTTTTTGTTTTCAGGTACGCCATTCAGCTGCAGAGCGGATTTATTTATCTTGACAGCAACAGCGTTTGCTCCCACGATACATAAAGCCGTGACTCCAGCGCTGTCGGAGGTGATTTCACCACCACAGTTACATACTTCAGCATACATGCCGAAGCGTGGGGGCAGCAGTGGGTGGAGGAGCGATTCGCTCCTGCCTTTTGCGCGAGGATGCCCCCATGCTTCGGCATATATATATTTTAGGCACAGGTTGCATTAAATGTTTTATTTTTTACTATTTTTTTTGTATTTGCTTTGCAGATATGGTAAGTCTTACTGTTATACTGTAATGTTACTTTGCTTTATTGTTAACCATCATTTGCTTAGCAGGTACGCCATTCAGTTGCAGCGCAGATTTATTTATCTTGACAGCAACAGCGTTTGCTCCCACGATACATAAAGCCGTGACTCCAGCACTGTCGGAGGTGATTTCACCACCACAGTTACATACTTCAGCATATATGCCGAAGCGTGGGGGCAGCAGTGGGTGGAGGAGCGATTTGCTCCTACCTTTTGCGGGAGGATGCCCCCACGCTTCGGCATATATATATTTTAGGCACAGGTTGCGTTAAATGTTTTATTTTTTACTATTTTTTTTTGTATTTGCTTTGCAGGTATGGTAAGTCTTACTGTTATACTGTAATGTTACTTTGTTTTATTGTTAACCATCATTTGCTTAGCAGGTACGCCATTCAGTTGCAGCGCGGATTTATTTATCTTGACAGCAACAGCGTTTGCTCCCACGATACATAAAGCTGTGACTCCAGCGCTGTTGGAGGTGATTTCACCACCACAGTTACATACTTCAGCATATATGCCGAAGCATGGGGGCAGCAGTGGGTGGAGGAGCGATTTGCTCCTACCTTTTGCGGGAGGATGCCCCCATGCTTCGGCATATATAAACTGTGCATGTATGCCCATCATTAGAAGTGGGTGGGTGAAGGGAGGTATTCTAATGGTGAGCATACCCACCCATCAATATCTTTTTTTCGTTCAGCCCACAGGCTGCATGAAAAAAAAGTTTACAATATATGCCCAACAAGGACCAGCAACGTACTGGTATGTTGCTGGACTTTGAGTGGTTATACCAGAATAATACCTGCAGGTTTAGGTATCATCTTGGTATCATTCTTTTCAGCCAGCGGTTGGCTTTCATGTAAAAGCAATCCTAGTGGCTAATTAGCCTCTAGACTGCTTTTACAAGCAGTGGGAGGGAATGCCCCCCCCACCGTCTTCCATGTTTTTCTCTGGCTCTCCTGTCCCAACAGAGAACCCGAGAATGCAGCCTGTGATTTGGCCAGCTGACCATAGAGCTGATCAGAGACCAGAATGGCTCCAATCATCTCTATGGCCTAAGAAACCGGAAGCTACGAGCATTTCATGACTTAGATTTCGCTGGATGTAAACAGCACCATTGGGAAATTGGAAAAGCATTTTATCACACCGATCTTGGTGTGGACAGATGCTTTGAGGGCAGAGGAGAGATCTAGGGTCTAATAGACCCCAATTTTTTCAAAAAAGAGTACCTGTCACCTACTATTGCTATCATAGGGGATATTTACATTCCCTGAGATAACAATAAAAATGATTAAAAAAAAAAAATGAAAGGAACAGTTTAAAAATAAGATTAAAAAGCAAGAAAATAATAAAGAAAAAAAAAAAGAAAAAAAAAGCACCTCTGTCCCCCCCCTGCTCTCGTGCAAAGGCAAACGCAAGCGTTGGTATGGCGTCAAATGTAAACAGCAATTGCACCATGCATGTGAGGTATCACCACGAAGGTCAGATCGAGGGCAGTAATTTTAGCAGTAGATCTCCTCTGTAAATCTAAAGTGGTAACCTGTAAAGACTTTTAAAGGCTTTTAAAAATGTATTTAGTTTGTCACCACTGCACGTTTGTGCGCAATTTTAAAGCATGTCATGTTTGGTATCCATGTACTTGGCCTAAGATCATCTTTTTTATTTCATCAAACATTTGGGCAATATAGTGTGTTTTAGTGCATTAAAATTTAAAAAAGTGTGTTTTTTCCCCAAAAAATGCATTTGAAAAATCACTTCGCAAATACTGTGTGAAAAAAAAATGAAACACCCACCATTTTAATCTGTAGGGCATTTGCTTTAAAAAAATATATAATGTTTGGGGGTTCAAAGTAATTTTCTTTCTTTGTGCAAAAAAAAAAAAAAAAGTTTGTAATTTTCCCGCAACTTGTGTCAAAATATAAAATATTCCATGGACTCAACATGCCTCTCAGCAAATAGCTTAGGGTGTCTACTTTCCAAAATGGGGTCATTTGGGGGGGAGTTGTGCCATCTTGGCATTTTATGGCCTTCAAAACTGTGATAGGTAGTGAGGAGTGAAATCAAAAATTTACGCCCTTAGAAATCCTGAAGGCGGTGCTTGGTTTCAGGGCCCCGTACGCGGCTAGGCTCCCAAAAAGTCTCACACATGTGGTATCCCCATACTCAGGAGAAGCAGCAGAATGTATTTTGGGGTGCAATTCCACATATGCCCATGGCCTGTGTGAGCAATATATCATTTAGTGACAACTTTTTGTAAATATTTTTTTTGTCATTATTCAATCACTTGGGACAAAAAAAATGAATATTCAATGGGCTCAACATGCCTCTCAGCAATTTCCTTGGGGTGTCTACTTTCCAAAATGGGGTCATTTGGGGGGGGGGGGGTTGTACTGCCCTGCCATTTTAGCACCTCAAGAAATGACATAGGCAGTCATAAACTAAAAGCTGTGTAAATTCCAGAAAATGTACCCTAGTTTGTAGACGCTATAACTTTTGCGCACACTAATAAATATACGCTTATTGACATTTTTTTTACCAAAGACATGTGGCCGAATACATTTTGGCCTAAATGTATGACTAAAATTGAGTTTATTGGATTTTTTTTATAACAAAAAGTAGAAAATATCATTTTTTTTCAAATTTTTCGGTCTTTTTCCATTTATAGCGCAAAAAATAAAAACCGCAGAGGTGATCAAATACCATCAAAAGAAAGCTCTATTTGTGGGAAGAAAAGGACGCAAATTTCGTTTGGGTACAGCATTGCATGACCACGCAATTAGCAGTTAAAGTGACGCAGTGCCAAATTGTAAAAAGTACTCAGGTCAGGAAGGGGGTAAATCCTTCCGGGGCTGAAGTGGTTAATAAAGGCAACATATCAATTTGGGTGCGGCTGTCCAGGACTTTCTCTAAGAACTCAGGAATACACAGGGAAGCTGAAGATCATACAGCAATTAATAGTTGCTGCTGCAGGCTTTAAAAAGGCCACTGGGCTCCAGAGTCTATCACGTATTGTGTGCGCTTTGGTGTACGCGCATGCGCACTGGAGAATATAACTTCCTGACTGTTCTTGTCCATGTGCGCATGCGCATTAGCTTTGGTGAATTTGCTTTGTCAATCCGCAATTCTGCTTGCCATTGATAGATATGCCAGTTCTTCTGCGAATTGTTCTCTGACACAGTGATAGCAAAGAAGATCTGGCTGGGTGGAGGTGCTCATTCATCCATTCCTGTGGGTTTTGTCCCATGCTCTTTTAGACCTCTTAGTGTATATGTGGTCTAAGCTTCTGGCAAGCAGCTTTGTTTTTTCACCTGGTGAAAAAGTTGAGTATATCAAGATTTCATTCACAGTGAAATCTTAATAATTTACACTGAGGACGTTTATTAAATCATTCACACATGTGTTGTAATATGAGTTATTTATTTTTTGACAGCACAACATATTTTAAACGTGTAAGACTGTTTTGGATATTGGTGTATAATATCAATAAATGCTGCGTTCAGTTTTCACTTTACAGCGATTGATGTAGACATCTAGTGCAGGATATACAGTATCTCACAAAAGTGAGTACATCCCTCACATTTTTGTAAAGTGTTTTTTATATCTTTTCATGTGACAACACTGAAGAAATTACACTTTGCTACAATGTAAAGTAGTGAGTGTACAGCTTGTATAACAGTGTAAATGTCCAAATTGGGAATAAAGTGTCAATATTTTGTGTGGCCACCATTATTTTCAGCACTGCCTTAACCTTTTTGGGCATGGAGTTCTCCAGAACATTACAGGTTGCCACTGGAGTCCTCTTCCCCTCCTCCATGACAACATCACGGAGATGGTGGATGTTAGAGACCTTGCACTCCTCCACCTTCCATTTGAAGATGCCCCACAGTTGCGCAATAGGGTTTAGGTCCAGTCCATCACCTTTACCCTCAGCTTCTTTAGCAAGGCAGTGGTCATCTTGGAGGTGTGTTTGGGGTCGTTATCATGTTGACATACTGCCCTGTGGCCCAGTCTCGGAAGGGGGGGATCATGCTCAGCTTCAGTATATCACAGTACATGTTGGCATTCATGGTTCCCTCAATTAACTGTAACTCCTGAGCGTCGGCAGCACTCATGCAGCCCCAGACCGTGACACTCCCACCACCATGCTTGACTTGTAGGCAAGACACACTTGTCTTTGTACTCCTCACCTGGTTGCCACCACACACGCTTAACACTATCTGAACCAAATAAGTTTATCATGGTCTCATCAGACCACAGGACATGGTTCTATTAATCCATGTCCTTAGTCTGCTTGTCTTCAGCAAACTGTTTGCAGGCTTTCTTGTGCATCATCTTTAGAAGAGGCTTCCTGCAGACCTATTTCATGCAGTGTGCGGCGTGTGGTATGAGCACTGACAGGCTGACCCCCCACCCCTTCAACCTCTGCAGCAATGCTGGCAGCACTCATATGTCTATTTCCCAAAGACAACCTCTGGATATGATGCTGAGCACATGCACTCAACTTCCTTGGTTACCATGGCAAGGCCTGTTCTAAGGGGAACCTGTCTTGTTTAACCGCTGTATGGTCTTAGCCACCATGCTGCAGCTCAGTTTCAGGGTCTTGGCAATCTTCTAATAGCCTAGGCCATCTTTATGTAGAGCAACAATTCTTTTTTTCAGATCCTCAGAAAGTTCTTTGCCATGAGGTGCCATGATGAAGTTCCAGTGACCAGTATGAGAGAGTGAGAGCAATAACACCAAATTTAAGACACCGGCACCCCATTAACACCTGAGATCTTGTAACACTAATGAGTCACATGACACCGGGGAGGGAAAATGGCTAATTAGTCCCAATTTGGACATTTTCACTTAGGGGTGTACTCACTTTTGTTGCAAGCGGTTTAGACATTAATGGCTGTGTGTTGACTTATTTTGAGGGGACAGAAAATTTACACTGTTATACAAGCTGTACACTTACTACTTTACATTGTAGCAAAGTGTAATTTCTTCAGTGTTGTCACATAAATAGATATAATAAAATATTTACAAAAATGTGAGGGGTGTACTCACTTTTGTGAGATACTGTATGTATATAATTGGTCTATTGGTTTATTTTAGGAAAAAAATATTTACCTTTACAACCACTTTAGGGTTTTGACTAGGTGGTACTATACTCCAAGTAAACTCTACTCAATATTCCCAGTGGTTTCAAAGGCATGTTTTCCTGGTTATGCCGGACCCTGACTACTATTCTGGAGGTGTGAAAAATTAAGGCCCATATTGAAAGGTCAAAATCTCTATAATCTCTTCTAAACTTGTAGGCCACCCAATTATACCAAATATGCCAATGTGTATTTTATTTGCTCCAATTTCTGATATTGCAAAAATTCATACTATTTGTGTAGCTACGCAATGAGCTATAGCACTGAACTTGAAGTCTTCTATGATTTCATTCTCAGAAATTATTGACAGAATAGATACCATAATGTTAAAGTGGTTGTAAGCCCCCCTGATCTATTTTTACATATAGGTAAGCCTATACTAAGGCTTACCTATAGGTACTGAAAATATCTCCTAAATGTGTGATATTTGCCTTGTGGAGTGCAGATGAGGTCATTGAAGCATGTGCCGTGACTGGCGGCTGTCGGAAGGTAAGGCTCCAAAGATTGTGTTATCGCAAAAATGTCCAGACTGGGCACTCCGTATTAGATATCACCCTCAGCTGCAAAAACATAGCCATAAAAGAATAAAACCCAGGAAAAGCCTCACGGTGTAGTCAATTTAAAATAAATTTAATAAAAAGATATTGCACTTACATAACAGACTGCATAACAAGTGGAATGAACAATCCAAAACACCCTCACGGTACCCACCGGTGTGCGTGACAATGTCACAGAAACATCTCCGCCCAACGCGTTTACCCTAAAAAGGCATCATCAGGAAAGGAGACTGGTCTGGGACATCAGATGTGTTACTTAAATACCAGCCACATGCCCAGAGCAAACCGCTAACTGCCAATGTAAACAGCATTATCATCAATATACAGTATATACTCATTAAAACCTAATCATAAAATCATAATAAAATATAACTAATAGTACTAATAATAAACCAGATTACTTCATAAAATTACCCCACTAGAGAGAAAAAATGTCCCCTAGTGACAATTCACCAAAAAAAGCAGTTTGCTCCGAGACACATATAAATTACATGTATAAAATAAAAATACATAATAATGACACATAAATATATCTTAAACTGACAACACATGTTACAAATTACTACAGTTAACAAGCAAAAATTTACAGTCCTGGTGATCAGCTGTTATCAATATAACAGTTGATATCTCAATCAGCATTTAGTCAGAAAGGACCAAATGTTTTAAGATCAAATGTCCAGCGGGTTTTTTCCGCTGTGATATTTGTCATTTTAGTTCACTACCTTGCCAATAGGGAGTATATTTTTCTAATCCTATCAGTTGCAGAGAGGAGGGCTTCTTGTTGTGATGTTAAAGATAATGTTTGGAGAGGCTATGCCCCCTGAATCCATTACGAATATTAGTAAGATGCTCACCAATCCTTATATTTTCAGTGCCCGTGTAGTACGGCCCACATATTGCAGGCCAAATGGGCGCTGAAGTAGATAAAGGACACCTTTAGTAGAACAAGTAATAAATATATTGCATATTGCTTGGAACTGACATTAAAGGAAAAGGGAAAACGAAAGTGCAGAGTCCGAAAAACGAAAGATCCGACATAAACAAATGCTTTATTTTCGTTTTCGTTGCTACAACAGTTCGATATAGATAGGAGATTCGACATGATGATGACAATAACAATCTGTCCATCAAACCTGTGGTCGAATGTGCCTAACCTTAACTCTATTAGTCCAAGATTATTCTACATAGAGAGAAAAGATTCGACGTAGAAAGAAAAGATTCGACGTAGGGGAGAAAAGATTCGACATAGGGGAGAAAAGATTCGACGTAGGGGAGGAAAGATTCGACGTAGGGGAGGAAAGATTCGACGTAGGGGAGGAAAGATTCGACGTAGGGGAGGAAAGATTCGACGTAGGGGAGGAAAGATAAATAAAAATAATGATGATGATGAATGTTATTGGCTGATTGTAACCAAAGAGGAGGAGCAGTAAAATAGCTAGAACTAAGTACACACGTACTTTGGCTTATAGTGTCTGTTGAAAGTTCTAAGAAGATTCGACGGAGCAGGTAAACTATACGGCGTCGCACAGTTTAGCTGCTCCGTCGAATCTTCTTTGAACATTCGACAGACACCATAAGCATTCAATGACAGATTCGACCTTAATTAGGATTTTCGGACGAATGCAATTTTTAACGAAAACCGAAATAAATAAAAACGAATTTCGGGAGTAACTAAATAAATGTATTTTTTTGGACGAAAATGAAATTCCGAAACGAAATATTTCAGTGTGCACATGTCTACTGATGATGTTTATGTTACCAGCTTACTTACCTCATTTTATCTTGCATTACTCCTGCCTTGGTTTGTAAAATGCAACTTTTAGTTAAATAAAGGAGATACAAAAAAAAACATTTCAGCTAATTATGTACTGCATCAGTATGAAGGAAGAAGAGAAATGTAGTTTATGATAAATAAGTGAGAGTATGTTCATACTATATTCCCTTCTTCTACATGGTATTCCAAACAATTGAGACAGCAAAGAATTTGGAAGCATGTGTGGAGTCTGACAGGGCGGACATACACTGTTAGAGCTCCGTTCCGTGGAGAAGAAAAGCCGCCGATACATCCGAGGCTGCTAGCTATAAATACACCCATCTTCGCCGGCTAGTTCCCGGGAACCTGGAGCTTCATTTTGGCCTCAAAAATGGCACTAAGAGGCAGCTGCACCAAGGCTAAGAATTTCTCCATTAAGGATACACAGGCGCGAGCCGCAGCTAAAATGGCGCCAGCCCCTCCCTCCCTCAATGCATCAGTGCGCTCACCCAGGCAAAACCTACCACAGTCAGACTCCCCAGGTGAGTCAGACACAGAACAAATCCTCTCACAAATCTCCTCTCAGGACTCCTCTGCTCCCCAGCTCTTTTAAATCAATTTGAACGAATGCTCCATAAAGCACTAAAGCAGACATCTGAACATATAAATAACAGCCTCACTAAGGAGATAAGAAAGCTGCGAAACCATACAGCTGCATTAGAGCTCAGAGTGGATGAAATTGAAAATTCTGCACAGGACTATATAGCTGAAATGGAAAATCTTAAAATGGAAAATTTAACGCTACAAACCAGATTGAAAGATTACGAAAACCGAGCCAGACGTTCCAATCTGCATATTAGGGGCATCCCTGAATCGGTTACCGACTTGCAATCAACCATTACAGCATTATTTCAAGAACTCCTATTGCAATTGAGCATTTGGAAATGGACAGAGTCCACCGGGCCCTCATGGCCAAAAAAACAGATGGTCCCCCATGCTATATAAATGCAAAATTCCATTATTATCGGACAAAAGAACAACTCTTGGCTGCCGCCAGAGATAAAAACACCTTAAAATTCCAGGGTCACAATTATCAGCTGTTTGCTGACCTGTCCCAACTAACCATATCCAAATGGCGTGCAATGAAACCTCATCTAATGGAACTGCAACGCCATAGTATAACTTACCAGTGGGGTTTCCCTTTCTCCATTTGTTTTGCTCATCAAGGCTCCAAATACACCTGTAGATCTTCAGAAGAGCTTCAGACACTTCAGAACCTGCATCTGGTGGAAGCCTCGTCTAACACCACTACCTCACGCAGAAGATCAGCCTCATCCTCATCTCCACGCAACTCTTTCCAATCCTCGGGGAAAAACGAAAACCAACATTCCCATAAGAGAGGTCGCTTTGCCTCCCCTCTTCTAGAACAGGAAGACTTCATGGACTGACAGAAATTGATCCCTCAGAACTCTCCTCTATGTTCTTACTCCGAGATTAGTATCTGTAAGATTGTTCCATGACCAAATATGGCCTATTCCTAGAATAATACGCCATGCTACGTTATCCTTTCTAAAAAGTTCTGGGACTCATTATTATAGCTTTCTCCTGTACCAGTGGTGGCCTGTGCACTGTGGGTGCACGGGCGCCACCCCCCCATCCATGCACCAGGCCCCTTTTAGGACGCCAGACGCATGGATTCCCATGGCGGGGGCGGGATGGGTGGTACTTTTTGAAGCACCTGATTAGAGCCAGAGGCTTTAATAGGCTTCAAAATAGGGTGGGCTTGGGCCGCAGAGAGTGCGTCCTGATCCCACTCAATTGTGTGACGATAGCGAATTCATTTTCGCTATTTTCACACTAATCTTCCTCCCCGCCAATCAGGAGGCAGGGCATTAGACCTGTTTCCTGATTGGTCAAAGCCCTGGGCCACCCTATTGGATACCTGGTGCTTAGAAAGAGGAGCGGAGGAGACACATGCTGGAGCGGAGGTCGCCGCCGCTCTGGTGCACTGAGAGGAGCTGCTGCTTGGCGGAAAGTGCCAGGGGGTCCATCTGTCAGAGCTGTGAGCCCCGCGAGTGGAGGCGTCGGTGGGCACAGTGGCTGCATATGACCGGCACAAGTGGCTGGATATACTGGGCACAAGTGACTGCATATACTGGGCATAAGTGGCTGCATTTGATGGGCACAAGTGGCTGCATATGATGGGCACAAGTGGCTGCATTTGATGGGCACAGTGGCTGCGTTTGATGAGCACAATGGCTGCATATGATGGGCACAAGTGGCTGCATATGATGGGTACAGTGGCTGCATATGATGGGCATAATGGCTGCATATGATGGGCACAGTAGTGGCTGCATATGATGGGCACAGTGGCTGCGTTTGATGGGCACAATGGCTGCAATTGATGGGCACAGTGGCTGCATTTGATGGGCACAATGGCTGCATTTGATGGGCACAGTGAGGCTGCAATTGATGGGGGGTTCAGTATTTTTCAGTTTGTTTGCGTCCCCCCCGAAAAAATTTTGAGCACCAGCCGCCACTGTCCTGTACTTTTACTATGACTCCTAATACCTCATAAGCAGTTTACACTTTCAATTTTCAGTTTATAAGGTTATAATACTAGCTATAACATTGCCTATTATACAAACATGGCGAATTAGCATGATGCATTTGGGATCTCAGAAGACTATACCTTCAGTGATCTAACTCCATATCCCTTCCAGTCTCACTGATTTATCTAGTCTCAAATTATCTTTAAATTTTCAGGAGCTTGATTAGCCCCCTTCAAATGTCAAATGTTATATTGTTATTCAGTAGATTGGTTGTAAGTATATTTTTTCTGCAATCAGTTAATTCATATGACACCTTAGTGGACTTTCACTGTTCTGCTAATATGACTACATTAGCTAGGTTAACTTCCAAATTTCCAGGTTGACATAGCCCCTAAACCTCACTCCCACCCTCCCTGTTTCACATTTCCCTTCCTATATCCCCTTCCCTCTCCCCCCCACCTCCTGATACCCTCTCCACCCTTGATATACTTGGTCTCGCATTTGAAGATCTCGTATACATCTCATATTATTTCTCTTTCTTAGGAGCATCCGGAACAACTAGCACTTCGATCACCCAATGCCTTGCGGTCTAAACACCTATACATCTATAATGTTTTTATTATAAAGCTTTTCTCCTACACGCGAACGTTCCATGTGCCATACTTCGACAAAATCTCCTCACCCCCTAATAGGGATTTTTATCCTTTATCAAGGGCAACTCTTGAATCTCTTTTTACGTTTGTTCAAAAAATGTATTACTGTCACGAGGGCATGTATCTGATGTGAGACCAAGGTAGTGGGGAGGCCTCCCTTGCACCTCAGGTCCTTAAAGCCTCTGCAGATGGAGACAGAGACTTGGTGGGGACACCGAGTGGCAGGGGTGCCAAGGGTGCAGAGCACCGTGCAAGCCTTAGTCCGGGATCCGAGTCGAGGTCATGTCCAGTTGGGCAACGAAGCATAAAAGGGTTAATCAGAAGAAAAATGGTCGAGATCCAAGCCTTTCCTGCCTTTTTCCATCAGGTCGATGTCATTTCCTGTGTGCCTCCTGGGTATTTTCCTGCCTTTTTCCATCAGGTTGAGGTCACTTCCTGTGTGCGTCCTGGGAGTTTTCCTGTCCCTTTTCATCAAGTCTTCTCCGCAGGTGCGGGTTGGTGTCCTGAGGCGTCTTTGGCGCATGCTCAGTTGGCACGGATTTCCTCTTGCGGCAACGCGCCTTTGTTGCATGCGTAGTAAGCCCTGGACCTTACAATTACCTAACCTCATATGTTTTAAATGTTTTCTTTATTCCAGACTCTCCTGGGTTCTTCTCTTTCTTCACCTCCTTCAAGTCCTCACAGGTTGATTCATCCTGCCAGAAATGCATGATAATTGGTAAGTACCATCTCCTTAATCAACCACCATGGCACCTTTAAACAATCTCTCCCTGAATGTTCAGGGTATTAACATACCACAGAAACGCACTAAAGCGTTCCGAACATTTCAGGCCCGGAAAGCACACATTGTGTGTTTACAAGAAACACACTTCACAAAAAGCTCCACCCTTAAATTTTTGATCTCCTTTTATCCGCAAATATTTATGGCCTCAGCTACCACCAAACAGCGCGGAACCCTCATAGCATTTCACCGCTCCACCCCATTCACTCTTCAATCTGAAATCAAAGATCCTGAAGGGCGATACTTAATTCTCATGAGACATATAATGGATACAGCTATTACAGTTATTTTGTATCATGCACCCAACAAACAGCCTACACCTTTGCTCTCACACCTTATGCAGGTTGTGACCATGCACAAGATAAGAATAATCATCATGTGTGGAGATTCTAACCAGGTCCTCCTCCCATTTCTGGATAAATCACCCTACATCCCATCCCGAAGCCCAACTAAGATGTCTCTCTTTCAGCTCCTTTCCATATATAATTTAATTGACTCTTGGAGATAAAGTAATCCGACAAAAAGAAGATACATGTATTATTCACATCCACATCAATCATTCACTCACATTGATCACATATTCCTAACTATAGGTATGTTACCAGAAATACTCACATCAAACATAATCCCTATCCCATGGTCCGACGATAATGCGATCTATACTACAATCACTTCCACTATCCCTAAAGCACATGATCCAACTTGGTACCTTCCAGACACGATGCTTAATTATCCGTCTCATCAACTAATTATTGAACAAGCTCTAAAAGAATATTTATCACATAACATCAGCCCAGACATTTCTCCACTAACGCTCTGGGATACTCACAAACCTGTGTTGCATGCAGTATTTCAGTGACAATCTGCTATGTTTAAACGCGAACGCAGAACTCTTGCTCGAAAACTAGAATCCGAGTTCAACACTGCCTTCGTTTCCTTTCAAGATAACCCCTCTCCAGCTGCGAAAACTCAATTAGAAAAACTTGTCTGGAATACAATGCTGACAAATCTATTCACCGATCTAGACATACCTTCTATATGAAATCTAATAAATCAGGTACATTTCTCGCACGCGCACTTAAATCAATAAACAAACTATTCAAACCAATTTGTCTAAAATTGTCAAAAGACATCTACACTAGCAACCAAGTTAAAATTATTCACAAATTTCACTCCCATCTAGCCTCCCTGTACTCGGCAACAAACAAATTTAACTCCACGATGCTGACTAAGGATGAGCCGAACAGCCCCCGGTTCGGTTTACGGCTGAACATGCGAACAGGCAAAAAATTTGTGCGAACACCGTTAAAATCTATGGGACTAGAACGTGAAAAATCAAAAGTGCTAATTTTAAAGGCTAATATGAAAGTTATTGTCATAAAAAGTGTTTGGGGACCCAGGTCCTGCCCCAGTGGACATGTACTGTATCAATGCAAAAAATTTTTTTAAAAACTGACATTTTTTCGGGAGCAATGATTTTAATAATCATTAAAGTGAAACAATAAAAGTGAAATATTACTTTAAATATCATGCCTGGGGGGGTGACTGTAGTATGCCTGTAAAGTTGGGCATTTTTCCCGTGTTTAGAACAGTCCCTGCACAAAATTACATTTCTGAAGGAATAAAAGTCATTTAAAACTGCTTGCGGCTGTAATGTAATGTTGCCCCCCCAGCCCATTATTAAGGGGAACCCCGCACCCAAATTTAAAAAAAAAGGCGCGGGCCCCCAGGTCCTATATACTCTGAACAGCAGCAGTATACAGGTGGTCCCCAGGTTACAAACAAGATAGGGACTGTAGGTTTGTGCTTGTTCTTAATTTCCCTTCCTAGGGGTAGATTTCCTCTCACTTCCTGTTATCTCCCTCCGTTTCTGAGTGGGAGTCATTTGTAAGTCGGATATTTGAAAATAGGGGACCGTCTGTATATACTATACGGCCTGCCCTATACACTATGCGGAAAATTGGGCCTTAGGTGTTGGTGGTACCAGAACACTGTAAGCCCTCACAGTTACTCTTGATGGGCGCTGGAACAGAATCTGCTGTGAAATATTATATCAAGAATTGTAATTACGTGCCCCTGTTAAACAGGGGCATAAAAATTGGGCCTTAGGCGGTGGTGGTGGTGGTGGCACAACACTGTAAAGCCTCACAGATACTTTTGTTGAGCGCAGGAACAGGCCCTGCTATGAAATATTTGATCACAAATTGCAATTACGCGCCCCTGTTAAACAGGGGTATAAAAATTGGGCCTTAGGCATTGGTGGTGATGGTGGTGGCACAATACTGTAAAGCCTCGCAGATACTTTTGTTGAGCGCAGGAACAGGCCCTGCTGTGAAATATTGGATCAAAAATTGTAATTGCATGCCCCTGTTAAACAAGGGCAGAAAAATTGGGCCTTAGGCAGTGGTGGTGGTGCCCTGAACTGAAAATATTCCTAGAAGCTATCATCATGAAGATTGAGGAGGAATAGGATAGTCACTCAGCATAATAGGATAGTCACTCAGCATATGCAGTCTTCAAGGGATCCCAGATCCATAGAAAAATCAATCGGTTACATCAGCATCAGGTGCTTGGTAACTGGTGATCCAAGACTGATTAATTTTTATGAATGTGAACCGATCAACAGAGTCTGTGGACAGGCGCACTCTGCGATCAGTTACAAAGCCTCCAGCAGCACTGAATGTGCAATCAGAAAGAACGGTGGATGTAGGACAGGCCAGTAGCTCAATTCTATATTGAGCAAGCTCTGGCCAGTGGTCCATCCTCAAGACCCAGTAACCCAGTGGATGTTCTGGTGGAAAGGTCTCCAAGTCTGATCTTGCCCCTAGATATTCCTGCACCATGTAATTCAGATGCTGGCAATGGTTGCTTGAACCGATCAGAACTGGGCTCTGAGGACTGAAGAGTTGTCTGAAGGCATCGGTCAGCCACCTTCTCACTCGCTCTTTCTGTGACTGAACGAAGCCTCAGCAACACGTTGTCCAGCACCAGGAAATTGTAACCTCCCAGGCTCTAAAAATGCATTGCACAAACCTTTCTGCAAGGCCTCCCAAAGATGTTTCACCCTCTGCTCCCTCTGCGAAGGCTGGATATGTTCTGCAACCTTACCCTTGTAACGTGGATCAAGAAGTGTTGCCAGCCAGTAATGATCCCTCTCCTTGATACCATGAATCCTAGGGTCCTTTCACAGGCTTTGCAGGATCAGGGAGGCCATGTAGCATAAGTTTGCAGAGGCATTCAATCCTGAGTCCTCTGGGTCACTAAGGATCACATGATCCTCAACCACCTCCTCCCAGCAACGTACAACTCCATGGGTTTCTGGGGACTGCAAACTATCCCTTGAAAACAGCTGTTGATGTTGAGTGTTATCCTCCACCTCCATGCTGACACAATCCTCCTCCTCCTCTTCTTCTTCCTGTGTGATCGGCGGGCCTGCAGGAATACTAGTATCTGGATAAAGGGGGCCTTGAGAGGTAAGGAAGTCCTCCTCTTCCTCCTGTTGTTCTGCCTCAAGTGCCCTGTCCATTATTCCATGAAGCGTGTGCTCCAACAGGAAGACAAGAGGGACAGTATCACTGATGCATGCAATGTCACTGCTCACTATCCTCGTGGCCTCCTCAAATGGTGATAGGACAGTGCATGCATCCTTGATCAGTAGCCACTGGCGTGGCGAAAAAAAGCCAAGCTCCCCTGTCCTGGTGCCATACTCACACGGGTACTCATTGATGGCCCTCTGCTGTGTGTGCAGCCGCTGCAGCATTGCCAACATTGAGTTCCACCTGGTGGGCATGTCACAAATGAGGCAGTTCTTGGGCAGTTGCATTCTCTTTGAATGTCAGCCAGCCGAGCACTGGTATTATATGACCGGCGGAAATGACCACAGACTTTCCTGGCCTGCCTCAGGAGATCCTGTAAGCCAGGGCACCTGCTCAAGAATCACTGCACCACCAAATTCAGGATGTGAGCCAAACAGGGAACATGGGTCAATTGTCCCTGTTGGAGGGCGGAGAGGAGGTTGGTGCCATTGTCGCAAACCACCATTCCTGGCTGAAGCTGGCATGGCGTGAACCACCTCTGAGCCTGTCCCTGCAGAGCTGACAGAATCTCTGCCCAGTGTGGCTCCTGTCCCCTAAGCAGACCAACTCAAGCACTGCATGGCATCTTTTTGCTTATGTAACCCCTTGAACACCTACAGAGCACCGCTGGTTCAGAGGACAAATCTGCAGAGGAAGAGGCCATAGAGGAAGAAGAAGAAGAGGAGGGGGTGGAGGAGAGAGCTGTGGCAGAATCACCACTAGCATTTTGGAGGCGTGGTGGTGGAACAAGCTCCAACAATACTGAACCCTGTCTTGCATTCTTCCCAGCTGCCAGCAGAGTTACCCAGTGCGCCGTGAAAGAAAGGTAACGTCCCTGTCCATGCCTGCTGAACCATGAGTCAGCAGTAATATGCACCTTACTGCTGACTGCCCTGCCCAACAAGGCCAAAACATTGCCTTCCACGTGCTGGTAGAAAGCCGGAATGACGAAAGAA
Organism: Aquarana catesbeiana; assembly: GCF_042186555.1. NCBI lineage: Eukaryota > Metazoa > Chordata > Amphibia > Anura > Ranidae > Aquarana > Aquarana catesbeiana. The sequence goes on along the minus strand of NC_133328.1, from coordinate 216,276,956 downwards.
ATTACGTTTGGGAACCTGCCACTGAGATACCGCACATTCCATAAATTCACGAAAGGGGGCAGAGTCTACCAGCTGAAAAGGCAGCAGTTGCAATGCTAGCAATTTGGCCAAGCTAGCATTCAGATGCTGAGCATGTGGATGGCTGGGGCCAAATTTCTTTCGACGGTTTAGCAACTGGGGTAGGAAAATTTGCCTGCTAAAAGCCGATGTTGGTGTACCGCTAGCAGATTGGCTGCAAGTACTTGGGACACCTATTTGTACGTGCTGAGGATGCACTGTGTCCATGACCAGCACTGTCGACTGTAGACACAGAGCCTGCTTGCCCTCTTTTAGTGGCCTGTGAGCGGCTGCCTCTACTTGGTGGCCTTCTGGACATGCTGTAAATTTTGTTTAGCAAAACCACACTACACTGTATTGTGTACTGCGTACACCACCAGAAAAGTAGTAGCAAGTGCACTAGGGGTGCACAGTACTGTTTACACAAACAAAAATATAATAACAACTATGAGTGTACTGTATGTATTGTGTACTGTGTACACCACCAGAAAAGTAGTAGCAACTGCACTAGGGGTGCATGGTACTGTGTATACCAACAGCAGTTTAACAACAACTATGGATGCACAGTGTGTATTGTGTACTGTGTACACCACCAGAAAAGTAGTAGCAACTGCACTAGGGGTGCACGGTACTGTGCACACTAACAGAAGTTTAATAACAACTATGGGTGCACTGTATTTATTGTGTACTGCGTACACCACCAGAAAAGTAGTAGCACTAGCAACTGCACTATGGGTGTACGGTACTGTGTACACCAACAGAAGTGTAATAACAACTATGGATGTACTGTATGTATTGTGTACTGTGTACACCACCAGAAAAGTAGTAGCAACTGCACTAGGGGTGCACGGTACTGTGTACACCAACAGAAGTGTAATAACAACTATGGGTGTACTGTATTGTGTACACCACCAGAAAAGTAGTAGCAACTGCACTAGGAGTGAACGGTATTGTGTACACCACCAGAAGTCTAATAGCAACTTTGGGTGCACTGTATGTATTGTGTACTGTGTACACCACCAGAAAAGTAGTAGCAACTGCACTAGGGGTGCATGGTACTGTGTACCAACAGAAGTGTAATAACAACTATGGGTGTACTGTATGTATTGTGTGCTGTGTACACCACCAGGAAAGTAGTAGCAACTGCATTAGGGGTGAACGGTATTGTGTACACCACCAGAAGTCTAATAGCAACTTTGGGTGCACTCTATGTATTGTGTACTGTGTACACCACCAGAAAAGTAGTAGCAACTGCACTAGGGGTGCATGGTACTGTGTACCGTGTACCAACAGAAGTGTAATAACAACTATGGGTGTACTGTATGTATTGTGTGCTGTATACACCACCAGGAAAGTAGTAGCAACTGCACTAGGGGTGCACGGCACTGTGTACACCAACAGAAGTTCAATAACAACTAGGGTGCACTGTATGTATTGTGTACTGTGTACACCATCAGAAAAGTAGTAGGTACTAGCAACTGCACTACAGGTGCACGGTACTGTGTACACCAATAGAAGTGTAATAACAACTATGGGTGTACTGTCTGTATTGTGTACTGTGTACACCACCAGAAAAGTACTAGCAACTGCACTAATGGTGCATGGTACCGTGTACACCAACAGAAGTGTAATAACAACTATGGGTGTACTGTATGTATTGTGTACACCACCAGGAAAGTAGTAGCAACTGCACTAGGGGTGCACGGTACAGTGTACACTAACAGAAGTGTAATAACCACTATGGGTGTACTGTATTGTGTACACCACCAGAAAAGTAGTAGCAACTGCACTAGGGGTGAACGGTATTGTGTACACCACCAGAGGTCTAATAGCAACTATGGGTGCACTGTATGTATTGTGTACTGTGTACACCACCAGAAAAGTAGTAGCAACTGCACTAGAGGTGCACGGTACTGTGTACCGTGCACCAACAGAAATGTAATAACAACTATGGGTGTACTGTATTGTGTACACCACCAGAAAAGTAGTAGCAATTGCACTAGGGGTGCACGGTACTGTGTACACCAACAGAAGTGTAATAACAACTATGGGTGTACTGTATTGTGTAAACCACCAGAAAAGTAGTAGCAACTGCACTATGGGTGCACTGTACTGTGTACAAGAACAGAAGTGTAATAACAACTATGGGTGTACTGTGTACACCATCATAAAAGTAGTAGCAACTGCACTATGGGTGCACAGTACTGTGTACTGTGTACACCGCCTGAAGCATATTAGAAAAAGTACACCAGGAACGGCCTGCAGTCAGATATAGCTAAACTGGATGCAGTGGATATATATATATATATATATATATATATATATATATATATATATATATATATATATACAAGACTGTCTGTAAATACACTGCAGCTAACTGAATAACATGCCTGCCAGAAGTATATTAGAAAAAGTACACCAGGAATGGCTTGCAGTCAGATATAGCTAAATTGTATGCAGTGGATATATATACGAGACTGTCTGTATATATATATATATTTAATACACTGCAGCTAACTGAATAACCTGCCTGCCTGAAGTATATTAGAAAACGTACACCAGGAATGGCCTGCATTCAGACATAGCTAAACTGTATGCAGTGGATATATATATATATACTAGATTGTCTGTGTATAAATATATTAAACACACTGCAGCTAACTGAATAACCTGCCTGCCTGCTCAATCTAAATGACACTCTCTCTCCATCCATGCCAACAACACACTACATGGGGCTGTGCATGCAGCCTTATATAGTGTGGGACATGGACTTAGTCCCCCTGAGCCAAGATTGGCAAAAAGCACCCTGCCTTTGGCCAATTATGGCTCTCTTAGCTGAGGGTGCTGGGATTGGCCAAAGCATGCAGGTCATGGTGCATGCTTTGGCCAATCATCATACAGTAATGCACTGCGCTCCCGCAGTGCTTTATGGGCCGTTACGCGCCGCTCTAATTTGGCGCAAGTGGCCCATAATGTTCGGTTTTCAACGAACAAGTGATCAGCCAATGTTCGAGTCGAACTCATGTTAGATCCGAACAGAAAGCTCATCCCTAATGCTCACACCTTCTTTTCCCATATAAATTTACCAGAGTTAACCCACACCCAAATAAGTCAACTTGATGAACCCATCACAGCGGAAAATGTAGCTAATACCATCAAAGAATTAAAAATGAATAAAAGGCCAGGTCCTGATGGATACTGGGCCTTATATTATCAATCATTTATAGAGACCCTTTCCCCTATCTTGGCTGATGCCTTTAATGTTCTATTAGATCAGGGGTCTTCAAACTACGGCCCTCCAGTTGTTCAGGAAGTACAATTCCCATCATGCCTAGTCATGTCTGTGAATGTCAGTGTTTTACAATGCCTCATGTGACGTGTAATTCTGTAACAGCTGGAGGGCTGTAGTTTGAGGATCCCTGTATTAGATGGACACTCCTTTAGACAGGAATTGCTAATGGCAATTATATGTATGATAACCAAGCCTCATTCTGATGACACCTCTTGTACAAATTACCGGCCCATTTCCCTTTTGAACCTAGATATTAAAATACTGGCAAAAATTTTAGCAAAACGCCTTAACAGAATCATAGGCAGTCTAGTTCATAGAGATCAGGTAGGCTTTATGCCGACATGCCAAACTGGTGACAATGTGCGTCGGGCAGTTCTTTTAGCACATATCACTAAAACTCACTGCATCCCTTCTTGCTTTCTTTCCCTTGATATCAAGAAAGCTTTTGATTCTGTTTCTTGGCCCTATTTACATTACTCCCTACAGAAATGGGGTTTTGGCCCACACTTTACAAAATGGATCGCAGCACTCTATGATAAACCTCGAGCATACATAAAATACACAAGTTACAAATCTGACTCTTTCAACATAGAAAGAGGCACACGTCAGGGATACCCACTCCCCCCCCTATTATTTGCCCTCTTAATAGAACCCCTTGCTCAACTAATCAGAACAGACCCAACGATAACTATATCGATAGGGGGATATCAACACAAACTTTGTCTGTTTGCAGATGATATCTTGCTGTTTCTATCATCTCCACAAGTCTCAGGCTCCAATCTCTTACCCACTCTCAACAGGTTTGCTGCCTTCTCTGGCCTCATAAGTAATCCTAAGAAATGTCTGGCTCTTAATATAGCCCTCTCCAATATGGAATTGGATTCAGCAAAAGTTGCGCTCCCCTTTACCTGGGCTGAGAAATCAATTCCGTATCTTGGGATTCATCTAACAGCCTCTTTCATTGACCTTTTCTCAGCTAATTACCCACCAATCCTGAGATAGGTAACAAGCCTGTTAAAACAATGGTCTCACCTCCCATTATCATGGATAGGCAGGATTAATGCAACAAAAAAGACGATCCTGCCCAAACTATTGTATTTGTTCAGAGTCCTTCCGATTCCTGTCTATTACTTACGACTAGTGCAGAACAGAGCAACGACATTTGTTTGGGTTTTCTCCAAACCATGCATACCTTTACACACACACTACATCTCCCTAAATCTAGTGGAGGCCTCGGTTTTCCTAATTTCGCAGCCTATTATAGAGCTGCACATATTGCTAGTCTTTCCAAATACCACACAGCACAGAAAATCCCTCTATGGGTGATGATAGAAGCATCAGTGATCCTCTATCGATCTCTAACTTATTATGGCTTCACCCCAAAGACTGCCCTGGCTTACGTAACCCCATCACCAAACATTTTATACAGTATCCGTATGGGATAAACTCAAATTTAAACATCATTTACAATCACCACATAATCCCCTCCTATCCTTCCTCAAAAACCCTGCTTTTTATTCTGCATGGATCTCGCCCAAATCATTAAAGAATGGACAACCTTGGATATCCTGAGGCTTCACAAATTTGTCACTCCTATGTCCTTTCTTCCCTTCCCAACTCTCTGTAAGATATATGGCCAACCACAATCAGAATTGTTCCAGCAACTCCAAATTAAAAACTTCTTCACACCTTTTATAAACATTGAAACTTCCCTGACCCAACTTATAGGCTTTGAATCTATATGCAAGAAAGACCCCCATGCTAGAGGACTGATCACTTCTCTCTACTTTCAACTTCTAGTTAATTCAGACTTAAACAAACCATCCTACATCCAGAAATGGGAGTAAGACCTTGGGTGAACCCTCAACATTGTAGACTGGTCTGGGATCTGATCGGTGTCTAAATCATCCTCCCCTAACATTCTAGCGACAAAAGCCAATTATAAAGTCTTAACCCACTGGTATCTTATACCTTCCAGAGTGGCTAAATATGTGCCTAATTACTCTGCTCTTTGTTTTCAGGGCTGCACGGAATAGGTACACACCTACATATTTGGTGGACCTGCCCGATAGCCCAAACCTTTTGGAAAGAAATTTTCGAAATTGCCTCCATAATGTTTGAATTGTTGGCGCAACCAGACCCAACCACTGCATTACCTAATTTTTATATCAATAAGTTTTTATTGAGTATTTCAAGAAATGGGTACAGAAAGGAAAAAGAAAAATGGGGAAATGGAGGGAAAAGGGTTGTACAACATAAATAAAAAAAAAAAAAAGGGTAGTAAGTGATATACATCTCATAGTGATATACAATCAGAAGATATAATTGTACAAAAGGATAAATAGGTTCAGTACTGGACCTACTGGTTCTGTTAATACGGTATAATCACCTCGAGTATCATTTAATTCATAGCTTATAAGGCCATATAGACCAGGATTTGTCAAAAGTCACACTCTGTAAAGAGTTTAGTGCAATGAGGCATTCAAAGGTGTAGTTTCTGTTTACAGCTTTGACTATATCTGTCACATTCAAGGCCATAGTGGATTTCCAATTACAGAGAATCATTAATCTCGTCTCTAGTAATATGTGTGTCACTACATGTCTGAAGTCCTTATGAATTTTGTCAATGTTTAAATGTAAGATTGCTAATGCAGGGTCCGGGGGTGTAAGCATTCCCGTTATGGAGGAAATTAGTCTAAATATTTGATTCCACGTACTTTTAATTGTGGGGCAATGCCATAACATGTGTAGTAAAGAACCTGTGTGCCCGCAAGCTCTCCAGCAAAGAGGCGATGTGCCGGGAAAGAATTTTGCCACCCTGTAAGGTGTGTAATGCCATCTATTGGCTAGTTTTATTGCTAGTTCCCAGTGCTTAACGCAATGAGAAGCTTTATGTATCCCTGTAAAGGCCTGTCTCCATTGTTCTGGTGTAAACTGTTTGCCCAGGTTACCCTCCCATTTTGCCATTGCTGTAGTTTTGATGAACGTATTTTTATCCCTTATTTTGTGGTAGAAAAATGATATACCTTTAGTGTTGTTGTTGGCGTGTGAGTAAAATTGCCATATTGCTTTCGGTACGTGTATAGATGGACTGGAGTGGGAGTTAAGAAAACGCGTGATCCTAGTATATAAATGTTTCTCGTTATTGGTGAGGTTGTATTGGAACTTGACCTGGTCGAATGTTCTCAATTGAGTTCCGTCATAAAGGTCTAGGATGCTATGTACTCCTTTGGTCATCAAGGAAGTAACTGTCAGTGATGGAATCTTTGTTTCTAGTAGCGTTATAGGTATAGTGTATGGTAGTGCTTGATTATCCTGGTGTTTTTGTTTGAGAAGGAATCTCCATGCTTTCAATAAGATCTGCATAGGGGGAGTAAAAGCGGATAATTTCCATGGCAACCAACCATCACTTAACAATAATAGGGTTAAGTCTTTTGTTGGGGCTAAAGCTTTTTCCATGTCCACCCATAACGGTGGATCTTCAGTTTTGAACCATAATTTAGTCTGATCTAGTCTGACTGCCCAGTAGTAGTCACATAGGTCCACTAGGCCTGCCCCTCCTATTTTTTTATGGAGTGTGAGGTTGTTTCTGGAGCATCTGGCTTTTTTACCATTCCATATATATTTCCAGCTTATTTTTGACATTTTATGAATATAGTGAATAGGTATGTTGATTGGTAAGGAACGGAATATGTAAAGTATTTGAGGTAGCAGCATCATCTTATATGCTGTGATTCTACCAAACCAAGATATTTCTTTGTTAGACATGTGTTTGATTTGGGCTTCCAGTGTGGCCATCAGTGTTTGCATATTTGCTTTAACCAATGTGGAGGTTTTATTAGTGAGTGTGATACCGAGGTATTTTATGCCATTTGCGCTCCATGTATAGGGCAGAATTATTTGGAGCATTGTGCGTTCGTGGGGTAGGACACCCAGGTCTAGTATTAAAGATTTATTAAAGTTGACTTTATAGTACGATATTTCTCCAAATGTGTTAAGGATTGTGTGGGCTTGTGATAATGATGTGGCAGGATTTGTCAGGAGAAGGATTACATCGTCAGCGAAAAGGTTTATGGTATGCAGACTGGAGCCAAACTGGAAGCCTGTAATCAGGGGATGAGATCTTATAGTTTCAGCTAGGGGTTCAATCATTAAGGTAAAGACTGTTGGAGATAGGGGGCACCCCTGTCTTGTACCGTTGGTAATATGGAATGTTTTAGATAAGAACCCAGAGGAGTAAACCTGTGCCGACGGTTGTGAGTATAAGGCCATAATGGCTTGCAGTATTGGGCCTTGGAACCCAAATTTGGTAAGTGTCATTCTCATATATGTCCAGTGGACTCTATCGAACGCCTTCTCTGCGTCAATGGACAACAGCAGAGAAGGCGTTCGAGTTTTTTCAGCAACATTCATCACATTTACGATTCTCCTGGTGGCGTCTGAAGTTTGTCTCCCCTTCACAAAGCCCATCTGGTCGCGTTTTATAATGCGTGGTATTATATCTGTCAATCTTTTGGCTAACAATTTGGCATAAATTTTAATATCAGAGTTCAAAAGAGAGATAGGCCTGAAATTTGCTGGTGTAATAGGATCTTTACCAGGTTTTGGTATTGTTACTATATAAGCTTTTAACATGTCGTGAGGAAGGTGTGCGGACTCAGCAGCCTTGTTGAATATGAGAGACATATGTGGTGATAAAGTGTTTGTGAAAGTTTTAAAATATTCATTAGAGAAGCCATCGGGTCCTGGAGACTTACCATCTGGAAGAGTGTTAATGATCTGTGTTATTTCCCTTGCTGTGATTGGTAAGTTTAATGATTCTAGTTGGTGTGCAGAAAGAGTGGGGAGATTGATGTTCTTTAGAAACTTCTCAATCTGTTCCATTGTTGGTTGATGTGTATTGGGATCTGAGTGTAAATTATAAAGTGAACCATAGTATTCCGCAAATTGGTCAGCTATGTCTTGAGGGTTTGTTATTTTTTGTGGTTGAGTAGGGTGTTGTAGGAAAGCAATTCTCGTTTTGGTTCGAGCTGCTTTCAATCTATTTGCTAGATACTTCCCTGCTCTATTAGCATTGGCATAATAGTTCAGTTGAAGGCGTCTGAGATGTATGTCGTACTGTTGAGAGAGAATATGCCTAAGTTTTTCTCTGAGGGAATGTAATTTGTCGGTAAGTGGTAGTGTAGGGGTTTTTTTGTGTTGAGTGGAGACATCGTGGATGTCTAACATGATAGTGCGTAGCTGCTGAGCCTTTCTTCTTTTTTCTCTTGCCCCTATTTGAATTAATACTCCTCTCATGAAGGCCTTATGTGCATTCCATAGAATGTATGGGTCAGTAACTGATCCCACATTCTCAGCAAAAAAGAATTGCAATTTTTGCGATATTAGTGATTGGAGTTGTGGATCTTGTAATATGCGTGTGTTACAGCGCCAGATGGGGGGTGAAGGAGAGATTCCCCTCTCAGCCACAGACATAGAAATAGCCGAGTGGTCTGACCACGTGATATCATGTATAGTGGTTTTTTCAACATTTTGTAGTAGCCATTTATCCGTTAGGAATAAGTCAATGCCGGAGTATGAGCGGTGTCTATTGGAGAAAAAAGTGTAGTCCTTTTCGTTACCGTGTTGGCATCTCCACGTATCAAATAGTTCCTCCTTATGTAGTAGTGGTTGGAGGGACAGAGATCCCTTACCTGAAGATGTATCAATGAGTGGATCTGGTGTCACATTAAAGTCTCCACAGATCAGGAGATTACCATGTTGTAGAGCTTTTGCTTTTTGGGTCACTTTGTTGAGGAATCTAAGCTGGTGCCTGTTTGGAGCGTACAATGACACTATGGTATAGGGATTAGAATTAATGTTCCCTGTGGCAATGATGTATCTTCCTGCTTCGTCAATAATGATTTCTTTGGGCTCGAAGGAAACTGAATTTTTGAAGGCTAAAAGAACCCCTCCAGTTTTGCGATGCGGCGTACATGCCACGTAGATGAATGGGTAGTCCCTATGGGTGCATTGGGGAGCGTTATCTAGTTGGAAGTGCGTTTCTTGGACGCTTAGTATGTCCGCCTTATGCTTATGAGCTTCTTTCCACAAGCTGAAGCGTTTAGCCGGGTGATTTAAGCCCTTGGCATTAATTGAGAGGCAGGTTATCGTCATTTAAGAGACGTGGGTCTGGATATGAGGCTGTGTCGTGGGGGTACTCACTGCGGCCATAAGTAGTTGTCTGCGCTGCTGGGTTGCTGGTGGAGACGATGTAGTAGAGCAATTTAGCTGCTGGCTCAGAGGTGAAGTCGGTGTTTTGTATCTGTATATATCACTTAAAAAAGAAGATAAAAAAAAACTGTAAACCAAACTGAAAATTAACATGAGTAACATAAAAAATGGATCTCAAAAGTGATCCTCGTGCAGTCGTAGCTGCTATCGGTGATATTGGGGGGAAGGGAGAGAATCTAGGTTAGAAACTCAGCCCTGGAGATAAACCTGTAACACCTAAGGTTTAATTTATGAGCTTCCACTTGTCGGCTTTTTGTTAGACTTCCTATAAGACACTACCTGCCAATCATTTTGGAGCAGAGGTGGCTCTGCTGGGTGAGCCTGATGCATAGGCTGGTCCAGAATGATATTCCATCTCTTTAAGGCAGACAACCCTTCTTCCAGGGTATTTATTGAGACGTTGACTCCATTATGGGTAATGGAGAGTGTAGCGGGGTATTTCCACTTATGGAGGATTTTGTGGTTCCTCAATGCTTTGGTGATTGTTATTAGATTGCGACGGCGTTGCAGAGTATGCCTGGAAAGATCTGGAAGCAATCTGATGTTCGCATACTGCTGGGGAACGTTCTCTTGTTTGCGTGAGGCTTGAAGGATCCTGTCCTTAACATGGTAGAAATGCATTCTGAGCAAAACATCCCTGGGGATTTCAGCGGGGAGAAAGGACGGTTTAGGGACCCTGTGTATTCTATCCACAAGCAGGTCATGAGCTGAGGCTTCGGGTACCATTGTTGAGAATAGGGTCTGGGCGTATTGTAAGAGCTGGTTAGGGGGGACATCTTCTGGTATTCCTCTCAGTTTAAGGTTGTTCCTCCTGGACCTGTCTTCTAAGTCGGCCATTTTGTCTTTGAGCCAGGCTATATCTTCCCCCTGGGCTGTATGGGCCTCCACCATTACATTGTATGCTGAGGTATATTCCTCCATTTTGTTTTCCACTTGATGCACTCTGTGGCCTATGGCTTGAACCTCCCTCTGACACTCTGTTATACCTCTGACCATGTCTGCTTGTAATGAGGAGCGTAGTGACAGGAGCATTTCTTTGAGTAAAGTGTCTGATACCGGCCTATCTGCTGTAGGGAATTCCCTGATAGGATCCCCTTCAGTGTTGCTCTGGTGTGTGGGGTTGCTGTGAGGCCCGCTTACCTCCATGCACTGTGCTTTTCCTTGCCTTATGGGTGAGTCCCTCCTCGGCTTCGATTTGGCTGGGCTCCTTGTGGAGGGGCTGGATGTGCTTGAGGAGGACCCACTGGGTGGATTCGGGGAGCGGGTAGAGACAGATGCCTGTTCTTGACTGTCGCTGTGCACTTTAGGCCTATGCTCCGTCCTGTCAGCTGCCGTTCCGCCGCCATTTTGATGATCGCGGTCCGCGTAATAACTTTTCATTTTCTGCGGCTGTTGGGGATTTTTGCGGCGTCTTGTCATTCCCGGTTTGTGCCGCGGGCACCTACTTGTAAGACGGTAGGTCCGTTAGGTAGTAGGAGTGCCGTGGAGCTCTGTTGGCTGTGGTGTATCTCCTGAGGCGAGCGGAGCTCTAGGATTACACGTCCATCTTAGAGCCCGGTTGGCCACGCCCCTTGCATTACCTAATTTGAAACCAAATTACTTAACTCATGCCCAATTCAAACTTTTTGTTCAACTCCTCACGACTGCAAAACAAACTTTGGCAAAGGCATGGAAATTGCCTACTTTGGTGATGGCTGAGACGAAACATAGAATGAATATTACTATGACTCACGCCAAAATGGTGGCTGTAGAATGAGACCAGATCCCCAAATTTGAAAAAATATGGTACCCCTGGATTCAATACCACCTGCCACCAACTGTTGATGAAACTGTCCTCTTGCCATTGTAGCTGATTCAAAACAATCATACCATACTTTGCGTTGGTTCTTGAATTGACCTTGTGGATTTCTTCTCCTCCCTATCTTCTTTCTCTTCAACGTTTTCTCCCCACCCTATTATGATTTTGAAGCTCACTTCCTTACAGCATACAACCTGCTCCCTCAATCTTTTCACAGCAATTCCGGTTGGTCTATTCGAACATTTTAGTATTGAATATATTACTACACAACTCTTCACCAACACTTCAGGTTGTATCTAGTTATATATCACATGCAATGTATTTTTTTGCTTTCTTTTTCTTTTCCTTTTATAAACTTGTATAACAATGAGCTTCATTACTTCTATCTTAATATGTTTGGTTAACATTTCTGTTATTTCTTATGGAATTAATAACATTTTTTGACAAGGAGACAACAAAGAATTAAGAAAAAAAGCATTCAGAGTGCACTATTTGTCAACAGAAAGTACTGTTTCTGGTTAGAAATTAAAAAACTAAAAGTGTTTCTAGTAGAATTTTGCATATCAGGACCTGCTTGAAATATCTTTATTGTTAAAAAATAAATGAGTGCATTAGGATTTATCCATAAAATGGAACTGCAACATGGCTGGCTTGCCACAATGTGCAAATATGCACATTATAGCAGGCCAATCACTGTTAGTTTTTTTTTTTGTTCTGATGAAAAAAAAAAAACAATAGATTATTTTATATACACAAATGAGGAGGATGAAATAATTCCCCTGCTGAGACATTAGGGTTGATTTACTAAAACTGGAGAGTGCAACATCTGGTGCAGCTGTGCATAGAATCCAATCAGCTTCCAGGATTTATTGCAAAAGTTTAATTGAACAAACTGAACTTAGAAGCTGATTGGCTACCAATCACAGCTGCACCAGATTCTGAGTGCACCTTTTTTAGTAAATCTACCCCATTGCATTCTAACAGAGGGACTCACTGCCATAAGAATATATGTATCAGCGGCTGTAGCTGCTGACCGAGAAAAGTTTTCTAGCATGTCCTTTCTACAAAAGTTGATCAAACGATCAACTTCTGTTGAGCAAGGACAGCCAAACACTGATTGGAATTCACCCAGTCCCTGCTGAACCAATCAAATTTTGATCAATGTATGGCCAGCTTTACACTGTGTCTGCCCTCTCCCAGCACTCCAGTGTCAGTGTGCGGCGGGCGGCCCTTCCGGGCAGTGGCTTCTCTTCTTCTGGGATATGCCAGACACCGGGTAGCGAACCTCCTCTCTGAGCTGCAGGATGGACTAGGACAGAGATCCCCTTGCTGCTGTTTTCTCCGCACATTCACTGAGTGGGATAAAGTGCTGGGAAGTGAAGGAGGAATTAACAACCACACAGATTGATCCATCCATGCTTATAAGCGGTGTGACCTGTTTCAGGTCGAATATCTGAGTGCTGGGAAGTGAAGGAGGAATTAACAACCACACAGATTGATCCATCCATGTTTATAAGCGGTGTGACCTGTTTCAGGTCGAATATCTGAGGTGAGGGGCCATCCATGCCCGGTGGAGGGATTAGTCACTATCCAGATATTGATCTCAGCGTGCTTACTGTCACTGGTGGTCCCTGTCCTCTGACCCTGTCACTACATTTTTCATATATTTATTTAAGGACTTTTATTTGCGCAGCACTTTTTATACATTTTTCATGCTTTTGAGGTATTTTTTGAATTGACCTTAGTGCCTGCTTGCATTTATCGTGTTGTGTCCATTTACTAGTCAGCGCTGAATTTCAATATTACTTTTTTCCTCTCCCAGCACTGACAGTTGCGTGATTTCGATTGCCACTCTTTCTGTCACTGCTGCCATCTTCTCTGCTGCTTCTTTAGCTGTGAGTGGTGATGTTTGAGATGGCTTATGTCCCTACTAAAAAGAGCACATATTTCTATCCCAACAATAATGTTAGACACCAGATTTCTATTATAGGAAGCTATATTCTTTACTTTTAAATCTGAAATGTTTTGCAAAAAGATAAAAACAGACTGTAACATTCTTTAGGGACAAGGACTAATGTGAATGATTCTATATTCTCTGTAAATGATATGAAAAATGTATGTGTTTTATAAACACAGGAAATAAAGGACGTTAGTTGAAAAAGAAGCCCTAAAGCTATAATGGAATTTAAAGTGTTATTTTGTTAATGAATTCCTTGAATATTAGACTGTACTTTTCTTATGTTCTTAAATAGATTGGAAATTATTCCGCCAAATGAAAAAAAAATAGTTGGAAATAAGGGAACTAAAGACCTTTTGCAAAACTTTCTTTAAAAATGATGATAATCACCTTTGGCTACGCCCCTCTTACAAGTATTTGAAAGGAGAAGGTTACAGTTAATTTAAGACTCCATCTCAATATAAAGTTAAAGCATTAGTCCAAAAGAGTTGCCTTATTTAAAAGAGCTGCCAAGAAACTTGTGCAGAATATGGCGGAATTTAAAAGCACAGCGTGAGATATACCACTTTTATATAAAAAGACAATACTTTATTGTGAACATAGTTAAAATATCCTATTGTATACAAAATGCTAAAATAGGGTAGTCAGCATCGAGCTAATCAAGAAGTTCTTGATTAGATCAATGCTGACTATTCTGATTTTATATGTAAGTTGCTGTTGTTAAATAAATGTGATTTTATTTAAATACTACACCTTTTAAATACTTTACCTTTTATAAGTTGTAAATTGAGGAGAGTGGAGGAGTCTAAAGAGGATATATCTACCTAGAAAGAGAACATTGTTTGTTCCTATCCATCGCCATTACTATATTCCGCAACCATATCTGACACTCCAAGGAGAAGATTTGGAATCAGATTTATCTACCTGAAGCGCCATTAGACCTATTGGGGTTTTTTCTTGAGGTAAGAGGCCGGGGCACACTTGTGGTGGATTACGGATGATGGTGGAGGAGTTTGTGACTACACATTAAGAATTGAAGATTATTTGTTCCTGATTACTGCACATTATATTGCACGTCCTGTGGACACTGAAGATTTTTGTTTGCACATGTATTTTTCTGCACTTATGAATTTCAGATTTTTCATGGACTTGAAGTTTTTTATTATTTTTACACTGATTATTGATTTTAAGTCCTTATTATGTTTGATTGATGTATACAAAATGTTTTTTTATTCATATTGAGTTAGCGCAACATATACTATCTTCAATACTATTTATTTGTGGGGACACATTTGCTTATGTTGGATGCCACTTTAAATATATTTATTTGATTGGTTGTGCACATCAGGCTATTTATATTCTATTAGAATATTGTGTCACCATCGTGCCTCCACCATGTGTCAGAACCCTAAAGTTTCTCAGGGTATTATCCCCAGAACATGTGACTTGTGCTTGCGAGTGAAATATGGTGTGATTGTGTGCTGCTTCATTTTCTACTAATCTTTTCTTACCACTACCACCCAGTGACAGCACACCATCTTTTGGTCTCTTATGCCGTGTACACAGAAGCGGAATGTCTGACAGAAAAAGTCCGACTGAATCTTTTCATCGTCTATTACGATCGTGTGTATGCCTCATCTGACTTTTTTTTTTTTAAATTCTGAGGGACCTAGAAATGGAACATGCCCTAAATATTTCCGATGGAACCAATTCCTATCGGGAAAACCGATCATCTGTATGCTCTTCTGACGGACCAAAAACGATGCATGCTCTGAAGCAAGTATGAGACGGAAGCTATTGGCTACTGGTTATTGAACGTCCTTTTTCTAGTCCCGTCGTACGTGCTGTACGTCACCTCGTCCTGGACGGTTGGACTTTGGTCGGACTTTAGTTTGACCGTGTGTAGGCAACACCACTTGAATGGAATTCTGTCAGAGTTCCATCTGAGAAACCTTCGGAGTTTATTCCGACGGCAAAACCGGTCGTGTGTACAGGGCATTATGAGATATTGGAGATTACTCCAATGGAAAGCTTTGCCACCCTGTGAGGTATGAGAAAAATTAGAAGCATTAGATGATTCAGAATTTACCTCCTCTGTTTCTTATACTGTACCTAAGAGGGTTTTTATTATAATTGGTTCTGTGTTTGAGCCAAGGTGGCCTGTTTGCAAGACCGAGGCCATTTAGATTCAAAGCTATTGGAGAACTCCATTTTGTCCCTAGAAATTACTGTTCTTTCTGTTGGATCAATTCTGTGTTATTTTTCTCAAAATGTTCTTGTAACTCCTTATTCTTCAAAGTGAAATCAGGATTTAATAGTCCTTTGAATGATTCTTTGGAGGCTCAGATATACGGTTTGGGAGCACAGTGGAATAGATTAACAGAGTAATTTTTGCCTTCCCCCTTCTTTCTTCTCCCCTTTTAAACATAAGTGATTTACACATGTATAATATTGATTGTTTGCTTCAGTCCTTCTTAACCACTTGCCGACCAGCTGCCGTCATTATACTGTGGCAGGTCGGCATGATCCCTTGAACCGTCGTAGCTGAGGAGGAGGCTTTAGCTGAGGGGATTGCATCTAGTGGTGGAGGGGTTTTGAAGGTGGATTCTCACAGCTGGTATTATTTTGAGAGAATGTGAGTGCATTATGTGTCATTTTATAACAGTTAAAGGAATGACAAGTGGGATTATATTGGTGCAAAAAAACAGAATCCATTAAGATAATAAAATGTACAAACTTTAATTGATACATGATAAAAACAAGGTAATTACTGATAATAGTAAAATACACATATAAAAGCATGCACCTCACATGTGTCATTTTATCTTTGCGCAATAAAGAAGTTTATTGCAATACTAGGGCATGCTTTTCCCTGGTCTATTGTTTTTTGTTTAGATTATCCAGTCCTTGTTTGGGCAATACAAAGAATGGTTGTAAAGATCCTAATAAAGTGAAGGCTGCAACACTGGTTCAGAGCTTTTTTTTCTGGTCACATCTGAGTGCAAGAGTGGGATTAATGGTGATCTTGTAGGCTGATGTCACAGAGCTAGTCCAAGCTCGGGAAGGATTGTGACCATATGGTCGGGATCCACCCACATGCCTGGACCAGCACCCAGCTCAGCCTCTCAGTGAGCTGTTGAGAGCCTGAGCCAGATGCTCCGGTTCCCTCTACAGCCCAGCACTCTAGTGAGCAGGGGGGCAGAGACCCGGTGATCCGGTGACTGGCGGTCACCAGCTCTCTGCTCGCAGAGCTCTGAAAGCCAAGTAAACGGTGGTGTTTGATCGCTCGGTTCTCAGTGTTAGAGCCAGCAGGGGACAGATGCAGCATTGAACCAATGCTGCATCCAGCTAGGTAAGTATGATTAAAAAAAAGCAAGCAAATCCCATACTTCTCTATTAAACCCAATAACATATATTTAATATGTTATTAGTAGGGTAGGGCCCCATCAGGACCTTCTTTAAGGTAGGGTAAATGGGGCAGCTGGCCTGGACCCTACATTGTTGTGGGGCCCAAAGCAGCTGTCTCATACTTGCTAACTATCCTGGTCTAAATTCCTTTGTCCCTTGAATTTTTAGTCCTGTGCAGTGTGAAGTGCTACTACTAATGCTGCCCAACTCTGCCCCATGGTTGTGTACGGATGACTCACCTGCAGACCCTGTGTTTACATGTAAATAACCTTCATTGAAATGTAAATAGCGGCTGCATTTATATGTAAATAGCAGCGTCCGGCAGCATTGATATGTAAATAAAGGTGGCATTATTATGCATATCATGTTCCCCTGAGGTCATACCCACCATCACCTATACTGAATGCTGCCCACTGGGGAGGGGCATGCTTGAAAGTCCTGCCTGCAAATGTGGTCATTAAGCCTATCATCAGCCTGTTCTGCAAAGGTAAGCAAATTGGTAGTGGGGTGGGGTGGGGTGTGCAGAGGTAGGCAGAGAAGGAATTACAGTTTGGGGTGCACAGGTGAGCAAGGAGGAGATGTATGGAGGTAAGGAAGGTGGGTGCAAAGATGAGCAGAGGAGGCAGGTAGAGTAAAGGGGGGGGTTGGAGTGGAGAGGATGGGGAGGTTTGGAGTGCAGAAGCACTGCGGTGTATCTGTTAAAGGGCAGCACATTTCTGTGGTGTCAGGAAAGCGATTTTGCATGTGTTCCCAACACACACGTGAATGCAGGCTACATGTCTCAGTTACATTGGTGGTCAGTGTAAACCTTTTTATTACATTAGGGCTTTTATTGTACAATCCTTTCATTCACACTAGTGGTCAGTGTGAATGTTCCCCTTACATTGGTGGTCAGTGTAAATCCCTCTTTACATTGGGGGTTACTGTGAATGCTCCTATTACATTAGTGGTCACTGTAAATCCCTATTACATTGGCGGCCAGTGTCGAAACTCCTCTTTATATTGATAGTCAGTAAAAAAATTTAAAAATCAGCATTGCCATTGATCACACCCTCCCCCCCCCCAACATTGCCACTGATCCCCGGAGTTCTAGGATGCCTTGGAGTTTTCTGTCTATTGATGGGTCCGCTCACCACCCCAGTCCATGGTGTGCAGGCAGTGAGGAGATGGTGTGCTGTAACCTCTAGCAACCAATCAGTGAGCAGTATTATTTTACAGTAATCTCTAGTAACCAATCAGCAAGCAGAAATCATGTGCTGTAACCTCTAGCAACTAATCAGTGAGCCATAATGTGTGCTGTAACCTCTAGCAACCAGTCAGTAAGCAGTAATGATATACTGTAACCTCTGGCAACCAATCGTAATCGCTGCCTGATCTGATACAGTAAACTGATTTTGAGTCCAGTTGCTAATTATTGTATGTCTCAGAGCAGGTGCAGCGCGAAATTGCATGGGGGGGCAAGACAATTTTTGCCCAGGGTCCACTCAATATTAAAGACAGTCCTGGGCCCCATACTTCTCGATTAAACCCAATAACATATATTTAATATGTTATTAGTAGAGTAGGGTAGGGTCGCTTGAGGCACTTTTAGCCATGAAAACCATATTTTTTCACATTTATTAGGGCATCCTCTTTTTTGATACATCAATTGTTCCTCAAAGAGGGAGACATTAACCTCTTTAATCCAGTCGTCTACTGTTGGAGGGGCAGGTGAGAGCCACTTCCTAGCCACTAACTTCCTTGCCAAAAGGAGATGATTAATAGCCAGTATTGAAGAGGTATCAAAGATGGTAATATATGGTAATATATTCAAATATCTACTTCCTATGTTATTTTTGAGCAAAGAATATTTAAGCCCAAACTTATATATAAGGCTCATTCTGCCATACAGGTGTATAACTACCAGAGTAGGTTTGGATTGATGGCTTTTCCTTTTTTTTCCTTTTATTTCTTTGTGCATTGCAGCCCTTTTAAGTTTTTTTTTTTTGCTATGATTATGTTTGTTGGATGTCTTTGAAATATGTAATTTTTTCCTTTTGTTCTTGTTGTTTGTGATGTGTCTTATGTATCTTTGCATAAGGAAAAAACATCAATTATAATTTTATAAAATTTTAACAAATAATAATAATAAAAATGTATGTGCAATAAGAAGGAGGTGTTTCATTTTTTCGAACAGTTAGGGGAATGATGTATGGATGAATATTTGAGCTCCTGAAGACACAGATGGCTGATAGATGATGAATGGGTGTCTGTGGAGAGATATAAAGAAACTTTTTGTAGAAGCATGATATGCATGCACATATACCTGCAAATGGATAAGTAATGGATATATGGGTGCTTGTGAAGAGATAGAAGACAAAGTATAAAGAAATTAAACAGGACAGGTGATGGGATATGAATACATCTAAGAAAAACAAATCTAAGCCCTGATGAAGGGGGGTTTGTGCATAGCCCCCAAAATGTGTTGACTGTTGTGAAAAATAGAAAAAGCACATCCGGACCAATTACTACAGCTGGGTGCTTTTATTTTTTACAAAATAGAATTTGCTCTTCTAATAGAATCAATACTTATTGCTTGGGAGTAATAAGACAACACAAGCTACTTACAAACTTTGGCCCATTGACTAGAATATTTTATATGTTTTTATGCCTCTTGGAACCTTAGATTCATTTGGTGTAGGGTTAGCCTAATTCATTGACATTGTATAGATCTACTCTAACTCACAACAACAACATTTACTAACAATCTTGGATCAAACAAGACTCTTGCACAGAATAGATTTTGAACGTGTTCAGTTCAAACATTTTTACTAAAAAGTGAAGAAATCTGGGGCTATTGTAATAGATGTATAATCTCTGCAGGAAGTATGTAATCTCAAAGAAACCCATACTTCTGGTCTTTACCTTATATATAAGTTTCTCATGTATCATGTAAACGGAAAAATGTACATCTTTTAAAAATCTAGGGCAAACATAATAACATTTTTTTCTACAGAACATGCCTTCTATGAACAAAGTGTTTCATCTCCACCACAGAACAAATGCTAACAAAATCAGATCTGGATGATATAAAAGTATAAAACCCTCACCTTATTAAAACGTATTTTCCTGACATCTCTGATCTCTGGAAAAGGGAACAAAGTTCCATGTATGATGGAGTTGCCACACACTCAATAAATACTAATGGGGCGTACACACGGTCGGACTTTTCATCTACAAAAGTCCAACGTACGCCGACGGACTAAAGCTGGCTGGTAATCCGATCGTGTGTGGGCTTCTTCGGACTTTCAGCTGACTTTTTCAGCCTCAAATCCGACGGACTTTAGATTTGAAACATGCTTCAAATCTTTACGTCATAACTACGACGGACCCCGAAATCCGCTCGTCTGTATGCTAGTCCGACGGACAAAAAAACGACGCATGCTCATAAGCAAAAACTAAACGGAAGCACTCGGTCTAGTAAAACTAGTGTTCGTATTGTAGGTAGCACATTCCTCACGCTGCAAAATCTGTGATCGTTGAATGCAGCGCATTTAATGTCTTCTTTACGAATGCTATAAAGAACGAAGATGTTTTGCTGTTCATATTCAAACAGAGTTCTCCCAAACAGATTTCTGGATTCTTTTTCTCTTTGATCTCATGAATGACATGGTATGCTTTTTCAAAACAATGTTTCCATACTAATAATACTTTTCAAATTTTTTTTTTTTTTTTGGTGGAGTCATCTTTTCTTGTAATTTTTATCCAGATATTTATTTTATGATTGTTGTGGAACTTTTTTTCTGTTTATCTATAATTTTTTTTGTAAAGTTACCACAGGGAACCCATTTTTATATATATTTGTTAAATTTTTTTTTAATGTTTGTAAAGTTACCACAAAGAACCCTTTATAATTTTTGTTTTTATAGTGATTTGTTATTTTTTTTATATAAAGTTAACCCAAAGAACCGTTTTTGGTTATGTATCTTTTTTTTTTTAAATACTTACCACTCGAACATTATTAACATTATTTTAATCTATTTTTGGTGTGTTTTTGCAAAATCAATGAGATTGTTGTCCCTTGTTAATTTAAAACATTGTGTCTAAAATCTATGATTTAAAATAAAAAACCTAAACTCAAAAAAGATCCATTTATTTATGGTCTAAATAAAATAAAGAGGAAGTCAACGCTGGAAAAAGTATGTGTACAAGAAAATGGGGATCTTGAGGAGTCCATATAAGAGGGAGCACAATCTGGTCCAAGAATCCCAGAGATCAACAGCACCAGCAGATGATATAGATGTCCCCAGACTGTGGTACTACAACAGCCTGCGTCTTCTGTCAGACCAGACTGAACCCAAGTCATCACTTTCTTCTCTTCCCTGCAGCCTTTCCTCCACGCTGCCCTGCAGCCTTCCCTGTAGCCTTCTTTCGAGGCTGTGGCTCTGGTGTTTCAGTTGTGGCAGGAGGAGGAGGAGGAGGAGGAGGGGGGGCTGCCTCATGTAGTTGGGTGTTTCGTGTTAGCGTGCCCTGCAGCCCCTTCTGGATTGTTTCCCCAAATAGTCGCTCACAAATGAGGCGCTGCTCCCAATCCATTTGAAGAAGCCTGCTGGCTAAGTAGCAGCCATAGGACTCTTCCGCTTCGGGGGGGCTCTTTAAAAAACGGGTGGCCTCTTGCATGAGGCGCAGGGATGCCTCCTGTGTGACCGTCCCCTTCCTGGCCCTTTTTTTGGGAAGGTGGAGGGGAGGCACTTGGGATTCGGTCAGGCTCCTACTGGGCCCAGCCACCTCACTTGGCCCAGCCACCTCACTTGGCCCAGCCACCTCACTGGGAGCAGCCACCTCCTGCCTGACACTGGGCCCAGCCTCCTCCAGGATGATGGTGAATCCGGCCTCCTCCAGGCTGTCCATGGGCCCGGTCTCCTCCTGCCTGCCACTTTCCCCACATTAATCCTGGATGGACTCATTCTGTGTATAAAAAAAGGACAATAGTTTTAGTATATTTTTTTGGGTTCATCAATGACACACAGTTTGCTTCTCATGACTAGCATATTCAATGTGAATACATCTCTTTAATAAAAGAGTCTAATCAGACACCCTAATTATTTCAAGCAGGTGCCAAACATATTTAGCCACTACTGTCAATTTATATGTATACACAATTTTGAGGGCAAAATTATTTTAGACAATTATAACATCCAGTTAACATCATTAATATTAGTACAGTAAATATTTGTTAAAATAATTTACCTGACTCCAGATGGTCATATCCGGTTCATCCAGGATGGAAGACCCAGCTTGCTCCTCATCAGCCTCTGCTGGGGTGGAGGAAAGGGTGGAGGGAAGGGTGGAGGGAAGGGTTGAAAGTGATGCCCTGGCTTCAGTCTGGTCATCAAGAAAACGGAGTTGATTGTAGTACCACAGCCTGGGTACATAAACATCATCTGCTGATGCTCCTGATCTCATTGATTCCTGGATCTTCTTATGTTCCCTCTTATACATGTTCCTCAAGACCCCAATTTTCTTGAGCAATGTCTCCATTGTTGCTTCTGGGATGGTCGCCTGGACAAAGGCCAGAAGTCTCTCCAGCATTGACTTCCTCACATGCTTTGCATAATACTGTGGGTGTTTCACCTCCCACAAATTCCTCATCTCTCTATATTTAGAAATAAAAGCAGTAAGGAACTCTGGATCCTTAACCCCCCTGGTGGTATTCCCGAGTCTGGCTTGGGGTGAGATTTTAGTACCAAAAGCGGTAACCCCGAGCCAGACTCGGGATCGCATCGCTGGATCCTGGAAGACGCGACTCACCTTGTCTCCGGGATCCCGCGATGTTCTCCCGCTGTGTTCGGCGGCCGGATCTTCCGCCCGATCCACTGTGTGCCCTGGCTTCCGTTCCCTGCGAGCGTAGCGACGCAGGGGGTGGAACCGGCGGCAAATTCAAAATGTATAAAGCACAAACACACTGACACATTGTAATCCTATTGGATTACATTACAAAATATAATAAATATTAAAAAATTGACCTCAGATTGCCCCCCAGTGCTTTGTCCAGTGCCCCTGCCTGCAGTTTTACTGTACTTTGTGTCTGGAAACTGCAGAGCGACCATGGCATCCAAAAAGCGCGCTTCAACATCAAAAGCGACATATGACCTGCTGGAAAACAGCGACAGCGAGACAGAATCGCTTGCAGATGTGAGTGATAGCGAATCATGGGGAAGTTCGTCATCAGGCACGGAAAGCGATTTCAGCGATGATCCTGCGACTTTGCCCAGCGATGTGCGGACTTGGTGCTCGATTGATTGCGGTACAGAGCATGCAGCGCCCCCAAGGTTCCCGTTTACCGGAGCGCCTGGTATAAAAGTGGAGGTTGAAGATGACAGCCCCTTGGGATACCTCCAACTCTTTTTGATTGATGAGGTCATAGAAATAATTGTTACAAAGACCAATCGGTACCAGGAACAACAAGCTGCTATACCGCAGAGGTTTTCAAGGAGCAGAAAATGGGAACCAGTGACCAAGGAGGACATCTGGAAGTTTCTGGGCCTAATTATTCTCCAGGGAGTGGTGGGCAAACCCCTGCAAAAGTAGTACTGGACAACCAACAAAATATTAGCCACTCCTTTTTTTGGCACCATAATGTCGGAATACAAATTTTCACTCATAATGAAATATCTGCATTTTCAAAATAATGACGAATTTGATGAGACTTCTCATCCAGCTCCAAAACTGAAAAAAATTTGGGACTTATATCAAATTATTCAGAAAAATTTCCAGCAGACCTATATACCAGACAGAGACGTCAGTATCGACGAAAGTCTTATGGCCTACAAAGGAAGACTTAGCTGGATACAGTACATCGCGTCTAAGAGAGCGCGATTCGGCATAAAATCATTTATGCTCTGTGAAGCCAGCACTGATTATATATGGAATTCGGTCCTTTACACCGGGAAAGGGACGAAATTCAATGACAGATTCAGTCAATATGGAATGGCAACCGCTTCTGTTCTCACTTTGATTGAGCCATTGTTGAATCAGGGGTACTGTGTAACCACAGATAATTTTTATACTTCTCCAGAACTCTATGAGTTCCTTCTACAACACAAGACAGATGCTTAAGGGACTGTTAGAGCTAACCGGCGTGACATGCCGCCAACCTTTGCCAAAAAAAAGCTCACTGCAGGAGAAATAGTTGCCTGGCAAAAAGGCAAAATGATGGCACTAAGATGGCGAGATAAAAAAGATGTGTGCCTAATGAGTACCATTCACAACACCTCTACTGTCATGGTACGTACAAAAGTTGGAAAAGATGTTATGAAACCTCAAGTCGTAATGGACTACAACAACACAATGGGAGGTGTTGACAAAGCTGACCAGGCCATGACTTTTTACCCTGCTATGAGAAAGCAACAAAAAAAATATTATAAAAAAATCTTCAGGCATCTTCTTGAACAGTGCCTGTGGAACGCTTTCATTCTTCTAAAAAAAAAGAGTGACAGGCCTGTGATTCATGCAGACTTCGTTTGGAAAGTTGCAGAACTCATATTTCTGAAGCACCAAACACCAACCACTGTAAATCGATCTGGACGTCGTGCTGCTGGCGTTGTGAACCCGGAATGTCTGACAGGTCGACACTTTGTGGACCACATTCCACCAACAGAAAAGAAGGCAGCACCCACAAGGATGTGTGTGGTTTGCTGCTCTAAACGTGACGACACAGAAAGGAAAGTCAGAAAAGAAACCCGGTTCTACTGTCCTGACTGTGACGTCGGACTTTGCGCTGTACCCTGTTTTAAAATTTACCATACCCGAGACGTTTACTAAAAGCAATATGACTACTAATATTGCACTCTTGTTTGGACAAAAAAAATGTCAGTGTTTTTGATTTATATTATTTACTAAAATTTATTGAATAAAAAATATTATTACTATTATATTATTATTTGTTATTATTTATAGTTATTTATTATATTATAATTTATGATTTTGTGTTTCAAACTTTATCATACCCAGGATGTCTACTAGACTCTTGTTTGGACAGATTTCAGTGAGTTATTCCTAAGAATTACAGGCCTACAATATAAAACGCCAAATTTCCATGCAAAAATAATGGTACCGCTTTCAGCACCTAAAATCTGAAATAATCATACCGCCAGGGAGGTTAAATAGGGGATTCATAATGTCTGTATAAAAGATAAAGTCACAAGACAAAAAACACTTTTATTGGGTTTCTGCTAAACCCTCATCATCTTATCCCTATGTAGGCCTCATCAATCTGTCAAGCCATATAGGCCGCTTGCTACAAAGTCTTGACCAAAAGTATAAATTTTAAATTACCTTCGTTTAGTAGCGTCCCGGTCCACTATCACCTACGCACAGAACGTACGTACGACACGTGCGCAAGGCCCCTCTTTATACACTACGCATGTGTGAAACTCCGCCTGTGTCGCCCGCCCCTGACGTTCGATTTTAACTCATGTTCTCCGCCCCTTAATTCTACGCACAGAACGTACGTAGGACACGTGCGCAAGGCCCCTCTTTATACACTACGCATGTGTGAAACTCCGCCTGCGTCGCCCGCCCCTGACGTTCGATTTTAACTCATGTTCTCCGCCCCTTAATTCTACGCACAGAACGTACGTACGACACGTGCGCAAGGCCCCTCTTTATACACTACGCATGTGTGAAACTCCGCCTGCGTCGCCCGCCCCTGACGTTCGATTTTAACTCATGTTCTCTGCCCATTTTTAGTTACGGCGCGTAGTGGGGTGAATAATGGCAGAGACACATGACATGTTGACTACCCTCAGGTAGCGAAAAAAGCTAGGAGGCTGGAACGTCAAGATCTGTGAGGCCTAGATTTAAGGCTCCAATATGTCCTTTGAAGAGATGGTGGAGATGGTGGCCATTCTTCAAAAAAGGACTATGATGGGAAGTATGGGCCGTACGCCGGCCAAATTTGCGCAAGGCCAAAATAATGGCGAAGGTGGTGGACACTTTACAGGCTTCTTTTGGGGTACAGCGCTCCAAGGATCAAATTAGAAAAAGATGGTCTGACCTGAAACTCAGGGAGCCGGATCAGTTCAGACGGATCCGTCAAGTGTTGAAAAAAAGTAAGTACCTGTGTTTTCATCTTGTGTTGATTACCTCGTATACCGCTCCATGTGCTTTTCATTCCTATACGATTGTTTGCATTGTTTGAAACGATCTTTTAATAAACATCGTTACATATCTATATATAATATATACATATATATCTCTCTCTATATATATATACACATATATATATATATATATATATATATATATATATGTGTATATATATATGTGTAATATATATATATTATATATATATATATATATGTGTATATATATATATATATATATATATATATATATATATATATATATATATATATACACACACACATATACATATATATATATACACACATATACATATATATATACATATATATATATATATATATATATATATATATATATATATATATATATATGTATATGTAGGAAGGCCAGTATGGTGGCCTGAATTTATGGGAGGAGCCCGGGGGGGTACTTAAGCAGCCCGCTCACCTGTGGTGCTTGTCGGTTTCCTGTGCTGCGATATACGTCACCAGGCCGACTATTCGATATACCAGCGTCCGCAAGTTCTTGCCTCGCAAGTTCCCGTATTCGATATTCCGTACTCAAAACTTTCGAAGTCCGCGTTTTCGTTCGTAGGTTGTACCACGCGTCTGGCTTGGCTGTCGCAGGTAAGGTCCCGTCGGACTTTTCGTTTTCATATCATGTCACTAAACCGTGATTTCAAATTTTCGTTTTCACTCGCATTTTACAACTGCAATGTGTATCGCTCGTACTTTCGATATGTTACCATTTCGACAGGCACCGCGACGCAGACGTCGCTTCATTTCTAGCATGTCGGCATTTAAAAAAAAAAAAAATATATATACATATGCGTCGGTAGACAGCCATAGCGAGTCGCAATTTGCAATTTATCGAATCAAGTCAGTTCGATACCAACCATTTCTAATTTCTGAAACATTTCTAGACTAATTTCTGACATTTCAAATCATTTCTCATTTCAGTCACTTACCGCGCTCCGATTCGAATCCAGTCGCACCAAAAGGTGCGCCGATTCGTTCCGGTGTGCCCCAGTTATTATGGCCTCATTTCTATACATGCTCCAGAG
Organism: Aquarana catesbeiana; assembly: GCF_042186555.1. NCBI lineage: Eukaryota > Metazoa > Chordata > Amphibia > Anura > Ranidae > Aquarana > Aquarana catesbeiana. The sequence continues at coordinate 216,249,976 of NC_133328.1, read as the reverse complement.
TTACGTTTTATCAGTCATTTGTACCTCTGTCATGGTTATCATTTCATTTCCACGTATCACGTTCCGACATGAATTCAGTCGCATGGAAATGCACCGATTCGTCTCGGCGTGCCCCAGGATTGGCCTCATTTCTATACATGCTCCAGAGTTACGTTTTATCAGTCATACGTACCTCTGTCATGGTTATCATTTCATTCCACGTATCACGTTCCGACATGAATTCAGTCGCATGGAAATGCACCGATTCGTCTCGGCGTGCCCCAGGATTGGCCTCATTTCTATACATGCTCCAGAGTTACGTTATTATCAGTCATTCGTACCCTCTGTCATGGTTATCATTTCATTTCCACGTATCACGTTCCGACATGAATTCAGTCGCATGGAAATGCACCGATTCGTCTCGGTGTGCCCCAGGATGGGCCACATTTCAGTACATGCTCCGGAGTCCGATTCGCAGTCAGTCGCTACAACAGCACGACCGATTCGAGCCTCCGTCATGGTAAACGATATGTTACATCCTCACTTACCGCGCTCCGTTTCGAATCCAGTCGCATCTTCGATGCACCGATTCATTACGGCGTGCCCCAGGGGTCGGCCTCATTTCTGATACATGCTCCAGAGTCCGGATCATAGCTAGTCGCAGACATCGGGGGATTGATCCATATCTCTGTCATGCAATTACTACCATTTCACTCCCACAACGCATCACCGTTCCGAAACCAGTCGCATCTGACATGCACCGATTCGTCACGAAATGCTTCGCTGGTTCCGATCGCATTTCATACCTATACCAGAGCTCGGTTGGTTGCCAGTCGCAAACACGGCACAACCAATTCGAGCCTCGGTCAAAATAATCATTTCTCTCATTTCATTTCATACTGCGCTCCGATTCGAATCCAGATGCATCAAACAGCACCGATTTGTCCTGGGTGCACCAATGTTTTCAGTTGCCTCATTTCAATACATGCTCCAGAGCCCGGTTCACGGTCGAATAAATCATGACGACCAGGCCGGACCTCTGTCATGGAAGTGCATTCATAATCAAGGCAAACATTTCGAATCATTTCATTGTCACAAGATTGCAAGCACCATACAAATCGTTGCTTCAAGTTAGTTAGCAATCCCTTCACGAATTGTCACCTTTTCATTTTCCTCAGGTCAGTCAAAGTTCAGTAGGTCCACCCTGCACCAGGTTGGACGATATCCCCCCAGGTAAAAAAAAAAAAAAAAAAAGGGGAATGGGAGAATAAGTCGGGTAAGTATGTCTCAGCGGATCAAAGGAAAAACTTGAAATTCATGTCACCCCCAATAGGTTACAGTCAACCAGGAAATAAAGCTCAAGAGATCCTCACCAGAGCAACCATGTCCCAGGCCGGCAGCGAAGACTTCCACGGCCCCTCTGTCACCTTCTCCGGTCTCAGAAAGCGGCAGCGTGCAATCCCTCAGGGGATGGACTATCCCCAAACTGACGGCAGAGCTCAGACGCAGAGGTGTCCCCTTCCCCGCCACAGCGAGGAAAGGCGAGCTCTTCAAACTCCTCTTTCCCCCACCAGCAGCAGGACCCAGTACCCAACAGGCATCCCTCCAGTCGATATCATCGGCCATCTCGCAATTACACACGATGGTGTCATCTCTATCCACCTCAGTTGCAGACGTCCAAACCAGGGTTGCACTTCTGGAGGCCCGACCGGCCACGGCTGTCCCCGATCCAACTGCAACTCAAACCTTGACACCTCTTCCTGCAGGTACCTCAGGCTCGAGCCCCATTGTCTACCCCTCCCATCTGGTCCCAACCAGTATCAGGAAGGACATTTTGGACGGCAAGGACGTCAACCTGGCCTCTCTCCTTATTTCCGTGCATGATTTGGCAGAAAATAAAACCTACTCCTGGGGCGACATATCGGTGGTCCTTAAAGCCAAAGACCCCAGATTGAACCGCAAGCTATCAGTCCCAGAATTTACCCTGGCCTTTGGCATGCTCAGAGATGTCCTGTGCTCAGCCACCCCTAGCAGGCGTGAAGAGCTGGACTTGTATCTCCATACTGTGGTAGACTTGGGCCACAAGTATGGAGGTTTCGCCTTTTACGATTATCATCGTTCCTTTTCAGCCAAGGCCGCCGCCAGACTCGTACAATTCCAGACTACGACAGATTGGAGTCTCATGGACACAGAGCTCTTCTGCCGCCACTTTGCCGGCTTACGCTCACCTCTGTGTGCGATTTGCCAGTCTTCCACCCACACTGCCACCTGGTGCGCCAATACGGCGATCAGACGGCCCTTCGAGTTTCCCTCTACCTCAGGTACAGTACAGGGTCAGTCGATCCCTGAACCAACGCCTCAGGGTGGACAAACTCGGACGCCCAGTCCGAACCGTGGAGGGGCAGCCATCTGTAACAACTTTAACTATGGGTCCTGCAACTTCAGCCAGTGCCGTCTACTTCACATCTGCACCTTATGTCAAAGAGCACACCCTAGGAATTTGTGTGAAGTCAAGCAACACAAGAGGGCATGACTAAGCCGGATCAACCTCTTATGGTAGGACTGTATCTCACTTCACATCCCACCCCTTCCCTGGCCACCTACCTTATCCAAGGCTTCACAGCAGGCTTTCACACTGGCCTCATTTCACTACCCCACAGTACTCACGAATGTGCCAATCTTCGTTCGGCAGCCATTGACGAACAAGCCATAGATCAGCTCTTACAGGCAGAGGTAGATCGAGACTACGTGATAGGCCCTTTCACTTGCCCCCCTTTCAGCACATGGAGAGTCAGCCCTATTGGGCTTGTCAAGGGCAAGTTCTCAAATAAATTGCGTTTGGTGTACGACCTGTCTGCGCCTCATTCTTCCCACATACCCAGTCTCAATTCCCTGATCCCCTCCGAAGAGTTTTCCCTAAAATATTCCTCCGTGGACATGGCAATACAAGCGATCATCAAAGCAGGCACAGGTGCCTGGCTCTCCAAAGCCGACATCTCGGATGCTTTCAAGCTCCTGCCCATCCACCCATCCCTTTGGTGCTGGCATGGCATCAAATGGAAGGAAGCATATTATTTTGCTACAAAACTCACCTTCGGTTCGAAGAGTAGCCCGTGGCTCTTCGACACGTTCGCCCAGTCCCTCGTTTGGATACTATTACACAAGGGTCAATGCCATGAAGTCATCCATTATCTGGATGACTTCCTACTGATAGAACCGCCCAGCAAGCCCCCAGGAGATCTCGACAAACTTAGAGTAATTTTTGGAAACCTCAATGTTCCTATCGCCGAGCACAAAGTTGATGGCCCAGCAAACATCATCACCTTTCTCGGGGTCAGCTTGGATACCTGCGCAATGCAAGCCAGTCTCCCCCCCGACAAACTAACACGCATTAGGGCAGTCCTTCACGAGTTTACACACACCAAGGGCTGTACCAAAAAACAGTTGCAGTCTCTCCTGGGTATGCTCAACTTCGCTATGCGAATTATCCCACAAGGCCGCACATTTGTATCACGCCTGCTCAGATTTCTGTCAGAAACTCAAGACCCTGATCAGATTTTGAATTTAGACTCCGCAGCTATAGCGGACCTATCCATGTGGGAGGAATTCTTGTCCGCCTGGAATGGCATATCTTTATTTATACCTATGGTTTCGGTCCATTCACCCCAGGTGGTGACGGACGCTGCAGCCTCCACAGGTTTCGCGGCAATTTTTGGCCATCATTGGTTTTCAGGACCCTGGCCTCAACAGATACTATTGATACCCGGCTTTTCCCAAACATCTGCCCTCTTTGAGCTTTATCCCATAGTGGCAGCCGCACAACTCTGGGGCCACCACTGGACAGGACAAACCGTAGTCTTCACCACCGACAACCAGGCCACGGCAGACATCATCAACAGAGGCAGGTCCAAGTCCCTAGCAGTCATGTCCTTCCTGCGCAGATTGGTACAACTGTCTTTACAGCATCAGTTCAATATACGCTGTACATTTATTCCCGGCAGATACAACTCAGCAGCTGATGCACTGTCACGTTTCAATTATCCCTCCTTTTTCAAACAGGTTCCCGATGCCGATCCAATGTCGGCCCCTATCCCTGTCTGGTCACAACTGACCCTGGACTAGTTCAACATCTACACGGAGCTACGCAACTCATAAATCATTCCCTCTCCCACAACACACTCAAAGCCTACCAGACAGCTTGGAAGGCCTTTAATAAATTCCTCACGTCCTGCCGTAAAGGACCAACAGATATCAAACAGGTACTGGCCTTCACTGCACACTGCCACACGCAGCTGGCCTTATCCTACAATACCATCCGGCTATACCTAGCCGGCATTCAACATTTCATGGCGCTTGAAGACCCCACGAAATCGTCACTGTTCTCATCTCACGCTATACGAGCCATTCTAAGGGGAATTCAGAAACAACAACCGGTCATCAGCACTAAGCGCTTGCCCATTACGGGACCCATCTTTAGGGACATGTCAACTATTCTGGCTACTTCGCCATTCGGTCTGCTCCCCAGCACGGTGTTACAAGCAGCCATATATTTAGCTTACTATGGGTTCTTGCGGCCTGGCGAATTCACCTCTAACAAACCCACAGACCAAGTACTATGCAGACGACACTTGCTTCGATACCAAGACCACTTCATCCTGCACCTCGAGGTCTCTAAAACCCAGCAAACGGGCTCAGGAGTGAACATTCACCTCTACAAAACCAACAACAGCTGGTGTCCAGTCACCGTACTCAACCGACTCCTGTCACTACTGCCTGAGCAACCAGACAGCAGTCCCCTTCTACCATTCCCAGTTAAACCCTTAAACGCCTCTCAGTTTGTGGAACACATAAGGATACTTCTCCGCATTCTTCACCTTAACCCTAGTCAGTATTCCGGACACTCTTTCCGCATCGGAGCAGCCTCCTCGGCGTCCCGCCACGGGGTTCCAGACCACATCATCAAAAGACTAGGCAGGTGGAAATCAGCCTGCTTCGCCCGGTATATTCCCAATCCACAAACAGAGATGGCACAGGCATTCTCCAAATTGGCTCAATAAATAACTGAAAACCAATAAAATTATAACCCTACCTGAATGTTTTTGCCCCCTTATTTTGGCATACCGGCCATTAGACCAAGGCACACTTTCAGGTCCATTTCATATGGTAAGTCCACACTTTCAGGTCTATTTCCGATGTTAAGTCTTATCTTTACTATAAGTGTTATCTATGTACATATCGGACATAGGGCTCCAACCATAAGTAGGAAGGCCAGTATGGTGGCCTGAATTTATGGGAGGAGCCCGGGGGGGTACTTAAGCAGCCCGCTCACCTGTGGTGCTTGTCGGTTTCCTGTGCGCGATACCCACCCTCCCATCCCCATTTCACAGCATTTCTCAAACTATTCATTTCATTCATTTCTCTTACAGAATAATCATTTCTTAAACCAGGGTATGCCCCCTTATTTTGGCATACCGGCCATTAGACCAAGGCACACTTTCAGGTCCATTTCATATGGTAAGTCCACACTTTCAGGGTCTATTCCGATGTTAAGTCTTATCTTTACTATAAGTGTTATCTATGTACATATCGGACATAGGGCTCCAACCATAAATATATATATATATATATATATATATATATATATATATATATATATATATATATATATATATATATATATATATATATATATATATATATATATATATATATATATATATATATATATATATGTATATATATATATATATATGTATTATATATATATATATGTATATTATATATATATATGTATATATATATATATATATATATATATATATATATATATATATATATATATATATATATATATATATATATGTGTGTGTATATATATATATATATATATATATATATATACATATGTATGTATGGATATATGTATGTATATAGATATATAGGTAGATATATCGATAGATATAGAATTTTTTTTTTTTTTTAATTAAATTAATATCTATTTTTAGATTTAGATTTTGTTGAGATTGAAGATTTATATTTAGTTATAGATATATAGAGAGAGAGAGATCCAAAGATTTTTTGATATATTTTGATATTGATATCTAGATATCGAGATATCTATCCATCTTGATATGTCTTTAGAAATTAAAATCAAATCTTGAAGTCTACTAGGAACTCTACACAAACAGACAATTTGTACACCACTTCACTACAAATGTTTGAAGATTAGTATGTACTAAAATATCTGTGTGCTAAGTATATTAATTTTTTGCTTCACATAGGGGAAAAATCACTCAGCCAACAAGAGGAACCCAGTCCCCCCCCAGCAAAAGAACATACTTGGGAAATCAGCCCAAGCCCCACTGAGGATGTGGAGGAAGGAGAGGTGGGCGACATGGGCACCCCACCAGGTGAGTGTCTGACACACCAGCTTACGGTAATCTATGCATGGCTGCCTTTTATTTTATGTAATTTTTCTACTCTATTTTAGGTGATCTGGTTGTGCTTGAGTCAAGCAACAGCGCCACCCCCGAGGATGTTCATGAAGTATGCGACATGGGCACCCCACCAGGTCAGTGTCTGAGACACCAGCTTTATGGTAAGGTAAACTATGTGTGCATATTTCTAAACATATTTTTTTTTTCATTCCACTTTAGGTCCAAGTGACTATTTCACCACAGACAGTGCCCAACGGCTAATTGCTCAAATAATGGCCTGGAATGGGGAGATCGATCAAATGCGGAATCGGCTGGATCGTATGCAGCAGGAAATGAAGGACATGATTGATGTTTTGGGTCGAATCTAAATGCCCTTTTTTAAACCCCAAAACATCGATCATGTCCTTCATTTCCTGGTTTGCTGACCCCATTCTGGGCCTTCTCTTTATTATTTTCTGTTAAATTATATGCCTGTTTAACAACATTTAAAAAAGGAGGCCTATTTTTAAAAAAAAACAAAAAAATAAAAAAAAAAAGGATTTGAAAAAAGACAAAAAAAAAAAAAAAAAAGGATTTTAAAAAACAACAAAAAAAAAAAAAAAAAGGATTTGAAAAAAGACAAAAAAAAAAAAAGGATTTTAAAAAACAACAAAAAAAAAAAAAGGATTTGCAAAAAGACAAAAAAAAAAAAAAAAAAGGATTTGAAAAAAGACAAAAAAAAAAAGGATTTGAAAAAAGACAAAAAAAAGAAAAAAAAGGATTTTAAAAAACACCAAAAAAAAAAGGCCTGTTTGCTAAAATCAAAATGCCCAACAAATTTTATTTTTGATTATCTAAAAAAATTTAACTCTAATTATATTATTCTAAATTTATTTTATATATCTTTATATTTTTGGCTAGGAACATTTTATACTAAATGCATAACTGAATGGATACCAAAGATTAAAAACATCTGCTTAGAATTAAATAAATGTGTGGTTTGTTATTTCAATGCTCAGTATCAGTTTGTTTATAAATTTCAAAAAAGTGGTTTACAGTGGCAATGGAGCTTATTTAGAAATTTACAAGGAAAATACAGTTGGCACTACAACTGCTCGACCATAACCTAGGAGAAAGCCCAAAAGAAAGGCAAGCAATAAATATAATTCAAGATTTCATCAAGATTGTTTTTATTTTAAATCTTTAGATATCCTGGCCCATTGCAATGGCCCCCCTACCCATAAAATAATTAACATATTGCTGTCTAACTTGACGGGCACTTTGGGGGGCCAAGCCAGTATGGACAGTATCCAGGCCCGTAAGATTATCAACGATAAGTCCGGCCTCAGGCCCAACTGGCACCATATAATTTTGAGAATGTTTGTTTAAAAAGTTGTGCAGGATGCAGCACGATAAAATGATAAAATTAAGTTTGTATTCCGCCAAATTAATGGAGGTTTGAAACAGGCGGAACCGGCTGGCCAGAATCCCAAACGCATTCTCAACCACTCTTCTAGCTCTGGCCAGCCGGAAATTAAAAACCCTCCTCTCCGGGGTGAGGGTTCTTTGGGGGAATGGCCTCATGAGGTGCTTGCTCAGAGCGAAGGCTTCATCGGCAATGAAGACAAAGGGGAGTCCTTCCACGTTATCCGCATCAGGTGGCAATCCCAGGCCACCACTCTGGAGATGCTGGCAGAACTCCGTCTGGGCAAATACTCCTCCATCCGACATCCGGCCATTCTTCCCCACGTCCACATATAGAAATTCATAGTGTGCCAACACCACCGCCATTAAAACTATACTGTGGAACCCCTTATAATTAAAATAGTATGACCCCGAATGGGGTGGTGGCACAATGTGGACATGTTTCCCATCTATAGCCCCTCCACAATTGGGAAAGTCCCAACGGGTGGCAAAATGGGATGCCACAGTCTGCCATTCCTGTGGCGTGGAAGGAAACTGGGGAATCAAACAAGAAAACAAAAATCAGTAATTTTGAATCGAACATGGCAAGAAAATTATACAATTAAAAACATTATTCCACAGCATCAGTATAACATTAAATAATGTATATCTTCTGGAAGAAAGAATATTGAAAGGCACACTTATCAGATTGCTCACCCCCTCTGATGGAACATTGATTACATTTTAGGGGGTGGTGAAATTACCAAAAAATATTAATTTTAGGACACACAGGGATTTATGGACTAAAAAGGCTACAAGACTGCAGTTGTTCCACTCTGCAAGTGCAGTTGCTTCCCAGCTTTAAGTAAATGAGGTAAGGTAAAAAGGCTTTCATGTTGCAAGGAGTACACAACCACATGCAAGGGCAATTAATGAAAACACTTTGTGGCTTGTATATGATTTGATGATGGAAATCAGCAGAGCTTCTGCTCATTTACTAAAGCACTGGAGCAAATGCACTTGTAGAGTGCACATGCATTTTGCAAAGTGCAACATATATTTGCTTTTTAAAAATCAACACCACAGAAGATTCTAGCAAATTATTAGGGGGGGGGGGGTTGAAATCAAGCTAATTATAAGCACACTATTTGGATAGAGTTTAGGGGAAACAAAATACAATGCAGCTGACTAAATACATTCAAACTGAGAAGACAAGGTGAATATGTGACCAGCATTGTATGCTGGAGAGGTTATTGAAGGCAAATATACATGCATGACAAAAAAGAACATGAAACAAATCAAGCATGCATGAGAAGAAAAAGGGGACATTCACACTATATTACAATGATGGTAAGTAGTGTTTGAGCTAAGAAATACATTACATTATCAAAGAATAAATAAAAGAACATGTGATGCTAATAAAAGAAAAAATTCTTACCTTAATATAGTCCTTCTGCAGGACCTGGATGATGGCAGAACAGGTCTCTGGGATAATGATCCCCAGAGCCTGGGGGGAGATGCCTGTCGAGAACTTGAGGTCCTGCAGGCTTCTCCCCGTCGCCAAGTACCGCAACGTGGCAACTAGCCTCTGCTCCGGAGTGATGGCTTGCCTCATGCAGGTATCCTGCCTGCTGATATAGGGGGTCAGCAAAGCCACCAAACGATCAAAAACGGGGTCCGTCATCCGGAGAAAGTTCCTGAAATCCTCAGGATTATTCTCACGGATCTCATGGAGCAATGGCATGTGACAGAACTGGTCACGCTGGAGCAACAAATTCTTGGTCCATGAACTCCTCCTCGCCCTGTTCATGGACTGGTCTTGGTCTGAAGAATAAACTACAGCACCAAGCACATACAATGCACGAGCTCGACGACGAGTACGTACAGGTAACATGGCTTCAAAACGGTCGGCTGGTCAGAACGCACTTAACAGAACGCACTGAAGAACAGCAAGGCCTGTGAAGAACGACCTGAAAATCAGGAACGAGCGGACAATAAAACAAAGATTTCTCAATGCCAACTGACCAAACGCACTGAAAAGCAGATACAAACCTCACAAGCACAGACTGAACAACAGTTAAAACAAACTGAAAAATACGAGTCTCACAAGCGTGAATCGTCTCTCACCAAACTTCTACTAACACGAGATAAACACGAGATTAGCAGAAGGAGCCCAAAGGGTGTCGTACGGGCTATTGAACTTCCGTTTTATAGTCTCGCCGGACTTGATGTACGTCACCGCGTACTAGGCTGTCAAACTTTTGTGTGGTCGTGTGTAGGCAAGTCCGTTCGTTAGAAAGTCTGCCGCAAGTCCGCCGAAAGTCCGCAGGAAGTCTGTCGGACCGGCTGTCGGACTTTTGTAGATGAAAAGTCAGACCGTGTGTACGCGGCATTAGACAACGTATTCTCTGTTATCTCCGAAGGTACTTGCCTTTGATTAACAAATTCTTCAGAAATTTCTTCCTCTTCCTCAAAAAACTTTCAAGGCTTCCCTACTTCCTTCTATTGATAAAAAAAACTCTGGTACTTGTTAGCGCTATAACGGGGGCAAGACTACTTAGCATACATACCAATTGAGTATTGTTTTAAGTTGATTCATGCAGTTTTTATACATGCATTTTCATGTATGCATTTCTTGTATGTGTGTATTTTTTGTATACCCGTGTATTATATATGTACTTGCCATATATTCTTTAAATTAGTTTTGTTAAAACCCTCTTTTTTCTGTTATTAATTGGTTGCGAGTGCCGTAGGTTCACTGTGCTTAGTAGCTCCACAGCGGCATTATATGCAGGAGATGTGGTTTTGTGTTTGTCTTTTCCTTTCCTCTCTTTATACCTTTGCACTGCCTCTTTATTGCTAAGTGTTTTGTGATTGGCTGAGCCCCATCTATGATTTTCAATGGTTTGAGAAAGGAGCCAATAGGAGTTCTGAAATGTGTTACCATAGCAACCAACCCGCGCCAGGTGTAATGCTACATCCTGCCTTATGTCCCACAGTGGCTCTCCTCTCTTCCTGGAACATTGGACTTGGTTTCCTCACTGACAACACGCTGTTTGCTGCCACAAGCGGCTCTTCCAGTGGGCGGCATCCATCCAGTGTGCCATGGCTACAGATAAGCTATTTGATTTTATATTTTGGTGAGTTTGCATTTGGCTTTTTAATCGTAATAAACACATTGATGCTGTACTTAGCTAGCGCCCACTTTTGTTCCTTTTTTTTATTTTTATGAACTCCTCATGAACATTTTATAAACTAGTTATTCTACACAAGCGTATCTTCACATTTATCTTGGGGGGTAGAAGCTAACTCATGTGGATGGTGCATTAGCACTTGTTTACGCCACAATTTCAATTGTTGTTTGTATCTTCTTATTGTTTTCCTGCTCATTTTCTTCTAGATTCCATCCTTTCTTCTTCAATCAGCAGTGTCCATTTAAATAGCCACATAATAGAGTTGTATTGATAAACATATTCATAATAATTGATGTAAACTTTTCAGTTATAAAACTAGCCAGTTTCCAGGGAGGACTCTTGTTTGATGTAAGTACATACAGGTCCTCCAATCAGTGCCCCTGGATTCTGTGAAGTCAAAATACCACACGACCCAATAGTAGCTTAAATTGAAAGTAAAGTGAATGGTAAAGAGGTTTTTGTCTCTCAGTTTTGATGGACATTGAATAATGTTTTCAGTTTAGTGCTTTAATGTATGGTGGGTCATCTCCTCCTAATAGGTTGAATATATGTATTTTTTGTAGGATATGTATTCCTTTTGTTGATACTCCAAAATCCCAGGCCCTTATTTGGTATTCCAAGCACCTTCCCCTCTCCTCAACATTGGAGGGCCACTGTTTGGGCTCTATTCTTTCATGTAAAAGAAAAACATGAAAGAAAAAGTAAAACACAACGATATAATTATACACAGTTGTGTTTTAATTGGTATATGTGATTGACTGATATGGTTTCTGAATTCACAGATTTATGCTCTTTAGCTTTCCCGAGGAAGCAAAGCTGTGAAACAAGTTGATAATGTGTTCTCTATTCACTACTCCAATATGTTCTACCATTTTATATGTAATGCCAAGTAAAAACTGGTGTTTGTACATGTGTGAATAAGTGATGCTATGAGAGAATAGAAGAGGAAAATAATTACATAAATCAACATATTGTAATAAGTGATCTCTACTGCATTCATATGCTTTAATATATATAATATTTTTAATATTTTATTTAAAGAAAAAAAATATATTTTGTTAACCTAGAGTGTTTACTCTTTTTGGCACCTTAAAAATACCAAATACTTTCATGTTTGGTGTATGTTCAAAATGTTTTTATAAAGTTTCAAAAAGTTAATTATTGTATTTCAGTTTTTCTTTGCAAAAAATAGCAAATCATGAGCAAGAAAAATAAAAAAAGCATTTTTGCTACCCATGATTGGATGATGGAAGTCAGCAGACCTTCACCTCATTTACTAATTCCTGTGGCAAATTCCCTTGCAAAATGCAATTTCCTTCCAACAGCCTATTTGCCTTTTGTGAATTAACCCTTCAGAGTAAATAGAGATAGCTGGCAGACTGAGATAGTTGCTGCTATAATATATTATTTCTAGTATTCAGAATTTATATAGTGCCGGCAGTTGCTAAGCACTGTACGGTATAAAGGGAGACAGTAAAGTTACAAAAGAATACAATACAATAGCGTTAGGAAGGATGGTTTGGGTGATATACTGAGACAAGATTGGTGATGTAGTTTGGGGCAGAGTTGTATATTGTTGGCAGAGAGCAGTTGTGGGCAATGAGGGGTTAGTAAGGTAGATGAGTCTGGTCGAAGCATTCATGATGGACTGAAGGAGGGATAACCTATGTAAAGGTAAGCCTATGAGAAGGGGGCATATTTTAGAGATGTTACAGAAGTGAGGTATACAAGATTTGAACATTGATTGGATGTGGCCTGAAAGAACAGGTCAGAGTCCAGGATTACACCTGGCATTAGGAGGGGGACTAATAATTGTATTATTGATCTTGACTGAAAAATCAGGGAGGAGGGCACAGGCAGGGGGGAATATTACAAGCTCGGTTTTAAAAAAAATTGATTTGAAGAACTGGTGTGACATCCATGCTGATATGTCAGTTAGTAATATAGTAATGTGAGAGGAGACTGAAGGAGTGAGATGAGGAGTAGAGAGATATAATTGGGTGCCATTAGCATATAGATGTTATTGAAAGCCATGGGAGGTTATCAATTGACCAAGAGAGGATGTGTAGATAGAGAAGAGAAGGCACCAAGGACAGAGCCATGGGGGGACCCTACAGAAAAAGGATTCAGAAAGAAGGAGACAGAGTTGTATGCAGCATTGAAGGAACAATGCTAGGTAGGAGAATCAGGAAGGGGGAGAGTCTTGGAGGCCAAGTGTGTCAAGTTTATTGGGGGGTGGTCAACAGTATTAAAGGCAGCATAGAAGTCTAATAGTATGTGTATGGAGTAGTGGCCATTGGTTTTAGAGGTTAGTAAATCGTTAGTAAGCTTTTGTAGGTCAGTTTCTCTGGAGTGCTGCAAGTGAAAGCCGAACTGTAAGGGGTCAAGTAGGTTGTTGTCAGTGAGATACGAGCTCAAATATAGACTTAGGGGCTTATTTACTAAAGGCAAATCCACTATGCACTGCAAGTGCACTTCGAAGCGCACTTGGAAGTACGGTTGCTGTAGATCTGAAGAGGGCATGCAAGGAAAATAAAAAACAGCATTTTTGCTTGTACATGATTGGATGATAAAATCAGCAGAGCTTCCCCTCAGATCTACAGCGACTGCACTTCCAATGCACTTGCAGTGCACTTGTAGTGCAGAGTGGATTTGCCTTTAGTAAATCAACCCCTAAATGTTCTAAAAGTTTAGGGGTACATAGGAGCAAGGAGATAGGTCTTAAGTTGCTTTGGCTGGGGTAAAGTATGAGCTTTTTAAGTATGAGGGTGACCAGTGCATGCTTTGTAGAGTTGGAGAAGTAAAGTATGAGCTTTTTAAGTATGAGAGTGACCAGTGCATGCTTTGCAGAGTTGGAGAAGGTGCCTGTAGAGATGGAGAGATGTAAGATGTGAGTGAGAGAGCATAGGATAGAGCAAGACGCTGAACATAGTAGTTTCAAGGGAACAGAATCCACGGGAAAGGTGATTTGCCAAGTATCTGAAAAAAGTTTGGTAACCTCTTCTGTAGTAGCAAGGTCAAAAGAGGAAAGTATTGAATGTGCTGTTAGACAGGGTATGTTAAGTAGAGAAGATATCTGTAGTTCTGTACAGTGGAAATATCCTTACAAATTGCATCAATCTTGTTTTGACAATCTCCTGGTTAGTAAGTCAGTTAGAGGGTGGAGGGGAAAAAAGTAGAGACTGGATAAGAGAGTAATAATTAGAGAGATGAAATAGGTTTGTTTGGCAGCATGGAGGTAGGAATTATTTTAGGGGCGTAGATTTCTATAAGGTGAAAGTGGTTAGAAAGCCTAAACATTTTTTACCTTATTTAATTCCTTGTATTAGAGTAAAAATATTTAGGCATCAATATCCGCCTAACCCTTCTTTATACTTACCAGAGCTCTCATTTGATCCAGCTGTGCCTGTCTTCACCTCTTCTCTCCCCTCACTTCCTGGTCTCACTGTCTTTGTGGTCAATCAGTCTGTTAGTTCTTTATATAGTACTGGGAGTCTCTTTCTATGCTAATTCTGTTCAAAAGGCCAATGTAAACTATAGCAAGAAAAATGTTATTTGGTCAAATGGACAATTGTTTACTATCCTAGGAAACAAGGGTTGCAAACACTACAACTGGCCTTAATTGTTATTTTCAGTATCTGCAGGTAGGGTCTTTTCATCTTGTTTAAGAGGATAAAACTGTACAAAAAGAAAAGATTTTGATTGCTAGGACAGTTTTATGGAAAGAAGGGTCTAGAATATTGTATACTTTATTGCATGCATAGAAGCCACCTAGGTGCACAATATAGATCGAACATATATGTTGGATGGGTGGAATGCCAGAATTCTTTCTATGGCAGGAAAACTGGGGAATTTGGAAGCTTTTGCTCATTGTACTATTTCAGCAAGCACTTTGTTTGACTTTGTCATCTGTTCTGGGATCTAAAAAATGCTACTTTCTGGAAAGAACCAAATTTGCTGCCTGGAAATTTGTTTGGATTGGAGAAGCTTGAGTTCTACATCTGTCTAAACATTATTTTTTCCATAGTACTAACAAATAATCAATTATTGGTTAGTTATCATTATTATTATTTACAACAGAATGTACAATATGTGTGACTGTTGTGGCCTAATAACACTGCTAGCATATTGTGCATTGGGTCTCTATAACACCTCTAGATTTGTCTTTGAAATAATACACTCAAATTTGTATTTCTTGACAAAACATTTCTGGTCTCTCACTCTTAAACTGGCCAATGATGGATTGAAAACCATCTGGTTCAACATATTCAATTTACTGTAGTATTTTTTCTAATTGTTTGAAATTTTTTGGTCTGGACACAAGTGTATTGCAACATTGGAAATCTCCATATCATTATTATCAAATAAAGAATAATGAATACATTTCACCACATTATTCTGCTAATAGGAAAAAATGATGTCTTAGTGTTCTGGGGAGGGGGAGTCTATACAACATTTCTGGCTGTTGTCTCTAAAATAATACAATAATCTATCTCATAATAAACACCTATATGATCTCTCCTTCCGAATGTTGGGCCTAGTAATAAGTATTGCTTTCAGCACATTGGGTCTAGCTACTGTCTCCAAAGGAATACACCCTATTTTGTATTTCATGAAAAAAAACTGCCTGACCTCTTTCTGAAACTGGGAGCTACTAAAGATGCTGACATAGTATTCATTAAGTCTGTACAATATGTCTGACTTTTCTCTCTAAAATAATACACAATATATTTTTTTTGCATGATAAAACCTGCCTGGTCTCTCCCTTTTAAAGTGTTACTAAACCCTCAGACCCTGCATTCACTATATCTGGTCTCCCACAGTACACAGAACATGGAAATGCAATAGTTTTAGTAAATATAAACAGCTAAATACCTTTTCTCATCAGCAGTTAGAGCAGTCTTGTGACTTCTATCAGTGTCTGGGAAAAGCTTGTAGGAGGATTTTTCATTCTCCCCTGATTGTCCAAAGAGACTCCGGGACCCATGACCCTCTGTCTGGACAGCGCTAATTGACCCTGTGCTGATCACATGTACTACCCCATTAGAAAAAAAACTCTCTTGCAAAACATACCAAACTGAGCAGGTGCAGCTTGTCCCCAAGGCTCTGTTCTATCTGGAGTTGGTTTGGAAACTGTGGAAGAAGGGGAGGATCAGAGGAGACAGGATAAAACAGCCTTTTTACACAATGTGGAGGATTACCCCATAGGTTCCACAGTGAGTACAGCAAGCATGCTTTACTGCAGATACAGACTGATTTTACTGTTGTGGGTTTAGTAACACTTTAAAGTATAGTCTAGTACAAAGACTTACATACTGTGTAGCAAGTTTGTACACTATTTCTGACCATTGTCTCATTATAAATACTAAACTAATTTTTATTTCATTATAAAACCTGCCTGGTCTCTCCCTCTGAAATTGAAGCCTAGTAAAACTGCTTACATTATGTGCAGCTAGTCTGCACAGTATGTTTGACTGTTATGTCTACAGCAAAATAATACACCTTTTATTTGGAATGCGGAGTATTAGTTTTGAAGTGTTTTTGTATGCAGTTTTAAATAGATTTTTAGGAGTACATTCTACTATAGCTAGTAGGTCTGTAGTGTCTGCTACTCTCAGTGTTCAATTCAGGCCTTTTATTGCTGGATGAAAAAAAGAAAAAAAAGAAGGGGCACAGCCAAAACTACCTAAAAAGCCGATTTATTTAAGTTGTAATGAATCAGATTGGAGTGGTGCTGCTGCTGTATTTAACCTCCCTGGCGGTTTTCCCGAGTGTGGCTCGGGGTTAAAATTCAGTACCATTAGCGGTAACCCCGAGCCACACTCGGGATCGCATTGCAGGATCCTGGGGCGGCGTTACTTACCTTGTCCCCGGGATCCTGCGATGTCCCCCGCAGTGTCCGAGGGCTCCGTCCTCCTCCGAAGCCTCTCCGTGCCAGGCTCCGTTCCCTGCGAGCGGCGCGACGCACGGGGGCGGAGCCTGGCGGCAAATTCAAAAAAATGTCAAAATCATAACACATACAGTACTGTAATCTTACAGATTACAGTACTGTATGAAATGATTTCACATCCCTTTTGTCCCCAGTGCTCTGGCCCATGCCCTGCATGCAGTTTTACATGATATACACTGTTCTTTCTGCCTGGAAACTGGAGATTGTCCATAGCAACCAAAAAGTGTCCCTTTACGTCAAAAGTGGCTTTAGACCAGCTAGAAAACAGCGATAGTAAATTAGAAAACTTGCAGAATTGAGCGATAGTGAATTGTGGGGAAATTTATTTTATTACTATTTTTTTTTAATTTTTTTTAATTATTTATTTTTATTTATTATATTATAATTTATGTTTTTGTGTTTCAAACTTTATCATACCCGGGATATCTACTAGACTCTGGTTTGGACAGATTTAAGTGTGTTATTGTTAAGATTTACAGACCTACAATATAAAACGCCAAATTTCCATGCAAAATAATTGTACCGCTTTCAGCACCTAAAATCCGAAATAATCATACCGCCAGGGAGGTTAAGCCATGCAGTAATGTGAAATTAAATCGTCAGTTACACAAAATATGTGATGCCAGAACATGGGCTTGCTAACACTCTCTGTGAAAATCATAATTGTAATCAATGTGTAACTTACTTTATTTTCTAAGAGAATGCACAGCTTTTGAAGAAAACTTCTGTTGCCTCATACTCTATACACAATAATGAAGTGAGCACTGAATGCTTATGCCCTAGCCGTGTTTGTACCCTAAATATGCTTATTTATGTACAATGTATAAAGTATAGTCTAGTACAAAGACTTACATACTGTGTAGCAAGTTTGTACACTATTTCTGACCATTGTCTCATTATAAATAGTATACACAGTATGTAAATAAAAATAAACACATTATGATTTTTTGACAATGTTCAAAGTGCACAAACAAAAGAAAGAAATATAGGCTGTTGATATATAGGTTTTCAGAAATGTTATTGTGGTCCTCATCACCTCTTACACATGGGAATCTCCTAACTTACAAAAACCACTAGGTTGTCCGGCTTATCAGCACTCCACAACATAAATAAAGAAAATGAAAAAACTGCAAATATATACCATATACTGTATGCAGAGAAAATATAAAAAAATATTTCTTACAGAGACAATGACACAAAAAAACAGGGAGGGAAACTTCCCCTCTATTTTGTAAAAACACATGGTTGTGGACTTGGGTACACATAGAATATACAATGCATACCAAAAAGTATACATAGAAAAGTGTTTGTACAACCAGCTTAGTATATTTTTTGGGGAACTAGTGGTTTGCAGCATGATGACGATGCTATGCACCTTAACATGGTGTGCGTTATGTATCATTGGTGTGGCCCAAATGACCCTGCAGCATTGCACTCCAGTTTGGAGAGCACAGTGGGTGGGCATATTACCTAGTTCCTGGTTGGAGCAATGGGTGAAGCCCAGAGGCTGTTGTTACTGGTTTACTATATTTGGGATTTAATATCCCTCAGATATGATTTGGGTTAAACGAGAGTTCTTTGACCATCAGCGAAAGCTTTAACCCAATAACAAAAATGTATTGGTATATAGTAAAGTAGGCCTAGACTAATACACAGCAATCTATCTAATTGTACAATAAAAGTGTAAAAATCATGGATTACATGAAGCAATACAGAGTATATTCCTTATAACATGACTCTACAAACAGTAAGACAGAAAATACATAAGACCAACATTTAGATACAAGATAGAGATTTCCCATATTTACCATTCCCATCGAGGTTCCATTCTGGTGGCTCCTCTGCCATAGAGTGTGTGTTTCCCTCCCATCTAGTCTGTGTATATCATTACAGGCTGATGCCTCATTGGTTGGCATGGTGTGACTCTGATTGATGGGCTTCCTTATTTCTGGTTCAGGTTGGCTACATCTCCAATCCCTATACTTTGCAGCCCCCTTTAATGCAGATCTTTGGCACAGCCTATTTTGAGTGGGAGACTTAACTTGTAGGTACATGACCTTCAGGAAAGTTAAGTATTGATGACGGGCTGACCCTCATTGCATATCTAAGCATGGAATACTTTGAAGTGAATATGTGTAGAACAATGAGGTTTGGGTCCCATTGTTTAAATACACAAGCTTAGGCACCAAATTGTCTGTCTAACAGACACTTGTGTGAAGCTATATTACACGCCCTACATAGATACAAGCTAAATGAAATATATTCATAATTAGGGATGAGCTTCGTGTTCGAGTCGAACCCATGTTCGACTCGAACATCGTCTGTTCGACCGTTCGTCGAATTTGCGAATGATATGGGCTGTTCGCGCCAAATTCGAGTATCGCGTCACGGCCCATAATTCACTGCGGCATCGCAGTGCATTGCTGGCTGATGATTGGCCAAGCATGCACTATGACCCGCATGCTTGGCCAGTCACAGCGCCGTCTGTACAGAGAGCTGTAATTGGCCAAAGCCAGGGTGGCTTTGGCCAATTATGGCTCAGGGAGTTTCGTACACGCTCCACACTATATAAGGCCACCTGCACGTCGGCCCTGTGTAGTGTGTTCCGGCGTTGAGAGACAGAGAGACAGTGTCATTTGATTTAAGTTAAATAGATTAGGCAGGACAATCAGTCAGTTAGCTGCACTTACAGCGTATTGTGTATATATATGCATCCCAGGTGTATATATATTATATACACTGTATTCAGTTTAGCTAGATGCGTTCCTGTTATTATCTTCCTACTGACAGGCAGGCAGGTGTTGTTACAGTATTTGAAGAAAATTGCTGGTGTTCTTCTGATCCTATTAGTCCTATTAGCTACAGTATCTACAGTTAGTGTAGTGCGACCTCTGCACAGTGTTCAGCTAAAGCTACCTGTAGAAGATTAGTGGTGTTTTTCTGATCTTATCACTACCGCAGGCAGCTATATTATTTTTTAATGTAGTGCGACCTCTGCACAGTGTTCAGCTAAAGCTATAAATTAGTGCAGTGAGACCTCTGCACAGTGTTCAGCTAAAGCTACAAGTTAGTGTAGTGTGACCTCTGCACAGTGTTCAGCTAAAGCTACAAGTTAGTGTAGTGCAACCTCTGCACAGTGTTCAGCTAAAGCTACCTGTAGAAGGTTGGTGTTGTTTTCCTGAACCTATCACTACCGCAGGCAGCTACATTATTTACACCTTAATGTAGTGCGACCTCTGCACAGTGTTCAGCTAAAGCTACCTGTAGAAAGTTGGTGGTGTTTTCCTGATCCTATCACTACCGCAGGCCGCTACATTATTTACACGTGAGTGTAGTGCGACCTCTGCACAGTGTTCAGCTAAAGCTACATGTTAGTGTAGTGCGACCTCTGCACAGTGTTCAGCTAAAGCTACCTGTAGAAGATTGGTGGTGTTCTCATACTAATAATACTACAGGCAGGCAGTTGATTTTGCTAGCTGCAGTATCAGTAAATATATATATATATATATATATCCCAGCTTAGTGCAGCTACATCTCACTGCAGGCCATTAGTATGTCTGGAAGGCCAACAAGGAGAGGCAGACAGGTCACAAGCCAATACAAGAGGGCTGGCAGGCTCTGTGTCTAGAGGCAACAGTGCTGGTCGTGGACACGGTGCATCCTCATTAGCACGTGGCCGTGGGACATGCTTGGCCTTTTTTTCGGCAGCTGGCCGTGTTGAGCCGCAACATGCAGAAGACTTGGTCGAGTGGATGACCAAGCCGTCCTCATCCTCCTCATCCTCTCATCCTCTCTCACCCATGCTCAGGGTACTTTGTCTGGCAAAGCAGCTGCCAACGCGGCCTCTTCCCTCGGCTCAATGGCATCAGTGACTCCTTCCCTAGCCCCACCATGTCCTCCTGAGGAGTCCCTCGAACTGTTGGGTACATGCTCCAGAAGGTTGCCCAGCGTTTAGAAGGCTCTGATGATGATACTGAGCTAGATGAAGCCAGTAACGTGAGCACGGACAGAGGGGGTGCCCAAGAAGGACAGCAATCTGGCAGTCATGTTCCCCCTGCTGCAGCATACTGCCAGGTTTGCTCCAGTGATGAGGAGGGAGGGGATGATGAGGTCACTGACTCAACGTGTGTGCCTGAAAGGAGAGAGGAGGAGGAGGCACATCACCAACGAGGCAGGATGCCCTCCAGGGGTCAGCCTAAGGGCAGCACACTGACTGCCTCACACCTCAGAGCTCCAAAAGTTCTTTGGTGTGGGCCTTTTTTGAGACGAGTGCATCAGATGCCACCACTGCTATTTGCAACACATGTCTCAAGCGTATCTCCTGTGGCCAAAACATCTCCCGCTTGGGCAACACATGCTTGACCAGACATATGTTGACCTTCCATGAAGTTCGTTGGCAAGCGTACCTAAAAGACCCACACCAAAAAACAAAGAGGACCTCTCCTTACTCCTCATCAGCTGGGATCTCCAACCCCACTATACCTTCAGTCCTTTCTGAGACCTGCACTGAGAGGAATGAAGGTGTAGAATTAGGAGTGTCACAGCCAAGTACTTGGGGTCAATCTACTATCGGTACATCGACATCAGATTGTACCAGGCAAATTTCCCTGCCCCAGCTGCTGCACCACAAAAAGAAGTTCGCTCCCAGCCATCCACATGCCCAGCGGTTGAATGCTAGCTTGGCAAAATTGCTAGCACTTCAACTGCTACCTTTTCAGTTGGTAGACTCTGCCCCCTTCCGTAAGTTTGTGGAATGTGCGGTTCCTCAGTGGCAGGTTCCCAAACGCCACTTTTTCTCATGGAAGACAATTCCTGACTCTCTACCGGCATGTGGAAGGCAATGTCTTGGCCTCGCTGGAAAGGGCGGTTAGCGGTAAGGTGCATATTCCCGCTGACTCATGGTCCAGCAGGCATGGACAGGGACGTTACCAAAGTTTCACCGCGCATTGGGTGACTTTTCTGGCAGCTGGGAAGGATGCAGGACAAGGTGCAGTAGTGTTGGAGGTTGTTCCATCTCCAAAATGCCACTACTAGTGATTCTGACACACCTCTCTCCTCCACCCCCTCCTCTTCTTCTTCCTCCATGACCTCTTCCTGTGCTTTGTCCTCAGAACCAGCGGTGCTCCGTAGGTGTTCAAGGGGCTACGCAAGTACGCAGGCCAAAAGATGCCATGCGGTGCTTGAGCTGGTGTGCTTGGAAGACAGGAGCCACACTGGGGCAGAGGTTCTGTCAGCTCTGCAGGGGCAGGTTCAGAGGTGGTTGACGCCACGCCAACTTAAGGCAAGAATGGTGGTTTGCGACAATGGCACCAACCAATGACACCAACCTCCTCTCCGCCCTGCGACAGGGATAAATGACCCATTTGCCCTGTTTGGCTCATGTCCTTAACTTGGTGGGCAGGTACCCAGGCTTACAGGATGTCCTGAAGCAGGCCAGGAAAGTCTGTGTGCATTTCCGCCGGTCATATAATGCCAGTGCTCGGCTGGCGGACCTCCAAAAGGAATTTAACCTGCCCAAGAACCGCCTAATCTGTGACATGCCCACCAGGTGGAACTCAACATTGGCCATGCTGCAGCGGCTGCACAAGCAGCAGAGGGTCATCAATGAGTACCTGTGTGACCATGGCACCAGGACAGGGTCAGGGAGCTTGTTTTTTTTCCCCCACGCCAGTGGGCCATGATCAGGGATGCATGCACTGTCCTGTCACCATTTGAGGAGGTCACGAGGTGAGCAGTGACAGTGCATGCATCAGTGACACTGTCCCCCTTGTCCACCTGTTGGAGCACACACTGCGTGGAATAATGGACAGAGCACTTGAGGCAGAACAGAGGCAGGAAGAGGAGGACTTCCTTAGCTCTCAAGGCCCCCTTTATCCAGACAGTGTTCCTGTGTGCCCGCCATTCACACAGGAAGAGGATGAGGAGGAGGAGGAGGAGGATTGTGTCAGTATGGAGGTGGAACCTGGCACTCAGCATCAGCAGCAGTCTTTAAGGGATCATTTACAGTCCCAAGAAACACATGGACTTGTACGTGGCTGGGAGGAGGTGACTGCGGATCATGTCATCCTTAGTGACCCAGAGGACTCTGGACCGAATGCCTCAGCAAACCTACGCTGCATGGCCTCCCTGATCCTGCAAAGCCTGCGGAAGGATCCTCGTATCCGTGGTATCAAGGAGAAGGAACAATACTGGCTGACAACCCTCCTTGATCCACTTTACAAGGGTAAGGTTGCGGACCTTATCTTGCCGTCGCAGAGGGAGCAGAGGATGAAACATCTTCGGGAGGCCTTGCAGAAAGGTCTGTGCAATGCATTCCCAGAGACTGGGAGGTTGCAAACTCCTGTTTCTGAACAACGTGGTGAGGCTTTGGTCAGTCAAAGAAGGAGCGATGGAGAAGGGGGCCGTCTGACTGATGCGTTCAGACAATTTTTTAGTCCGCAGCCCCAAGGTATGATCGGTTTCAGCAACCATCGCCAGTGTCTGTTTTACATGGTGCAGGAATACCTAGGGGCAAGATCTGACTTGGACACCTTTCCCACCAAAAATCCTCTGGGTTACTGGGTCTTGAGGATGGATCACTGGCCAGAGCTTGCACAGTATGCAATTGAGCTACTGGCCTGTCCTGCATCCAGCGTTCTTTCAGAACGCACATTCAGTGCTGCTGGAGGGTTTGTAACTGATCACAGGGTGCATCTGTCCACCGAATCGGTCGATCGACTGACCTTCATAAAAATGAATCAGAGTTGGATCACCACCAGCTACCAAGCACCTGATGCTGATGTAACTGAATATTTTTTTTTGAAATGTCAGATCCCTTCAAAGACTGCCTATGCTGATGCTGAGTGACTATCCTGTTATGCTGAGTAATTATCCTCTTCCTCCTCAATGATCATGCTGATAGCTTGTAAGAACATTTTTGGTTCTGGGCGCCGCCACCAGTGCCTAAGGCCCAATTTTTCAGCCCCTGTTTAACAGGGGCACGTAATTACAATTTTTGATGCAATTCTTTGCAGCAGGGCCAGTTCCTGCACTCCAACTAGAGTATCTGTGAGGGGTTGCAGTGTTGTGGCACCAGTGCCTAAGGCCCAATTTTTCACCCCTGTTCAACAGGGGCGTGTAATTACAATTTTTGATGCAATTCTTTGCAGCAGGGCTAGTTCCTGTGCTCCAACTAGAGTATCTGTGAGGGGTTGCAGTGTTGTGGCACCAGCACCAGTGCCTAAGGCCCAATTTCTCAGCCCCTGTTTAACAGGGACATGTAATGAGAATTCTTGATCTAATATTTAACAGCAGGGCCCATTTCTGCGCCCACCAAGAGTAACTGTGAGGACTTACAGTGTTGTGGCACCAGCACCACCACCACCAAAGGCCCAATTTCAATGTTCAACAGGGGCATAAAATTACAATTCTTGATCTAATATTTCACAGCAGGGCCCTGTGAGGGCTTACAGTGTTGTGGCCACAACAACACCTAAGGCCCAAATTTCTGCTGAGTATATAGGGCAGGCCCCTACTTTCAAACATCCAACTTACAAACGACTCCTACTTGCAAACGGAAAGAGGCAACAGGAAGTGAGATGAAATCTACCCCTAGGAAGGGAAATTCTCTCCTGTAAGAGTTAATATGGGAAAAACTTTTCTCCTTTACATTGATGCTTTTTCACTAAAACCCCCAAATTTTCAAAAAACATTTGTCATTGGGACAAAAAGTGAGGTGAAATCTTCTGAAGAGGAGCACAGACAGCAAAACAAATGTCACAGGCGTGATAACCCTTCCCTATGTTTTCCAAAAAGCATAAAATAGATTTTTTGGCTGGAGCTAAACACGTTAAAAATGTACCAGTTCAAAATTACAAACAGATTCTACTTAACAACAAACCTACAGTCCCTGTCTTGTTTGCACCGCCTGTATACTGCTGTTCAGAGTATATAGGGCCTGGGGGCCCCACACCTTTCCTTTTTTAATTTGGGTGCAGGATTCAACTAAATATCCATACAAGACCCAAAGGGCCTGGTAATGGACTGGGGGGTACCCATGCCGTTTCTCTCACTGATTTTCATCCATATTGCCAGGACCCGACATTACATTAAAGCCGCAAGCAGTTTTAAATGACTTTTATTCCTTTAAAAATGTCATTTTGTGCAGGGACTGTTCTAAGCATGGGAAACACGTGCCACTTTACAGGCATACTAAAGACACCCCCAGGTACGATATTTAAAGGAATATTTCACTTTTTTTTTTTTTACTTTAAGCATCATTAAAATCACTGCTCCCGAAAAAACTGCCGTTTTTAAAACTTTTTTTTGCATTGATACATGTCCCCTGGGGCAGGACCCGGGTCCCCAAACCCTTTTTAGGACAATACCATGCAAATTAGCCTTTAAAATGAGCACTTTTGATTTTGAACGTTCGAGTCCCATAGACGTCAATGGGGTTCTAACGTTCGTGCGAATTTTCGGTCCGTTTGCAGGTTCTGGTGTGAACCAAACCGGGGGGTGTTCGGCTCATCAATATTCATAATTACATAATTTTACAGCTATTAATGGAGATTTCACATAAACTCATAAGGCAACAGATGCCCGCTCGTGGCCAGTTGAAAATATGAGACTCGGCCACACCTAAAATAATGGTTTATGTGTAATCTCCTTTAATATTTAGAACGTTTGGCTTTGCCTTCTGAAACCAAAAAAACTCTTTGAGAGAAAAAAAACCCTTTAAAATCTCCATCTCTGCAGTCCACATTTCTGGATATCATTATTGGTAGTCATCAATTGTTCTGGATGTAATAAGTCCATAATAAAAATCATAAGAGACAAAACACCAAAAAAAAAAAAACACGAAGAGAAAAAAAAAACATGAGGATCCTTGTTCAATAATAATAGTACGAAAGTCCATAATGCCAATCTGGTCATGTTGCCCTTGCTTCTGGGACAGCCCTCCGTGGTGATTCCAATTGGATACAGCATACAGTAATGACCTTTGGACCAGCTTTCCTGGCTTTCTGAGATTATACTTTATTAATGTGGACAAAGGTAGAGAAAGAAAAACACGAGTACTTTTAAGACATATGCATTCAAATTAATGCTTATCTTGTCATCCTGAGTATTAAGGACCTTGGCTGGTGTCAAACATTTGTGCATATAGCTCCGTCCTTGGCTACTGTGTGTAGCTACTGTACGAGTCCTGCCTTTAGCAGGCTACAGAAGAGGTCACAACTTTAAGAAGTCTCCGTGCAGATTAGGCAGTGTCAACTAAGCAGACAAAAATAACTTGATTTCAGAATACGGATAAGTGGGATGTCGCCATTTACTTGTGGCTTCAGGAATAATCAAACTAAATTACCCTAAAAGGGGTGTTCTGGCCTGTTTTTTTTTTAAAGCCAGCAGCTACAAACACTGTAGCTGCTAACCTTTAATAAGGACACTTACCTGTTCAGCGAACCTGCGATGTCAGCCCCCCCGAGGCCGATCTATCCATTGGATCGGCTGCCAGTGCCGCCATCTTAACAAAGAGAAACAGGCAATGGAGCCTTGCGGCTTCACTGCCCATTTCCTACTGCACATGCGCGAGTTGCGCGACGCTTTGTGAATGGCCCCATTGTGTTCTGGGACACACACATGTCCCAGAAGGCAATGGGGCCACTCACCGAAAAGGAGGAAGTGCCGCGGAATAGGAAGAGGCAGATTAATAAGACTGCCTAGCAACAGGGGTTTCTGGTAAGTTAATTTTTTTTTTTCAAATTTTTTTTTAAGAATATTAATGCTATTTTTTTTTTTTTTTTTTTTTTAGGGTGGCCCTCCGCTTTAAGTACAATTGTACTATAATCTCTGCTATTTGCCATTCACTGAGTCTCACAAGTCCCAGTATATCTATATGATATTCAAGCAATGCTCTTTGAACTTAGTTATGGCACAAGAAAAACTGACCAACAAAAAAAATTGTCCACTGACCACATATGATGACTGCCACATATTAGGCCTGTAGAAAGGACTGTGTGTCACATATACAAAGAAAATAGTCACTTGACTGTTGCTAAACCCTGGTGTTACTGTTACTATTGTCATAGTAGGTAATAGCTACAATGACATAAATGTATATAAAACAATTATCCAATGTCGAAAGAGAAAAAAAAAAAGAAAAAAAAACTGTTTGAACTTGGCCCAACCCCAAAATGCTATAGGGAAGCTTTAATATTCTATATCACCATTTTTAACTATTTTAAATGTTCTCCATATAATGTTCCCTATACTCCTCTCTTCTTTTTTTTATTTCACCATAGCAAAACCAAACTCCAGAATCCACCATAAAGGTGATATAGGAAAGAAAGAAAAATAGTTAACATTAAAAGAAAAAGAAGAAAAAAAAAATAAACCAAAAAAAAAGGTACAGATTTATTGCTGCTTCAACATGAGATTTGTGATACCCCTGTCGCTTTAAATTGTTAAAGAGCATCGAATCTGTATTTAGTTAAACAATATAAAACAATTGAAATTGCTTTTAAACATTGCAGCTATACAAAGGCAACGCCCTTTCTTGGTGGTGATTAAAATAGTAACTGATCCTCCAATTTGCAAGTCAAGCAAGCAACAAAAAGTTGTAGTAAAGAGATGACACAAACTCTGTCTAATGAAACAGACAAACTAAATAAAAAAAAAAAATATTTTAGAATTTAGTTAGGCCTGACTGCAATAAATTCCATTCAATGCTTCTCATTAAAACAAACATAAAAACTATGCTTTAAGGTCCACTGTGTTTCAGAGTAATTAGCCTATTCTGGGTCCACTCTGGATTATCCGTCCATGTTTGTGTATTTACCCTAAAATATGAAACTCAAAAACCATTAATAACACCTCACTCTACCTCTCTGAGAGGTTCCTAATGGACTGAACTAGTAGTGGATACTTGTGACAGACTTCCAGCAGAGGTAATGAGTCCATCAACAGTAAGTACAGTCAAAAATGTACAGACACATCCACATATCTATACTCTGACAGACAAAAAAAGTTACAGGAAATCTTGGTGGGTTTATAAGTACTTAAAGTCTAATGCCCCGTACATATGGTCAGACTTTGTTCGGACATTCCGACAACAAAATCCTAGGATTTTTTCCGACGGATGTTGGCTCAAACTTGTCTTGCATACACACGGTCACACAAAGTTGTCGGAAAATCCGATCATTCTAAACGCGGTGACGTAAAACACGTACGTCGGGACTATAAACGGGGCAGTGGCCAATAGCTTTCATCTCTTTATTTATTCTGAGCATGCGTGGCACTTTGTCCGTCGGATTTGTGTACACACGATCGGAATTTCCGACAACGGATTTTGTTGTCGGAAAATTTTATCTCCTGCTCTCCAACTTTGTGTGTCGGAAAATCCGATGGAAAATGTCCGATGGAGCCCACACACGGTCGGAATTTCCAACAACACGCTCTGATCGGACATTTTCCATCGGAAAATCCGACCGTGTGTACGGGGCATAAGCAGACAACATGTAGACATATAACCTTTACACATATTAACAGGACATGAGTCAATTTGGAAGAAAAAACAAAACACAAGACATACTGAATCCATACGATGCCATAAGTTGCAAAATAATGTATTATCATTTACTTTCTCTGTGTCAGAGTGAACTTCACTCCAAGCCCCAGGAAAGGAAAAAGAAACAAAACAAAATCCCTACAGTTTCTAGAGTTATAGGGATTGAGATCTCATATCTGTGCACAGGTTATTTATTTGAGAACAAATTTAAACTTGTAGAAAAAAAGTTATAATTGTAAACTGGTACCAGTACTGAGCTCATTGCAAACGGAAACAAAAATACAAAACATGCACATTGATGTGATCACATTTCTTATTGATGGCCATCCAACAATGATATGTACACACCTCTGAAAAAAAAAATCTTTGTTTACACATAGACAGTTCATACACATCCATTACATCACTCAGACACACACATTCATTTAGATTGAGTTCCATACATGCTGGATAGAGAGAGCTTTGGTAATTGCAAATTAATTGCTAGGCGTTTCTGGCCACTGGGAGAATACAAAAGAAAGAAAAAAAAAATGGAATATTATACTTTACCTTCTGTTAGGCATGTGTATTTACGCATATGTGCAGCTATCTACATACAGATGCTTTATATGTAAATATACTTTCAGGAACTCACTTAACCTGAAAAAAGATTTGTAGATAACAGTTATTACTCTATCCCCTTTTTTTACTCTAACCTATTTAAAGTCAACAATACAATATTCTTACGTGTACATTGGTAAATGGTCAATGACATTCCCACTGTTAGGTACCTGGTAGTTGAGCCCGACTGGTAGAAGATGACCTCTCTTACAGCGCTGGTTCAGGAGCCACTGGAGTGGGAACAGTGGTCTCTTGAGCAGAGTGGGTAGGAGTGCCTGGTGCAGGTTCTTGCAGGGGCTGGCACAGGAGCAGAGAAGAAGTCCCTCCGGGATGGCTGGGCTGCAGATGCTGGCAGGCTGAAGCGGATCAATAGGCAGGCCGGTAGGTGGTATAGCAGCAGCAGAACCTGGAGCTGGATAAGCAGGCTGGGAAGTAGAGTCACAGGCAAAAGCAGAGTCGGACAGTCCGTTTGGCAGGAGATCAGGCAGGTATAGGCAGAGGGATAATCACAGAGTAGTCAGGCAGGCAGGCAGGTATTCGGCAACAGTTCACAAGAGGTTAAGCAGAGTCAGGCAAGCCGGATCGGATTGGAGATAGCAGAATGGTCAAACGTAGCCGGGTCAATAACGGATACAACAGCAGGCAGGATACAGAAACACAGGTGCAGAGCTGCAGACGAACAGCACCTCATGGGTGCAACTGACACTCCTTTAAAGAGCCCTTGGCGCCAAACAGCGCTAGTGCGCACGGGCGCGTGGGAGCGCGCCGGTGCCCCCGGTGGAGAGTTCAACTGCAACGCCCTGGACAAGCCCCGTGTGCGCACGCGCGCACGCATGTTCGCCCAACGGGCACCGGCAGGTCCCTGACACCCACTTTCGTCTAGTGAACCTAAAATGCCAAAGACCTCTAAAACATAACTTATATCTTGTATTTCATCCTCGGTTTTAGTGTACTGGTTTGGTTCCCGATGGACAAGTTACTCCCTCCATTTTTCCAATTCAAGGATTCAATAACGTTTCTTTTAAAGCATTATAATTATTTCACAAACTCATCCCATTTCTGTTTCATTTGCCTAATCTCATACTGTAAATTCTCATTCTCGGCCTTAATAGTTGAGGAAGGGATGTATGATTTCATATTTTCATATTTATTACCCCTAGGCCCTTCTCCCCATTGTGGTGAGTACACTTCCACGTCACGCCTCTTTGTTGTATATAGATTCTGTTTCAATATCTTTTCACCAGAAGACAAAACTGAGCAATGTGACCGAATAACCCACAGGTGTAGCATTTTATCTTTTGTAAAGTATTAAAGCATCTCTTAACAACTGGTGTGGTTTTAGGCTGATTCAGAACTTTTCCTGTCTGCATATGAGCTCAAAAGAGCTCCCATCTTTCAATGAGTTGTTGAAACAAAATTTCCTGTTGCATTTATAAATACTGACACCAGTTGCATTACAATCTATGGTATGTGGGGATTGCACAAGCTGCCCTGGGCTGGAAGATGTAGACAATTGTTTACATTTACTCTCTGCAGCCTTCAGCCCACATGCCAGCTGATCATCCTCTCCCTGCTCGTTTTGGTTGTCTATTGTTGGTTGCTGGTGGTTAGCATTCAAATTTGTCATAGAAACTTTTAGAGTACCATTGGTAATTGTTAGCCAACCAGCAAGCAGCAAAAATTAGTGCAGTCTTACCCTCACATCGGCTGTATTTTTTCTCTGTAAGTTTTGCATTTACATACTCTTGTGCCTGGTGCCATGGGCTTCTAGATTCCTCTGTTGCTTTTATTATTTCAGAGCTATTTTTAAATGTAGCCATCCTGGCCATCCTTTTCTCCATGATGTACAACAAGTTCAGTGACAAAACCACAATACACCACAGAACAGACTTCTGACACAGTAGTCTACCACTTAGAATATGGCCAGGAGTGGAGACACCCCAATTATAATCACAATAGCATGTAGCCTACCTAGTCTGAGCCTATACCCAAAACACAATAGACCAGGAGGACAATAGAGACAATAGTACTGAGATAAGCACACAAGGAACAATAGGGTAACCCTCTAAGTAGACAATAGAAAGGTAAATACAGCTGTGTTCTGACCAATAACTACTATACCCACTACTGTTTAATAGGGATGAGCCGAACACCCTCTGGTTGAGTTTGCAGCAGAACATGCGAACAGGCAAAAAATTCAGCAGAACACACAAACACCGTTAAAGTCTATGGGACAGTAACATGAAAAATCAAAAGTGCTCATTTTAAAGGCTTATATGCAAGTTATTGTCATAAAAAGTGTTGGAGACCTGGGTCCTGCCCCAGGGGACATGTATCAATGCAAAGTTTTTTTTAAAAAACTGCAGTTTTTTCGGGAGCAGTAATTTTTGTAATGCTTAAAGTGAAACAATAAAAATTAAATATTCCTTTAAATATTGTGCCTGGGGGGTGTCTATAGTATGCCTGCAAAGTGATGTATTTTTCCTCTGTTTAGAACAGTACCACAGCAAAATGACATTTCTAAAGGAAAAATTGTCATTTAAAACTGATCGCGGCTGTAATGAATTGTCGGGTCTCGGCAATATAGAAAAAACTGAAAAAAGAGCATGGCATCCCCCCCAGTCCATTACCAGGCCCTTTGGGTCTGGTATGAATATTAAGGGGAACCCCGAACCAAAATAAAAAAATTGTGTGGGGGTCCCCCTAAAATCCATACCAGGCCCTTCAGGTCTGATATGGAAATTAAGGGGAACCCTGCACCAAATTTAAAAAAAAAATGGCATAGGGCCCCCCAAAATCAATACCAGACCCTTATCTGAGCACACAACCTGGCAGGCCGCAGGAAAAGAGGGGGGAAGAGAGAGCGCCCCCCTGAACCATACCAGGCCACATGCCCTCAACATGGGGAGGGTGCTTTGGGGTCTGACCCCAAAGCACCTTGTCCCCATGTTGATGCGACAAGGGCCTCATCCCCACAACCTTGCCTGGTGGTTGTGGGGGTATGTGGGCGGGGGGCTAATCGGAATCTGGAAGCCCCCTTTTGTAGTGATAAAAATATTGTGGTATAGTGGGTATGATAATTAATATTTAGGTATTATAAGGATGATGATGTAAGTACTCTTCCGCAGCAACCCAATTCTTCCAGAGAGATGCACTTTATTGACTTCCAACACAGAACAAAGTCCACAGATGACAAAAAATCAGACAGAGTAGATATAATTCAGAGACCCATATTCCTAGGCCTGTGTGTTCCCAGCCATACACAGACAAGCCTAACTAAAACTATAGACTGAATGCCGTGTTATATTCCCTAGATATTGAATGGCTGAGCAATTTGATTGGCCGTCTCCATTCAGGTCTTTTATATACTTTAGTCTTTCAGATAGACAACAACTCCCAGCCGTGAACAGCTGCAGTCATAAACCACCCCAATTTGCACTCCCGCATATCAACATCAACAAGTCCCCTTAGATATGTGTAATTAGATTAGGTTAACAGATACCACCTGAACACCCTTTTGAAATGTTCAAATAGACTTGCATAAGATTAACACATCAAAGGGTCTTCAGCTGTCCCCTTGCTATGTTAAAATTCAGTTGGACAATTCAACTGAATTTCTGGTCAGCATGGCACTCCAATACAATATTATACATAAATTGGCCAACATATTACAACACCTTTAACAAGGGGACCCCCAGATCTAGGCCTTCCCCGGGTGAATTGGTAATGGGGTATTTCGTACCCCTATCTTTTCACAAAAAAAGTGTCGAAAATGGTAAAAAAGACAAGAGACAGCTTGGGGCAAGTCCTTTATTAAAAAATAAAAAATAAAAATGTCCCACGATGTAAGTTCACGCCACCCAATGGACCGAAATAGAAAAATAAAAGCCACATCTGATCCGCCTCCATGGGAGGCTCCCACCGACTAACGCGTCTTCTCTGTGACAGTTCTTATATAACTGAGGGCGGGGCCACCTGGTGACATAAATGGGTGACCCCACCCCCTCTGACGCCACAGGGAATACCCCCACAACCATCGGGCAAGGGTTGTGGGGATGAGGCCCTTTTCCCCATCAACATGGGGACAAGGTGCTTTGGGGTCAGACCCCAAAGCACCTTCCCCATTTTGATGGCATGTGGCCTGGTATGGTTCAGGAGGGGGGCGCTCTCTCGTATGGATTTGGGGGGACTCATATGCCATTTCTTTTTAATTTGGTGCAGGGTTCCCCTTAGATTCCATATCAGATCTGAAGGGACTGGTATGAATTTTAGGGGGGCCCCACGCAATTTTTTTTTACATTTTGGTTCGGGGTTCACTTTAGTATTCATACCAGACCTAAAGGGCCTGGTAATGGACTTGGGGGGGATCCCATGCACTTTTTTTCAATGAGTTTTATCTATATTGACAATTCATTACAATCAGTTTTAAATGATGATTTTTTCTTTAGAAATGTCATTTTGCTGTGGTACTATTCTAAACACGGGAAAAATGCGCCACTTTGCAGGCATACTATAGACACCCCCCAGGCATGACATTTAAAGGAATATTTCATTTTTATTGCTTCACTTTAGGCATTAAAAAAATCACTGCTCTTGAAAAAACGTCCGTTTTAAAAAAAAATGTTTGCATTGATACATGTCCCCTGGGGCAGGACCCGTGTCCCCAAACATTTTTTATGACAATAACTTGCATATAAGCCTTTAAAATAAGCACATTTGATTTTTCATGTTACTGTCCCATAGACTTTAACGGTGTTCCGGCGGCTTTCGAATTTGCCGCAAACACCCCATATTGTTTACTGTTCGGCGAACAGGTGAACACCCGACGTTCGAGTCGAACTTACGTTTGACTCGAACATCGGGCTCATTCCTACTGTTTAAGACAAAAAACAATCTACCACAAACTCAGTTTATCAAATTATTGGTAGGGTTTATCCTTAACAAAATTTCAAGGTATAATACAGAAAGCTAAATGTACTTTATTTTACACTCTATAATCGTTATCAGATATTAGCTTCAGTAACCAGACTTCAACAGTTTGGTACTTTAACAGAAAACAATGAGAATATTACTGCTTGTAAATTCCCACAGCAAAAAAAACAAACTAACAAACAACTCTCTTGTAGCTCAGTTTCAATGTCCTACACACAAATACTAAACCTTTAGTGGACACACCATTTAAATAAAAAACAAAAACCTGTTGAACCTTTTCAACAAGACAACCAAGACCACATTCTTTCAGGGTCTTTCCAATAAAACACATATATATTCATCATACAGCACACTCAAACAAAGGTTAGAGAGAGCAAAAGAAACAAATAAACACAACATTTTCCCCACTAAGTACTTCCTCCCCATTACATTGACCACTTATAATGGTACTTCCAATGTACTTTTTTAACTATAATTACGTGATATTAACCTAAACAAAATACGTGGTGTATCCTCTCTCCTTTTTTTTTTTAGAGTTCATCTAATACATACTAATAAAACAAAAACATTTACCTATATTTTTCCCTAGATAAACTTGCTGTGACCTCCAAACTACTGGAAAAACTGACTCAGTTTAAAATCCAGACCAATAACCTAAATCTGCATTACACAAATCTCAGTATATTATTAAATACTTTCAGTCCTGGTCCCTTCGTACATCGCCAATTATGTTACCTGTTTACTATATTTGAGATTTAATATCTCTCAGATATGATTTGGGTTAAATGAGAGTTCTTTGACCATGAAGGAAAGCTTTAACACAATAACAAAAAAAACGAATTGTCTGTCTAACAGATGTTACGCCCTACAAAGATATGCCCTACATAGATACAAGCTAAATGAAATATATTCACAATTACAATATTTTACAGCTAATAACCACTTCAAGACCGCCGCACGACGATGTACGTCCAAACTTTAAACGGGGATATCGTTGTTATGGCAGCAGCTAGCTGCCATAACCCCGGTATCCCCGTTTTCGTGCGGCGGCCGGCTGTCAGATAAAAGTGGTCCCTGTGGCGGATTAGCCGCGAGATCACTTTTATCGGTGGCGGGAGAGGGCCCCCCCTCCCGCCGTGATCCGGTGCCCTCCATCGCTTACCGGAGCCGTCGGTAGCGGCGGAGGCGATCGCGTCCTACTCAGTGGTTTGTCTGGAGACGAGTGAGGCCAAGATGGCGCTCACTCGTCTCCATGACACTGCTGGGCGGAAGTGACGTCAAAACGTCACTTCCGTCCATGCCTCTTAAAGGCACATTTTTTCAAATGTCATTTTTCTAAATGACTTGTCCCGACGAGCTTGCGCGCAGAAGCGAATGCATACGCGAGTAGCGCCCGCATATGAAAACGGTGGTCAAACCACACATGTGAGGTATCGCAGCGACCGGTAGAGCGAGAGCAATAATTCTAGCCCTAGACCTCCTCTGTACCGCAAAATATGCAACCTGTAGAATTTTTTAAACGTCGCCTATGGAGATTTTTGAGGGTAAAAGTTTGACGCCATTCCTCGAGCGGGCGCAATTTTCAAGCGTGACATGTTGGGTATCAGTTTACTTGGCGTAACATTATATTTCACAATATAAAAAAAAAATTGGGCTAACTTTACTGTTGTCATATTTTCTTATTCAACAAAGTGAATTTTTGCCAAAAAATGTGCGCTTTTAAGACCGCTGCGCAAATACGGTGCAAAAAAAAGTATTGCAATGACCGCCATTTTATTCTCTAGGGTGTTAGAAGAAAAAACATATATAATGTTTGGGGGTTCTAAGTAATTTTCTAGCAGAAAAACCTGTTTTAAACATGTAAACACCTAAAATCCAAAACGAGGCTGGTCCTTAAGTGGTTAATGGAGATTTCACATAAACTCATAAGGCAACACTGTGATGCCATTTACCCTGTAAGTGGTGTTACTTCTTGGGGATGCGTCGTGGGGAGGGGAGGTGATATGGTATATATTTCCTCTTTTTCCTGCAGTTATGTTTAGTTTGTGAGATGCTTAAAATTACGTGTAAAGCAAATTCTTGTTTACTTATTTTATCTGTGTACGAATGGATATGATTCTCAACTCCTCTAGTAAATCAGCCAATGTGTGTGCATGTGTGTGTATGCCAACAGGAAATATCCACCATATTTTCTTTCTTTAATATATCTAAACCCAAAAATCTGAAATGTAATATATTGCAAATAACAAAATAGCCAATGTTTTGAAAGTTGTTTGTCACCTTCATAAAGGGGACCCTCATGTCTCATTTTATTTATTTTTAACATGGGACCTTACTAAACTTTCTACATGTAATTCTAACTTCCATTTTATTTGATCTATAACATTTTACGGTGTACCCCATATTATTATGAGGTGTATATGGGGTATATTATATTCTGAAAGATGTTTGAAGTCCAGTTTGTGTGACAACCACAGTTTCCTCCATAGATACACTGAATTAACTGCAATATACATTGTATTACATTTTTTTCATGTGTCTAAATTCCTCATTACTAAAATAATAAAATAAAGTAGTGCAAACTTTTAAAAAATATGCCAAGCATGCTAAAACTACTTTCATGTAAACATTGTAATAGTTACTTAAAGTGTTTACTCAAGAAAAAAAAAGAACAATAAAATTTAAAATTGATTCATCCCTATCACACCCTGTAATTCATTCTTTTTTTAGGAAAAAAAAATAACACACAGATCGACAACAAGCACTTACGTTTTTAGCTGGGTTCACAATGTGTTGTAGTATGTCAGTGTGGATGTAGATCTCTCCAGAAAGCTCTTCCCTGACTGTATAAAAAAACAGAGAAAACAGTTTGGGTGGGGTAGTTCATTAAGCCCAATCAACAATTACTTTCTAGAGATGAGATTCAGGCATATGTTTTCTTAGTGATGGAAATTGTGTATCTGGTTCTGCACAGTACATGGAACATTATAGGACATGGATATATGTTTTTATGACTGTGCATAAATAATTTGTCATGCTGCATAACAATTTGCCAGTTGATTTTTTCCTGGAATTCATGGTTTAGCATAACCCATATTTTTTGAATTTCTTGAATATCTACTTGTCCATCAAATTCCACTTTCCTTCATACAGATGACACAAATTTATGTTGATACAATAAATTTAAATTTCATCTGTTTTAGTGTAATTTATTTTCTTAACAGAAATTCTAAATATAATTGGGATAAAGATGCAGAAATTTTAGTAATAATATACATTATAAAAAATGCATACAGAACTGTTGCTGCTTTAAAGAAACATTATGTTTTTGTATATATTTTCTGTGTTTATCAGCAGGACTAAAAAATAAAAAAACGTTTATTTATTTTTAGTCAGGTACATGCGAAATGTTGTATATTATAATTTTATATTTACCACATGCAGGCATCTTGAGTCAGTTCTGAACTACTTCTGCAGTCATTTTACTAGTATGGGTAATTTGATCTTGTGTTATTTCTCTTTATCACAGAACACATATGGTTGAATAGTTGAATGAGTAAGGGGAAGGACACTGCCTCCTTTTCCTAGATTATACAAAGCCAACTGGATTCTTAGCTGGAAAGATGAACCATCAGAAAGTTCCCTGCAAAGTGTTCCCTATATGCATATGTCCTAAGCAAAGATTGTTATAGTTTATTTTATTATTGGGTTCACAAATTTTTTGAATCTTGGGACGCATCACAATCTCCTTAGTCCAAGTTAAAGATGGCAAGTCCGGGGAAAAAATGAAAAATTGAGAGAAAAATTTCCATTTGTAATAAAAAATAAAACTTTAAAAAGCAAGTTTAGTATATTTACTAAATAAGCTGTACTTTTATTTCAAGCATAATAATTTTATATACACTGCATTACACTTTCACAGTTTAACAAAATACCTTTCAATTTGTAAAATTGCCCCATACAGATTTTATTTTTTCCAAAAATTTCCATTTTTTCAGGGAAAAAACAAGGAAACATTTTTTTTACCAATGGCTTCAAAATTTCCGGAAATGTTACATATGTTGAAATATCTAGGTATAATCTGCATAAACTCAGCTATGACCTGAACAGGATTGAGTACTATTATACTGTTTTCATTTTACTGTTGAAGACAGATGAGCATATGTATAGACTGACAAAACAAGTTACTCTCCAAATAAGAAAAATGACTAATTTCCTAAACTGACATAATATTTAAAAAAATGAAAAACTCTCATCCACAATTATTAAAAACAAAAACAATCCTTCAAAAATTAAAAAAAACAACACTAGCCACAAGGCTGCCATGCTGTCTCTTTACATGAAGTGCTACCCCGAAATGAGCTGCTTGGTAATTTTCGTTCTCTGTTCTGCACCTCGACTCTAAGAACAACCTCAGCACGTCTGGCACAACTGGTTGAGTGAAAGTTACTGAAAGCACTTATAGAGACACAAATGTGGATACCTTTAACTTGTCTGTGAATTAATATTAGGAAATAGACACAAGATTGTTTAGTGGTAAATTAACTCAATGTATTGGTATGGGTTAGAGTAAATGGTGGTATGAGCATAAATGAGCATACAGAAGGTAGGTTCAAGAACAGTCTGCTAGACAGTAAAATCACTATGCCAAGGTAACCTAGAATACAGTTCTGTACCATTAAACTGGAATGAACTAATGATCCAGAAAAGTTAGCAATAAACAGTGCATATAAGTACCTTCCCTTTTCCTCCCCTTGCCTTTCTACTCTGATTCTCAACAACCCTGTTTTTAATTTCAGATGTTTATATATGTAAAGAAGCGAGCATTGTCTTGTGAAACGCATAGAGAAATTTATTATATATACATTTACATCTTGGACTGTCAGCTATACCTTGATTTATGTAACTATGGAAACCCATGCATATGTGTGTGTACTCATGTTTACCAGAATCATTTTTAATTGTATTTATTAAAAGTGTTTAAATGTTCAATTGTGTATATTTATTAAAAGTGTTTAAATGTTCAATAAAAATTGTGTATATTTTATACCCTGTGGTTTGTGTCTCACAAAGTCCATTGGGCATCCTTCTTCCTTGTATAATACTATAACTAGTCTAGTGTGCATACTAGGAGAATGGCTAGGATGTGGTGCAATGTCCCCTAAAAGGTACCTCTTAGCATAAGTAATAGCATAAGTAAAGATTTAGAACAAAAGAACTGTGCATGGGATGCACATGGGACTTTAATGGCAAATAGTATGTTAAAGTATAAAGAGTAGATTATATAAAATGCACAAAAGTGCCAATTTTATTAGGTTATAGAAAAAATAGAAAAATACAAATACGGATACAATGATACAATATACGTATTCATTAAAATATACACATCGAATTATACAAGATAGATATATCAGCCCAGTGCTTACAACCCGCAGCCTATGTCGTTAAAGGTCAGACGGATGGATTTACAGCACATATCCTGACATGTTTCGTAAATTGGAATTGCCCATCTCATATCTCTGTGGACCTCCCAGTCAGCCTGTTCTAAGCTCTGGTTCCTGTTCTGTTTTGTTTTGTTTTTCTATGAACCTTTTATATAAAGATCTGATCACCCAATTGTAAATCCCTTGATGAAGGAATAATACATACCAATTTCCGAAACATGTCAGGATATGTGCTGTAAATCCATCCATCTGACCTTTAACGACATAGGCTGCAGGTTGTAAGCACTGGGCTGATATATCAATCTTGTATAATTCGATGTGTGTATTTTAATGAATACGTATATTGTATAATTGTATCCGTATTTGTATTTTTCTTTTTTTTCTATAACCAAATAAAATTGGCACTTTTGTGCATTTTATATAATCTACTCTTTATACTTTAACATACTATTTGCCATTCAGGTCCTAAGGGGTGACCCCCGTGTGCATCCCATGCACAGTTCTTTTGTTCTAAATTGAATTAAGGATGTTGGCAGTATCTTATACATATTCAATTCTCACTGTACTTCTTATGTTTTACAAAGATTGTGTACATATAGTAAAGAAAACCATTAAACATAACAACATATAAAGTAAAAATGTAAGTCCATGAAAAAAGTGTTGATGAAGAGTAGGAAATGTAGTCCAAAACAGTGGGTCATTAGCAGTCTGTGATCAGACCAGCCTCATTCTTGGAAAACGTACCTGGATAAATATTGATGGACTATTCACAAACCTACAGTTTCCACATGAGCACTCTGGTAGAAGGGCAGTGAGAGAGTACAGTGACTCTACCGCCTCAAGATCCACCAACTCTTTGCATTTGATCAAAAATGCATCTGATGGATCAACATTGTATACACTAAACCTGTAGCTAAGATCAACATTAATAATGTCTAAATGAAACCATTCAAAACTTGCAGAGGCATGAGTGAGAGGTACTCCTTCTCCCCCTTTATTTTTGTGCTCACAATGGTTCTTCTTTCTGTCCTAAACTACATGTCTCCCCACATCAAAAGATTGAGTAGAAATACCATGAAGCAACACATATCTTTATATGTGGACGGCACCTTGATATACTTGACTGACCAAAGCCAATCCCTTTTTCCTTTATTAAAACTTATAGATTACCGTATTCATCGGCATATAACACGCACTTTTTTCCCCTGAAAATCAGGGGAAAATCGTGGGTGTGTGTTATAGGCCGATCCCCGCCAACTTTGTGTGATCGGAGCGATCGCAGCGATTGCCGTGATCGCCGCCGACATACACAGCCATGTGTAAATTCAAATATGGCGCCGAGACTGCAGGGACTCGGCGGAGCCGAGATACACATACCCGAGAGTCCTCGGCTTTTCTCGGCACCGCTTACAGTCCCGCCCAGTCCCGCCATTGGACCTGTGTGATGTCCATCATAGGGCGGGACTGGGCGGGACTGTAAGCGGCGCCGAGAAAACCTGAGGAATCTCGGGTATGTGTATCTCGGCTCTGCCGAGTCCCTGCAGTCGCGGCGATCCCACAAGGCTGCACTGGGGCAAGGCTGCACTGGGGCAAGGCTGCACTGGGGCAGAGCTGCACTGGGGCAAAGCTGCACTGACATGGCTGCACTGACAAGGCTGCACTGACATGGCTGCACTGACAAGGCTGCACTGACATGGCTGCACTGGGGCAAAGCTGCACTGACAAGGCTGCAATGGATACTGGGGCAAGGCTGCACTGACAATTCTGCACTGGGGCAAAGCTGCACTGACAAGGCTGCACTGACAATTCTGCACTGGGGCAAAGCTGCACTGACAAGGCTGCAATAGACACTGAAGCAAGGCTGCACTGACACTGACAAGGCTGCAGATGGACACCGATAACGCTGCATTGATGGGCATTTTAATGTAAGTTTTTCTTCCTTAAACTTTACTCCTAAAAGTTTTTTTCCTTAAAATTCCCTCCTAAACTTGGGGTGTGTGTTATACGCCAATAAATACGGTAATTCAGAACAAACTTGGGGTTTAGAGTCAATTGGAGTAAATCTTTTTTGTTTACCATAGATCCTGAGACCACCTGCAAAGTCCATCCCAAATTAAAATTGTAAACACTCCCTTTGAATCTGTGTAGTTTGGGGGGACCCTCTAGGCACATGTTGTCTCTGCTACATGGCTACCTGACAGCCCATGCTGATGAACTGATCCCAACATTTGTTCGCCATTGGGAAGTTGACACAGATACTCAGTTTACACCACAACAAGTGGAGAAAATTCTCCTTTTGGCACATAAATCCTCCATAGCGAACCACTACCAGGAAGTTGGATATAAAATCTTATCCCATTGGCATAGAGTTCCTTACATACTTCACAAGATGAATAGGGCTTCTCCTGACACGTGCTGGAGGTGCATTGTGGAAGGCGGTACGATATTTCACATCTTTTGTCCTGCCCTACCTTGAGACCTTTTTGGGAGGAGGTGACAACAACTATTACACATTTGACCTCAGTAGATTTGAATGGGAAACCGGCCGCATGTCTCCTACACCTGACAGAAAGACCTCTTCAGAAATATAAGAAAACTCATGATGCAGCTCCTCAATGCAGCAAGGGCATGTGTTCCTGTGTTGTGAAGGCAGTCTTAACCACCAGCCAGGGTCATGGGGTATACTAAAATTAATTACATTTTCCGTATGGAGGAACTGACAGCTACACTTCATAATACGGAAGTACAATTTAGAGACAAGTGGAGGCCCTGGATACATTTCAGTTGTACAAAAGCTTACCTGCAGGAGGTGGCCCATTCTGAGTCCTAATTGCGCTAAATCTGGCAGCAGCCAAGAGTTTCTTGATGCTTCTGTCTGCTTTGTGGGAGTATGACCCATCTGTTTTGTTTCGCTTTTTCTTCCCCCCCTTTTTTCTTCCTTTAGTTTCTGCTAAACTCTTGTGACTTAGCTGGCAAATATAAAAATTGTTAGACTTCTCGACAGATGTGTGTTATGAGATAATATTTGTAGACGAACAAACGATGCACAAAGTTCAAGATACTAGCATATCTATCTGTTTTCTTTTATCACTAGATTCACTCAGTCTCATTTGTTGTAACTTCAATGCTTGATTCTGTTGTATGTGTACTTATGGGCCTTTAGGCCTCTTGGCTTCACTGATTATAGATGCTATAGTATATGCAAAGCAATACATAAACTGTCAGCAAATGTTTTCATAGGTCTTGTCTGTTTTTGGTATTTAGTGTCTGCCGATTAAGTGTTTCCTTATTTGTGAAAATGACTTGACTTGTTGTATCTGAGATGCTTTGCCATAATAAAAGAATAAAAAAAAAATTGTAAACAGATTAGATATCTTGGAGTCTAGTGCAACTCCCACTTAAACAATATGTAGCCATGACTTACTCCCAAATAGACTAAACCTCCTAAAATGTTATTTTTCCAAAGCTGCTTTATATGCTTTCCAACTACCCCTGTTTGGTGCCTTTTGAGCATTTTAAATTAAATCCACCAGTACCACTTTGAGTTGGAATCCATAGACCTCTTGAATGTCATTAGGAACATTACAACTTTCCCAGTAATTATCAGGATTACCTTTTCCCAAGTTTTATCTTTACTGTCTTGCTGCACAACTAGTTATTATACACAAATGGCTTGTTCCATTCAAAAATAATGTATGACCTTTCACAGAGGCTGTGATAGCCTTATTATACAAAACAATACATAAGTCTATAGGAAAACTCCAAATAGGCACACAGGTATAACTAAACATTGGCCTAAATCCCTCATTGGCATCATTTAAGTTTTTTTTACTTTATCTAATGCTAACTACTGGTGCTCACTTGGCATTTAATGTCTGCATCATATATTAAAGGAAGGGAGGTTCCATCAACTTCAGGAGGAATATGGAGTCTCACCCAAACTTTATTTAAATTACCTATTACTATATGCAGTTAAGGTCCAATTGATCCCTCACTGTTGACCTTGATCATTCGGAGTTGTAAAAACCTCTCCTATATAATGATTAATCCAAGTTGATCTCTAGGTGATACTCTGAATTGCTGTCCATAAATCTTTCCAAATTTCAGAGTCAAA
This sequence comes from Aquarana catesbeiana, assembly GCF_042186555.1. Classification (NCBI taxonomy): domain Eukaryota; kingdom Metazoa; phylum Chordata; class Amphibia; order Anura; family Ranidae; genus Aquarana; species Aquarana catesbeiana. The sequence goes on along the minus strand of NC_133328.1, from coordinate 216,206,398 downwards.
GAAAAGTTTAAATCCTCAACTAACACTGCACAAGTGGACAGAGCTTGCAGACATGTGCATGACCTTACATTTATTATACATCAGGAAAGTTTTGCAAACTGGATCTACCTTTATGCTTATAGGATATAGTCAGGTAGCAGATTTCTTTGACATCATCCTCTGCATTCTCCATAATACAAAATAACATTGACAACAGCAGGTATGCAGACCCAGACATTCAAGTTCAGGGATCCTACCAAGATATTAGATGGTTTAACTCTCCAGCAGTCTATCTGGATTTTGTTCCAAATTTACTGGATGGGGTAAAGGTATTTCTATTTTTATATTGGTTGGTGTTAGCTGTGATATGCACTGTGTGTTATATCTGTTGAACGTTATCTGTAATGCATAGTTCTTACATTTTGACTTCTCTCTATCTTGCAGTGACAGGAGATTATGGTTAGAATTAATGGTGAATAAGAAGAAAAACATTGCAATAAAAAGGCTTGCCGAAAGTTTGTATGCTGAAACTATTAAAACATTGGTCTTTGCACCTATTTAATTTAAATTGCTTGTGTCAAATAAAGTTTTGTTTGTTTCTTTGTATTTGTGGACATGAAATTATTTTAATGTCTGTGATGAAATTAAACGGAAACAATGGGAGCATAAAATAAAACCAGAGGTCATACTGGTTAACTACCAATTATTGCTACTTGTTGTAATTGTAACACATTATGAAAACAGATAGACTGGATTTTCAGGAAATGTCTGACAGTCTCAGTAGGATCATCACCTTTCTTTTAATTGACAAAGCAGCTTTTTCCTAAAAAAAAAGAAAAGAGCGATTAATGGTAATGATCCAGACGGAGTAGCGATTATCCTCCTAGACTTGTGGGCAACAACTTTATGACTGTATTGCATCAAGGAAGTTAAAATATACAGATCCACTTCTAATACTACATTATTTTTTTGTGATGAGTTTGCTGTTTTCATACTATTGTGAAGAAAAGGTGCTGTCATCGTTTTGACTATACAGATGTGCATTGTCCAAATGTAATATATCTCAATAAGAACATTTTGAATAAAGTTGCAAATAATCTGATTACCTAACAGATGGCACAGTGACTTAGTGGTTAGCCCTCCGCCCTGCATCACTAGGGTCCTAAATACACAACCAGGACACTACCTGCATGGAATATGCATAGAGACAGCATAGATTGTAGGCTCCTTGAGAGTGGGGACTAATGTGAAATTGCAATATGTAAAGCACTGCATAAATTGATGGTACTGTATAATCACATGTTCAAAATCAAAAAACAGCCTTTGGGACCCACAGTAAAAATAGCTGATTAATATCAATACACTGTTTAAAATTGTGATACATATATACTGTATATTTGAAATCAAATCTTTATTATTTTTGGCAAAAACATGGTGTGGACAGACACAGACTGTGTCATGCCCCTCCAGCCTGTGTCTCAGAATAACAGGGAGGTGATGCCTCCATCAGTTAAGATGTAAAATCCTACCCCCATTGTGTTTAGCTGGCTAGTGGGCATCGGGAGGAAGGAGTGGGCTATTATTTACCACTGTGAATACGCCTATATGTGTGACTCTATAGTCGCACATACTGCTTAGATGTGATAAGGAGGAAAAGCTGAGTTTAGAAAATACACTGAAAACTAGACATATGCATTCGTTATCGTCCAAAAGCATTTTCCTCCGAATTTTGGGGATTTTTGTGTCGTTTTAACGAAACGATAACGACCATGCAGAATCCGAAACTCGAAAGATCCGAAATTAAAAAATGCTTTGTTTTCATATCCATTATATTTTCGTATCATTGCGACAACAGTTCAATATAGATAGATAGAATATTCCACATGACGGTGACAATAGCGATCTGTGTCTATTGAACCTGCGGTCAAATGTGCCTAACCTAACTCTATTAGTCCAAGATTATTCGACATAGAGAAAAGATTCAACATTATAGAGACAATAGTAAAAGAGCTGTTAGTGGTTGCTGCTGGAATGGGTGGGGGAAGTAAAATGATGATGATGATGAATGTTATTGGCTGATTGTAACCAAAGAGGAGGAGCAGTAAAATAGCTATAACTTAAGTACACACCTACAGCCAACTTACTTTCACTTATGATTGCTTTACTGACATCACATGTGATAGCAATTAAATATGTTTATGTGTGTGTGTGTGTGTGTGTGTGTGTGCAGGGATGGACTGGCCATCGGGACTACCGGGAGATTCCCGGTGGGCCGATGGCTCAGTGGGCCAGTTTCAGAGACAGGGAAGGAGAGATACATAGCGCCAAATGTAGCATTAAAACAACTTTTAATCCACTTAAAAAACGTTACTGACAAAGTAGGGTGAAAGGCATTGAAAACGCTGTGCAAGAATCCAGGTTTGTCAACAATTTTAATTAGGAGGGGGCGGCCACCGGGAACCGATCGGGCCAGTAGATGCAGAGCGCATCGGTGTGTACTACTACTTCCTGGTGGCGGAGGAATGATGGCCTGAAGGATGCGTCACCTCTCACATCTTGCATCATTTCCGGATGATGACATCACGTCCGCCCCATCATGCGTTCCACCGCTACCAGGAAGTAGTAGTACACACCGATGCTCTGCATCTACTGGCCCGTTTGGTTCCCGGTGGCGGCTCCTAATTTAGATCGATGACAAGCCTGAACTCTTGCACAGTGTTTCAATGCCTTTCACCCTACAAACTTTGTCAGTAACGTTCTTTAAGTGGAATACAAGTTGTTTTAATGCTACAATTGGCGCTGTGTATCTCTCTCTCCTCCCCTGTCATGTTGTGTGTTGGGGGGGTTACAGAGCTGGGTTGGAGGTGCCCATCAAGTCCTGTAGCAGCACTGCATCTGCCATCTGGTGACAAGTGACTTGGCAGGAAGCAGGCGACGGGGCAAGTGATATGCGGCATCTGGTGGCAGGCGACGTGGCAAGTGACGTTTTGCATCTGGTGGCAGGTAACGTGGCAAGTGACATGTGGCATCTGGTGGCAGGCGATGGTGGCAAGTGACATGCAGCACCTGGTGGCAGGTGACGTGGCAAGTGACACGCTGCATCTGGTGGCAGGCGACGTGGCAAGTGACACGCTGCATCTGGTGGCAGGCGATGGTGGCAAGTGACATGCAGCACCTGGTGGCAGGCAATGTGGCAAGTGACAAGCTGCCTCTGCTGACAAGTGACGTGGCAAGTGACGTTTTGCATCTGGTGGCAGGTAACATGGCAAGTGACATGCGGCATTTGGTGGCAGGTGACGTAGCAAGTGACACGCTGCATCTGGTGGCAGGCGATGGTGGCAAGTGACATGCGGCACCTGGTGGCAGGCGACGTGGCAAATGACAAGCTGCCTCTGCTGACAAGTGACGTGGCAAATGACATTCTGCATCTGGTGACAGGCAACGTGGCAAATGACAAGCTGCCTCTGCTGACAAGTGACGTGGCAAGTGACATTCTGCATCTGGTGGCAGGTAACGTGGCAAATGACATGCAGCATCTGGTGGCAGGCGACGTGGCAAGTGACAAGCTGCCTCTGCTGACAAGTGCCGTGGCAAGTGAAACACCGCATCTGGTGGCAGGCGATGTGGCAAATGAGGTGGCAGGTGACACACTCAAGGCTCCCACTGATTCTGCATTATGGTGAGTTGAACTATTTCATGTTATATTACAATGTAATAATATAAATAATGCGCTTCAATCATCCTGACACCATATGAACCATGGTGCCGAGAAGATTGAAGCGCCAACACCAGGTTGGAGTAAAGTGGGCCGGTCTGGATAAAGTCCAGGGCCAAATTTTTGTCCCAGTCCAGCCCTGTGTGTGTGTGTGGGGGGGCATAATATGGGATTTTTTAAATGTAAAAAAATGAATTAATCAGACACGTTACTTACTGTTTTATGCCGCTGAATTTTTTACGACAGGCAGACGGGTCATGCTGATGGCGCTGCATCACCTCAACTTTTCAGGAGGTCTCCTCCCACTTCTTCCGCTTCCACTCTGGAGTGGTCTCCCTGTAGCAGGTGCCACACAGCTGCATCCAGCAAGGAAGCATTTCCCTTACAAGGACCTGGGCTTCAAAATGAGTCCAGAGAAGGTTAAGCTTCCTGCTGGTTGCAGCTTGTGTCTCCCCCCTGCGCTTTTTTGATGGTCGTGGTAGTGCTGCTGCTCTCATAGTAGGGCCAGGAACCTCAATGGGGTTGAACTGCCTGGAGCCACCGTCAGATGCTGCCATCGCCAGTGTGAACCAGAACTGTTAGGAGAGCAGAGCGAACAGGAAGGAAGTTATATGCCTGAATTTCAATACAATGCAATTTCATTGGCTGTTGGGTTAGACTGTTTGACATGAACAGAAACAAACAAGTCTCCTATCATTTGATACAATCAAAAATATGTATTATACCATTCGACGTGAAGATTCGAAGAAGCAGCTAAAAACATACAATCACCGCGAGTGGATATTCACAGTCAAATGCTCCTCCCATAGGCCATAGAAGAATTCTAATGTTGTTTGACTAGTAATAATTATAAATATTTATAATTATTACTAGTCAAACAACATTAGAATTCTACTATAGCTTGTGGGAGGGGCTTTCGACTGTAAATGTACGATCGTGACGTGGTACAGTTTATCTGCCTCGTCGAATCTTCCTAGAACATCCGACAGATTCAATCTTAATTAATTCGGATTTTCGTACAAATGTTTTTTTTTTAACAAAACAAAATAAATAAAAATGAATTTCGAGAGTAACTAAATACATTTATTTTTTGGGACGAAACCGAAATTCCAAAACAAAATATTTCACTGTACATGTCTACTGAAAGCTGAGCACGTGCACTAGCTGACAACACTGCTCTGCAAAATCCACAACTGCAGTGGGGACATGAACAGGAGGGAAAGACAGAAAAGAGCAGGATCAACCAGGTTTTCTGCAGAATACAGAAAATAAATCCCATAGTGACTGAGTGAGTCTGAAAAGCATGTAATACAGCATTGATTGATAGTTTTTACCGATTTGAGTTTAAACACACTTTAAAGGGATGTGAACAACACACATGGTATATTTACTTGCCCTGTGCAATGGTTTTGCACAAAGCTGCCCTGATCCTCCTCTTCTCCAGTTCCCAGTTGTTGATCCTGACTCCCCCCCCACCGCAGAGTGCCCCCATAGAAAACCCTTGCTATGGAGGCACTCATGCGTGGCTCGGCCCCACCCCTGCTACCTCCTCCAATGGCTCCCGCTGCTGACTCTGAGCCAGTGAGGAGAGAGAAACAGAGCAGCGATGCTTCTCTCTGGCACAGTGATGGATCAGTATTAGGCTCAGGTCAGTATAAGGGGGTCTGCAGGGGGGAATTCATTTTGAATGCCTATTCATGTTCGAAGCACGATTTTTACTTGCACATGATAGCTGATTGAAATGAGCACAACTTCACCATTATTTACTAAGCTAATGGTCCTTTAGTAGAGCACTAAAGATATTTCAGTTATTCAATTTGCTTACAGTCTTTAGTAGAGCATTTGCTACCTGGTTAAAAAAATGAATGACTATTGTTCATTGATTATGTTGCATATACTTTTTTAAGCACTGATAACAAATTGGTAGTAATACAGCAAAACTAATTGATGGAAATTAGTCCTTATCCAGAAATCTATTAAGAAAGAAATACAGTAGCGATCAGGTGGTAATTATATTAAAAGAAACCTGTTAATAGAGAGAAGTATGATGATTATCTTCTGAAAATGCTAGTTATTTGTCTTTTTCTGGCTTCATTACTTCTCAAATTACTGACCCGGGATAAGCATGCAGATCAGAAAAGTCAGAGTGAAGTTAGAACAATTATTCAGTATCTGTGTTCAAGGTCAGTGTCCCAGAAAGTACAGAAGGCCCACTGGATCAGCACAACTCAGAAAGTACTGAAGTCACCGTGTCAGCATGACTCAAGTATTAGCAGACTGAGATTTATTCAGTAGAAGCCTCTATATTCACTTAACTACCTCAATACCAGAATCTTACACCCCTATGCTTTCCCAGCCATTTTTCCATTTTCGGTGCTGTAACAGCTTGGCTGACAATTACTCAGTGATTCAATAGTGTACCCAAATGAATTTTATACCATTTCTTGAGACAGATAAATCTCCTTTTGGTGTTATTTATTAACCACTGGGGTTTTCATTTTTCTACCATATAGAGGAAAAAAATGTAAAAAAACAAAACAAAACAAAAACAGTTTCCCTTACTTTCTGTTATAAAACATATCACCTAAATAATCTTTTCATTGGCCTTGTACCATGTGATTGCTGTGACCATTCACAGCAATCACAATAGTGGTAGTAAACAAAGACTGCATTCATGCACCCTTTGTTTACTACTGTGATCGCTGTGATTGGTCAAAGCAGTGCAAGGCCAGTGCAAAGACTATTTATGTGAAAAGTTAGGAAACTGTTTTAGTTTGGATAGAGTGAAGAAGGATTAAAACCCCTTTCAGTTTATACTGCTATCCCATGTTCTATTAGAGATGTTTCTCCTCACTTCCTGTCCTTCTGGCTTTGTTTTTCCAGCCAGTAAGTAAAGGGAATGCACAACAGCAACAAAGAAATAAAAATGCTTTTCTTTAGTGGAGTAGAGGAAGGCTTGAACCACTGTCAGATTTTTTTCTGTATGTGTATCTGATTTCAGATTTGTCCTGTATACTAGGTTGCAAAGCACTTACCATCAGGTAGCAATAAATTACTGAACAGTCAGTGTAAAGATGCTTGCATCTAAGGACACATAGGCTCCATTCACTCTCAGGTATAACTACATATCTTGCAAGTATATTGATTTCTATAAGTCTCTAACCCACCTGTGTCCTATAAATATATATATCATAAAATATTAACACATTAACTCTATCTTTGATAAAACTAAAAAGATAATTAATGTATACCAGCTGCTATGCACCATGTGATTCTCATACTCATCATTATATAAATAACATTAAAAACAGTGCTGTGCAAGTGTGTTCAATAACAAACTTCCCAACAATCATATATAAACTAAAAAAAAACAATATAAAAGGTTAAAAAATATGAAGTGCATCCACATATAATGTTTCCAATGCAATTATATCCTCAAAAACAAAAGAGACCCCTTTGAATGCAATTATTGCCTAGGTGTATTTGCTTTAGGTAAATTCCACCTTTGTGCTCTTTAATACACGCTGTGCTCAACCACCACCAGATGTACTCTAACCTCAATGCTTTGACCTCACATGTTAATGTTCAGTCAAATAGCACTAGTGTCCCTTAAAGTGGTTGTAAACCCTGTTACACCACTTTTACCTACAGGCAAGCCTATAACAAGGCTTATCTGTAGGTACCTTGAATATCTCCTAAACTCGCACAGTTTAGGAGATTTTCAGTATATGCACTGCTACCAACATCATTGGCACATTCGCACTGAAGAAACGGGCCGCTTGTGCCATTTCTTAAGGAGTCATGCCGGCGGCTCCCGCGCGCATGCGTGGAAGTGACGTCATCGCGGCTCTGGCCAATCACAGCGCCAGAGCTGCGGACCCGGAAGTAACTCCGGTGGAAGATGTCCGCGCTGTACTCAGAGGGCCGACGTTGATCCAGGGCATCGTTCTAAGGTAAGTATTTCATAATGAGCTAGTATGTGATGCATACTAGTTAATTATGCCTTTGTCTTGCAGGGTTTTTTAATTTTTTTCTGAGATTTACATCCTCTTTAAACTGGACTATGATCTATAATCCTTGGTGCACTCAATGACGGTTCTCCTCAGTTTGGTACTCTCCTCCTTCTTTTGCTACACGCAACACCATGCAAATAAAATATTTAACCACTTGCTTACTGGGCACCAAAACCCCCCTCCTGCCCAGACCAATTTTCAGCTTTTAGCGCTGTCACTCTTTGAACGACAATTGCGCAGTCATATAACACTGTAACCAAATTACATTTTTATTATTTTTTTCCCACAAATAGAGCTTTCTTTTGGTGGTATTTGATCACCTCTGGATTTTTTATTTTCTGTTAACCACTTGCCGACCACCTAACGCAGATATACTGCGCAGAATGGCATGGGCAGGCAAAATCACGTACCTGGTACGTGATCTGCCTCCCGTGGGTGCTCCTCCCCCGCGCCCCCCTCCTCCTCGCGCCCCCCCCCGGTGCCCAAGGTGGTCGGCTTCATTAGGGGAGCGATCCAGGCTGAGGGGGAAACCACTCATTCGTGGCCACCCCCTTGCGATCGCTCCCAATGAATGAGATTCTTCCTCTGCTGCTGTATAGTAAACAGCGGCAGAGGAAGTGATGTCATCGCTCCTCGGCTCGGTATTTTCCGTTCCGGCGCAGAGGAGAGAAGACATCTGAGTGAGTGCTCAAACATTACACACACAGTAAAACACACCAGGCATACTTTACACCCCCCATCACCCCCCGATCACCCCCTGATCACCCCCTAATCACCCCCCCCTGTCACAGTGACACCAAGCTGTTTTTTTTTCTGATTACTGCATTGGTGTCAGTTTGTGACAGTTAGAAGTGGTAGGGCAGTTAGGGTTAGCCCCCTTTAGGTCTAGGGTACCCCCCCAACCCCCTCTAATAAAGTTTTAACCCCGTGATCACCCCCCCGTCGCCAGTGTCACTAAGCGATCATTTTTCTGATCGCTGTATTAGTGTCACTGGTGACGCTAGTTAAGGGGGGGGGGAAATATATAGGTTCGCCGTCAGCTTTTTATAGCGTCAGGGACCCCCATATACTACCTAATAAAGGTTTTAACACCTTGATTGCCCCCTAGTTAACCCTTTCACCAGTGATCACCATATAACTGTTACGGGTGACACTGGTTAGTTAGTTTATTTTTTATAGTGTCAGGGCACCCGCCGTTTATTTCCTAATAAAGGTTTAGCCCCCTGCATTGGTGTCAGTTTGTGACAGCTAGAAGTGGTAGGGCAGTTAGGGTTAGCCCCCTCTAGGTCTAGGGTACCCCCCTAACCCCCCCTAATAAAGTTTTAACCCCGTGATCACCCCCCGTCGCCAGTGTCACTAAGCGATCATTTTTCTGATCGCTGTATTAGTGTCACTGGTGACGCTAGTTAGGGAGGTAAATATATAGGTTCGCCGTCAGCTTTTTATAGCATCAGGGACCCCCATATACTACCTATTAAAGGTTTTAACCCCTTGATTGCCCCCTAGTTAACCCTTTCACCAGTGATCACCATATAACTGTTACGGGTGACGCTGGTTAGTTAGTTTGTTTTTTATAGTGTCAGGGCACCCGTCATTTATTACTCAATAAAGGTTTAGCCCCCTGATCGCCTGGCGGTGAAATAACTTAGATTTTAGGGTCAGATAGGGTCTGCGTTGCCCCAGGCAGTGTCAGGTTAGCGCCAGTACTGCTAACACCCACGCACGCAGCATACACCTCCCTTAGTGGTATAGTATCTGAACGGATCAATATCTGATCCGATCAGATCTATACTAGCGTCCCCAGCAGTTTAGGGTTCCCAAAAACGCAGTGTTAGCGGGATCAGCCCAGATACCTGCTAGCACCTGCGTTTTGCCCCTCCACCCAGCCCAGCCCAGCCCACCCCACCCAAGTGCAGTATCGATCGATCACTGTCACTTACAAAACACTAAACGCATAACTGCAGCATTCGCAGAGTCGGGCCTGATCCCTGCGATCGCTAACAGTTTTTTTGGTAGCGTTTTGGTGAACTGGCAAGCACCAGCCCCAGGCAGCGTCAGGTTAGTGCCAGTAGCGCTAACACTCATGCACACACCGTACACCTCCCTTAATGGTATAGTATCTGAACGGATCAATATCTGATCTGATCAGATCTATACTAGTGTCCCCAGCAGTTTAGGGTTCCCAAAAACGCAGTGTTAGCATGATCAGCCCAAATACCTGCTAGCACCTGCGTTTTGCCCCTCCGCCCGGCCCAGCCCAGCCCACCCAAGTGCAGTATCGATCAATCACTGTCACTTACAAAACACTAAACTCATAACTGCAGCGTTCGCAGAGTCTGGCCTGATCCCTGCGATCGCTAACAGTTTTTTGGTAGCGTTTTGGTGAACTGGCAAGTACCAATGGCCTAGTGCACCCCGGGTCGTAGTCAAACCAGCACTGCAGTAACACTTGGTGACGTGGCGAGTCCTATAAGTGCAGTTCAAGCTGGTGAGGTGTCAAGCACAAGTAGTGTCCTGCTGCCACCAAGAAGAAGACAAACACAGGCCCGTTGTGCCCATAATGCCCTTCCTGTTGCATTCGCCAATCCTAATTGGGAACCCGCCACTTCTGCAGCACCTGTACTTCCCCCATTCACATCCCCAACCAAACGCAGTCGGCTGCATGAGAGGCATTTTCTTTATGACCTACCGAGTACCCCTACTCAACGAACCCCCCAAGAAAGATGTCGTGTCTGCAGCAAGCATGGATATAGGCGTGACACCCGCTATTATTGTCCCTCCTGTCCTGACAATCCTGGTCTTTGCATTGGTAAATGTTTAGAACGCTACCATACACTAGTTGAGTATTAGTGCAGGGTACAGCATTGCACAGACTAGGCACACTTTTAAAGGGTCTCCCAAGATGCCATCACATTTTGAGAGACCCGAACCTGGAACCAGTTACAGTTATAAAAGTTACAGTTACAAAAAAAAGTGTAAAAAAAAAAAAAAACACAAAAAATATATGAAATAAAAAAAACAAAAATAGTTGTCGTTTTATTGTTCTCTCTCTCTATTCTCTCTCTATTGTTCTGCTCTTTTTTACTGTATTCTATTCTGCAATGTTTTATTGTTATTATGTTTTATCATGCTTGCTTATGAGGTATGCAATTTTTTATACTTTACTGTTTACTGTGTTTTATTGTTAACCATTTTTTTGTTTTCAGGTACGCCATTCAGCTGCAGCGCGGATTTATTTATCTTGACAGCAACAGCGTTTGATCCCACGATATATAAAGCCGTGACTCCAGCGGAGGTGATATATGCCGAAGCATGGGGGCAGCAGGGGCGGAGAAGCAATTTGCTCCTAACTTTTGGGGAGGATGCCCCCATGCTTCGGCATATATAAATGGTGCATGTATGCCCATCATTAGAAGTGGGTGGATGAAGGGAGGTATTCTAATGGTGGGCATACCCACCAATCAATCTCTTTTTTTCGTTCAGCCCACAGGCTGCATGAAAAAAAAATTACAATATATGCCCAACAAGGACCAGCAACGTACTGGTATGTTGTTGGACCTTGAGTGATTATACCAGAATGATGCCTGCAGGTTTAGGTATCATCTTGGTATCATTCTTTTCAGCCAGCGGTCGGCTTACATGTAAAAGCAATCCTAGCAGCTAATTAGCCTCTAGACTGCTTTTACAAGCAGTGGGAGGGAATGCCCCCCCTCCCACCGTCTTCCATGTTTTTCTCTAGCTCTCCTGTCACAATAGGGAACCTGAGAATACAGCCGGTGATTCCGCCAGCTGACCATAGAGCTGATCAGAGACCAGAATGGCTCCAATCATCTCTATGGCCTATGTAACCGGAAGCTACGAGCATTTCATGACTTAGATTTTGCTGGATGTAAACAGCGCCATTGGGAAATTGGGAAAGCATTTTATCACACTGATCTTGGTGTGGTCAGATGCTTTGAGGGCAGAGGAGAGATCTAGGGTCTAATAGACCCCATTTTTTTCAAAAAAGAGTACCTGTCACTACCTATTTCATTCATAGGGGATATTTACATTCCATGACATAACAATAAAAATGATTTAAAAAAAAATGAAAGGAACAGTTTAAAAATAAGATAAAAAAGCAAAAAAAAAAAAAAAAAAAAAAAAAACCCCTGTCCCCCCCTGGTCTCGCGCAAAGGCAAACGCAAGCGTTAGTCTAGCGTCAAATGTAAACAGCAATTGCACCATGCATGTGAAGTATCACCGCGAAGGTCAGATCAAAGGCAGTCATTTTAGCAGTAGACCTCTGTAAATCTAAAGTGGTAACCTGTAAAGGCTTTTAAAGGCTTTTAAAAATGTATGTAGTTTGTGGCCACTGCATGTTTGTGCGAAATTTTAAAGTATGTCATGTTTGGTATCCATGTACTCGGCCTAAGATCATATTTTTTATTTCATCAAACATTTGGGCACTATAGTGTGTTTTAGTGCATTGAAATTAAAAAAAGTGTGTTTTTTCCCCGAAAAAGCGTTTGAAAAATCGCTGCGCAAATACTATGTGAAAAAAAATGACACACCTACCATTTTAATCTGTAGGGCCTTTGCTTTAAAAAAATATATAATGTTTGGGGGTTCAAAGTAATTTTCTTGCAAAAAAAATTATTATTTCATGTAAACAAATAGTGTCAGAAAGACTTTGTCTTCAAGTGGGTGATGTGTGACATAAGCTTCTAAATGTTGTGCATAAAATGCCAGGACAGTTCAAAACCCCCCCAAATGACCCCATTTTGGAAAGTAGACACTCTAAGCTATTTGCTGAGAGGCATTTCAAGTCCATGGAATATTTTATATTGTGACACAAGTTGCGGGAAAAAGACAATTTTTTATTTTTTTGCACAAAGTTGTCACTAAATGATATATTGCTCAAACATGCCATGGGAATATGTGAAATTACACCCCAAAATACATTCTGTTGCTTCTCCTGAGTACGGGGATACCACATGTGTGAGACTTTTTGGGAGCCTAGCCGCATACGGGACCCCAAAAGCCAAGCCCCGCCTTCAGAGCTTCTAAGGGTGTAAATTTTTGATTTCACTCCTCACTGCCTATCACAGTTTCGGAGGCCATGGAATGCCCAGATGGCACAACCCCCCCCCCCCAAATGACCCCATTTTGGAAAGTAGACATCCCAAGCTATTTGCTGAGAGGTATGGTGAGTATTTTGCAGACCTCGCTTTTTGTCACAAAGTTTTGAAAATTGAAAAAAGAAAAAAAAATACATTTTTCTTGTCTTTCTTCATTTTTAAAAACAAATGAGAGCTGCAAAATACTCACCATGCCTCTCAGCAAATAGCTTGGGGTGTCTACTTTCCAAAATGGGGTCATTTGGGGGGGTTTGTGCCATATTGGCATTTTATGGCCTTGGAAACTGTGATAGGTAGTGAGGAGTGAAATCAAAAATTTATGCCCTTAGAAATCCTGAAGGCAGTGCTTGGTTTTTGGGGCCCCGTACGCAGCTAGGCTCCCAAAAAGTCCCACACATGTGGTATCCCCATACTCAGGAGAAGCAGCAGAATGTATTTTGGGGTGTAATTCCACATATGCCCATGGCATGTTTGAGCAATATATCATTTAGTGACAACTTTGTGAAAAAAAAAAAAGTTTGTCATTTTCCCACAACTTGCGGCAAAATATAAAATATTCCATGGACTCAACATGCCTCTCAGCAAATAGCTTGGGGTGTCTACTTTCCAAAATGGGGTCATTTGGGGGAGTTTTGTGCCATCTTGGCATTTTATGGCCTTGGAAACTGTGATAGGTAGTGAGGAGTGAAATCAAATATTTACGCCCTTAGAAATCCTGAAGGCGGTGATTGGTTTTTGGGGCCCTGTACGCAGCTAGGCTCCCAAAAAGTCCCACACTTGTGGTATCCCCATACTCAGGAGAAGCAGCAGAATGTATTTTGGGGTGCAATTCCACATATGCCCATGGCCTGTGTGAGCAATATATCATTTAGTGACAACTTTTTGTAAATTGTTTTTTTTTTTTGTCATTATTCAATCACTTGGGACAAAAAAATAATATTCAATGGGCTCAACATGCCTTTCAGCAATTTCCTTGGGGTGTCTATTTTCCAAAATGGGGTAATTTGGGGGGGTTTGTACTGCCCTGCCATTTTAGCACCTCAAGAAATGAGATAGGCAGTCATAAACTAAAAGCTGTGTAAATTCCAGAAAATATACCCTAGTTTGTAGACGCTATAACTTTTGCGCAAACCAATAAATATACGCTTATTGACATTTTTTTTACCAAAGACATGTGGCTGAATACATTTTGGACTAAATGTATGACTAAAATTGAGTTTATTGTATTTTTTTATAACAAAAAGTAGAAAATATCGTTTTTTTTCAAAATTTTTGGTCTTTTTCCGTTTATAGTGCAAAAAATAAAAACGGCAGAGGTGATCAAATACCATCAAAAGAAAGTTCTATTTGTGGGAACAAAAGGACGCAAATTTTGTTTGGGTACAGCATTGCATGACCGCGCAATTAGCAGTTAAAGTGATGCAGTGCCAAATTGTAAAAAGTGCTCTGGTCAGGAAATGGAGAAATCCTTCCAGGGCTGAAGTGGTTACAAAAATTTAAAAAGACCAGTTTTTAAAAAAAAAAATGCAAAACCATTTTATATTTTGTTAATAAATTTTGCAGACAGGTAATTTTTCTCCTTCATTGATGTACGCTGATGAGGCTGCACTGATGGGCACTGATAGGCTGCACTGATGGGCAACGATAGGCTTCTTTGATGGGCACTGATACGGTGGCACTGATGGGCACTAATAGGCAGCACTGGTGGGCACTGATGAGGTGGCACTGGTGGGCACTGATAGGTGGCATTGGTGGGCACTGAGAGGTGGCACTAATTGGTGGCACTGATGGGTGGCACTGATGGGTGGTACTGATGAGCGGCATTGAAGGTCATTGATAGGTGGCACTGAAGGGCACTAATAGATGGCACTGATAGCTGGCAGTGATGGGCACTGATAGGTGGTAGTGATGGGCACTGATGGGTGGCAGTGATGGGCACTAATCGGCACTGGTAGGTAACACTGATAGGCAGCATTGCTAGGTGGCACTGATGAGGCACTGATTGGCACCACTGGTGGGCATTGATAGGTGACACTCGTGGGCATTGATAGGTGGTACTGATTGTTGGCACTCTTATGCACTGGTGGGCACTGATTTGTGCACTGTGGGCACTGGCAGGCAGTACTGGTTGTCACAGATGAGGCGGCTTCACCCCTTCCTCTTCGGGACCGATGTCCCTTGCACAGAAGCCGGTGATCGGCTTTTTTTTCTCCTCACGCTGTTAGTGTGAGGAAAAAAAAACGATTACTGATCTTCTGTTTACATCACATGATCAGCTGTCATTGGCTGACAGCTGATCACGTGGTAAAGGGCCAGGATCGACCCCTCACTCCGATCTGTGATCACCCGAGTTTCATTGACTCAGTGTTTACAGCAGGGGGCGCGCTGGGAGGGTGCAAAGGGGAGGCCGTCTATTGACATCATTCAACTATAGCGCAGATCTGAAGGAGTTAAAATAGTGCTTTATTCTTTAAAATTATTTATTAACTTCCAAATACAGATAAAATGCACTTACATTGTATGGGTGCTCATTTGCACCAAATATTTCCGGCCTTAATGAAAGTATCAATTTTGTGCAATATCAATTGTTTAAATAACTACACTTGCTGAGTAATGCCCCGTACACACGGTCGGACTTTGTTCGGACATTCCGACAACAAAATCCTAGGATTTCTTCCGACGGATGTTGGCTCAAACTTGTCTTGCATACACACGGTCACACAAAGTTGTCGGAAAATCCGATCGTTCTAAACGTGGTGACGTAAAACATGTACGTCGGGACTATAAACGGGGCAGTGGCCAATAGCTTTCATCTCTTTATTTATTCTGAGCATGCGTGGCACTTTGTCCGTCGGATTTGTGTACACACAATCGGAATTTCCGACAACGGATTTTGTTGTCGGAAAATTTTATCTCCTGCTCTCCAACTTTGTGTGTCGGAAAATCCGATGGAAAATGTCCGATGGAGCCCACACACGGTCGGAATTTCCGACAACACGCTCCAATCGGACATTTTCCATCGGAAAATCCGACCGTGTGTACGGGGCATTAGAGCGAGCATTGTAATGTCATCAAAGCCCTGCCTATGCATTTCATCGCAGGGCACATAATTTCCTCGGGGGGATTGATTGGACAGTCTGCTGCTCACTATTTATATAGTGTTCTTTAGATGCCATATTGTTTTAATCTGTCTCTGTGTAGTCCATCCTCATAGACACTTACTTAATGCTTGCACCATAACTATGTAATCCATAGGAATATATACTAAGTGTCAGAAATTCCTTTTTTACAATTGCGGGTCAAACCTTTTGCCATAGATTAGTAAAATTACATTCCCACGTGCAAATTTCTTTGATTTAAAGCATCCTTTATATATTACCCAGCCAGATATTGCGCAACATCCTACACCCTTACGTACAGTACCATCACCATATTATGCACTTTGATTATGGATACATTATGCATGCATTCTATACAAAATACAATAACTATATGCATTCACAATCCATATGGTATATCTGAAAACATATAAAATCAATTTTATTAAAACTATAATAAAAAATCTACATATAACATTTATAACGTGTGGTTAAAACAAATTAAAAAGATCATAAGAAAAAAAATTATAAATACTTTAAAAAATACAAAATGTATGATACAGAGCAAATAATCCCCCTAACGGTATATACATATATATGTATATATATATGTATATATATAATATAATACAGTAATATATATAATATATACACAGTATATATCAAACTCCTTATTTAAACATTGTGGGGCCACATTTTTAAGCTCATGAATTCAAATTGACTCTCTTTTGCTCAATTTCCTAATTTTATTTCCCCCTCTCCAATGACCTTTGCATACTTCCACTCCCCAAAATTGGAGTCCTGAGGAGTCCTTATCATGTGCTGTCAAAAATGCTTAGACAAATGGTGTTTAGGATAACCAATACTAATATTGTAAATGTGTTCTTTTATACGTTTTTTAACTGCTCTTTTTGTCCTTCTTATGTACCCACATGGACAGACTAGAGCATAAACCACCCCCTCTGTATCACAGGAGATAAAATATTTAATTTTGTACTCTCTACCTGTGGCAGAACTGGTAAAGCTACTTCTTCGTATATTGTTTCTAATTCTACTACAGCTTAGCACTGTCCGCATGCATAAAATCCCTTACCATTGAAAAATGTGAATTGTTTTGCTTAGGAGGGTCAATCAAATTCTTAATCAATTTGTCTTTAAGTGTTGAAGCCTATTTTACATATAAACCTTGTTTTTTTCTGGAATTACTGTTTATCTTGTTTCAATATTTGTCAATGTTTATTAATTATTCGCTCTACCCTCTTATATTGAGTGTTATAATTGAGCACTACTGCCTTATTCTGATTTCCACTTAAAGTGCATGTGCATTCTTGTTTATTCCTGCATGTACCATTTGGGGCAGCCCATTAATTTCAATGGACTGCCCTATATTTGAGAAACAAAGTCTCTGACCCTTTTTAAAAAATCAATCTGTAGAAAAGCATGTGATTTTGCACCCATTCCTGCAACGCACAAGTGTGAACATAGCCTTAGATACTGACACAAAAAAGCAGTGGTATGGATGTACTGCCATACTGCTTATATAATGATATGAGTCTGCCCAAACCACAACTACTAAGGGTGCAAACCATTACTTACACTGTAAAATACGGGCTGCAGTGTGAATGGACACTGTGGATTTTTTTTATGTTTAGATATATGAATTAGTAAAAGTACATTTTGTACATTGTATGTATGCAAATGTATGTAAATTTATATTGGGTGAGTAGTGCAAAAAACATAAGGATGTAAAACAGAAAAGCAATGAAAGAGCATATAGATTGAATAGATGAGGGATGGATATATGGAAGAATGCAGCAATTAATGCCAGGAGAATGGGGTGCATAGATGGATAAATGATACATGGGTAGGAGTTGCACACCAAGTAGACAGTGATTGTTTAGTTATATATCCCTTTGAAAATGAAATCTTAGCAAAAGTACAGTTAATTGACCTGTGTAACATTATGGCCATAATATACTGCCCTGTCCAAAGAGTTCTAATGTGAACAAATATCAATGTACATTAAGGAGAATATTAGGGTGAAAAAAAATGCAATACTTTCATAGTTCATCATGTTTTTTCCTTAAAGACCCTCTAAAGGTCTTGATCTGCAAGAAATGCACCCAGCTCCTATTGTCCTCTTGTGGAATATCATTACATGCTGTTTTGTAAATTGAAATTGCAAAGAATGGTGTCAGCCCAGTCTAGTGGTTTGTTGTTAAATTATTAAATCCCTCACAGTCTACTCATCTGCACAGCATAGGTACTAATTTTCCTGTAGTGAAAAATAAGAACTAGGAGGACTGTTTGAGATAACACTGAATGCAGGGATAGCTTTGAATTTTCAGACATGACCAATAAGTACTTTTTTTTGCACCTAACAAACATATATATCAAAATGCTTTTAATGGTATATTTAAAATACCAAAAGGGAGCACATAAGAGAAGTTCATTGCCTGAGTGGAGTTTCACCCAAAAGTGGAAGCTTCTCTTGTCTGACTCCTCACATTTGGCACCTTTTGGGGGGGAAGGGGTAACCTGTTTTTGACAGGTACCCATCCCCACTTCCATGAGGTCGCGGTGCAACACAATCACTCGGAAGTTCGGCCACCCCCTCATTTTCCCACCGCCGGGCCATTCAGAAATTGCAGCGCAAAATGGCCAACGGATCTGTTTCCTTTTTGCAATCTCTCTAAGGAGACACCGTTATTTGAGCAGTTTTGAGATGCAATATAAACTAGTTTGACGTCTGACACTAGAGGACCCCTTGATAACATCCTATTGGATGAAACGCATCAGGAGGGAGACACTAGTGCTGACGCCAGGCTACTGTCGGATACCGGGTCGGCAGTGGCACCCATTGTCATATCTTTTCAATTTATTTTGCCTTTTAAAGTATAAATCCAACAAATTCTACACTATGGAGACTTCATCTGGCTCCCGGTGAGCTTTATTTACTACAGCTACATCTAGATTGTGCGAGTTGCTGAAAAGCCTTCCCCACAACAGATGGTGGATCTACACTGAGAGAATGTTCACTGCTGTAACGGCAGCCAGCTTTTCCGGTGAGTGTCCATTTCACAGGGGTGCATTTGATGATTCTGGAGCACTGTACTGGATCACCTCTTCACTTTTCAAGTCACCACCAATTTTTTGTGCACATCTTTGCACTGAACTATTGTATTTTCACCAATAAGTTTATTGTCAGAAACCATGAACCAGACCGAGACAGAAGTACAGTAAAATCACACTTGTTTATTAATAAAAATAAAAAGGTAAATAGAGTAAACATAGTCAAAGCATAGCCAGAGTCCAGTAACCAGATGGGGTAGTCAGTCAAGCCAGAGTTCAGTAACCAGGTCGGGTAATCAGCCAAGCCAGAGTTCAGAACCAGATTGGGTAATCAGCCAGGCCAGAAGTCATGGATCCAAGTAGAGGAACATCAAGCAGGATAAGGAGCCAGAAGGGATGTCATCAAAGCCAGTCTTTAAACAGGAACACAGGAGATGGTTTCTTGTGATGTGACCAAGGCGAAGGCAGGAATGAAGTGAGCTGGAGATCTTTAAGTAGGCGGGACTGACAAGCAGATCCACAACAGCTGGTTAACTGTGGAGATAGATGAGAGCTGGCAATTAGCCGACAGCTGAGTGGCCAGCTCAGAGAAGGAAGGGCTGAGCCAGCCCTGACATTTATATTGCTGATCCTATCATGGGACTGTGCATTTACAGTCAGGTCCATAAATATTGGGACATCGACACAATTCTAATCTTTTTGGTTCTATACACCACCACAATGGATTTGAAATGAAACGAACAAGATGTGCTTTAACTGCAGACTTTCAGCTTTCATTTGAGGGTATTTATCCAAATCAGGTGAATGGTGTAGGAATTACAACAGTTTGTATATGTACCTCCCACTTTTTAAGGGACCAAAAGTAATGGGACAATTGGCTGCTCAGGTGTTCCATTGCCAGGTGTGTGTTATTCCCTCATTATCCCATTTACAAGGAGCAGGTAAAAGGTCCATAGTTCATTTCAAGTGTGCTATTTGCATTTGGAATCTGTTGCTGTCAGCTCTCAATATGAGACCCAAAGAGCTGTCACTATCAGTGAAGCAAGCCATCATTAGGCTGAAAAAACTAAACAAACCCATCAGAGATAGCAAAAACATTAGGTGTGGCCAAATCAACTGTTTGGAACATCCTTAAAAAGAAAGAAAGCATTGATGAGCTCAACAACACCAAAAGACCCAGAAGACCACAGAAAACAACTGTGGTGGATGACCAAAGAATTCTTTCCCTGGTGAAGAAAACACCCTTCACAACAGTTGGCCAGATCAAGAACACTCTCCAGGAGGTAGGTGTATGTCTGTCAAAGTCAACAATCAAGAGAAGACTTCACCAGAGTGAATACAGAAGGTTCACCACAAGATGTAAACCATTGGTGAGCCTCAAAAACAGGAAGGCCAGATTAGAGTTTGCCGAACAGCATCTAAAAAAGCCTTCACAGTTCTGGAACAACATCCTATGGACACATGAGACCAAGATCAACTTGTATCAGAGTGATGGGAAGAGAAGAGTATGGAGAAGGAAAGGAACTGCTCATGATCCAAAGCATACCACCTCATCAGTGAAGCATGGTGGTGGTAGTGTCATGGCGTGGGCATGTATGGCTGCCAATGGAACTGGTTGTCTTGTATTTATTGATGATGTGACTGCTGACAAAAGCAGCAGGATGAATTCTGAAGTGTTTTGGGCGATATTATCTGCTCATATTCAGCAAAATGCTTCAGAACTCATAGGACGGCGCTTCACAGTGCAGATGGACAATGACCCGAAGCATACTGCGAAAGCAACCAAAGAGTTTTTTAAGGGAAAGAAGTGGATTGTTATGCAATGGCAAAGTCAATCACCTGAAAAATGCACAGTGTGGCGCTATTAAGTGAATACAATATAAAAAAAGTAAGCATAAATATTTAAATCAAAAACATCTCATGTGAGCATTTGTGACAGTGACTAGTGAAAAAGTAACACATATGTGTATATAGATGAATTACGCATCAAAGGCAAAATCAAATATAGAGTCCATAACACCAAAAAGAAAAGTCCGTGATAGCAATGTGTAAATGGTATACAGGTATACTTCTTGTATATGCAGGAAGATCAATTAGACCCGGTAGCCTGGTAGATGAATGGACCTTAAACGACCAGAGGTGCACAGAAATTTAAAAACGGTGCCAGGACCATCACCAGAAGATATGGAGGCTTACCAGAAGTAGTGGCCTGAAATAGCATATGCTAGAACAGGTCAAGTAGGCTTGGTGACCAACTGGTCTGGATGTATTGTCTGGATAGATGTCATCACCACACCAACGGAGGGAAGGGGGGGAAGCAATCAGCACGATTTCCTCGAAAATAATCACACCACCAAGCCAAGCGAAAGATTCATGTACCATATGAGAGATGAAGACACTCACATAGTGTAATAACGTATTAACTTGGATTTATTAAAAATAGCAATAAAAAACAAACTCACATTTTGTGCAGATCAAACAGGCATGTAAATCGTATAGCGGTAGTTGTGGGTGGACCCCTCACAACTACCGCTATACGATTTACATGCCTGTTTGATCTGCACAAAATGTGAGTTTGTTTTTTATTGCTATTTTTAATAAATCCAAGTTAATACGTTATTACACTATGTGAGTGTCTTCATCTCTCATATGGTACATGAATCTTTCGCTTGGCTTGGTGGTGTGATTATTTTCGAGGAAATCGTGCTGATTGCTTCCCCCCCTTCCCTCCGTTGGTGTGGTGATGACATCTATCCAGACAATACATCCAGACCAGTTGGTCACCAAGCCTACTTGACCTGTTCTAGCATATGCTATTTCAGGCCACTACTTCTGGTAAGCCTCCATATCTTCTGGTGATGGTCCTGGCACCGTTTTTAAATTTCTGTGCACCTCTGGTCGTTTAAGGTCCATTCATCTACCAGGCTACCGGGTCTAATTGATCTTCCTGCATATACAAGAAGTATACCTGTATACCATTTACACATTGCTATCACGGACTTTTCTTTTTGGTGTTATGGACTCTATATTTGATTTTGCCTTTGATGCGTAATTCATCTATATACACATATGTGTTACTTTTTCACTAGTCACTGTCACAAATGCTCACATGAGATGTTTTTGATTTAAATATTTATGCTTACTTTTTTTATATTGTATTCACTTAATAGCGCCACACTGTGCATTTTTTAGTTGTTTTGTTTTCCCTGAGTCTACGGGTGTGTTGGCTGCTTACTTAGTTTGTTTAGCGCAGCGCTGTATCATATTTCCTGAAAGTCAATCACCTGAACTGAATCCAATTGAGCATGCATTTCACTTGCTGAAGACAAAACTGAAGGCAAAATGCCCCAAGAACAAGCAGGAACGGAAGACAGCTGCAGTAGAGGCCTGGCAGAGCATCACCAGGGATGAAACCCAGTGTCTGGTGATGTCTATGTGTTCTAGACTTCAGGCTGTAATTGACTGCAAAGGATTTGCAACCAAGTATTAAAAAGTGAAAATTCGATGGATGATTGTTAATCTGTCCCATTACTTTTGGTCCCTTAAAAAGTGTGAGGCACATATAGAAACTGTTGTAATTCCTACACCGTTCACCTGATTTGGATGTAAATACCCTCAAATTAAAGCTGAAAGTCTGCAGTTAAAGCACATCTTGTTCGTTTCATTTCAAATCCATTGTGGTGGTGTATAGAGTCAAAAAGAGTAGAATTGTGTCGATGTCCCAACATTTATGGACCTGACTGTAAATCTATATTTTCCACTATATTGTTTTTTTTTTTTTTTATTGTTGATTTCCATTCAAGATTGGACTTATATATATATATATATTTTTTCACTTTAGCGTTTTTTTTTTCACTTTTTTTTTCAATACTGTTTATTACAAATTTTTCTTACATATTAATTTACATAATTTTTTGTTTTACTTTAGTATCTTAAAAATTTACATATACTTCCTTTTTCATCTTTACTCATTCTTCACTCTCATACCAGTCCCTCACATCCATACCATGGTCACCCTTTTTTTCCACCTATTATCCACACTATACAGTATTTTCATATACTCCAATATCCATAAATTAAATACGATCTACTCCACTTTGCCCATATATTTTCATATTTTTGCACATTTCCCCTTTGCTCATACATTATTCTCTCATATGGTAGGACCTGATTTACTGCTCTCACCCAATGGCTAAGTGTCAGTGGTATTGGCTAGATCCATTTTTCCACTATCTGTTTTCATGCCAAAAATAACACCTCTTGCAAAAATATCTTGGTATATCTGGACCATCTCTCCTCTTGTAATAATCCCAGTAAACATACTTTAATTGTATCCGTAATGGGTCTATTTATAACTTTTTCCAGTTTACTGACAAATTGTTGCCAGTATCCCCTTATACTCTCACAGTACCACAATGGTGGAGAAAATTTGCACCCTCCTGCCCACATTGTATACAGTTTGGTGCAGACATTCTCTTCATTTTATACAACCTATTTAGACCAATGTAAGTCTGATGTATTATATTTAGCTGAATTTTCCTATTATTCATTGCTGGGGATACTTTCAAATGAGAGGAGCAGATTTCATCCCACTCCTGATCGGTCATATCTGGAATGGCTACCTGCCATTTATCCCTTGCCCCCACAGGTTCACCGCATATTTTACTTTGTAATAGGTGTGAATATAGTTTAGATATTAATCCCTTTGGTCCCTGTGTTTTCAGGATTCCTATAAGGGGATATTTAGATATTTTAAATTCCTCCCCTCCAAACTGTGCCTGAAATACATGTCGGAGCTGCAAATACTTATAGAACTGTCTACTCGAGAGCATATATTGTTTACACAAGTTCTCATATGGTCGTATTGTATTTTTATCATATATCTGTCCAATTGTTGTTACCTTTTTCTGTTTCCAAAATTTACTATCCTCAAATGCCTCTAACTGTTCAAATGTTGGGTTATTCCACAAAGCAGTTTCTGGCGGGATATCAATAAATCCCGTCAGTTTTTTTGCCTCCTTCCATACTGACCTAGTCAGTATTAGAAAAGGAATTTTTGTTCCAACCCACCCCAAGTCAGTTGCCTCCAGACCCACCAAGACATCATTTACTTGCATCTTACTTAATAAGTATTGTTCTTTTTTTTTTAATATAATTTTATACTAAAAAAACATATCATCTTACAGAATCCGCCATATATATACTTACATCTTTCAAAATTACATGACATATATCTGCATTCCCCCCCGCACCCTGTCCCGGGACTTAAATAGCAGTCTAGTTTACATTTCTTTTCACTCATTTCAATCCTTACCCCCTTCTATTAATGGCATATTACTTCGGCGTATATCCACGTCTTTTTAAACGCTTTCCAACTTTCCCATTTATCCTTTTGATCTCTCCCCTCTGCTTCTTCCCTACTTGGAAATTAGGTATAGAATCCGCGCTTCAGACAATGTGTGAGCTGCAGCCCCTCCCTAATTAGTTCCCCGTAGGGTTCTAATTGAATAGATATGAGAGGTAATATGGGAGAAGAGTGGCGCTGCCCTAAAAATATTTATTGGTAAATGAATTACAACCTATGTTCATTAACATAAGTGCTTATATGGGCTGTCTCCTTAATGTACCTAGGTATGGTCATATCTCAACCACTAACTTTGTATGTGTGAATCCCAAATAATAAACCAAATAATAATAATAATAAACCAAAGAATAAGTGAAAAATTGAGGGTTGAAATCCTATTACCCTATTAGCAAAAGGTGCTTACTATATTCAAATTGACATAAATAATGTGAAAAAAGACCAATAATCCTTTAGAAACTAGATAAACTAAAAGTTAACCCCAGAGTTCAAAAATATTGGGACACTAAAACATCCTATAAAGTGCAGTATAAAAAGTGTTTCATATGTTCAGATAAGCATGAATAATGTGAAAATGACAAAAGTTTCTTTAAAAATTAAATAAAATAAAAATTAACCCCAAGGTTCAAAAGTATTGTGACACTTTAGCATCTTATAAAGTGCAAAAATATTCTTTTAAGTGAAGAAATGTGTGTGATATATATAGGGTGTCAATGTATGAGGATGTTGAAAAACTCAAAATAAGTTAGTTCGGTGATTTATATAAATATTAAATGAAAATCATCCCAAACTCCAAAACTATTGGGACAGTGTGGCAGGGGCAAATTGCCAATTAAATATAAATATAAATATAAAGTGTCAGTGCCAAATTCTATTTGTTGTGGTTCTCTGGGAAATTGTTGGTATACCCATAAATTGAAATGACATTAAGATAGTACACATGGCAAATCGCATGAGAATAGCGAGACCCTTATATTATAATATGTCAGCAATTACAATAAGGATTTTGAGATGTTTCCAGCCGGACAATATAGTTAGCAGAGTTCAGTATTATATGCAGTTCATCAGCCACAGGAACATAAAACAGTGACTTCTGTGTGTAGTAGTTCAAACGGTGACTCGAGGTGCTCACCCCCCGTGCTCCCCCACTCACCAGAAAGAAACACCCCTACAGGGGTACCGAGCGATAGAGTGGGTGCCTTTGGGGATAGGTATGGATCATTCCAGTACTCCTACTGTTCCTCAGATCTGTATGGTTCCTCCGCTAATTACAGAAAAAACTGTGCGTTCCAGATAACCAGGTTCCTCCACCTCTTGCCAGTTACTAGCTGTTAGACTCTCCAGTCCACCCAGAGAAAGAAAAAGAAAAAGAAAAAACAAGCCCCCCCGCACCCTGTCCCGGGACTTAAATAGCAGTCTAGTTTACATTTCTTTTCACTCATTTCAATCCTTACCCCCTTCTATTAATGGCATATTACTTCGGCGTATATCCACGTCTTTTTAAACACTTTCCAACTTTCCCATTTATCCTTTTGATCTCTCCCCTCTGCTTCTTCCCTACTTGGGTTTACACTCTCCAAGTTATAAATGTCATTTATACCGAGTATCCAGTCTTGCATTTTTGGGCTATCAGATTCCTGGGTTTTTGGGTATAAGGCTTTTTGCTACATTGATCAGAGTGGGAATTACAGATGCTCTGTATTGATTAACAGAGCCCTCTACCCCATGGAACAAGCATATCCAGGGATCTTCCGGGATTGCTTTATTTGTCATTTCCTTGATTAATTGTAAGACCTCTTTCTAGTATTGTTTAATTGTGGGGCAGTCCCACCATAAGTGAGCTATTGTTCCGACTGCCTTATACCCTCTCCAGCACTCCGAGGATTTCCCCGGTTGAAATTTAACTGTTTTTTCGGGTGTCGCATACCACCTTGCTAGGCACTTGTAATTCATTTTGGCCGTCCTAATGTCTGCAGTAGAATTATGTGTTCATTTCATAATTTTATTAATGGTGTATTTGTTACTTTGTGACCCTAGTTCATATTCCCATTTTTTTGATGTATGGTGGGACCTCCAGATCCCCTCCAGCAGATAATATTTTATATATCCGAGCTATATTGTTTCTTGATTTTTCCCTCGTACATAACTGCTTCAGTGGCCTAAGATCTTCCCCATCTCTTATTGGGTGAGGCAGTTTCTCCACAAAGTGTCTTAACTGGAGGTACCGCCATACATCAATCGTCATTAATTCCGTGTCCAATCTTAATTCGTGATAAGTGCTTATTTTGCCCTTCTTCAATATATCTTTCAACTGTGCATTGTCCTTTTTTTATCCAATTCCCCCCAATTGACCTCTTCCCTGGTGCAAAATAATCATTCTCTTTTAAAAAAAAAACAAGGGTGAATTATTTGCCCATTTGTTTTGTTTGTGAATCGTGTCCCATATTTTTAATGCATTACGTGTTATTTAGTGCGTGTTCCCACCCAATGCCCTGTATTGTGGAGGGTTCCAAATTACCCTTCTTAAGTGTGTACTGCTCATTTCGTTTTCTATTTTAACCCATCTTTTTTCATTATCTCCCTTCGCCCATTCCACCACGTGTGTAAGTACAACAGCTTTATGGTATCTTCTAAAATCTGGGACGGCTAAGCCCCCCTGTTCTTTCCCCTTATCTAGAACAGCCAAAGCAATTCTTATTTTTTCATTTTGCCATATAAACTTCGATATGATAGATTTTAAAGTTTTAAAATATGTTTGTGGCAATGATAAAGGTAACATTTGAAACTTATATAGGATTTTCGGTACCAAAACCATCTTTACTACATTAATACGCCCTATCCAAGAAAGGGGTCGGGTTGATATTTTTTTTGTCTCCTTTTTAACTTCATCCAGTAAAGGGATATAGTTTATTAGATAAATTTTCCTTAGGGAGGTAATTAATCTTATTCCCAGATATTTTAAACTCTTCTTCCAAGGGAAGTGGAATTCAGTTTGCAGATTCTCTTCTTCCTGTCTGCTTATATTTATATTTAGAATCTACTATTTACTAAGATTAATTTTGAAATTAGAAATTTCTCCATACAGTTTTAGAGTCTTCAATAGATTTGGCATTGTGATCCCTGGTTTTGAGATGTAAAACAGCACATTGTCAACAAAAGCTACAAACCTGTGCTCTTCCTCTCCTATCCTGCCTTTGATATCGGGATTATTGCGAATTGACGCAAGCAGGGGTTCTAAAGTCAGTACAAACAGAAGTGGTGATAGCGGACATCCCTGCCCAGTTCAGTTTTCCATCTGAAAAGGGAGGGATAGTGTGCTGTTTACTTTCACACAGGCGGAGGGGTGGTTATATAGTACTTCAATCCATTGGATCATTTTTGGTCCAACGCCCAAGACTTCCAACGTTTTTATCATAAGTCCCCAGTCTACCCTGTCGAATGCTTTTTCAGCATCAATCGACAGGAATAGCCCTGGGGACTCACTGGTTTTGATGGCTTGAAGGAGGAGCAACGTTCTCACCCCGTTGTCCCTTCCTTCTCTCCCTGGGATAAAACTGACCTGGTCCTGATGGACCAGGTCGGTCATCCATTCTTTCAACCTGGATGCCAGAACTTTTGCATAAAGCTTGGCATCCACATTCAAAAGGGCTATCGGCCTATAGTTTGAACATAGCATACCATCCTTCCCTTCTTTCAAGATAACCGTTATTGATGCGGCCAGGGCCACCTTACCCATTCCATAGTTGACTCCCAACC
This sequence comes from Aquarana catesbeiana, assembly GCF_042186555.1. NCBI lineage: Eukaryota > Metazoa > Chordata > Amphibia > Anura > Ranidae > Aquarana > Aquarana catesbeiana. Next base: position 216,178,283 of record NC_133328.1, on the reverse strand, counting down.
CATTCATATACTGGCATAGCTTCAGGACTAGAATCTCTTTATATTTTTTAAGATAGTAGGTTGTGAACCCATCTGGAGCCGAGCTTTTACCCAGGGCTGAATCCTTTAAGACATTATGGATTTCCTCCTCAGTTGTAGGTCTGTCTAATATAGTCCTGTCACTTGCTGATAAATGAGGCAATCTACCATTTTTTAGAAATTCTTTGATCTTCTCGGTTTTTCCTATTTCCTGTTGTCCCTTCTGATTGACAGAGTATAGGGCCTCATAGTAACTCCTAAACACATTTGCTATCTCTTTAGTTTTATATACCATTTCCCCATTTTTATTTTTAATTTTTTCTATATAGTTAATTTCTTTTTTCTTTTGCAACATTTTCACTAGATGTTTACTCGCTTTATTTCCCCACTTTATTTCTTTTGCTATTCTATGAAATGCCCTTTTTGACTCCTGATCCATAATGTCCTTGAGTTCATCCCTTTTACCCACTAATTGGTGGAAAATCTCCTGATGTTGTCCTTTGTGTATTTTATGTTCTAGTTCTAATTTGTAAATCTCTTCTATTAAAGTATTAATTTTTTTAATTCTCTCTTTTTTTTTCCCAGCACCAATAGAGATCAGAATGCCCCTAATATAGGTTTTATGTGCCTCCCATAAGGTGGCACCTGAAATTTCCCCAGTCATTAGTTGAAAAATAAAGTTCTATTTCTTTATGGATTATTTCTGGTACCTTCTCATCTTGTAAAAGAGCTTTGTTCAAACGCCATGAATACGGCTGTCTTTGGATACCTGGCATCCCAATCCTCCTTGACACTGGGGAATGGTCAGATAGCGTCGATATTTGTTTGTTGCAATTACCTGCTTCAATAACCTATGGTCCACCATTATATAATCCAATCTCAAGTCCGTCCCCTTTACAGGGGAGAAGAAAGTATAATATCGTGTCTTTGGGTGTTGCATTCTCCATACATCGATCATTTGGCATTGGTGCATTTTCTGTTATATCATATTTAACAGAGCTTTACTTGTCCCCTGTACCCGGGACATATTGTCTATGGCCGGGTCCATGCAGAAGTTCAGATCTCCAGCCAACATCACGTCCCCCATCTTAATGTCCATTAATCTTCCCAAGGTCTGTTTCAAGTACTTAATGGGGTACTTATTAGGGCAATAAATATTTGCAAATGTATATGTCTTTTCCCCCAATCTACCCTTCAAGAAAAGAAATCGGCCTTCAGGGTCTATCATCCTATCTTCTAGTGTGAATCTCATCATTTTCGCAAACTACCCCCTTGGCCCTCTTAGTAGATGAGTCCCCGTAGTACCAAATCAGAAAATCCCTGGAGAATAATTTAACGTTTGTTTCCTGAGAAATATGGGTCTCCTGCAGGAACACCACCTTGGCTTTATACTGCCTAAGTTCCTCCAAAATGTTATATCTCTTTGTTAGAGAATTCAAACCTCTGACATTATATGTCATTTCAATCATCTATATATTGGTAGCCAATAGGCCCTAATTTTGGGTTTCTTCTCCACTAATCTTTCCGAGCTTCCCTCCCCCGCCACATCTCTCACTTCCTGACATTGATAAGGGTAATTTTATTCATATCCCCAGTTTACTCTTAACATAATCCAACATGGGGTATACATTGGCTTCCAATGCTTCAGCTGGGTCCAAGGTAATATTTATGCCTAATTTAAATACTTCTACTATTTTTAATGAGGTCTGGGGCCCATTCCCAGTGCTTCGCCGAGCAACATCAATGCAGATTTTTGCCAATTAATCTTGAGCCCTGAGAATGTCCCATATATTTCTATTATTTTCATTGTCTCCATTAAAGATGTCTGGATGTCTCCCATATATAGTATAATATTATCAGCATATAGGCCTATATGCTCAGTCCTTCCACCCAGCTTAATCCCTTTGTAGTTTTTTGCCTAAATCTATTTGCCAGTGTTTCAATTGCAATGGCAAATAATTGGTGGGACAGTGTACATCCTTGCCTTGTTTTCCTATATAGCCTTATTGTGGGGGATAATAATCCATTTATCAATAAATTTGAGCATGGTTGTTTGTATAATATTCTTATCCATTTTCTGAATCTCTCTCTGAATCCACTTCTATTCAACGATATCTGCAAAAACTTCCACTCTATAGAGTCAAATGCCTTGGCAGTGTCCAAAGATGCCAAGGCACTCATCCCTGGGATAAACTCCCTCAGTTGTGCCATTAATTGCATTCTTCTTATATTGTTTGAAGTAGATTTCCCTGGCATAAACCCTGTTTGGTCGCCACTTACAATAGACAAAATTACCCCATTAACCCTTCTAGCCAATATTTTTGCCAGCACTTTGTAATCTATATTTAATAGTGAGATTGGTCTATACGACGCACAATCACTTCTGTCTTTATCTGGTTTTGGTATTAAAACCACTGTTGCCTCATACATAGGGGAAGACATCTCTTCCCACAGAAAAAACTCCCTAAACATCCTAGTCAAGACTGGTGCCATGATCTCTACATAACGCTGATACACCTCCAACGGTATACCGTCCGGTCCTGGGGAATCACCCTTTCCCAAGGAAAGGATAGCCTCTCATACTTCCTCCTCCTCTATCTCTTTCTCCATCATCTCCTTTTTTTTCTCCGTTAATCTGAGAAATTTTAAATCCTCCAGGTATTTCTCTATCTCTTTTACTGTGCATAACAGCGTTGATGTGTATATATTAACGTAATATTTATGAAAACTCGTGAGTATGTCATCTATTGCACTAACAACTTCCCCTTTCTCGTTTCTCACCTTTGATATCACTAGTGATGATGATTGTTGTTTTATCAAGAAATTCAGCATCTTATTAGCCTGGTGTCCTTGCTCAAAATGTTTTTGTTTTAAAAAGAACCTCTTACGCTTAACATTAACTATTGATTGATTCTTATACTGACACATTAATCCTTCCCATCTTATTTGTTTTTTATTTGAGGGATCTTTTATAAAATCTGCTTCTGCCTGCACACATAGTTCTACTAATTCCTCTTCTTCCTGTCTATTGGTACGTTTTATATATGATAATATGATATTGTGGATTTCAATGCCCCCTTAAATATGCCTTAAAGGTGTCCCAAAATAAACCATCCATTTTTCTATCCCCACGGACTTCCAGAAATATTTCCATCTGTTCTGGTATCCGATCATTTAAACCAATCTGAGTTCACCAATAGGGCTGAATCCTACATCCCAGATGCCTTCCCCTTGGACATCTTGTTAAATGAAACATCAACCCAGAGTGGTCAGACACCCCCTGGGCTTATATGTCACTGAATGCACCAGAGGAAGTATCTTCTCATTCCCCAGAGCCAGATCTATTCGAGACATGCATCCTCTTCATGGTGCACACCATGAGCAGGATCTAACATCTGGGTTTTTAATTCTCCATAAGTCGATCCATCCTGCCTCTTTTATAAATTTCTCTAAAACATTAGATCCCACCATTCCTTTCTGGGGTTTTTTCCCATATCTATCCATCTTTGGGTTCAACCACATATTGAAATCCCCCATACATATAATATGTGCCTCTGGGTACTCTGCCATGAATAACATTGCTTCCTTCAATACTCCTAATGTAGCTGGAGGGGGGTTTTATATCCCCATGATGGCAAATGGCATTGAGTATATTGTGACAAAGACGAAAACATATCTCCCTTCAGGGTCCCTCTTTACCCTAATATAATCCCATGTCACTGTCTTATGTACCATCAGGGAAACCCCACTTGGATAAGTTGTATGGCAAGAGTGGCAAGACCACTGAATCCACGATCTTTTAAGATAATCAAGTCTGTATTTAACCATATGTGTTTCTTGAATACATATTATTTTTGCTTGTGCTTTACGAATCTCTGTAAAGACCTCTGTACGTTGAAGCATACCTCTCAAATTCCATGACAGAAAAGTGCACTGATTAATCATCTCCACCATCTTTCCACAAAAAAAATGACACTCCCCCTATTAATAGTAACCTCTCACCTGCCTTCATTCCCCTACTACTCTCTTCTTTTCCCCACTCATCCATTCATCCCACTTCCATACCAAAAAATTTAGGGCATTACTGGCATATCGCATCTGCTACTATATAGGTAATTCGTATCGATTTCAGCCTTACTACTCCTCAACCCTCCTATCTTATTATCCTGGGAAAAAAAATAATAATAATAATTAAAAAAAAAAAACACACATGTATGTGTTCTTACCCCATTCCTTTTCCCTCTCTTCCCCCTTTCCTTCCTACTCCTCCCTCTTCCTCCCCCTTCCCCCTCTCCCTTCCATCTGTGTATTTATGTGTCCCACCTCTCTCTCCTCTTGCACTATGGTGTATCGTTTTACTGTGCATCAATTCCGCGCTGTCACCTTTCGTGTTAACCCAGATTTACTATCTCAGTGTCTCCCTAGCTATGTGTCTCCTTCCCTTATTCCCTTTCCCCTTTCTCCCCCCTCCATCTCCCTTTCTATATACTTTTCCTTTTAATCCTCCCTTATCAATAGCCTTTATCTATAATATTATGTGTATTTCTCTGTGTCTATGTGCCACCGTCTTCATCAACATCAATATCAAAATTTCTTCCCCGTGTTAAACTCAAGCTCTTCTCCATTAAATATCACTGTGCTCTTCCCAACTTGAAAAAAAAAAGAAAAAAAGAAAAAAAAAGAGGGAAGGGGGGAGAAGAGTGTGTACGGGGGGGGGGGGGGATGGTCAACAACAATAACATAATTTTTCATACATATGTCTACCTCCCCTCTCTTCACTCCACCCCCTTTGCCTTCAAAATTACTTTAAAATAACACAAAAAAAACCCCAGAACTAAAAAAAAAAAAAAAAAAGGTAAAAAGGTAAGATATTCTCTCCCAGTATGTGTCCAAAAAATCCTCCCGACGGCATCCTTATCATAGGATTTCTCTCAGCTCCTCACTATCCATTATTTAGGTGCATTCTTTAAGTTTTAAGCAAGATTTTCAACTTTGCCATAGTTCTTTAACTCTGTGTGGTCGTTGAAAATCCCATATATGTGGAGAGTGGGAGACCATGTGCTTTTGTGTTTGGTTAGCCTAATAGATATACAAAGTTAATAAGGTAAACCAAGTTTAGTTCAAAATGCCTCTCATTCTACTGCATCATTACAGACAGACAGGTTAGCAGCCTGGGATGTATTGCACTAAACATATACATGTTGTATCACCAGAAATCAGGCCCTGAGCTTGATTCCCTCCTTATCAATCATGTCATCTACATTGATTTGTATGTTCTTTCTACATTTATGTTTTAGGTAAAATGTGATTTGGGTGGACATCAAGTTTACATCGCATTAACAAAGTAATAGCCTGTCCTAAACTTAGATTTCTCATATTTTTTAAACAATGTAACATATGGTCAAATTGGTCAAAAAGTGAATGTAAATTATTTATATGGGTTCATTTTAAAGTAAAATCTTGTTATAAAAAAAATTCTGTAAATGTATTTCCTTTGTGTTTTGTAATTTCATTATTCTGAACTGAGTTGTATTTAGGCGGAATGGAAAAACTGTAATGAATAAGTGCATGCAGTTACTGCACAATACAGTTACATCTGTGTAAATGTCCAGATGTTGGCAAGAAAGTAAAGTGAATTTAATTTACCATGCAATGTCTTTCCTTAAAATGCAAAGATTGCTGAGGCCTGTATTAGCTCAGCCTGTCTTGTTCCTGGCTTTCCATACTCATTATAGCTCCGTGATGGGATAGTAAAAAAAAAAAAAAATTGTGAAACTCTACCCCTGTAAAGATTTTCTCAGGGTTTTTGGCATACATTTGAACCTCAACTTATCACTGAAATAATCAGAAGAATGCTCACTATAATACCTAACTGGTTTATATATATATATATATATATATATATATATATATATATATATATATATATATACAGTATCTCGCAAAAATCACAAAAGTGGGTACACCCCTCACATTTTTGTAAATATTTTATTATATCTTTTCATGTGACAACACTGAAGAGATGACACTTTGCTACAGTGTAAAGTAGTGGGTATACAGGTTGTATAACAGTGTAAATTTGCTGTCCCCTCAAAATTACTCAACACACAGCCATTAATGTCTAAACCGCTGGCAACAAAAGTGAGTACACCCCTAAGTGAAAATGTCCAAATTGGGCCCAAAGTGTCAATATTTTGTGTGGCCACCATTATTTTCCAGCACTGCCTAAACCCTCTTGGGCATGGAGTTCACCAGAGCTTCACAAATTACCACTGGAGTCCTTTTCCACTCCTCCTTGACGACATCACAGAGCTGGTGGATGTTAGAGACCTTGTGCTCCTCCATCTTCCATTTGAGGATGCCCCACAGATGCTCAATAGGGTTTAGGTCTGGATATATGCTTGGCCAGTCCATCACCTTTACCCTCAGCTTCTTTAGCAAGGCAGTGGTGATCTTGAAGGTGTGTTTGGGGTCGTTATCATGTGGAAATACTTATATATATATAAATATATATATATCTTCACCATAGTTGGGGAAAGCAGCACCCGGTTCATAGTCAGTGCAATGCAATCTGGTCCTCTCACCGACCATATATACAAGAAAAATCCAGAGGATTGCTGCACTTAAAATCTTATTGAACCAATCTGTTCAAAGTATTATCATCATCATCAGAAAAATTAAATTACCAATAATCAACAGTCCCCCATCCCCAAAAACTCAAACAAATAAATATGAATCCATATTTGTATTTAACCCTTTGGGGGCAACAGTATTGAGAAAATTAATCCAATATACTTCTCGTTTTTTTAAAGTTAATTCCCGATCACCACCTCTCCTACTCTTATTAACACCCTCCAACACCATGTATTTCAACTGAGAAATCGAATTACCTTTATTTAAAAAATGTCTAGACAATGATAATTGTGTTAATTTGTTCCTAATTTAATATTTATGTCTAGCTATATGGTCCTTGACCTTTTGAGTCGTTTCTCCAATATAAAGTAACCCATACGGGCACTTTATAGCCTAAACCACATTCAAGGATTGGCATGTAAAATAACCTTTGAGTGGAGTATCAAAACCTTTATGGGGGTGTGATATATTTTTCCCTTTTATCATAGAACTACAGTGCATACACGATAAACATGGATATGATCCTGTATTCCGTGATCCTAAAAAAGTTATACTTGGGTTGGGTGGGGCATATTGGTCAGATTTGACCAATTGATCTCTCAATGTTCTACCGATCCTATATGAGGGTAAAGGTGGGGATTGGAATTCATCTATACCAGGCTAACTTTCTCTTACTAGTCCTCAAGTTTTTTAATAATATTATAAACTCGATAGAAAAATGGGTGAAACTGTGACACAAACAGAATTATTGTAATATTCCTATTGGGGTTCCTACTATTCGTTAAATATGTTCTTTATTAACTGATGCTACTGGGTAACCTCTTTCCATCTCATCCTGTTTTTCCTCATGGTGTTGTGGATCACCGACTATTCTCTTAACTCGGGTTAATTGGGTTCTAGGTATAGAATTAAATACTCCGGGGGGGATGAAAGCTACTATAATGTAGCAACTGATTACGATCTGTACTTTTAACATATACATCACTTTCAATCCTGGTCCCATTGATTTTTAACAATGTATCCAAGAAGGACATTTCCTCTCCGCTATACATAATATTAAACTTCAAACCCAGAGTAAGATAATTTAAATACTGGTCAAATAATAACAGGGTTCCAATGTTGCCACCCCACACAGCAAACAGGTCATCTATAGATCTAAACCATCCCTGACAGTGTTCCGTAAATATTTTATCATTAGAAATGAACAACGTTTTAATCATATTCATGAACGAGTTTGCATATGGCGGATCGACATTGGAACCCATTGCTGCCCCTTCAACTGTACATAGTAAGTTTCCATAAAAAGAAAATAACTCTCTTCAAGTACAATTTCCAACAGTTCCAGGAAAAAGGCTATTTGCTTATTATCATAACAATTGGATTGTTTCAGAAACCGCAGACATGCTTCAATACCCAATTTGTGCGGGATCACAGTAAAAAGGCTGGATACATCCCAGGTAACAAGGATGGAATCAGGTGTCAAATCCATCATACTTATATTATTTAGAAAGTTGCTGGTATCACGACTATACGACTTAGTGTTCAGCAACAATGGCGTCAAACATTTATCCAAATGTTGTGCTAATGGTGTTGTCACTGTTTCCATCCCTGAAACTATGGGGAGTCCAGGTGGATAATTAGGGTCTTTGTGAATTTTAGGTAGTATATACATCACAGGAGTAACCGGGTAGTTGCAAAAGTGAGTACACCCCTCACATTTTTGTAAATATTTTATATCTTTTCATGTGACAACGCTGAAGAAATTACAATTTGCTACATAGATGCTCAATGCTAACTAACTTTTGTGAGATACTGTATATATAGATAGATAGATATATAGGTATACAATGTTTGTGGGTTCTAAGTAATAAAGGGAGTTGTTAATGGGGCAGAACATCCAGTAGTATATCTCAGCCAGAAACTATCCTCTATAGCAGTGTTTCTCAACTCCAGTCCTCAAGGCGCACCAACGGGTCATGTTTTCAGGATTTCCCTCAGATGAAACAGATGTGATAATTACGAAGGCAGTGAAACTGATCAAATCACCTGTGCAAAATAATGGGAAGCCTGAAAACATGACCTGTCGGTATGCCTTGTGTAAATTGAGGAGTGTCTGGTCATAAAGCTGTCACTAGAGTCACTGTAGTATTACCTTCTGATTGATTACAGACCATTCTCCAGTACAGTTGTTGGCTTTAAAAAAAGGGAATAATGCAAGGGTCATAAGATGGTTTGTGGCTCAATGTTACATCACATTTTTTTGTAGAATGCTGGCCAAGGACCCAGCAAGTGAATGCTGATGGACTGTAACACTGTATTTTGGAAAATAGTGCACCTTCCACAGTTCTGAGCAGAAGGTCAGGCATGTCAGGCCTATGATAGCAGGATTGTTGGACAAACCCTTCTTCATTGAAATGGTGTTTGTTTGCTGCCTTGCAGAATAAAAGTGCAGCACAAAACTGCCTGGAGTATTTCTGGACATCCCTGTCCCATGCCTGGTTTACTGCTTATGAGCCCGTCCCCTTACAATATTTATACAGCATATGTTTGTATATCAGATATAGGAGTGGTAGTCTGGCTATAGTTCAAAAAAATTAAAACACAATAGAAGAATGAAGGCACTTGTTAGATGTAAAGTCTTATTGCAACCAACATTTAAGGGGGGCCTTGAGAAAGGCAGAAAGCTAAGTAATAAACAAAACTATGCACTAAACTAGAAAATAATGCACTTAACAAGACATTTACCTGATCTGCAAATTTCTGTAAAATTTCACTATACAAGTTTAAGGCCTTTGTTTTCACTTTGTTGGATTTTGTTTTAAAATGACACCAGAATATTGCAAATATATAAAAATATATGCATTTTTTCTGAGAATGTTTCAAGCATTTGAGAATATATGTAGATCACTATATAAAAAGTGAGAAGTTGTATATAAAAGTCTATACACCACAACTATCTATAGCCCATGGGAATTTATCGAGTCACAACACCTCTCCTTGAGGATCTAAGCAAACACTATCTCGATTGATGGACAGCATTAGCTCAGTTGTCATATGTTGATGTCAGGTCTTTTCAAACTTGAAGGTTTCTGAATGCCATTTGATGATGTTTCTTCACTGTTCTAAAATAACATATGTATTTTTTCATGTAATAAATTCTCTTATATTTTACCTCAGTGTTGTGACTCAATAAAAGTCCCATGGGCTATATATAGTTGTGGTGTAGGACTGAGACACAACCGGTACCCAGTTCATACCAGCATTCTTTTGTGTAGTATAGGGATGAGCCGAACACCCCCCAGTTCAGTTTGCACCAGAACCTGCGAACGGACCGAAAATTTGCACGAACGTTAGAACCCCATTGACGTCTATGGGACTCGAATGTTCGAAATCAAAAGTGCTCATTTTAAAGGCTAATTTGCATGGTATTGTCCTAAAAAGGGTTTGGGGACCCAGGTCCTGCCCCAGGGGACATGTATCAATGCAAAAAAAACTTTTAAAAACGGCCGTTTTTTTCGGGAGCAGTGATTTTAATGATGCTTAAAGTAAAAAAAAAAAAAACAGTGAAATATTCCTTTAAATATTGTACCTGGGGTGTGTCTGTAGTATGCCTGTAAAGTGGCGCGTGTTTCCTGTGCTTAGAACAGTCCCTGCACCAAATGTCATTTTTAAAGGAAAAAAAGTCATTTAAAACTGCTTGCGGCTTTAATGTAATGTCGGGTCCTGACAATATGGATGAAAATCAGTGAGACAAACGGCATGGGTACCCCCCAGTCCATTACCAGGCCCTTTGGGTCTTGTATGGATATTAAGGGGAACCCCGCACCCAAATTAAAAAAGGAAACAGCAGTATACAGGCTCTGTACTCTGAACAGCAGTATACAGGCGGTGCAAACAAGATAGGGACTGTAGGTTTGTTGTTAAGTAGAATCTGTTTGTAATTTTGAACTGGTACATTTTTAAGTTGTTTGGCTCCAGCCAAAAAATCTATTTTAAGCTTTTTGGAAAACATAGGGAAGGGTTATCACCCCTGTGACATTTGTTTTGCTGCCTGTGCTCCTCTTCAGAAGATTTCACCTCCCTTTTTGTCCCAATGACAAATGTTTTTTGAAAATTTGAGGCTTTATGTAAAACAAGGATTGACGATAAAGCATCAGTGGAAAGGAGAAATGTTTTTCCCATATTAACTCTTACAGGAGAGAATTTCCCTTCCTAGGGGTAGATTTCATCTCACTTCCTGTTATCTCCTTCTGTTTGCAAGTAGGAGTCATTTGTAAGTTGGATGTTTGAAAGTAGGGGCCTGCCCTATATACTCAGCAGAAATTTGGGCCTTAGGTGTTGTTGTGGCCACAACACTGTAGGCCCTCACAGGGCCCTGCTGTGAAATATTAGATCAAGAATTGTAATTACATGCCCAACAGGGGCAGAAAAATTGGGCCTTTGGTGGTGGTGGTGGTGGTGGTGGTGGTGGTGCTGGTGCCACAACACTGTAAGTCCTCACTCGCTCTTGGTGGGCGCAGAAACGAGCCCTGCTGTGAAATATTAGATCAAGAATTGTAATTACATGCCCCTGTTGAACAGCGGCTGAAAAATTGGGCCTTAGGCACTGGTGCTGGTGCCACAACACTGCAACCCCTCACAGATACTCTAGTTGGAACGCAGAAACAAGCCCTGCTGCAAAGTATTGCATCAAAAATTGTAATTACACGCCCCTGTTAGACAGGGGCTGAAAAATTGGGCCTTAGGCACTGGTGCTGGTGCCACAACACTGCAACCCCTCACAGATACTCTAGTTGGAATGCAGGAATGAGCCCTGCTGCAAAGTATTGCATCAAAAATTGTAATTACACGCCCCTGTTAAACAGGGGCTGAAAAATTGGGCCTTAGGCACTGGTGGCGGTGCCCAGAACCCAAAATGTTCTTACAAGCTATCAGCGTGATCATTGAGGAGGAAGAGGATAATTACTCAGGATAGTCACTCAGCATCAGCATAGGCAGTCTTTGAAGGGATCTGAGATTTCAAAAAAAATTATTCGGTTACATCAGCATCAGGTGCTTGGTAGCTGGTGGTGATCCAAGACTGATTCATTTTTATGAAGGTCAGTCGATCGAACGAGTCGGTGGACAGACGCACCCTGTGATCGGTTACAAAGCCTCAAGCAGCAATGAATGTGCATTCCGAAAGAACGCTGGACGAAGGACAGGCCGGTAGCTCAATTGCATACTGTGCAAGCTCTGGCCATTGAACCATCCTCATGACCCAGTAACCCAAAGGATTTTCGGTGGGAAAGTGTCCAAGTCAGATCTTGCCCCTAGGTATTCCTGCACCATGTAAAACAGACGCTGGCGATGGTTGCTGAAACCGATCATACCTTGGGGCTGCGGACTAAAAAATTGTCTGAACGCATCGGTCAGACGGCCCCCTTCTCCATCGCTCCTTCTTTGACTGACTGAAGCCTCAGCAACAGAAACAGGAGTTTGTAACCTCCCAGTCTCTGGGAACACATTGCACAGACCTTTCTGCAAGGCCTCCCGAAGATGTTTCATCCTCTGCTCCCTCTGCGATGGCAAGATAAGGTCCGCAACCTTACCCTTGTAACGTGGATCAAGGAGGGTTGCCAGCCAGTATTGGTCCTTCTCCTTGATACCACGAATACGAGGATCCTTACGCAGGCTTTGCAGGATCAGGGAGGCCATGCAGTGTAGGTTTGCTGAGGCATTCGGTCTGGAGTCCTCTGGGTCACTAAGGATGACATGGTCCGCAGCCACCTCCTCCCAGCCACGTACAAGTCCATGTGTTTCTTGGGACTGATCCCTTAAAGACTGATGCTGAGTGCCAGGCTCCACCTCCATACTGACACAATCCTCCTCCTCCTCCTCGTCTTCCTGTGTGATCAGCGGGCATGCAGGAACACTGTCTGGATAAAGGGGGCCTTGAGAGCTAAGGAAGTCCTCCTCTTCCTGCTTCTGTTCTGCCTCAAGTGCCCTGTCAATTTTTCCACGCAGCGTGTGCTCCAACAGGTGGACAAGTGTCACTGATGCATGCACTGTCACTGCTCACCATCCTCGCGGCCTCCTCAAATGGTGACAGGACAGTGCATGCATCCCTGATCATGGCCCACTGGTGTGGGGTAAAAAAACCAAGCTCCCCTGACCCTGTCCTGGTGCCATAGTTGCACAGGTACTCATTGATGGCCCTCTGCTGCGTGTGCAGCCGCTGCAGCATGGCCAAGGTTGAGTTCCACCTGGTGGGCATGTCACAGATTGTCTCTGCCCCAGTGTGGCTCCTGTCCCCCAAGCACACCAGCCCAAGCACCGCATGGTATCTTTTAGCCTGCATACTTGCGTAGCCCCTTGAACGGCTACAGAGCACCGCTGGTTCCGAGGACAAAGCACAGGAAGAGGCCATGGAGGAAGAAGAAGAGGAGGGGGTGGAGGAGAGAGGTGTGTCACAATCATTAGTAGTGGCATTTTGGAGGCGTGGTGGCGGAACAACCTCCAACACTACTGCCCCTTGTCCTGCATCCTTCCCAGCTGCCAGCAGAGTCACCCAATGTGCGGTGAAACTTAGGTAACGTCCCTGTCCATGCCTGCTGGACCATGAGTCAGCGGTAATATGCACCTTACCGCTGACCACCCTGTCCAGCGAGGCCAAGACATTGCCTTCCACATGCCAGTAGAGAGTCGGAATCGCCTTCCTTGTAAAAAAGTGGCCTTTGTGTAACTGCCACCGAGGAACCGCACATTCCACAAACTCGTAGAAGGGGGCAGAGTCTACCAACTGAAAAGGCAGCAGTTGAAGTGCTAGCAATTTTGCCAAGCTAGCATTCAACCGCTGGACATGTGGATGGCTGGGAGCGAACATCTTTCGGCAGTGCAGCAGCTGGGGCAGGGAAATTTGCCTGGTACAATCTGACATTGGTGTTCCGAAAGCAGATTGCCCACAAGTACTTGGCTGTGACACTCCTAATTCTACACCTTCATTCCTCTCAGTGCAGGTCTCAGAGAGGACTGAAGGAATAGTGGGGTTGGAGATCTCAGCTGATGAGGAGCAAGGAGAAGTCCTCTTTGTTCTTTGGTGTGGGTCTTTTAGATACACTTGCCAACGAACTGCATGGCAGGTCAACATGGCCGTTCAAGCATGTGGTGCCCAAGCGGGAGATGTTTTGGCCACACAAGAAACACGCTTGGGACTTATGTTGCAAATAGCAGTCTAAAGCACTCGTCTCAAAAAAGGCCCACACCAAAGAACTTTTGGAATAACGTGCAGAAACAGCAGCACCCTGCACATGCAGAGCTTTGGGGTGTGATGCAGTTAGTGTGCTGCCCTTAGGCTGGCCCCTGGAGGGCATCCTGCCTCGTTGGTGATGTGCCTCTTTCTCCTCCTCCTCCTCCTCTCTCCTATCAGGCACCCATGTTGAGTCAGTGACCTCATCACCCCCTCCCTCCTCATCACTGGAACAAAGCTGGCAGTATGCTGCAGCAGGGGGAGCATGACTGCCAGATTGCTGTCCTTCTTGGGCACCCCCTCTGTCCGTGTTCACGTTACTGCCTTCATCTAGCTCAGTATCATCATCAGAGCCTTCTAAACGCTGGGCATCCTCCTGGAGCATGTACCCAACACTGTGGTCAAACAGTCCGAGGGACTCCTCAGGAGCACATGGTGGGGCTAAGGAAGGAGTCACTGATGCCATTGAGCCGAGGGAAGAGGCCGCGTTGGGAGCTGCTTTGCCAGACAAAGTACCCTGAGCATGGGTGAGAGAGGATGAGGACGGCTTGGTCATCCACTTGACCAAGTCTTCCGCATGTTGCGGCTCAACACGGCCAGCTGCCAAAAACAGGCCAAGCATGTCCCACGGCCACATGCTGATGAGGATGCACCGTATCCACGACCAGCACTGTTGCCTCTAGATACAGAGCCTGCTTGCCCTCTTTTATTGGCTTGTGACTGTCTGCCTCTCCTTGTTGGCGTTCCAGACATACTAATGGCCTGTAGCTGCACTAAGCTGGGATATATATATATATATATATATATATACTGATACTGCAGCTAGCAAAATCAACTGCCTGCCTGTAGTATGAGAACACCACCAACCTTCTACAGGTATCTTTAGCTGAACACTGTGCAGAGCTCGCAAAAAACTAACTTGTAGCTTATTTAGCTGCCTGCGGTAGTGGTAGGATCAGGAAAACACCACCAACCTTCGACAGGTAGCTTTAGGTGAACACTGTGCAGAGCTCGCAAAAAACGAACTTGAAGCTTATTTAGCTGCCTGCGGTAGTGATAGGATCAGGAAAACACCACCAACCTTCTACAGGTAGCTTTAGGTGAACACTGTGCAGAGCTCGCAAAAAACTAACTTGTAGCTTATTTAGCTGCCTGCGGTAGTGATAGGATCAGGAAAACACCACCAACCTTCGATAGGTAGCTTTAGGTGAACACTGTGCAGAGCTCGCAAAAAACTAACTTGTAGCTTATTTAGCTGCCTGCGGTAGTGATAGGATCAGGAAAACACCACCAACCTTCTACAGGTAGCTTTAGCTGAACACTGTGCAGAGGTCGCACTACACTAACTTGTAGTTTTAGCTGAACACTGTTCAGAGGATGCACTACACTAACTTGTAGCTTTAGCTGAACACTGTGCAGAGGTTGCACTACACTAACTTGTAGTTTTAGCTGAACACTGTTCAGAGGACGCACTACAATAACTTGTAGCTTTAGCTGAACACTGTGAGGAGGACGCTTTACACTAACTTGTAGCTTTAGCTGAACACTGTGCAGAGGTCGCACTACACTAACTTGTAGTTTTAGCTGAACACTGTGAGGAGGACTCACTACACCAACTTGTAGCTTTAGCTGAACACTGTGAGGAGGACGCACTACCCTAACTTGTAGCTTTAGCTGAACACTGTGCAGAGGTCACACTAAACTAACTTGTAGCTTTAGCTGAACACTGTGAGGAGGACGCACTACACTAACTTGTAGCTTTAGCTGAACACTGTGCAGAGGTCACACTAAACTAACTTGTAGCTTTAGCTGAACACTGTGAGGAGGACGCACTACACTAACTTGTAGCTTTAGCTGAACACTGTTCAGAGGACGCACTACACTAACTTGTAGCTTTAGCTGAACACTGTGCAGAGGTCGCACTACACTAACTTGTAGTTTTAGCTGAACACTGTGAGGAGGACGCACTACACTAACTTGTAGCTTTAGCTGAACACTGTGCAGAGGTCGTACTACACTAACTTGTAGTTTTAGCTGAACACTGTTCAGAGGACGCACTACACTAACTTGTAGCTTTAGCTGAACACTGTGCAGAGGTTGCACTACACTAACTTGTAGTTTTAGCTGAACACTGTGAGGAGGACGCACTACACTAACTTGTAGCTTTAGCTAAACACTGTGCAGAGGTCGCACTACACTAACTTGTAGTTTTAGCTGAACACTGTGAGGAGGATGCACTACACTAACTTGTAGCTTTAGCTGAACACTGTGCAGAGGTCGCACTATACTAACTTGTAGTTTTAGCTGAACACTGTGAGGAGGACGCACTACACTAACTTGTAGCTTTAGCTGAACGCTGTGCAGAGGTCGCACTACACTAACTTGTAGTTTTAGCTGAACACTGTGAGGAGGACGCACTACACTAACTTGTAGCTTTAGCTGAACGCTGTGCAGAGGTCGCACTACACTAACTTGTAGTTTTAGCTGAACACTGTGAGGAGGAAGCACTACACTAACTTGTAGCTTTAGCTGAACACTGTGCAGAGTTCGCATTACACTAACTTGTAGTTTTAGCTGAACACTGTGAGGAGGACGCACTACACCAACTTGTAGCTTTAGCAGAACACTGTGAGGAGGACGCACTACCCTAACTTGTAGCTTTAGCTGAACACTGTGCAGAGGTCACACTAAACTAACTTGTAGCTTTAACTGAACACTGTGAGGAGGATGCACTACACTAACTGTAAATAGTCTAGCTGCCTGACTGTGGTACTAATAGGATCAAAAGAACACCAGCAATTTTCTTCAGGTAGCTATAAATACTGTAACAAGACAAGCCTGCCTGTCAGTAGGAAGATAACAGGAACGGATCTAGCTAAACTGAAGACAGTGTGTATTAGGCTGGCCCCTGGAGGGCATCCTGCCTTGTTGGTGATGTGCCTCTTCCTCCTCCTCCTCCTCCTCTCTCCTATCAGGCACCCATGTTGAGTCAGTGACCTCATCATCCCCTCCCTCCTCATCACTGGAACAAACCTGGCAGTATGCTGCAGCAGGGGGAGCATGACTGCCAGATTGCTGTCCTTCTTGGGCACCCCCTCTGTCCGTGTTCACGTTACTGCCTTCATCTAGCTCAGTATCATCATCAGAGCCTTCTAAACGCTGGGCATCCTCCTGGAGCATGTACCCAACACTGTGGTCAAACAGTTCGAGGGACTCCTCAGGAGCACATGGTGGGGCTAGGGAAGGAGTAACTTATGCCATTGAACTGAGGGAAGAGGCCACGTTGGCAGCTGCTTTGCCAGACAAAGTACCCTGAGCATGGGTGAGAGAGGATGAGGAGGATGAAGATGGCTTGGTCATCCACTCGACCAAGTCTTCCGCATGTTGCGGCTCAACACGGCCAGCTGCCAAAAAAAGGCCAAGCGTGTCCCATGGCCACGTGCTGATGAGGATGCACCGTATCCACGACCAGCACTGTTGCCTCTAGATACAGAGCCTGCTTGCCCTCTTTTATTGGCTTGTGACTGTCTGCCTCTCCTTGTTAGCGTTCCAGACATACTAATGGCCTGTAGCTGCACTAAGCTGGGATATATATATATATATATATATATATATATATATATATATATATATATATATATATATATATATATATATACTGATACTGCAGCTAGCAAAATCAACTGCCTGCCTGTAGTATGAGAACACCACCAACCTTCTACAGGTATCTTTAGCTGAACACTGTGCAGAGCTCGCAAAAAACTAACTTGTAGCTTATTTAGCTGCCTGCGGTAGTGGTAGGATCAGGAAAACACCACCAACCTTCGACAGGTAGCTTTAGGTGAACACTGTGCAGAGCTCGCAAAAAACGAACTTGAAGCTTATTTAGCTGCCTGCGGTAGTGATAGGATCAGGAAAACACCACCAACCTTCTACAGGTAGCTTTAGGTGAACACTGTGCAGAGCTCGCAAAAAACTAACTTGTAGCTTATTTAGCTGCCTGCGGTAGTGATAGGATCAGGAAAACACCACCAACCTTCGATAGGTAGCTTTAGGTGAACACTGTGCAGAGCTCGCAAAAAACTAACTTGTAGCTTATTTAGCTGCCTGCGGTAGTGATAGGATCAGGAAAACACCACCAACCTTCTACAGGTAGCTTTAGCTGAACACTGTGCAGAGGTCGCACTACACTAACTTGTAGTTTTAGCTGAACACTGTTCAGAGGATGCACTACACTAACTTGTAGCTTTAGCTGAACACTGTGCAGAGGTTGCACTACACTAACTTGTAGTTTTAGCTGAACACTGTACAGAGGACGCACTACAATAACTTGTAGCTTTAGCTGAACACTGTGAGGAGGACGCTTTACACTAACTTGTAGCTTTAGCTGAACACTGTGCAGAGGTCGCACTACACTAACTTGTAGTTTTAGCTGAACACTGTGAGGAGGACTCACTACACCAACTTGTAGCTTTAGCTGAACACTGTGAGGAGGACGCACTACCCTAACTTGGAGCTTTAGCTGAACACTGTGCAGAGGTCACACTAAACTAACTTGTAGCTTTAGCTGAACACTGTGAGGAGGACGCACTACACTAACTTGTAGCTTTAGCTGAACACTGTGCAGAGGTCACACTAAACTAACTTCTAGCTTTAGCTGAACACTGTGAGGAGGACGCACTACACTAACTTGTAGCTTTAGCTGAACACTGTTCAGAGGACGCACTACACTAACTTGTAGCTTTAGCTGAACACTGTGCAGAGGTCGCACTACACTAACTTGTAGTTTTAGCTGAACACTGTGAGGAGGACGCACTACACTAACTTGTAGCTTTAGCTGAACACTGTGCAGAGGTCGTACTACACTAACTTGTAGTTTTAGCTGAACACTGTTCAGAGGACGCACTACACTAACTTGTAGCTTTAGCTGAACACTGTGCAGAGGTTGCACTACACTAACTTGTAGTTTTAGCTGAACACTGTGAGGAGGACGCACTACACTAACTTGTAGCTTTAGCTAAACACTGTGCAGAGGTCGCACTACACTAACTTGTAGTTTTAGCTGAACACTGTGAGGAGGATGCACTACACTAACTTGTAGCTTTAGCTGAACACTGTGCAGAGGTTGCACTATACTAACTTGTAGTTTTAGCTGAACACTGTGAGGAGGACGCACTACACTAACTTGTAGCTTTAGCTGAACGCTGTGCAGAGGTCGCACTACACTAACTTGTAGTTTTAGCTGAACACTGTGAGGAGGACGCACTACACTAACTTGTAGCTTTAGCTGAACGCTGTGCAGAGGTCGCACTACACTAACTTGTAGTTTTAGCTGAACACTGTGAGGAGGAAGCACTACACTAACTTGTAGCTTTAGCTGAACACTGTGCAGAGTTCGCATTACACTAACTTGTAGTTTTAGCTGAACACTGTGAGGAGGACGCACTACACCAACTTGTAGCTTTAGCAGAACACTGTGAGGAGGACGCACTACCCTAACTTGTAGCTTTAGCTGAACACTGTGCAGAGGTCACACTAAACTAACTTGTAGCTTTAACTGAACACTGTGAGGAGGATGCACTACACTAACTGTAAATAGTCTAGCTGCCTGACTGTGGTACTAATAGGATCAAAAGAACACCAGCAATTTTCTTCAGGTAGCTATAAATACTGTAACAAGACAAGCCTGCCTGTCAGTAGGAAGATAACAGGAACGGATCTAGCTAAACTGAAGACAGTGTGTATTAGGCTGGCCCCTGGAGGGCATCCTGCCTTGTTGGTGATGTGCCTCTTCCTCCTCCTCCTCCTCCTCTCTCCTATCAGGCACCCATGTTGAGTCAGTGACCTCATCATCCCCTCCCTCCTCATCACTGGAACAAACCTGGCAGTATGCTGCAGCAGGGGGAGCATGACTGCCAGATTGCTGTCCTTCTTGGGCACCCCCTCTTTCCGTGTTCACGTTACTGCCTTCATCTAGCTCAGTATCATCATCAGAGCCTTCTAAACGCTGGGCATCCTCCTGGAGCATGTACCCAACACTGTGGTCAAACAGTTCGAGGGACTCCTCAGGAGCACATGGTGGGGCTAGGGAAGGAGTCACTGATGCCATTGAACTGAGGGAAGAGGCCACGTTGGCAGCTGCTTTGCCAGACAAAGTACCCTGAGCATGGGTGAGAGAGGATGAGGAGGATGAAGATGGCTTGGTCATCCACTCGACCAAGTCTTCCGCATGTTGCGGCTCAACACGGCCAACTGCCAAAAAAAGGCCAAGCGTGTCCCATGGCCACGTGCTGATGAGGATGCACCGAATCCACGACCAGCACTGTTGCCTCTAGATACAGAGCCTGCTTGCCCTCTTTTATTGGCTTGTGACTGTCTGCCTCTCCTTGTTAGCGTTCCAGACATACTATATATACTGATACTGCAGCTAGCAAAATCAACTGCCTGCCTGTAGTATGAGAACACCACCAACCTTCTACAGGTATCTTTAGGTGAACACTGTGCAGAGCTCACAAAAAACGAACTTGTAGCTTATTTAGCTGCCTGCGGTAGTGATAGGATCAGGAAAACACCACCAACCTTCGACAGGTAGCTTAAGGTGAACACTGTGCAGAGCTCGCAAAAAACAAACTTGTAGCTTATTTAGCTGCCTGCGGTAGTGATAGGATCAGGAAAACACCACCAACCTTCAACAGGTAGCTTTAGGTGAACACTGTGCAGAGCTCGCAAAAAACTAACTTGTAGCTTATTTTGCTGCCTGCGGTAGTGATAGGATCAGGAAAACACCACCAACCTTCGATAGGTAGCTTTAGGTGAACACTGCAGAGCTCGCAAAAAACTAACTTGTAGCTTATTTAGCTGCCTGCGGTAGTGATAGGATCAGGAAAACACCACTAACCTTCTACAGGTAGCTTTAGCTGAACACTGTGCAGAGGTCGCACTACACTAACTTGTAGTTTTAGCTGAACACTGTTCAGGGGACGCACTACACTAACTTGTAGCTTTAGCTGAACACTGTGCAGAGGTCGCAATACACTAACTTGTAGTTTTAGCTGAACACTGTTCAGAGGACGCAGTACACTAATTTGTAGCTTTAGCTGAACACTGTGAGGAGGACGTTTTACACTAACTTGTAGCTTTAGCTGAACACTGTGCAGAGGTCGCACTACACTAACTTGTAGTTTTAGCTGAACACTGTGAGGATGACGCACTACACAAACTTGTAGCTTTAGCTGAACACTGTGCAGAGGTCGCACTACACTAACTTGTAGTTTTAGCTGAACACTGTTCAGAGGACGCACTACACTAACTTGTAGCTTTAGCTGAACACTGTGCAGAGGTCGCAATACACTAACTTGTAGTTTTAGCTGAACACTGTTCAGAGGACGCAGTACACTAATTTGTAGCTTTAGCTGAACACTGTGAGGAGGACGTTTTACACTAACTTGTAGCTTTAGCTGAACACTGTGCAGAGGTCGCACTACACTAACTTGTAGTTTTAGCTGAACACTGTGAGGATGACGCACTACACAAACTTGTAGCTTTAACTGAACACTGTGCAGAGGTCACACTACACTAACTTGTAGTTTTAGCTGAACACTGTGAGGAGGACTCACTACACCAACTTGTAGCTTTAGCTGAACACTGTGAGGAGGACGCACTACCATAACTTGGAGCTTTAGCTGAACACTGTGCAGAGGTCACACTAAACTAACTTGTAGCTTTAGCTGAACACTGTGAGGAGGACGCACTACCCTAACTTGTAGCTTTAGCTGAACACTGTGCAGAGGTCACACTAAACTAACTTGTAGCTTTAGCTGAACACTGTGAGGAGGACGCACTACCCTAACTTGTAGCTTTAGCTTAACACTGTGCAGAGGTCACACTAAACTAACTTGTAGCTTTATCTGAACACTGTGAGGAGGACGCACTACACTAACTTGTAGCTTTAGCTGAACACTGTTCAGAGGACGCACTACACTAACTTGTAGCTTTAGCTGAACACTGTTCAGAGGACGCACTACACTAACTTGTAGCTTTAGCTGAACACTGTTCAGAGGACGCACTACACTAACTTGTAGCTTTAACTGAACACTGTGCAGAGGTCGCACTACACTAACTTGTAGTTTTAGCTGAACACTGTGAGGAGGACGCACTACACTAACTTGTAGCTTTAGCTGAACACTGTGCAGAGGTTGTACTACACTAACTTGTAGTTTTAGCTGAACACTGTTCAGAGGACGCACTACACTAACTTGTAGCTTTAGCTGAACACTGTGGAGAGGTCGCACTACACTAACTTCTAATTTTAGCTGAACACTGTGAGGAGGACGCATTACACTAACTTGTAGCTTTAGCTGAACACTGTGCAGAGGTCGCACTACACTAACTTGTAGTTTTAGCTGAACACTGTGAGGAGGACGCACTACACTAACTTGTAGCTTTAGCTGAACACTGTGCAGAGGCCGCACTATACTAACTTGTAGTTTTAGCTGAACACTGTGAGGAGGACGCACTACACTAACTTGTAGCTTTAGTTGAACACTGTGCAGAGGTCGCACTACATTAACTTGTAGTTTTAGCTGAACACTGTGCAGAGGTTGCACTACACTAACTTGTAGTTTTAGCTGAACACTGTTCAGAGGACGCACTACAATAACTTGTAGCTTTAGCTGAACACTGTGAGGAGGACGCTTTACACTAACTTGTAGCTTTAGCTGAACACTGTGCAGAGGTCGCACTACACTAACTTGTAGTTTTAGCTGAACACTGTGAGGAGGACTCACTGCACCAACTTGTAGCTGAACACTGTGCAGAGGTCGCAATACACTAACTTGTAGTTTTAGCTGAACACTGTTCAGAGGACGCAGTACACTAATTTGTAGCTTTAGCTGAACACTGTGAGGAGGACGTTTTACACTAACTTGTAGCTTTAGCTGAACACTGTGCAGAGGTCGCACTACACTAACTTGTAGTTTTAGCTGAACACTGTGAGGATGACGCACTACACAAACTTGTAGCTTTAGCTGAACACTGTGCAGAGGTCGCACTACACTAACTTGTAGTTTTAGCTGAACACTGTTCAGAGGACGCACTACACTAACTTGTAGCTTTAGCTGAACACTGTGCAGAGGTCGCAATACACTAACTTGTAGTTTTAGCTGTACACTGTTCAGAGGACGCAGTACACTAATTTGTAGCTTTAGCTGAACACTGTGAGGAGGAAGCTTTACACTAACTTGTAGCTTTAGCTGAACACTGTGCAGAGGTCGCACTACACTAACTTGTAGTTTTAGCTGAACACTGTGAGGATGACGCACTACACAAACTTGTAGCTTTAACTGAACACTGTGCAGAGGTCACACTACACTAACTTGTAGTTTTAGCTGAACACTGTGAGGAGGACTCACTACACCAACTTGTAGCTTTAGCTGAACACTGTGAGGAGGACGCACTACCATAACTTGGAGCTTTAGCTGAACACTGTGCAGAGGTCACACTAAACTAACTTGTAGCTTTAGCTGAACACTGTGAGGAGGACGCACTACCCTAACTTGTAGCTTTAGCTGAACACTGTGCAGAGGTCACACTAAACTAACTTGTAGCTTTAGCTGAACACTGTGAGGAGGACGCACTACCCTAACTTGTAGCTTTAGCTTAACACTGTGCAGAGGTCACACTAAACTAACTTGTAGCTTTATCTGAACACTGTGAGGAGGACGCACTACACTAACTTGTAGCTTTAGCTGAACACTGTTCAGAGGACGCACTACACTAACTTGTAGCTTTAGCTGAACACTGTTCAGAGGACGCACTACACTAACTTGTAGCTTTAGCTGAACACTGTTCAGAGGACGCACTACACTAACTTGTAGCTTTAACTGAACACTGTGCAGAGGTCGCACTACACTAACTTGTAGTTTTAGCTGAACACTGTGAGGAGGACGCACTACACTAACTTGTAGCTTTAGCTGAACAGTGTGCAGAGGTTGTACTATACTAACTTGTAGTTTTAGCTGAACACTGTTCAGAGGACGCACTACACTAACTTGTAGTTTTAGCTGAACACTGTTCAGAGGACGCAGTACACTAATTTGTAGCTTTAGCTGAACACTGTGAGGAGGACGCTTTACACT
The DNA here is from genome assembly GCF_042186555.1 of Aquarana catesbeiana. Lineage (NCBI taxonomy): Eukaryota > Metazoa > Chordata > Amphibia > Anura > Ranidae > Aquarana > Aquarana catesbeiana. The sequence continues at coordinate 216,154,268 of NC_133328.1, read as the reverse complement.
AACTTGTAGCTTTAGCTGAACACTGTGCAGAGGTCGCACTACACTAACTTGTAGTTTTAGCTGAACACTGTGAGGATGACGCACTACACAAACTTGTAGCTTTAACTGAACACTGTGCAGAGGTCACACTACACTAACTTGTAGTTTTAGCTGAACACTGTGAGGAGGACTCACTACACCAACTTGTAGCTTTAGCTGAACACTGTGAGGAGGACGCACTACCATAACTTGGAGCTTTAGCTGAACACTGTGCAGAGGTCACACTAAACTAACTTGTAGCTTTAGCTGAACACTGTGAGGAGGACGCACTACCCTAACTTGTAGCTTTAGCTGAACACTGTGCAGAGGTCACACTAAACTAACTTGTAGCTTTAGCTGAACACTGTGAGGAGGACGCACTACCCTAACTTGTAGCTTTAGCTTAACACTGTGCAGAGGTCACACTAAACTAACTTGTAGCTTTATCTGAACACTGTGAGGAGGACGCACTACACTAACTTGTAGCTTTAGCTGAACACTGTTCAGAGGACGCACTACACTAACTTGTAGCTTTAGCTGAACACTGTTCAGAGGACGCACTACACTAACTTGTAGCTTTAGCTGAACACTGTTCAGAGGACGCACTACACTAACTTGTAGCTTTAACTGAACACTGTGCAGAGGTCGCACTACACTAACTAGTAGTTTTAGCTGAACACTGTGAGGAGGACGCACTACACTAACTTGTAGCTTTAGCTGAACACTGTGCAGAGGTTGTACTACACTAACTTGTAGTTTTAGCTGAACACTGTTCAGAGGACGCACTACACTAACTTGTAGCTTTAGCTGAACACTGTGGAGAGGTCGCACTACACTAACTTCTAGTTTTAGCTGAACACTGTGAGGAGGACGCACTACACTAACTTGTAGCTTTAGCTGAACACTGTGCAGAGGTCGCACTACACTAACTTGTAGTTTTAGCTGAACACTGTGAGGAGGACGCACTACACTAACTTGTAGCTTTAGCTGAACACTGTGCAGAGGCCGCACTATACTAACTTGTAGTTTTAGCTGAACACTGTGAGGAGGACGCACTACACTAACTTGTAGCTTTAGTTGAACACTGTGCAGAGGTCACACTACATTAACTTGTAGTTTTAGCTGAACACCGTGAGAAGGATGCACTACACTAACTTGTAGCTTTAGCTGAATGCTGTGCAGAGGTCGCACTACACTAACTTGTAGTTTTAGCTGAACACTGTGAGGAGTAAGCACTACACTAACTTGTAGCTTTAGCTGAACACTGTGCAGAGTTCGCATTACACTAACTTGTAGTTTTAGCTGAACACTGTGAGGAGAACACACTTCCCTAACTTGTAGCTTTAGCTGAACACTGTGCAGAGGTCACACTAAACTAACTTGTAGCTTTAACTGAACACTGTGAGGAGGACGCACTACACTAACTGTAAATAGTCTAGCTGCCTGACTGTGGTACTAATAGGATCAAAAGAACACCAGCAATTTTCTTCAGGTAGCTGTAAATACTGTAACAAGACAAGCCTGCCTGTCAGTAGGAAGATAACAGGAACAGATCTAGCTAAACTGAATACAGTGTGTATTAGGCTGGCCCCTGGAGGGCATCCTGCCTCGTTGGTGATGTGCCTCTTCCTCTTCCTCCTCCTCCTCTCTCCTATCAGGCACCCATGTTGAGTCAGTGACCTCATCATCCCCTCCCTCCTCATCACTGGAACAAACCTGGCAGTATGCTGCAGCAGGGGGAGCATGACTGCCAGATTGCTGTCCTTCTTGGGCACCCCCTCTGTCCGTGTTCACGTTACTGCCTTCATCTAGCTCAGTATCATCATCAGAGCCTTCTAAACGCTGGGCATCCTCCTGGAGCATGTACCCAACACTGTGGTCAAACAGTTCGAGGGACTCCTCAGGAGCACATGGTGGGGCTAGGGAAGGAGTCACTGATGCCATTGAGCCGAGGGAAGAGGCCGCGTTGGCAGCTGCTTTGCCAGACAAAGTACCCTGAGCATGGGTGAGAGAGGATGAGGAGGATGAGGACGGCTTGGTCATCCACTCGACCAAGTCTTCCGCATGTTGCGGCTCAATACGGCCAGCTGCCAAAAAAAGGCCAAGCGTGTCCCACGGCCACGTGCTGATGAGGATGCACCGTATCCACGACCAGCACTGTTGTCTCTAGATACAGAGCCTGCTTGCCCTCTTTTATTGGCTTGTGACTGTCTGCCTCTCCTTGTTGGCGTTCCAGACATACTAATGGCCTGTAGCTGCACTAAGCTGGGATTTATATATATATATATATATATATATATACATATATATATACTGATACTGCAGCTAGCAAAATCAACTGCCTGCCTGTAGTATGAGAACACCACCAACCTTCTACAGGTATCTTTAGCTGAACACTGTGCAGAGCTCGCAAAAAACTAACTTGTAGCTTATTTAGCTGCCTGCGGTAGTGATAGGATCAGGAAAACACCACCAACCTTCGATAGGTAGCTTTAGGTGAACACTGTGCAGAGCTCGCAAAAAACTAACTTGTAGCTTATTTTGCTGCCTGCGGTAGTGATAGGATCAGGAAAACACCACCAACCTTCGACAGGTAGCTTTAGGTGAACACTGTGCAGAGCTCACAAAAAACTAACTTGTAGCTTATTTAACTGCCTGCGGTAGTGATAGGATCAGGAAAACACCACCAACCTTCGACAGGTAGCTTTAGGTGAACACTGTGCAGAGCTCGCAAAAAACTAACTTGTAGCTTATTTAGCTGCCTGGGGTAGTGATAGGATCAGGAAAACACCACCAACCTTCGATAGGTAGCTTTAGGTGAACACTGTGCAGAGCTCACAAAAAACTAACTTGTAGCTTATTTAGCTGCCTGCGGTAGTGATAGGATCAGGAAAACACCACCAACCTTCTACAGGTAGCTTTAGCTGAACACTGTGCAGAGGTCGCACTACACTAGTAGTTTTAGCTGAACACTGTTCAGAGGACGCACTACACTAACTTGTAGCTTTAGCTGAACACTGTGCAGAGGTCGCACTACACTAACTTGTAGTTTTAGCTGAACACTGTTCAGAGGACGCACTACACTAACTTGTAGCTTTAGCTGAACACTGTGAGGAGGACGCTTTACACTAACTTGTAGCTTTAGCTGAACACTGTGCAGAGGTCGCACTACACTAACTTGTAGTTTTAGCTGAACACTGTGAGCAGGACGCACTACCCTAACTTGTAGCTTTAACTGAACACTGTGCAGAGGTCACACTAAACTAACTTGTAGCTTTAGCTGAACACTGTGAGGAGGACGCACTACCCTAACTTGTAGCTTTAGCTGAACACTGTGCAGAGGTCACACTAAACTAACTTGTAGCTTTAGCTGAACACTGTGAGGAGGACGCACTACACTAACTTGTAGCTTTAGCTGAACACTGTGCAGAGGTCACACTAAACTAACTTGTAGCTTTAGCTGAACACTGTGAGGAGGACGCACTACACTAACTTGTAGCTTTAGCTGAACACTGTGAGGAGGACACACTACACTAACTTGTAGCTTTAGCTGAACACTGTTCAGAGGACGCACTATACTAACTTGTAGCTTTATCTGAACACTGTGCAGAGGTCGCACTACACTAACTTGTAGTTTTAGCTGAACACTGTGAGGAGGACGCATTACACTAACTTGTAGCTTTAGCTGAACACTGTGCAGAGGTCGCACTATACTAACTTGTAGTTTTAGCTGAACACTGTTCAGAGGACGCACTACACTAACTTGTAGCTTTAGCTGAACACTGTGCAGAGGTCGCACTACACTAACTTGTAGTTTTAGCTGAACACTGTGAAGAGGACGCACTACACTAACTTGTAGCTTTAGCTGAACACTGTGCAGAGGTCGCACTATACTAACTTGTAGTTTTAGCTGAACACTGTGAGGAGGACGCACTACACTAACTTGTAGCTTTAGCTGAATGCTGTGCAGAGGTTGCACTACACTAACTTGTAGTTTTAGCTGAACACTGTGAGGAGGACGCACTACACTAACTTGTAGCTTTAGCTGAACGCTGTGCAGAGGTTGCACTATACTAACTTGTAGTTTTAGCTGAACACTGTGAGGAGGACGCACTACACTAACTTGTAGCTTTAGCTGAACACTGTGCAGAGTTCGCATTACACTAACTTGTAGTTTTAGCTGAACGCTGTGCAGAGGTTGCACTACACTAACTTGTAGTCTTAGCTGAACACTGTGAGGAGGACGCACTACACTAACTTGTAGCTTTAGCTGAACGCTGTGCAGAGGTTGCACTATACTAACTTGTAGTTTTAGCTGAACACTGTGAGGAGGACGCACTACACTAACTTGTAGCTTTAGCTGAACACTGTGCAGAGTTCGCATTACACTAACTTGTAGTTTTAGCTGAACACTGTGAGGAGAATGCACTACACCAACTTGTAGCTTTAGCTGAACACTGTGAGGAGGACGCACTACCCTAACTTGTAGCTTTAGCTGAACTCTGTGCAGAGGTCACACTAAACTAACTTGTAGCTTTAACTGAACATTGTGAGGAGGATGCACTACAGTAACTGTAAATAGTCTAGCTGCCTGACTGTGGTACTAATAGGATCAAGAGAACACCAGCAATTTTCTTCAGGTAGCTGTAAATACTGTAACAAGACAAGCCTGCCTGTCAGTAGGAAGATAACAGGAACGGATCTGGCTAAACTGAATACAGTGTGTATATATATATATATATATATATAACACCTGGGATGCATGTATATACACAATACACTGAAGTGCAGCTAACTCACTGACTGTCCTGCCTAATCTAGCTAACTCAAATAAAATGACACTGTCTCTCTGTCTATCTAAGCACGCTGGGGCATCTGTGTCCTCAGTCCCTTTTTCTGTCTTAAAAGTGAAACATCAGGAGTGTTTAGACCTCTGATATCTCACCAAAGCTTCCCAACAGGGGTCCTAAAAAATTGTAAAAAAAAAATGTAAAAGATAATAAAAAAATTATGAAAAATAAAAAACAACTGACACCGTCCACCACCCTACTGATGCTAATCTCTGCCCTATGCCAACTGTCCTCTTTGGGGAGGGAGGGGATGCTGAACTAAGTCTTTGCCCTGGGTGACTCTATTTGCAAACAGGCAAAATGGTCAGTTTGAGCTTAATGGTCTTTTTTTCAACATGACTATGTTTTTTATACCCTAGATAACAAAATCACACTATAATCACTACAATCACTGATACCAAATTTCTTAGGAGGGCATTAAACAGTGCAACATAAGAACATTTCTAGCTGTGATTTCTATAAACTATCCAATGCATTTTTGTTTTTTGTGTTTTTGTTGTTCTAGCAGCATGATTTCCCCAGCAAGTTTGGGTTATTTAAAATAATTTATTAAAACCATTACACCCCGTTTTGAATACTTTTGTATGTAAAAGACCTAAGTCTGGATCCTCTTAACCACTTCAACCCTGGAAGAATTGGCCCCCTAATGACGAGAGCACTTTTTACAAGTTGGCACTGCGCTGCTTTGACTGGTAATTGTGCGGTCATGCACTGCTGTACCCAAACAAAATGTGCGTCCTTTCTTTCCCACAAATAGGGCTTTCGTTTTATGGTATTTGATTGCCTCTGCAATTTTAATTTTTGCGATATAAACGGAAAAAGACCAAAAATTTTGAAAAAAAATTATATTTTCTACTTTTTGTCATAAAAAAATCCAATAAACTAAATTTTAGTCATACATTTAGACCAAAATGTATTCAGCCACATGTCTTTGGTAAAAAAAATGTCAATAAGTGTGTATTTATTGGTTTACACAAAAGTTATAGCGTCTACAAACTAGGGTACATTTTCTGGAACTTACGTAGCTTTTAGTTTATGATTGCCAATCTCATTTCTTGAGGTGCTAAAATGGCAGGGCAGTACAAGACTCCCAAATGACCCCTTTTTGGAAAGTAGACACCCCATGGAAATTGATGGGAGGCATGTTGAGCCCATTGAATGTTTTATTTTTTGTCACAAGTTATTGAACAATGAAAAAAAAAAAAAAGAATTAACACACAGTTGTCACTAAATGATATATTGCTCACACATGCCATGATTATATGTGGAATTACACCCCAAAATACATTCTGCTGCTTCTCCTGAGTATGGGGATACCACACGTGTGAGACCTTTTATGAGCCTAGCCATGTACAGGACCCTGAAAACCAATCACCGCCTTCAGGCTTTCTAAAGCTGATGGTGATTTCACTTTCTCACTACCTACTCTAGTTTTGGAGGCCATGAAATGTCAAGATAGCACAACCCCCCCCCAAAATGAGCAGATTTTGAAAGTAGACACCCCAAGCTATTTGCTGAGAGGCATTTGAGTCCATGGAATATTTTATATTTTGCCACAAGTTTCAGGAAAAGTACAAACTTTTTTTTTTTTTTTGCACAAAGTTGTTACTAAATGATATATTGCTCACACATGGCATGGTTATATGTGGAATTAAACCCAAAAATACATTCTGCTGCTTCTCCTGAGTATGGGGATGCCACATGTGAGACTTTTTGGGAGCATAGCCGTATACTGGACCCCGAAATGCAATCACCGCCTTAAGGCTTTCTAAGGAAGTAAAATGGTGATTTCACTTCCTCACTACCTATCACAGTTTCGGAGGCCATGAAATGTCAAGATAGCACAACCCCCCCCCCAAATGACCCCATTTTGGAAAGAAGACACTTTAAGCTATTTGCTGAGAGACATGTTGAGTCCATGTAATATTTTATATTTTGCCACAAGTTTCGGAAAAAAAAGGAAAATTTATTATCAAATACTTACCATAATTTTCCTTTCTTGATGGACTCCATGGCAGCCTACGTGTGGGTTAACCCCGCCTCCTCTCCAATGCTATAGGACCCCATTCCCATAAATGAGCACTCACCGCTAGCTGCTGCGTTCCGTAACTAGCCTACTCTTTGACCAATGAGTGGGAACTCTGTCTGCCATGGAGTTCATCAGGAAAGAAAATTACGGTAAGTATTTGATAATAAATTTTCCTTTTTCCTGACAGACTCCATGGCAGCCTACGTGTGGGAAATAACTAGCCAACCACACGGGTGGGTATGCTGAACAAATCATAATTTTAATTTGTCCTATCAACCGATAGGATTCTCAAACCAAAGTTTACAGAAGACAGAGAAGCAGGCTCTATGCAGTAATGAGACATGAATGTGTTAATAGAGGCCCAAGAGGCCGCTTTGCAAATGGTGTCTGGAGCCACATGTCGAGCTGCCATTCCCCTGGTGGAGTGAGCTGTCACCACCTCTGGAGGAGCCAAGCCCTTAGCCCTGTATGCTTGCTGGATGGTCTGCACTATCCAGGCCACAAGTGTCCTGGTTGAGGCTTTCTTCCCTTTGTTGCTACCCGAGTGCAAGATAAAGAGGTGATCAAAACGTCTAAAGGAAGAAGTAATTCGTAGATAATCCTTTATAGCTTCGCCTACATCCAAAGGGTGAGTTTTAGTGGATCCCGGGGACCTGAATGTAGGTAAGACGATCTCCTGATTCTCATGGAACACCAAAGAAACTTTTGAGTTTGAACCTAGCATAGGGATGAGAATTACACGGTCCAGGAAAAACGTCAAGTAGGGCTCTTCATGACCCAGTGATCCGATCTCAGAGACCCTTTTAGCCGAGGTGACGACCTCTAAAAAGGCTACTTTTGCTGAAAAGTCCTTGATGGAGAGCGGGGAGGGCCCCATGATATTGAGTCCAGAGATTGAGTTGAGGACAAGTGGAAGGTCCCACTTGGGAAACCTGGGTTTTCTTTGGCGCTTGAGCCTTGAAGCTCCATGGAAAAATTGCCGAATTAAGGGATGAACCGCCCATGAAGTACTGGAGAAAGCCGATAAAGCAGATACTTGGACCCTAAGAGAGCTTATAGATAAGGGTAGGTCTAGACCAGTTTGAAAGAAGCTGAGGATATCCTGGACTTCCGGGTGTCTGAAAGACCTATGCACAGAAGAGCAAAATTCCACAAATTTGGTCCAGATTCTCCCATACACCTTATTTGTGCTTGATCTTCTTGAGCTCATAAGGGCGGAGATCACTCTTGAAGCACAGCCAAGGAATTCTAGCCTCTCCCTTTCAAGAACCAGACCATCAGTCTCAGTACTGCCGGACAAGGGTGTAGAACTGTCCCCTGAGAAAGAAGGTCTGGCCTGAGAGGGAGATGCACCAAATCCCGGAAACTGAGTTGGATGAGGAGGGGGAACCAAGGCCTGTTCGGCCAATAGGGAGCTATTGTCACCACTTTGACTGCTTCCGCCCGGAGCCTCTGCAGGAATCTCAGGATAACCGGGAGTGGGGGAAAGGCATATGCCCTCCTGAACCTCCACTGATCCGTCGGGGCATCTGTTCCGAAGGCCTGGCTGCAACAGCCTCGGATGTAGAATTTCTTCACCTTGAAGTTGCAGGGGGAAGTGAACAGATCTACTTCGGGATCGATTGCCAACAACAGGATCCACTTGAATGTCTGTGCATGAAGGGACCACTCGTTGTTGTCCAACTGAGAACGTGATAGGAAGTCTGCTTGAGTGTTCTGGACTTCTGGGATGAAGACTGCTGAGATGTTGGATAGATTCTACTGTGCCCATGATAGAATGGGTTCGACTTCTCGCAGGAGTGTGGAGCTCCGCGTACCCCCTTGCCTTTTCACATAGGAGACCGCCGTGGTGTTTTCCATCCTTAATAACACCGATTCCCCTTTCAGAAGGTGAGAGAAGGACTGGAGAGCACACCAGGCCGCTTGAAGTTCCAGGACATTCGAGCCCGGATTGGGGAGGCGAGTGTCCCATTTGCCCTGAGCAAGGTTCGATCCGCATAGGGTCCCCAACCAGTACCGTTGGCGTTGGGCGTGACCGTGACCCAAGAAATGGGAGCAATAGAGTGGCAATTCAGAAAGTTCTTGCGTTGAAGCCACCAGAAGAGGCTGTTCCTCATCGTCGTGGTTATGTGGACAATTTGATTCTTGTCTCCCAACTTCCATTGCCTAAGGAAACCTGACTGGAAAGGGCATAACCTCCACAAGGCCCATTTGATCATGGGAGTCGTGGAGACCATCGTGCCGACTATCTCCAGGCACTGGGAGGCTTTCAGACGTGGGGCATATAGGGCCTGAGAAATTCTGTCTCAAACAGTCGGGATCTTCTCTATTGGAAGGGAGATGGTGTTTTCCACTGTATCGAACTGAGTCCCTAAGTATATTAGACATTGAACTGGATCTAGATGAGCCACCTGAAGCTGGGCAGGGTGGAGATCCCGGTGGACCAGCAACTGCTCTCTGTTTTGAGACAACACCAGGAGGTCGTCGAGATAATGGTAAAGACGTACCTCTTTTAATCTGATGAGAGCCACTGTGGCCAGAAGAACCTTTGAAAAGACCCGGGGGGATGTTGTCAGCCCGAAGGGGAGGTGTCACGTACCTGGTAGGTTTTGAGCCTGAAGTGCAGAGAAAGACCTCCCTTACAGCTCCCACTCCCGTTCCCCTGGACTAGAGACAGAGGGCCCAGGAGTGAGGAGTGGTATGGGTGCCTGGCAGGATCAACAGTCACCGGAAGTTCAGGAGTGGTGGCACCCTCTGGAACCTGAAGCTGCCGGGTGAGACTGGAGACTGGAATGCAGAGAGGACCAGGAACCACAGCAGGTAAGTAAGCAGGGCTGAAGGGCTGGACTGGAACCAGGAACAAGCAGCAGGTAGTAGACTGGAACGCTGGACCGGAATCAGGAACAAACAGCAGGTAGGAGACTGGGACGCTGGACTGGAACCAGGAACAAGCAGCAGGTAGCAGACTGGAACGCTGGACTGGAACCAGGAACAAGCAGCAGGTAGTAGACTGGAATGCTGGACTGGAACTAGGAACAAAGCAGCAGGTAGTAGCCTGGAACGCTGAACTGGAACCAGGAACAAGCAGCGGGTAGTAGTCTGGAACGCTGAGCTGGAGCCAGGAACAAGCAGCAGGTAGTAGTCTGGAACGCTGAGCTGGAGCCAGGAACAAGCAGCAGGTAATAGTCTGGAACGCTGAGCTGGAGCCAGGAACAAGTAGCAGGTAGTAGTCTGGAACGCTGAGCTGGAGCCAGGAACAAGGCAGCAGGTAAACAGACTGGATACTGGTATCAGACAGAGGGATGGTCAAACAAGCCGGAGGTCGGTATCGGTCGAGCAGCAGAGGTACCAGGGATTACACAGAGGGATGGTCAGGCAAGCCAAGAGGGTCTGGTGCAGGCGGATAGCAGAGTACACAGGTCAGATCAGGTTAAGGCACATGGAACGCTGTAGAGCAGACAGCGGGGATTGAGTGTGACAGGCTGGTTTAAAAAGCCCGCCTGGCACTAGCGGGAGTGCGCGCGCACGTGCCCGTGCGTGACAGCACCCATGAACCCGTGGCCGTGTTCCCGTGCGTCTGAATCTCCGGTTACTGGCAGGATCTTCATGACAGGAGGCAGATAAATTGTAGGTGATCTTGCCCGACTTGGAATCGGAGATACTTGTGAAATTCCTTTTCCACCGGGACATGGAAATAAGCGTCTTTTAGGTTGATTGAAATCATACAATTGCCTGGCTGTATGGCTTGCTGGATGGTTGACAGGGTTTCCATCTTGAACTTCCCATGCTCTATGAATTTGTTGAGGTAGGTCAGGTCTATGACTGGGCGCCAAGAGCCACTCTTCTTTTGAACTAGGAAGAGAGGGGAGTATATCCCCTGAAACCATTCGTCCTTTGGGACATGTACCACTGCTCCCTGAGTCTTCAGTAAGTTCACATAGGACAGTAAGGCCCTGTACACACGGTCGGACTTTGTTCGGACATTCCGACAACGAAATCCTAGGATTTTTTCCGACGGATGTTGGCTCAAACTTGTCTTGCATACACACGGTCACACAAAGTTGTTGGAAAATCCGATCGTTCTAAACGCGGTGACATAAAACACATACGTCGGGACTATAAACGGGGCAGTGGCCAATAGCTTTCATCTCTTTATTTATTCTGAGCATGCGTGGCACTTTGTCCGTCGGATTTGTGTACACACGATCGGAATTTCCGACAACAAAATGGATTTTGTTGTCGGAAAAATTTTATATCCTGCTCTCAAACTTTGTGTGTCGGAAAATCCGATGGAAAATGTGTGATGGAGCCTACACACGGTCAGAATTTCCGACAACAAGGTCCTATCACACATTTTCCATGGGAAAATCCGACCATGTGTACAGGGCATTACACTTGTCTCTGTTCTTCTGAATGAGGAAATAGAGTGGGCACGAATCTGGGGGTAGGAGTACCAGAGAAGACCCATCTGTGCCCTGACGAGACTGTCCTTACGACCCAGTAGTCCGAGATTGAGGCCACCCAGATGTGCTGGAAGAGGAGCAGACGAGCCCCCACCTGACCCGCCTGGGCAGGTGCAATCTCAAAAGGACTTAGCCTGCTCATGACCGCTGGATGTTTGGCCTTTAGCGGGCTTATGAAAAGATGCCTGCCCTCTGCTCCAATTTTTCCTGAAGTCTCGGCCAGGCTTGTATGAGCGTGCTTTCCTGGAGCGCTCCGGACTGCGTCTTCTATACTGGGGTTTCTTCTGTTCAAGTAGACGCCTGTCCTGGGGGAGGAAGCCTGACTTACCACCCATGGCCCGCGTTATGGCATCATCTAAGTTGTTGCCAAACAGTGAAGACCCCTCAAAGGAGATTTTACACCAGGCTTGCTTGGAGACCAGGTCAGCGAGCCAAGGACGCAACCATAAAGCTTGTTTTGGCCGTGACCGATGATAACATAATTCGCGCCAATAGGCAGATCAAATCGATAGATGCCTCCCCCAGGAAGACTGCCGCTAGTTTTAGTTCTGCAGCTGCTGAACTTCCGGCCAGCTCCTCCGAAACACCCTTAAGGAAGGAATCTACATTCTCCGTCCAGGCCTCCATGGCCTTCGACGTGTCCGCTAGTGCCAGGGCCGGTTTACAGGTCGTGCCGGCTAGCCTGTAAATTTTCTTCAAATCCTGGTCTATCCTTCTTTCAAGACCATCATTGAAGGACACCGCATCTTCCAAAGGGAGAGACGCATTAAGGCTGCGTCCACAAGGGGAGCATTTTCCAGATACTTCACCTCTTCTGAAGTTAAGGGGTATAATCTGTAAATTTTGTTTGATATGGAGGACTTCTTGTCCATCTTACTCCATTCCTCATCAATGATATCTTTTAATTCAGAAAGGAATGGAAAGTTTGAGCGTTCCTTCCCCAGATGTTTAAAGAACTTTTTCTGTTTAGCTGGGGGGGTAGAGGTGTCTTCCCACTTAAGGGCCTTTTTGATTGCCTTGATTAATAGTGAAACTATATTGAAGTCAAAGCCTCCGATGTCCTCTTCTTGAGGTTCATCATCCGAAGAGTCAAGAGAGGCAACGTAGGGCTGGGAAGTGCCCGGACTGACACGGGCCTCGTCAGCCGGAGGGCCAGACAAAGTAGTAGACTGGCTCAACGTGTGGGGTGTACCCATCTCTTTCAGGGATTGTTGCACCACACGTTTCACGAGAGACTCCAAACGCTGGTTCTCCGTCTCTTTTTCCCTAACCGCACGGGCAAAACAACGGTCACACAGTGACTTGCCCTCCGGAACTCGTGTTCCACATCCCCAGCAGGCTCTCCAATCAGAGCGGCTGTCATGGCGGTGGGAGCGATGTCTGGGAGAGGAATAGGAACATCTCCTCTGGTGGTGGTTTCCAGGCGAAGAGTCTCGTCTGGATCTAGATGATGAGTGGTATTGTGGCCTGGCAAGGTCTGGTTCATTCTGGACCATGATCTGAGGGTCCAATCTAGAAGGGCTGAAAAAAGAAAACAATGGGGGAGGCGAGACATAACATCAGAAAATGCAAACATTTGCGACTGTACCTCAACCCCTCCCCTCACAAGCACATACCTTGTACGTGAGGGCTGGCCACTTAAAGGCGGTGACTTGTCCATGATTTCTGGATGAAGAGCGACACAGTACAGATGGTCTGCAGACAAAGAATGCCCTGAAAAAGCCAAGGCGCCAGTGAGGGGAATTGTAAAACAATCTCGCCCCCAAGATAAATATATATATCTAGATATATCTAGATATATCTATCTAGATATATCTAGATATATCTAGATATATCTAGATATATCTATATATGCCGGATATTATACATATTATTATTATTTATTTATTTACCTTTTTTTTTTTTAAATAAATGATCATGTCCCAGGAAGAGCAAACTAAATGCCTAACTGCTTAATACAGTAAACCAGGCACTTACCTGAGACCAGGGCTGGAGGAAACCGCTCCGCTCCCTCTCACTGCCAAGAAGTTCCCATTATGCAGAAGCTAGGAGCGGATTTTAAATCCCCCGCCCATTACGTCATCGCCCCCACCTCACGTCTGCGCTGTGGGGCGGTGACTATACTACGCATGCGTGGCCGCTGAGGGGCCCGCCGCTCTGTGCATGCGCGAGCCAAGCCTCGGTCCTGAGGAGGCTACAGCGCATGTGCGAACAGCGAGGACGGCTGCAACTGGAAGTGCCATGGCGAGCTGGAACGCACAAGCACTCCAGCCGCCAAGAGGGGTAAAACGGCCGGATAACGGCCAAAATAAGCCACTGGACAATTTTGGAAAGTTTTTAGAGGGGATGACAGATTACACAGAAACAACTGCCACGGAGAAAAAATGGACATCGTTGCAGACCTTGCCAGCCGTTGCTGCATCCATCCATCCTACATACAGAGGTAACTATCCCTCCAACATAGGGGTATTACTCCAACCTCTAAACGCTACTTGCCCGCCCGTGGCTGGGCTCTGAGCTGCACCGCATGAGGTATGCCAACATCTCGGATCCATCCGATCGGATGCGAACGTCATGTGTAGGTCCATTGGGGGAGGACAAAAAAGGAACACAGCAGCTAGTGGTGAGTGCTCATTTATGGGAATGGGGTCCTATAGCATTGGAGAGGAGGCGGGGTTAACCTACACGTAGGCTGCCATGGAGTCTGTCAGGAAATGTATTTATTTATTTATTTTTACACAAAGTTATCACTAAATGACATATTGTTCAAACATGGCATGGTTATATGTGGAATTACACCCCAAAATACATTCTGATGCTTCTCCTGAGTATGGGGATACCACATGTGTGGGACATTTTGGCAGTCTAACCGCGTACAGGACCCCGAAAGTCAATCACCGCCTTCAGGCTTTCTAAGGGGCGTAAATTTTGATTTCACTCCTCACTACCTATCATTGTTTTGGGGGCCATGAAATGCCAAGATAGCACAACCCCCCCCCCCCTCCAAATGAGCCCATTTTGGAAAGTAGACACCCCAAGCTATTTGCTGAGAGGCATGTTAAGTATTATGCAGATCTCGCTTTTTGTCACAACGTTTTGAAAATTGAAAGAAGAAAAAAAAATACAATTTCCTTTTCTTTCTTCATTTTCAAAAACAAATGCAAGCTGCAAAATACTCACCATGCCTCTCAGCAAATACCTTGGAGTGTCATCCTTTCCAAAATGGGCTCATTTGGGGGTTTTTGTGCTATCTTGACATTTCAGGGCCTCCGTAACTGTGATAGGTAGTGAGGAGTAAAATCAATATTTTATGCCCTTAGAAAGCCTGAAGGAGTATTTTGGGATGTAATTCCACATATAACATGTTTGAACAATATATCATTTAGTGACAACTTTGTTTAAAAAAAAAAAAAAAAACAATTGTAATATTCCTGAAACTTGTGGCAAAATATAAAATATTCCATGGACTAAACATGCCACTCAGCAAATAGCTTGAAGTATCTATGTACCAAAATGGGGTCATTTGGGGGGGGGTTTGTGCTATCTTGACATTTCATGGTCTCCGAAACTGTGAAAGGTAGCGAGGAAGTGAAATCATTTTACGCCAATAGAAAGCCTGAAGGAGGTGCTTGGTTTTTGGGGTCCTGTACACGGCTAGGCTCCCAAAAAGACTCACACATGTGGTATCCTCATACTCAGGAGAAGCAGCATAATGTATTTTGGGGTGTAATTTCACACATGCCCATGGCATGTTTTAGCAATATATCATTTAGTGACAACTTTGTGCAAAAAAAAAGTTTGTAATTTTCCCGAAACTTAAAATATAAAATATAAAATATTCCATGGACTCAACATGCCTATCAGCAAATAGCTTGGGATATCTACTTTCCAAAAAGGGGTAATTTGGGGTTTTTGAACTGTCCTGGCATTTTATACACAACATTAGAAGCTTATTTCATCCACTCTTCTAACCACTTGAAGACAATGCCCTTTCTAACATTTTTTGTTTACATGAAATATATATATTATATTTTTTTTGCTAGAAAATTACATTTAACCCCCAAACATTATATATTTTTTTAAAGCAAAGGCCCTACAGATCAAAATAGTGGGTGATGCAATTTTTTTCCACACAGTATTTGCACAGCGATTTTTGAAACGCAATTTTTTGGGAAAAAAATCCACTTTTTTAATTTTAATGCACTAAAACACACTATATTGTCCAAATGTTTTATGAAACAAAAAAGATGATCTTATGCCGAGTACAAGCATACCAAACACAACATGCTTTAAAATTGCTAACAAACGTGCAGCTGCGACAAACTACATACATTTTTAAAAGCCTTTGCAGGTTACCACTTTAGATTTACAGAGGAGGTCTACTGATAAAATTACCGCCCTCAATCTGACATTCATGGTGATACCTCAGGTGCATGGTGAAGTTGCTGTTTACATATGATATGAGACCGACGCTTGCGTTAGCCTTTGCGTGTGAGCACAGGGGGACATTTATTTTATTTTTAAACTGTTTCTTTCATTTTTTTTATCATTTTTATTGGAATGTCAGGGAATGTAAATATCCCCTATGATAGAAATAGGTAGTGACAAGTACTATTTTTTGAAAAAATTGGGGTCTATTAGACCCTAGATCTCTCCTCTGCCCTCAAAGCATCTGACCACACCAAGATCGGTGTGATAAAATGCTTTCCCATTTTTCCAATTGCGCTCTTTATGTCCAGCGAAACCTTAGTCATGAAATGCTCGTAGCTTCCGGTTTCTTAGGCCATAGAGATGATTGGAGCCATTCTGGTCTTCGATCAGCATTATGATCAGCTGGCGGTACCACTGGCTGCATTCTCGGGTTCCCTGGTGGGACAGGAGAGCCTGAGAAAACCATGGAAGACAAAGGAGGGGGGACATTCCCTCCGTTCCCTCCCACTGCTTGTAAAAGCAGTCTAGAGGCTAATTAGGCACTAGGATTGCTTTTACATGAAAGCTGACCGCTGGCTGAAAAAAATGATACCAAGATGATACCTAAACCTGCAGGCATCATTCTGGTATAACCACTCAAATTCCAGCAACATACCAGTATGTTGCTGGTCCTTGTTGGGCATATATTGTAATGTTCCTTTTTTCATGCAGCCTGTGGGCTGAACAAAAAAAAAGAGATTGATGGGTGGGTATGCCCACCATTAGAATACCACCCTTCATCCACCCACTTGTAATGATGGGCATACATGCACCATTTTTTTTTAAACTGTGGTGGTGAAATCACCTCCTACAGCACTGGAGTCACTGACTTACATATCGTGAGAGCAAACGCTGTTGCTGTCAAGATGAATAAATTAGTGCTGCAGCTGAATGGCGTAACAGAAAAGCAAACAATGGTAACAATAAAAAATTAACTCAATAAAACAACGTATTTATTTATCGAAATCTGTGCCTAAAAAATATATGCCAAAGCATGGGGGCAATCCTAATGTTAGGAGCAAATCACACCTCCACCCCTGCCCCCATGCTTTGGCATATATGCTCTTTTTTTAACTGTGGTGGTGAAATCACCTCCTACAGCACTGGAGTCACGGCTTTACGCATAGTGGGAGCAAACACTGTTGCTGTCAGAATAAATAAACCCGTGCTGCAGCTGAATGGCGTACCTGCTAAGCAAATGATTGTTAACAATAAACAGAGTAACATTACAGTACAACAGTAAGACATACCATACCTGCAAAGCAAATACAATAAAACACAGTAAAAATAAAGCATTACAGTTCTAAAATACAGTAACAAAAGAGAGAGAACAATAGAGAGCGAACAATAGAGCAGACAAAAGAGAGCGCACGTAAGAGAGAGAACAATAGAGAGAAGAAAAATAAAACAACAACTCTTTTTTTTGTGTGGTTTTTTTTTTTTGCACTTTTATAAACTGTAGGCAGATTAGGGTCTCTCAAAATGTGATGGCCATCTCATCTTTCGAGACCCTGCGTAAGTGTGCCCTAGGACTGTGTAGTGCTGTACCCTACGTTAATACTCTACTAGTGTGTACGTTTTCTGCAGACACGACATCTTCTTTGGGGTGTACTTTGGGCAGGGGTAGCAGGGAGGACATACGGAAAATGCCTCTCATGCAGCCGGCTCACTGCATTTGCATTGGGAAGTTGGGCCACAGCACCGTCTGGAAACAGAAGAGCTGTGATGATCTCTTCTTGGAATTTTAGGAAGAATCTAGTTCGTCGTGATGCTTTGTATAGCACATAAGCGTTTAGCAGAGCCAATTGGAAAAATATACAGACACTTTTTTATACCAGCGTCTGGCCTTACGGGCAATTAAGTACGGTACCAACATTTGGTCGTTGAGGTCCACCCCTCCCATGTTAAGGTTGTATTCATGGACACAGATGGGTTTCTCCACAACACCAGTCGCCGTTGGAATTTCGACTGTCATATCTGCGTGAAGGGAGGACAGAAAGAAAACATTCCGATTATCCCTCCACTTCACTGTGAGTAAATTATTACATTTCAAGCAGGCTCTCTCCCCCCCATCTAAGTCGGGACTCTACAAGCCGTTGGGGGAAGCCCAGGCGATCAGATCGCATGGTACCACATGCGCCAATTCCACAATCAAAAAGGTGACTAAAAAGTGGCACGCTTGTGTAATAATTGTCCATGTACAAGTGCTACCCCTTTCTGAATAAGGGTGACACCAGGCAGTTCTCCGCTCCACATGACTATCTCTTCCCTCGTAAACCATATAACTATATGTATAGCCTGTTGCCCTGTCACAGAGCTTATATATCTTGACGCCATATTAGGCATGCTTGCTGAGAAGATAATGTTTGATAGACAAGCAGCCAAGAAATTTAATCAGGGACTCATCAACACAGACAACTTGATTGGGACTAAACAAGGTTGCTAACTGTTGGTTGAAGCGGTTTACGAGGGGTCGAATTTTGTAGAGCTGATCAAATCCAGGGTCACCCCAAGGACATCAGAGTTCATTGTTGTTGAAGTGCATAAATCGCAAGATCTGCTCGTAACGTGTCCTGGTCATGCAAGCAGAGAACACGGGCATATGATGAATAGGGTCAGTGGACCAATATGACCGCAACTCACTTTTTTTAGTTATGCCCGGAGGGATAGGCCCAGGAAGGTCTTACATTCGGAAACCATAATAGGTTTCCAATCTATGGCAAGGGCCAACTGGGGATTAGTGGCAATGAATTGACAAGCATACAAATTGCTTTAGTCCACAATAGATCTATAGAGATCTTCCGTGAAAAACAGCGAAAAAAAACCAAGTGACGTAAAATCAACTATTTCCACCTGAATTCTGGGCTGGCCAGTGAATGGACGAAGTACGGGCGCTGCAGAAGTGGTGGGCTCTCAATTCAGATTGGCAAATGCAGCAGAAAGTTCACTATAGGCTCGACGGCCTGTGTTTGTCTTCTTGGTGGCTGCTGGACACTACTTGTGCTAGCCACCGCACCAGCTTGAACTGCACTTATGGGACTCACCACATCACCAAGCGTTACTGTAGTGCAGCATGTACGACCAGGATGTACTAGGCCGCTGGTGCTTCCCAGTTCACCAAATCACTAGTACTGGCTCTCTGCTTTGTAAAAGAGCCCCGCGGTTCTTGCACTTCAACAACAGCAGAAGAATGCCTGACCTTGGCAGGGACCACTACTCCGTCATCAGAGCTATCTGTCAGGGTGCCGCTGCTGTTTACCAGTTTGTATTCTAAGCCTGAATCTGAAAGATGGGTGATTTCCTCTTCACTCCCATCTGTCATGCTTAGAAACATGTAAGCCTCTTCACTACTGTACCTTCGATTGGACATTGTGGCCTCTAAATTTACTGGTACAACTAGTGAAACTCACAGGAAGAAAGAGCACCTGATTGTCATTATGTGTTTTGTGTTTTGTAAGTGACAGTGATTGATCGATACTGCACTTGGGTGGGCTGGGCTGGGCGGAGGGGCTAAACGCAGGTGCCAGCAGGTATCTGGGCTGATCCCGCTAATGTTGCGTTTTTTGGGAACCCTAAACTTTTGGGGATGCTAACATAGTTCTGATCCGATCAATAATATTGATCCGTTCAGACACTATACTACAAAGAGAGGTGTATGGTGTGTGAGTGGGTGTTAGCGCTACTGGCACTAATCTGACGTTGCCTGGGGCGACTCGGACCCTAACTGATGTCACCCGCTGGACGAACAATGGGTTATACCTTTATTCAGCAATATGGGGCGGGTGCCCTGACGCTATAAAAACCTGATGGTGACAGTAACTAGCTAACTGGCTAACTACACACTGACAGGGGGTGATCGAGGGGTTAAACCTTTATTAGGGGAGTTTAGGGGGGTCCATAGACCTATCTGGGCCTACTACTAAGTACCCTAACGCTGATTAGTGTCACAAATTACACCAGTACAGTGATCAAAGAAAAATATGAAAACTGCACTTGGTGACACTGTGACAGGGAGTGAAGGGGTTAATTGGGTGGGTGATCGGGGGCTGATCAGGGGGTTAAAGGTGTGCCTATGTGTACTGTGTCAGTGTAGTGTTGGTGCAACTCATGTTTGGATATCCTCCCTTCTTTCTCTGGAACGGAAAGAAAGAATTTCAGAGAGGGAGATGACATCACTTCCCCTGCCTGTGTTTAACCTTACAGGCAGGGGACGGTCTCCCATTCACCAGAACTGATCACCAGGTCCAGGCCAGCAATTATTGGCCTGGGCCTGGAGACTGATCGGATATGAAGCGAACCTGATCCTCGCAGGTTTGTCGGGAGCGCCCGACTTACAACTGCGACGCCTTGCCCAGGAGAGCCAACCTACCGCAGTATAACTGCGGCAGCTGGTCCAGAACCGGTTAATCATTGTCAGAAATAATGCTGCATTAAATAATTTTATTTATAATTCACTTTTGACTGTCAATGACAGCATAGCTGTGAATGTTAACTTCCCAGTTATCTTAAAGTGGTTGTAAGGGCAGAAGGTTTTTTATCTTAATGCATTCTATGCATTAAGATAAAAAGCCTTCTGTGTGCAGCAGCCCCCCTCAGCCCCTCCAATACTTACCTAAGCCCCACCTCTGTCCAGCGATGGCCATGAGTGTCTCAGCCGTCTCTCCCTCCTGATTGGCTGAGACACAGCAGTGGTGCTATTGGCTGCCGCTGCTATCAATCAATGTCAGTTAGCCAATCAGGGGAGAGAGAGGGAGTGGGGCAGAACTGCAGCTCCGTGTCTGAATGGACACACGGAACTGCAGCTCGGCTTGGGTGCCACCATAGCAAGCTGCATGCTGTGGGGTCACTCAACAGGAGAAGGCGGCCAGGCGCACAGAAGAGGGACCCAAGAAGAGGAGGATCTGGGCTGTGAAAACCACTGCAACAGGGCAGTTAAGTATAACATGTTTGTTATTTTTATAGAAAAAAAAACGAGACTTTACAATCACTTTAAAATTTGAGTCATGTCTCTGTAACACCAAATAAATCATGTTCCTTCAATAATGAAAAACTGAGGCTTTACCCCACTTTGCTTGCCAGGCCTCTGGCATTAATAAACATACCCTTTATATGTCCATTTGTTTTGCATATTGATTTACAGTATCAATTTTGGATCTCTTTATTAACTGTCATAGTTCTCCCCCTGAACTTCTCCCATTTCACTCTCTATAAATGCCTGGCCTTAAGCCCCGTACACATGATTGAATTTTCCAACGGGAAATGTTGTATGTCAGGCTGTTGGCGGAAAATCCAACAGTGTGTATGCTCCATTGGACAATTGTTGTCCGACTTTCCACCAACAAATGTTGGCTAACATGTCTTCAAATTTTCCGCCAACAAATGTGTGTTGTCGGATTTTCCAATCGTATGTATACAAGTGCGTCAGACAAAAGTCCAAAGTACAAACACGCATGCTCAGAAGCAGAAGTGGTCGGTCTGTAATGGAGAATTAACATTCGTGACGTGGCAAATTATGAAATCTCCAAATGCAGTGCACAATTCTCTTCTTCTTTAATGGGATAATAATGAAGCTGCACTGCTGGTGATACTGATGGAGTTATTACAAACACATTTTCAAAGGCTTTTTTTTCTAGTTATATCAAGAATAATATTATTATGTTTTTTTTATTTGTGCAAGTTACGACAACACCATTATCCCGTAGTCTTTAAGAACAAAGATACAACTATGTTGGTGTCCCTTGTCAATTTTACATTGTATTTTTTAAAATGTAACTGCCTACTCCCCAAACTGTCATTTGAAGTAAAACACATAGCCAAGTATTACTCTATACATTTTTTTTTTTATTGTGCATTAAAAGAAAATAAAAAAAAAATAGACATGCTATCTGCCAATAAAACTTAACCAAAAAGTGCATTCTGTGCATCCAAAAATATAGAAAATATACCAAATCAAATCATTATTCAACCAAAAAAATAATGTCAAAGCAATAACTGCAAGGCCTATAATAAATAACACATTATCTTCTCTGATTCCGCAATATGGCTGGTTGACGAACGGGCGTTCAGAAACAAACTGAAAAGCACGAACTGAAAAGTGTTAAATGAAAAATGCGAAAAGAAAAGCATTGATCAACACTCACCAAACTCCTACTAACACGAAATCAGCAGAAGGCGCCCAAAGGGTGGCGCTAAAGACCTGAAAAACCACGTAGTGCGTCTAGTACGTCACTACATTCATAATTGTTGGCCAACATTTGTGTGACCGTGTGTATGCAAGACAAGTTTGAGGCAACACCCTTCGGACAAAATTCCGCGGTTTTGTTGTCGGAAAGTCCGATCGTGTGTACGAGGCATTAGTCTAATCTGTTTACTCTATTATCTGATTTGCCCTTCACTGAAATTCTTGTTGCTAGATGGCTTAAAGTATCCACAGAGATATTCTTCTAACTTTGTGCAGAAACATGTTGAATAGAATGATTGGTGTTACAAATATTTGGGGGAAAAATAACTCAGATGGTATTTGTTTTCTGACTATAACAGTTGTCATGATCTTTTTTTAAATTACATTAAACAAAAATAGCCTAATAGCTTTGATACCCATATGCTCAAAATAGAAAATTATACATAGGTCATTGTCAGAGTCCACTACATTTACAGTATATACAGTATCTCACAAAAGTGAGTACACCCCTCATATTTTTGTAAAAATGTCCAAAATGTCCAAAATGGGCCCAATTAGCCATTTTTCCTCCTGGTGTCCTGTGTCTTGTTAGTGTTACAAGGTCTCAGGTGAGAATGGGGAGCAGGTGTGTTCAATTTGGTGTTATCGCTCTCACTCTCTCATACTGGTCACTGGAAGTTCAACATGGCACCTCATGGCAAAGAATTCTCTGAGGATCTGAAAAAATGAATTGTTTTTCTACATAAAGATGGACTAGGCTATAAGAAGATTGCCAAGACCCTGAAACTGAGCTGCAGCATGGTGGCCAAGACCATACAGCAGTTCAATAGGACAGGTTCCACTCAGAACAGGCCTCACCATGGTCGACCAAAGAAGTTGCGTGCACGTGCTTAGCATCATATCCAGAGGTTGTCTTTGGGAAATAGATGTATGAGTGCTGCCAGCATTGCTGCAGAGGTTGAAGGGGTGGGGGGTCAGCCTGTCAGTGCTTAGACCATACGCTGCACACTGCATTAGATTGGTCTGCATGGCCTCTAAAGATGATACACAAGAAAGCCCGCAAACAGTTTGCTGAAAACGAGCAGACTAAGGAAGGACATGGATTACTGGAATCATGTCCTATGGTCTGATGAGACCAAGATAAACTTATTTGGTTCAGATGGTGTCAAGCGTGTGTGGTGGCAACCAGGTGAAGAGTACAAAGACAAGTGTGTCCTTAATACAGTCAAGCATGGAGGTGGGAGTGTCATGGTCTGGGGCTGCATGAGTGCTGCCGGCACTGGGGAGCTACAGTTCATTGAGGCAACCATGAATGCCAACATGTACTGTGACATACTGAAGCAGAGCATGATCCCCTCCCATCGGAGACTGGGCCGCAGAGCAGTATTCCAACATGATAACGACCCCAAACACACCTCCCAGACAACCACTGCCTTTCTAAAGAAGCTGAGGGTAAAGATGATGGACTGGCCAAGCATGTCTCCAGACCTAAACCCCTTAATGTTCATAGCAGACCCAAAGGCCCTGTTTATGGACTGAGGGGGAACCCACGCCTTTTTCTTCAATAATTGTTATGTATTTTGCCGGAACCCGACAATACATTACAGCGGCGAGCAGTTTTAAATGACACTTTTACAATTTTTCCTTTACAAATGTCATTTTGCTGCAATACTGTTCTAAACAATAATGGTGACCACACAAAATATTGACACTTTGGGCCCAATTTGGACTTTTTCACTTAGGGGTATACTCACTTTTGTTGCCAGAGGTTTAGCCAATGGCTGGATGTTGAGTTATTTTGAGGGGACAGTAAATTTACACTGTTTTACAAGCTGTACACTCACTACTTTATATTGTAGCAAAGTGTAATTTCTTCAGTGTTGTTACGTGAAAAGATATTATAAAATATTTACAAAAAGGTGCATGTGTGGAGGCAACCAAGATGGCCGACTAGCCTAGGAGCTCCGCAGCGCTCCGGTCATCTAACCCCCACTGCAGCCATTAGAGCCGACACAGCAGCCCCGTGATACAGCCACTTGAGCGGGCACACTCCCGGGAATCACCCGATGTCCATGGTCACATCAAGGAGGGATCTCTCCGTGCAGCTAAACACGGCAGCAGAGCGGAGCGGCCCGTCAAAGATGGCGGCCACAGACACGCGAGGCTCAGCCTCAGAGCCAGAGGACTCGATAGCTGACCAGGACAACAGAAGTCCCCCCAACCTGCTCAACAGAAAAGGGCATAGTGAGTACCCCTCAACAACCGGCTCCTTCCCCGCATCCACAGAATCTCTGATAGGGAGATCAGTGGGAGGCCCAAATCTCACTCCTCACTATCTTTGAGCCACCCTTGGGACCTGGGAGTAGGATGAGCATGACTACTACTTTTCATCAATGATGTCAGCCTTCTCCATTATGCTCTCCAGAGGTCTAGCCCAAACGGCTGCACAGATCACAGCCACAATACATGCGGACCTTCAACAGATAGGAGCACGGATAGAGGTCATAGAAAAAAGAGCAAACCAGGCGGTCACCAGAATAAACCAAAACTCTGGCAGAATCCCTGACATTCAGGATCAACTAGAAACGGCCCTATCAAAAACTGATAACCTGGAAAATAGATCCAGACACTATAATTTCAAAATTTGTGGTCTTCCCAAATCAATGAAAGTGGTCCAGCCAGCAGTCCGCAAGTTCATTAAGGCCTTGATCCCTGACATCCCAGACCATCGATTGGAGCTTGACAGGGCGCACAGAGCCTTACATCCCCCACGCTCTGATGGCCTCCCTCGAGATGTTATAGTAAAGCCACATTTCTATGCTGTGAAAGAGGAGGTGATGAAACTGTCTCACAATTCTGAAGGTCTTGTGATCATGGGGCACCCCGTTCAGATCTTCGCAGATCTTTCCCCATTCACAATTCAAAAATGCCGATCTCTTAAGCCTCTGCTACAGGTCCTGGCCCAGAAGGATATTACTTAAAGCTGGTCCTTCCCACTGCATCTGAACTTCTCATATCGAAATAAAGCCCACTCCTCCTCTTTACCGGAAGGCGAATGTCTGCTTCTGAAGTTGGGTGATCAAGGGACTCTCACCCCCATGATACTGACGATGGAACACCAGGCCTTGTTTCTACATTCAAGTCTATTTGAAACTGGCCCTATAGGGGGGCTTATCCTCATAACTTACCACTTTTCCTAGCACCCTGGTCGACATAATGAGGGTTCTAGACACCATAAGGGACCCCTTCAGGGTGCAGGATCCTATGAGGAACTGCCATTTGTCATGGTTGACAGGTTACAGCTTCATTTTTTTTAAATTTTGAGGTTGTTCTATATTTTTTTATGTTTAGCTAAACTGTCTAAAAATGTTTTCCTTTTTTCTTATCCCCTTCATCTTACCATACTGGGAGTTAGTATTGTTCCCTAGAGTCTTAGAAAGGGCTTTTAAATACAGGTCTGTCTCTATGCAATAGAAGGCACACAGGTTGTTTTCGTTTCATTCATGCAAATGTGAGTGGTGTCCTCTTCTGGCTTCCCTTGCGCCCTACTTGGTCGATGACTGGTGACCCCATGTGTTTTTTTCTATCATGTGGGGTGATTCTTCATTGGCGGAGAGGAGCATGGGGGTCTCCGCAGGAGACAAACTGTGGTTTTAGTATCTTACTTGTGACTCTGACTATTAGCAAGTATACCTAATTTGTTAAAGGTGGGGTGACCGGAGCGATTGCAGTGCACCTCCCTCTCACAACGAGAGGCTCATATTTTTCCTCTTGGGGTCAGAATACTTCTCCCTAACCAGGGAGAAAACTTCTTGTGTTGCGGTTAAGGGGTGGGAAGTGGCTGGTACCTTCTCGGCCCCTAAGGGTTTTGGGGTTTTTTTTAACATTTTGCTCACTAATGTCTACTTCCTTTATTTACCAGGACTTCTGGGATCTCCACCATCTTCCATACACTGGAACGGGACATCAGAACCTTTTCAGAGACATCGAATTACCGGAGAACATATCCGCTTGTGGTGAGATTTTGCCACTTTTAGAGCTTGCCTCCCCTCTGATCCATGACTGGTACCGATCCCCATAGTCTAAAATTACAGATTGTATCACACAATGTACAGGGATTAAACTCACCAGTTAAGCGTAGAAAATTACTCCAACTGTACCACACCTTAAAAGCTGAGGTGGTTCTCTTACAAGAGACTCACTTCCCAGCCTCATACACCCCCTCACTCATTCATCGGAGTTTCCCACAATTCTATTTGGCAAATGCCAAAAATAAAACGAAAAGAGTAGTCATTTGCTTCTCCAAACATATTACATAAGATCCGGTCAGACAGGTCAGAACCCCCCAAATCTACACTATATGAGCAATGGTGTTCCGGTATATTGGATCAGAGGGGAGGAATCTCCCTTATATACTCCTCTCTGGCAGACAAAGCAGACACCCCTCTATATGCTCGATCTTGGGAATCTGACTTGGAAATTCACTTAGAGCCAGACCAATGGTTTCAATCTTTTAGATGTTCCTTTAAGGGTATCATGAATACTTCACTAATCAAAGCAAATATTAAAGTATTCATCAGATGGTACTATGTTCCTGCCAGACTGGCCAAGATCTTTCCAGACAAGTCTCCTCTATGTTATAGAGGGTGCAATCATGTGGGGATATGCTACACATTTGGTGGGTATGCCCACGTATTAGAAGCTATTGTAATAAGTTCTTCCAAATAGTACAGAAAGTATCGGGGATCTCGGTCCCGCAGGAACCTGTGTATGCTCTTTTGAATCACAGGGTTAAGGAAGGATACCCCTAAACACATGTTTCTAGGGGCTAAAATCACGATAGCGGGCACATGGAAGAAATCTACGGTCTCGATCTCGGCGCACAAACTAAAAATATCGTGGATCATATCCCAGGAATAAATAGTATCTAAATTACAAGACATAATCCCATGTTTCGAGAAGGTCCGGGAACCGTGGGCACTATATGGTCCCCCTCTATCCGGGACACATATGACTTTAAATGGAGACCCCGGACAGTCCAGATCTCTCCTCCATCCCTCTATTTCTCCTTTCCCCGATTCTTTTTTAGCTCTCCTCCTCTTCTCCCCTTTTTTTCCACAAGATAGCTTAAGTGACATTAGTAATTAATTATTGAAACCGCACACTGCAAGATACAAATTGTTTGATCAAGGTTTATGCAGTTATCCTTTTAGGTTCTTCTTATTTGACTGCACTTAAAAACGTTGGATCTAAGACTTAGTTTTAAAGCTTCCTAAGTAATGCTCTGAAGCCATGGAAACTAAGATCATCCTAGCTCTGTGAGAGGGCAGCGGGGATGATACAGTCTGGATCTTGATAATACCTGGTGAGTTCTTCAGTTCCGCAGTGTGAACCCAGAGGGGCGGAAAGGGGGCCTCGTCGTAGGCGAACTGGATTCAGACTATAAAACATGGCTCAGACCAGGATTAGCAGTCCCAAAATGTCCAAGATGCTATTCTCAGGCTGTTATAAAGTTATTTGTATAAATAATAACAACTCTATTTAGGAGAGATATAAGTTACCAACTCTCCTTGATTCATTAGCACAAAACCTGTTAACGTTAATAATAGGTATCTTGTCATATGGAATATAAAAGGCCTTGCAAGCCCAGTTTATTTCTGTTTTTCTTTTTTTCTCTGTATTTTCTTTACAAAAATGTGAGGGTCGTACTCACTTTTGTGAGATACTGTATATGGTGGAGCACATAAAAGGGATCACTTGTAGCATTTTTGGACTATAATTAAGCACGTGTGGAGCACCAATGTCACCAATAGTATCTGAAATGGGATTCTTCAGTCTATATCATTTGCCAATTTTATGCCACATTTGAAGATTTGGCATTTTGAATGAACATCATTTGAGTTTTTATGCTTTGCACAGAATAATTGGCACTTTAGTTGAAAATATTCAATCTGTATACCTCACCTGACACTTTATTGAATACTATCATTTATGAATGCACATGTTTACAGCTTTACATGTATATATGGATGGATTTTCTTTTTTTGCACTAATAGCACTTTATTCTCATCAGTGTATGAGCATTACATGATTTGGATTATTTGCAACACAATTTTTTTGATCGCTGTACTAACGTCAGATTGTTAGTACAGCGGCTCCGACTGAAGCTGACAGTTTTTCTCGGTCAACCTGCTGGGTTGAATGGAAAACAACTCATGGTGTGTACCAGGCCTAAAGGGGTTTTAAACCCTCGTGTTTTTTCACCTAATGCATCCTATGCATTAGGTGAAAAAATACCTGGCAGTGACCTGCCCCACAGCCCCCCCCCCCCCCCCGTTTTACTTAGCTGAGCCCTGGAATTTCCCATGCCGGAGATGCGCTCTTCCTCTGACCTGGGTTCTCGGCTCTTGATTGGATAGATTCATAGCAACGCAGCCATTGGCTCCCACTGCTTTCAATCAAATCCAATGATGTGGGCACCTGGGGGCGGGGCCGAGTCCTACATTTGGCGTCTAGCTCCTGGGGGGTTACCGCAAGGTAACCCCCTGGGAGATCGCTTCTCCTAGGGGGTTATCTGATGCGGGGAGGAGCCGTGAGAGCCAACGAGGGACCCCAGAAGTCAAGAATCAGGGCCACTCTGTGCAAAACAAACTGCACAGTGGAGGTAAGTATGACAGTATCGAAGCTTTACAATCACTTTAAGCCTGTGGAAAGTCACATCATTGTGAGGCTTGAGGGTTAAGTGCCTGTATATGTTCTGCGTATCTTGAAGAGGACTGTTAGGCACTTACCTCATAATAGGTGTGGACTAATTGCTTTGGAGTTTAGAAGCCAGTTAGTTAAGTCAGCGGGCATATTTAAGAAATCATGGAACATGTGATTCTGTTCATAACAACAAAAGAAGGCTTTACAATTACAGATGCCAACTTTATTGTTTTACATTGGCTGCTCGGCACCTAGGATTTGATCAGCTTTTCTCACAAAGTACTTTGTCTCCAAGGAAAAAATTCAGCTTAAATAATAATTCATTTAATAGTACATTTATCTTTTTTCCATTTTCAGCTATACCCATAAATGAGAAGTGGAATCAAGAAAAGAATGCTATTGGAATCTTGCCTGACATTCCCTTTTGAGACTGTGCAGACAAACAACACCAAATTATGTATGGAAGTGAACACATCTGGAGCTGTGAGAGCTTGGCCATAGTACTTGGTTACCTGCAGCTGCTGTGCTCTCTATATATGAGATAGAGCAGAATCATGCCCTGTACTCTTTCGATCATAGGGGGTCAATATGTTGAGTAATAACAGATTTGACTGAAAAGCACTCATAATACAGTTCAAAAACCCCTCCCATCCTTCTCAGCCAGCACTATAAAACAAAAAAAACGTGAACTTGGGCTAAATGAGTATGAATATAAATCAAAGTTTTGGTCAGCTTACCATAATGCTAACATTTAGGCTATTGCATAAGTCTATAACCTTATGATAAAAGTCATAGGCTTATAGGTTTTAAAAAGTACATGGTAAAAGAATGTTTTCTGTCAATAAGTATGTAGATTTGTTACAAAACATACTGTAAGGTATGACAGTTTTTGCCAGTCTAGGTGCACAGCTAGTTGTGAGGCACCACTCAAGGTCAGGTTTGTTGATTATTCTAGCCACGTGCTTTATTTTTGTCAGGTGCCTTTCTTATGGGTCTTTATACCTTCTCTAGTATTCACTTGTCCCCATGACTTATGCGTAAGCTTATGATATTCGAATGAGAGGTCATAAGCCAAATGGAAGACAAGCCTAAACAAAGCTATGGACAAAGCCAGGGTCAAGCTAGAGGTCGCATACCTGTAGTCAAGAGAACCAAATATCAAATGAATATTATAACACAGATATTGGTTTACTATTGCAGGGTACTAGGAAAGCAGGGGTTGTCTTATTTTTTAGCTCTGAAAGGACAAAATGTTTCTAAAGTGCTTTAGACACAATCTGTGACCTGGTCTAGTAAAACTACTACTACTAATAATAACTGAAATATAAGCTTGCTAAAAATACACTAAAATTTTCCCTCCAAAAATATAAAATTATTATGACATCCTGGTGTCCTGGATTATGCATATTTTATTGGGCAAATGATTGCTTGGGGAAGATCTGTCAACTACTCTGATCCATACTTTTAATAGTTTGAACTGTGCATCAACTTTCCTAAATGGTTCTTTAGTTGGCTAGTTTAAAGTGGTTGTAAACCTCAGTCATAGAATCTGAGCAAATATCTGTAGTGTTTACTTATCTCTTTCCAAAGCTCTAAGTGCCGTTCCCTCTGGTGCTTTGTTCCTCTGTTATCAGCATGAGTCACTTCTGAGAAGTTTTCCTGACGCATGAGATACATTTGTGTCAGAAGGGAGGGGAGGGATTGCTCAGAACCGAGCTTATCTATTCACATCACAGTTCTTCTGCTGTGTGAAGGGGGTGTGTGTCTTTCCTCCAATCAGCTCTCACGCACTGTTACTGCAGCCTCTCCACCCCCTCCTCTCTGCTCCTGACAGATGAAGATGGATTTTAACCCATTTCTGGTCTTTTGAATGGGTGTAGACAAGTGAAGACTGCAGATAAACAAGCAAAACCTCTATAGGAGAAATTGTTTCATCTCTGTGTATTATCAAGGCTGTTCACTTCACTGGGTATATGTGATATGTTTACAAACACTTTAAATCTGCTCCTAGTTGCAAGTTAAATGACTGGCTCTTTGATTTGCCTTTTTTCGCCTCAGGCATTGCTAAGAGATTGAATGTTCAGGGGAAAATTTGGGCACCATAAGGAAGAAAATTTGTGATGGAGAAACCAATGTGCATGGCGAAATTTACGCAGAGTACTTGGTATGGATTAAAGGGGTATGGCTAAAAAGAACTAAATGACCTACTAATTATATACACTACCCACTTAATAATGTTAATGTTAATAAAGAGGATGGGAAAAAGGATGGGATTTTTGGGAATACAGAGGATGCCAAGAAAACTCCCACTGGCAAACAAGAGTGTAAAAAGGGGGGGGGGGGGGGATTTGGTCATTTTTTTAAATCTATATGTGTTTTTAAAAGTACTATGCCAAATAAAATGTTGTTAATTGTATATGTTTGTTGTTTTTTTGGGTGCCTTAAAAATCCCATCCTCTTTCTAGATGTTATTAACCACACAATATGCTTTGAAAACTGTGCCACCAGCAAGAGTTCCACTGACACAAAAAAACAAAAAACATCAAGATACAGTGATACAGTAAAGGATTGTTGTTATGCAATGCTAATCTGCATACAAAATATAGATATACAGAAAAGAGTAAGTTAAAGCGCAGCAGACAGGACTGTATAAAGTACAACGTAGCTTACAGAGCACAGAAGTCAGGAGTATGTGAAGTAAAGCATAGCCTACTGAAGTCAGTAGTCAGAAATACTACTTTTAATCATGTTATGGCCTTTGCAATAAAGTTTGTAAAAAATGTTTACTAATTATTTTTCTTCTCTTCTCTAAAAAAAGTTTGATAATTATAATTTTTATTAAAGTTTCAAAACGGTACATGTTGGGGTACATGTATGTTCTAAAAGCAAGTGAACCCTCGTATGATATCCTGATTAGAGTGTTCCCCAAAAACCCATTCAGATCTGGAGATCATTCCGACAAGAAATTATGACACACACAAGGCATGCAATTCAAAATAATCCAATCCTTTACTTCCTTATTTTCACTTATATAACCAACATGACATCACAACAAAAGTCCAACCCCTTCATTAACATATGCTAAATTTACAGACATACAACTAACCAAAATAGAACATAATTTCTTCATACAGAAACTGTCAACAAGAAAGAACTTCATGCATCATTTCGGGGAAATCATATGATTTACAAGAATTTGAAATTAACTTTTGATAGACGTCACATATACATATTATTCTAAGATGGACACATATTTTCTTAGCTAAAATGGTGGACAGCAAGCTAAAATATCCTTACAATCCCCTCTTTGATCACACATGTATATATATATATATGTATGATCTCACTTCCTTATCATGGCGGTATTCTCAGCTTGCTTCTGATGATACATATAGAGATAGGTTTTATTGGGAGATGAGGGATCTAAAATGCGAGTGGCTCTATTAATAAGGCACATAATAAGCTTGTACACAAGATAAAGGAAAAGGAAAAAGAACACAACAATGATTAAAATTATGGCAATATCCCTTATCCAAGAGAATATCCCTCCAAATCCAAAATCAACATTTCCAAAAGGACTCCAGGTCCGGGCTATGTTGCGAGCCTCTTGTTGCAGCTTGGCCACCTCTTTTCTATGCTAAGCTATCACATCATAATAATCTGGTACCTACCTACTGGTATTATGTACCCAAGTACAACATTCATAATCCTCAGTCATTTCACATAATCCTGTAAGGGCTAAACTCATGCTCTCAATGGCTAAGTCATGCAATTCTAGTTGTTTTCTAATAGCCCTAGTTTCAACATTAAATTTAGAATTGTCATCAGAGTTCTTTTCCATCATCTCATCAATAATTCCTAAATAATTATTCAACCTTTTCATCAAAACTATTCCCCATCCTGCCCAGGAAGGGAACCATGCCCAGGCCATATCCTTTTCAAGGAATAACTCTCTCTTGTTACGATGTTTTAATGGATACCTTGGGTGTATACTAGCCTCAAGTAAATGACTCCCATCACTATCACCTACCACCCCCATTATGGGCACCAGTGAGGCCAGGTAACACCAGCCCTGGACTTCTTGTGGAATCCAGGGATAACAAGTCTTTCCACAACAAACATAAGTGTGGTTACCAAACGAGAAGGGCGTATTCACAGCAGTCTCTTGATCTATTGCTGTAACTTCTGCTAAAACCTGAAACAAATGCTGTACAGGTTTACTACTTTCATTTTTAGAGGCAAGAGTCTTTTTTAAAATCAGCCCGTACTCTGACCTTAACGTGGTGTGTTTGATATAAAGAACAAAACTTCCCACTAGGGGCATAGCAATTAGAAATATTCAAAACCGATTGACTACAGATATGAGCATTTCTAGTAGAATTCCCTAAATTGAAACATCAGTTAGGATTATGACTTCTATTGATGATGTGAAAGGAAATGGTGTCATTAGTTCTTCTGCTGACATTCAAAAGGTCAACGGGAATCTTTCCTTTTAAAAGGGGAGTAATATTCAAAGGTATAGCCATTAGGGGTATCCTAACAGTGCTAAGGTGCAATTTGCCACAAATCCAACATTTCTGAAATCCTGATTTCTGAGCATAAGCATATTTGAATTTTAGCAAAAGCATTTTATCAGCAAAATTATCCTCAATGTCTCTCTTGTTTCTAACTTGTATCACTGTAATGTTCTCCTATGTATGTGTGTTTCCACAAATACTTTTAATGCCACCCAAATCTTCAGGATGGCAAATACAGTTAGTGAAGATCCAAGTGGGCGGGGACACCATCAGGGTGATCAGGAACAGGAAGCAAAATGTTTTGCCAGAAGTCTGTGGTGAAATAAGCAAGGTCATCTTCTCTGGCTGGACCTGCTTTTCCAGGAACTCTTCCTTAATCTGCTTGGACTTCTGCTTGAGGGCCTCCTGTATTAAGGATCTCCTTCCTGCTCTTGGGGCTTTGTGCAACCTTTTTCACTCGGCTGGCATGGATCCCGGACTAGCAGTTTTCCACCAGGATAGCCGTTCTGATCACTGCAATCACCTTAGTAGGAGGTCCAAAGGGATACTCTTGCTTCTTATTTCTGTTCAGCTGTTGAACCACCACGGTGTCTCCCTCCTTGAAGAGGTGAGTAGCTTCCTGTGAAGAAAAAAGAGAGGCGCGAGCAACATTTCTTTGACTGTATCCAATATTTCAACCAGTTTTCTTACATATTCTTCCTGTATTAAGTCTAAATCTCCCTTTTCTACCATTAAAGGTGCTCTGGCCTATGGGCCTTTCTTATCTTGTCTTTTATTGTTCTATTCATTCTTTCTACTATTCCTGAACTTGGAGGGTGGTAGGGAATGTGAAACTTCCATTCTATCTTGAGAGTTTTTACCAAGTCCTTGGCAGATCCTGGCTATAAAAGCTGGACCATTTGAGAACATGTCCACATTTATCAAAAGATATTCCTGTCTTTTGCCTAGTTTGGGCCTGTGTGTGAAATCAGCCGTGACTTGTATACCTGCGTGGCCTATTCCGTGGTACTATGAATGCACTTGCTGTTGGTATACATGGTTTCCCCTCTTTGCAGAGAAGTCCAGACCTTGGATCCCTCTACACACCCTTTCCATTCCAGTCCCTTAACTCATAATTTGATGCATAATCCTGGAGATCTGCAAGTGACTTTTCAAAAGGGGATAGGACAGGTATCAGCATAACAATTTGGATGTCTGCTGTCTGTGAGATAGCAGCTTATTTAGCAGCAAGGTCAGCCAGACCTGCTCATTTCCCCTGGCTATCTCTGTCTGTTGGCCTATGTATGCTCTGCAGTGTACTATAGCCTAGAGCAAGAACCATCCACAAAAACATTCTGTGTGTCCGGTAGTGCTGTGGACCTGGGTGATGTGTCTTGGTGAATGAGGTTTATGCAGTCATATTATGGCACAACCTCATCCTGTTCGCCTTTTTAATCCTAAAAGAGCGTTTAAAATGGGTGCTGGGCCTGCAGTGAGAGAAGCATATTTAATGTGAAATTTTTGGATTGGACAGCAAAATCACCTCATATCCGCTCAAACTCTGAGCAGACATGTGCTGTGTATGTACATTTTTCAACAAGATTGACACATTGTAAGTGATGTGAAGTGTGGTGTCGTGTCCCAGAGTGAAAGAAGTGACCATCTCAACCACCATAGATCAGGACACTTGAGCGCACCGGGACCATCTTTGAGAAAAAAACTACAGGGCGCAGTCTCCCACTATATTCCTGGGCCAGTACTCCCGCCATGGTTCTGCAATTTTTCCTGGCAAACAAGTGAAACATTTTGCCATATTCAAGGAGGCCTGAGGCTCGGGCTGGTAACCATTATACATTTCAACATGGCAAAACATGGCAAAAACATTTAACATTTCATCAGACCATTTTACAGAATCAGACATTTCAGAGACATTGCTTCAAAAACATTGCTTGTCTCAATATATTGTCATTGAAAGAGCAGTCAGGTATCCATTGGCGGCAGTAACCAATCATACCTAGGAAGGTGAGCATGTCCTTCCTATTAAGTGGGTGGGGCAGACCCATTGAGAGCCGCAGCTCTTTTATGACTGACTCTTCTTTTTGTGAGCACAAATACTCAACTGTTTTTTTTTCTTTTTTTTTTTTTAACAACATTGTAACTTTTCCTTAAACATTTTGTAACCACATACATGTAACCATTTCAATAAAGATAGGCTATCAGCCCGGCAGTCCTCCTCTGAAGAACTACAAATCAAAAAATCACCAAGATACTGCAACAGTACAGAACCATGAGGGGCAGTCCAGGGCCCAAGGGTGACTTGGAGTACAGTGGCCGTGTCTCCTCGTCTACAGGGATGAAAAAAAAAAAATTCTTTAAATCAATCACAGTAAAATACTCTGCATCGCATGGTATGGCGGTAAGTATTGATGGCACATCAGGCACTACTTGGGCAATTGGTACCACTAGGCTATTAATGTCCCTTAGGTCTTGTACAAACCTATAGTCACCATTTGACTTTTTTTTTTTTTTTTTTTTACTGGGAGTATTATAAGGCGAGACAATTTCCCTTAAGATTCCTTTCTTTAAGAAATCCTCTTTCTCTGTATGTAACTCCCTCTTTGTCCTTGCCCCCTTTCCTCTTTTTATAAAAGTTTCCCCTTTGATTTCCTAAGAAATCATTTTGATAATGTGTTGATACTGGTGTTTGTTTTGGGATGTCAAAACATCCTGCTGCGTCTTTTTCAATCAACGTTTTTTTTTCTCAAGACAGACTTTAATAAGTCTGTATTTAAAGGACTGTGCATTTCATCTTAAGTGTTAAATCCGTCGTCTTGTGTAATGAAAGGAAAACGTTATATAACTAACTGCGTAGCTACTTCCTCTTTTTTTTCCTCCGTGCTTTCTGCTTGTTTTAAAACTACGCGTTTTGTATTCTGACCCTCTACGGCGTGCGCAGCCTCTACAGCTTTCAACTTCTGCGTTGTGGTATGTAAGATTTAACCCTTAATTTACCATCCCATGACTCTGCTAAACCCATCGTGGACAATGTATGGGCTAGGACACTATAGGGAGCCTCGGTCCAGCCGATCTCCACAACATATATATTTATTTATTTTTTCTTTCTAAACATTCTAATTAGATACTAAGTCTCTTTTTTTCTTTTTGCAGTATGCCAACAGGTTCAAACAGTGCCTTCAATTGCAGTAGTACTAATGCCACAAACAATTCCCCACTATCTATTACAGTCAGTGAGATATTAGTACTTGAACCCTGTTGGCAAAAAGCCAAATGTCCAAATTTTGCACCTGACTTCCCCTTTACAAGAGATGTCGGTAGCAAAAAGAATTATTCAAATAGCATGTTTTAATCAAAAGTTATCCTCACCAATTTATGTATTACCTTAAAAAAGTGTTACTAACGCTCTACCCATATTTTATATGGTAAAAACGTCCCTAATGTCACAATACTTCAAAGACCGGGGACAGACTTGATAAGTCTCCCCTGCTCTTCCAATAAGTGACATTACTCCCTGCACTGTCAATCCTTCTTAAAACACAAATTTGTGTAAACCAGTAATACAATCAGGACACTTTTGAGACATTTTTTTTTTTTTTTTTACTTTCCCTAAAATGACACTGAATGTCTGATTACAGCAAGGCAAATAAAATATGTTTACTCACTGCATCAATGCCAGAATCATCCTGCCAACTATATATATATCTATATATCTTATACTTTCAAAGCATTTATATATAAATCATTAAAAGTCAGCATCAATACATCACCAAATATTGTAACATCACTCTACGTTTCATTATAATACAATGACAATACAATGCAGTGGAAAGGTGTCATCTTACCTTATAACACCTGACAAATTCCACACAGACAAACAGATGACCTTATTTTATCTACTTATTTTATCTCTAAGCGAAAGAAAGGCAAGCAAAGAGGTTTGGGTTTTTCTGGCACACTCCATCAGATATCTTTATAAACTTCTTACAGTACTGTGGGTTTCTCAGAACCCATGGACTATCTCAGAGTCCTTCTTTTTGGAACTATCTCAGAGTTCCTTTGCACTATCTCAGAGCCCCTTGGACTAACTCAGAGCCCTCTTTGGGTTTCTCAGAACCCCTTGGACTCCCCAACAGTACATACATGTTATCTCTAAAAAAAGTTTATATGATTCCTCTGAATGTGGCACACAAAGGTGGCACAAATATTATTTCTGAATTTCCACATTAATTTGCCAAGGCTGCAACTCAGGAACCCACTGGATCCATTGTAAACCCACGGCGGTGGTAAACCCGAACCACATCCCTATTTTCCACTGCCCACCACTAAAATGGTCATTACACTGACCTCTCTTCGAAGTGATGAGGTTCAGGTTTACTATTGGGGATGAAGTTCAGGTTCCCTGCTACCATAGCTTTGCAGCAGATCCAGTGCATTCTAAATCTGCAGTCCAGGATTTGATTAATGTGGAAATTCACCAAACCAAATTCATTGTAACCATTATGCACTGTCTCACCTTTCAGCTGTGGTCAGCAGGTTTACAATGGGCAATAATAGGGACTTTGTTATGTGACAGCACTCTCACTACGAAAGGGTGGGTTTCTAGAAGCCATTGTTACTGTGTTTTGGAGTATTTTAGGGAGAGCTGACAGTATTTGTATGTGAGAGTTATTTGCTATGTGATGCTATACTATGCTTTCTTATGATAAAATACTGCGGATTGCAATGCAGTGGGCTACATATTCTTGTTTACCTCTCCTGGGCTTTTTTTCTTTTATGTTTACCCATATTTTTAAAAACAGGCAAACAAACTGGGTTGGGGTTTAAAGTTTTAGGTTTTTGGTGTGTGTGTGTGTAGGGGGGAGGGGTATATTTTCTTTTGCTAGGGCCTTTTTTTTATTTTGGGATCTGCGAAATACAAGTGTCTGACTTAGGCAAAGCTGACCCTTGTTTGCAGATGTTTGGGGGGGGGGGGGGTATATTTTATTATATGACCACCTTCATCATGAAATGTTCAATACTCTTGAACGAATTGGCCCTGATTTGTTTTAACTTTATTCTCATTAAAATTATATACTTTTAAAAAAATATATGGTTTCCATTATTACCTGTAAGCCCCCCCCCCCTCTTTCCCATTTCACATATATTTTATTATATTTTGCTAGGGCCCTTTTTTATTTCAGGCTCTGCAGCTTACAGTTGTTGCTGGCACAGGCAAAGCTGCCACTTTTTTTGCAGTACTTCAATGCAAACCTGTGCAATAAAGTAGTATGCGCCAAAGCACTACACATTTATTTCCCCTATTGCCATAGCTACCACTAAATTCAGACAATCCCATTTTGTAAAAAAGTCAGACAGGCCTGAAGGGAGAGGCATTCAGAGGTATTAGGAGATGAGCAGAATCTTTTGGTCAGGCCACACCATCTAGAGGCAGAGCATGACTAACATTTCTCACTCTTTATCTAGTTGAGTGGCTGACAAAGACTTCCTCTTCTTCCTCCCAGGTGCAAAGTAGGCAGTCTTCTGAAACAGCTGTTAATGCATCTTCTTCTTCCTCCCTCTTTTCTGCTAATTCTTTTGTAGCCCACAAACTAGCAAGGAGGAGTCTGATCCTGCTGGCATCAGGGCCGTCTTTTCGCATGGGCAGGCTGGACAGTTTCCCAGGGGCCCCACTTGCCTGGGGGGCACCACCTGTCCAGCGACCCCAGCCAAGCATCATTCACAGCCCTCAAAAAAGAGTGTGGGCTGCCTGGGGGCGGGGGGGGTGAGCACCGCTGGCAGCCTGGGTTTGTCGGAGAAATCATAGGGGAAGGGAGGGGAGAGCCCAGGATTGGATGGGTGATCTGCCTATCAACATGCCCGGACAAGGGGGAGGGGCTGTATATGACGGCGCGTGGCAGGGATTACACAGCTATTGAAATGATAGCTAATATATTCCCTGTGCTCTGATCAACTAGGTGGCGGTGGCTCTCCTCTCCCTTCCCCTACACAGGTAGGTTGCATTGGGGACACATGGCTGCATTGGGGACACAGAGCTGCAATGGGGACACATGGCTGCATTGGGGACACAGAGCTGCAATGGGGACACAGAGCTGCATTGGGGACACAGGGCTGCATAGGGGACACATGACTGCAATGGGGACACAGAGCTGCATTGGGGACACATGGCTGCAATGGGCACACATGGCTACAATGTGGACACATGGCTGCATTGGGGACACAGACCTGCATTGGGCACACAGCCTGCACTGGCAGACACAGGCTGCACTGGTGGACACAGGCTGTACTGGCGGGCACAGGCTGCACTGGCGGGCACAGGTTGCATTGGCGGGCACATGCTGCACTGGCGGACACAGGCTGCACTGGGGACACACAGCTGCAATGGGGACACAAGTGTAAACAAATAGTTCTGCGCTGCTCACAAAGTCAGTGGCTAACACACCTAAATTATATAAATGGTATACAAAAACAAGAACAGCAAAGTGTAGTGCTAAAAAGTGATATACCAAAGACAGTGTAGACAGTGGGTCTTGATGACACTGAATTAGAAAAAATATATACAATAGGTGAATGAAACCAACATACATATATGTAAAAGACTCAATTATATATTCCATGTGGATAATGGTGCAAAGAAGTAGGTATGTATGCTTGAAGATGTGAAATTCATCAATGAAGACCTCTAAGTGAGGAGATCTGGCAAAAGATGGGTTATGTGATTATGAAGGAAACCACCACCATGTGAAGAAGAGGCTTACCGGATTGTTTGAACACGTCAGAGCATACGCTCTGCGTGTCAAAAGGCTTGGGTTAAGGAGGATGGACTCTGGATCTGTCTCCTAAGGCAGCGATGGGGACACAGGCTGCACTGGGGACACATGGCTGCACTGGCAGGCACAGGCTGCACTGGCGGGCACAGGCTGCATTGTTGACACAGGCTGCATTG
Source organism: Aquarana catesbeiana (assembly GCF_042186555.1). Taxonomy (NCBI): domain Eukaryota; kingdom Metazoa; phylum Chordata; class Amphibia; order Anura; family Ranidae; genus Aquarana; species Aquarana catesbeiana. Next base: position 216,114,095 of record NC_133328.1, on the reverse strand, counting down.
GCTGACATAGGCTGCACTGGTGGGCACAGGTTGCATTGGTGACACATGTGGCACTGGTGACACAGGCTGCACTGGCAGGCACAGGCTGCACTGGCAGACACAGGTTGCATTGGTGACACAGGCTGCACTGGTGGACACAGGCTGCACTGGTGACACATAGCTGCATTGGGGACACATAGCTGCAATGGGGACACATAGCTGCAATGGGGACACAGGCTGCAATGGGGACACAGGCTGCATTGGGGACACAGGCTGCATTGGGGACAAAGATAAAGTTCTTAATATCTATTTTTATAACGTAATTCTGCATAAAACATTTAAGTGTCACTTCATGAGATAATTTATGAGGGCATGTTTAGGGGTGGGACTAGGGGTGTGATTAGGGGCGGGGCATGGTAGGGGTTGGGTGGGGCAACTGGTGGCAAGTAACCCTTGAGGCCTGGCTAGTAACTCAGGACTTGAAATTTTGAGCCCTGATCATTCAGATGTCACAAAGTTCGCTGCCGCATTGTGCCAGAGCTCAATGGCGTCACCAGGGTGGGGCCTGAGGGGGCCATGTCCCTCCAATTTTACTGTGTGCCCCCCCCCAAGTTAAGTACTGTACTGTCTGTTTGTATAACCAAAACAATGACCACCGGCTGGCGCCGCAGCTGTCCAAATTTCCGCCAGCTGAATCACGACTCACTATTGGCTGACTGTCATTCTGTCATGTGATGTTGTGTGCGACAGCCGCCTCTGTTGCTTATGGGAGTTGTAGTCCACGGCGGCGGCTGCGTGCTCAAGCTCCCTGCTTCCAGGGGGTGGAGTCAGTCACTCTGAGGAGAGCAGCGCAGCCAGCCTACCGTGTGCTACAACTCCCATCGCCACCGCGCCGCAGTCAGATATTTTACCTGCCTCTGCCACGGGAAATGGTAGGTGAATCAAGAAATAAAGGAGTTGTTTTACTGGGCAAATAGTGTGGCAGTGGCAAGAGTGCGTAAATTACAAAAAAAAACCCTGATACTTGACATTTCTGTTCTTCTGTCCAGTAATCCAGCCTCCAGGATCCCTGAATATTAGTGCACTTTTCTCCTGCAAACAACTTCCTGGTTACAGCAGCTTTCTTCTCCATCCCAATCCCCACTATTGGTTTATTACTTTGATAGGATGCTCGATACATTTTTGCAATCTGACTGTACTGTTTTTATACAGTTTTAGAATGATCAAAACTATGTAATTATGAGCGCCTCCGTAAACGAACCAATCAATCTGTATCAAACATGCCCTATATAGATCTATAGTTGTTAGTAGGTCTAATGTAGTTTGTGTTCAGATTATAATTTGTATGGTTTTTCTGGTCCTGGGGCACTGTTTTTTTCTTTTTTTTAATATTTCATAGGTCCTAGGGTACTGTTTTTTTATTACCTTTGCCAGTTCCTTGTTAAAACACTGATTTTGTTGGAAGTACCAATAAATATAGCCTTATTGATAATTTGCATTTATATTCTCGTGCGTGATTGTGTAGACAGGGCCCCAGTGCACTGTATTGGCTGGGGGCCTATAATGCTCTTAAGATGGCACTGGCTGGCATCACACACAGCACTGTATCCTGGCCTAGGGCAGCACTTTGCAGGGGGACAGCACGGAAAGAGCCCCCCCAGCTTGCACTACACTGTAATGCCCCGTACACACGGTCGGATTTTCTGCCGGAAAATGTGTGATAGGACCTTGTTGTTGGAAATTCCAACCGTGTGTAGGCTCTATCACACATTTTCCATCGGATTTTCCGACACACAAAGTTTGAGAGCAGGCTATAAAATTTTCCGACAACAAAATCCGTTGTCGGAAATTCCAATCATGTGTACACAAATCCGACGGACAAAGTGTCACGCATGCTCAGAATAAATAAAGAGATGAAAGCTATTGGCCACTGCCCCGTTTATAGTCCCGACCTACATGTTTTACGTCACCGCGTTCAGAATGATCGGATTTTCCGACAACTTTGTGTGACCATGTGTATGCAAGACAAGTTTGAGCCAACATCCGTCGGAAAAAATCCTAGGATTTTGTTGTCGGAATGTCCGAACAAAGTCCGACCATGTGTACAGGGCATTAGTGTAGCACCAGTCTTATGGGGCGGACTGGGCTGAGAGGCAAATTAGTCTAGCGCCTCCATAAAGCGGCTGGCATTCCGCAACTGTGGGGGGCGCTTCTAACCACAAACCTTCCTCACTGTGCTATATGTTTTCTGCTGCACCATTGGCATTGTTATCTTCAAAGTCCTCTCCATAAAATTATCAGAAATTTGTGCTTAAAGTAGAACTAGAACTATAGGCAACACTTTTTTTTTATTTTGAACAGAGTAAGGGAGGGTTAAAACCACTGTCAGTTTATTTTTTACCATCCCTGTCCCATTACAGAGCTTTCCCTTCACTTTCTGCCCCATAGCCAAACAGGAAGTGAGAGGAAAATCTATGCAAATTAAGGGAATCCATTGCCCCCCCCCCCCGGCTCTCAGAACTAGTGTCCCCACTCGAAAACTTCAGGGCGGGTCTAAAAACAGCAAGGGGTGTGGCCTTGACAGGAAGGGGTGGGTCATATTTAAATTAGAGGGTGCACGAGTTTAGGCAGGCCTAGGGCAGCACAAAACCTAAATACACTACTGATCACACGCTACTGTCCAGGGAGGAAGAAGCGGCTCTGTAAGTTTTCAGATGAAAATCAAGTGTTTTATGTTGATTAATTTTACAATAAAAACTTTTAATGCTGCAGAGTCCTTTGCTTATCTTGTCCTGCATGTTTATGGTAATATTGAACAGCATTGAACCAGCAAGGCAAGAAGACAAGTGTTGGAACTGCTGTGGATCAGACTGCAGTGTACTTGAGACACAGAGAAATACATTCACCCCGGGGATTATAATACATGTGCTGTTTGCCTGTGCTTGGGAGGTTGAGGTTCTGGTAATCTTAATACTTACCTCCAGGTAATGAGTGACTCATTTCCACTGTTTGTGAATTCAGATTTTGATGTCACATTTGTAGTGCTACTCATATATTACTAAAGGGACCCTAGGCACCCAGTAAAAGCACTAAGGCAAAGTAGCAGGCATTGAATCTGTTAGTAAAGACAAACTTGGTATATTGTCACACAGTATGGATAGCAACGATGTGTTGGCAATAGTAACAACACAATTTTACATAAAATGAAACCAGTTGCAAACAGCATAAGATGACACTTTGTCCCAGATCAGCATAAACAGTAACAAAGTCACCAAAGAGCAACAAGGAAAGTAATGTAGCTTTATTAACTGCTTTCAGTAGACTATACTGCCATGGTGCCATACTGTTGACTATGCTAGGCCTGGGCTCACTGGGAGGGAGTAAAAATTAAATGAATAATGAGTAGGGGCTAGAAGAATGGCTTGGTAGAGGGGGCAGTCTTTTATTTTGTTCTTCTGCTGGTTATTGCAGGGGAACCTTAAGAAGTGTTGGTGTACTTACTGACAGTCTGAATAAACTAGCATGCAGTAAGGATGCAGTATAGGTGCAGTACAGTATATATGTAGTGTAGGTGCTGGATAGATGCAATATAGGGGCAATACAGAGGCAATGAAGGAGCAGTATAGATGTGGTATAAGTGAGGTATAGGCGTGGTAGAGGTGCCGTATAGTCAGTGTCCTCTAGTGGCTCAGTCCCTGCAAGCAGTGTGAACAATGGGCAGTGAACCCCCTCACCAGTCCCAGTGGTGCAGCTGTGAGCTCTAACTGTGATGGGGAGCCTCCTCTGTCTCTCCACAGAATGCCTCTGGTGGGAACAAGATGCAGAGTGGATGCTCTCGTAATACCCTGTGGCAATGAGATTGCGCCCGACAACAAAGCTCCCGGGCCTACAAGGTCCAGGAGGCTTTGCGGGGATATCAGACGCTGCGTGTGTAAGCACGCCTCGGATGGTGCAGTAGACTGTGAAGCCGATCAAATCAATGGCGTTTTTCTGTCTTGTAGATCCAGACAATTTCTGGAATCTATTCAAGCCCTTTCACCCTTTCTAAAACGTATATACTGTCCTTTATCCACCAGGTCCTCTTATTTGCCCCCTGCAGCCTCATATTGTGCATTGATACCCTGGATCTGCCCCAGAATCCCCCCACGCCTGCCCCTGGTGACCAGCAGGTAGGTATCTTACCATCTCAAGGCACTCTGGGATACCCGTTGGACTATGGGGGCCATCTGGGTGGGTGGGATGTACTAGGTGCCTATTCAGTTCTGCCTTATGTGGTCTGATGCTTGGTCACATCTGACAGCCTCACAAAATCTATACCCTCCACTCATGTTAAGTATATTGCATGTCATTATACTGTCATTTTCTTCGTCTGATTACAATTTTTCATTATAGAGTTCACAGTAGCGATACAGGTACAACCAACTGTCCCTGAGGAAGCCGTTTCAGGCGAAGCATGTAGGACTTCTGATTACCTGCTTACAAGATTGGCCACCACGCTCTTAGGCTGGGTCTTGTAAGACTGCTACAAATTGTTTTTAACTTCCCCAGTCTTGCGCACACCTGTGATATGTAATTTTGTATAAATCTTTTTAAAGTTGTTAATAAAACATTATACTTTTATATTCTATGTACTTTAGTTTTCTTTTGGCACCGTAATAATCCCTTTATTTCTGGCTCAATCTCATTTCTAAATTCATTGGGATGAGGTGCTGTATTGTACCGAGGACCATCCAGTCACTTAAACCCCTTCCACCCTGTGGCAATGATGCAGGGGCAAAAGCAGTGGTCTGTGTGAATCTGTGCCTGGTGTCTCTGCTCCCAGGCCTCAAGCTTGATCCCTGCTGGTCTGACCTCCCAACAGTCTGGTCAGCATGCAGGTAGCTGTGTTCTTATCGGTTCCTGTGGTGCCAAGAGGAAGAGGTTTTTCCTGCAGTCCAATAAAAGCCCTTTCACCACTCCCCCTTTTCCTTAGTGCCCTCTGGGAGCTGTAGTGTAAAAGGTCCATTGGCCCTGTTCAATGGCTAATGTCTCAAATTAGAACTCCCATAATTCCCAGAGCCCCCCATAGAAGTCCACAGGCTTTCTGGTTATAGCTCTCCCCCTGCTGGCTGGAGGGGATAGTGTGGCATGTCATCCAGCAGCAAAATGAAGAGTGAAATAATAAAGGGTAATGTCTCCTTCTCCATGTTCCTAGTACCCAACACCTGGCTACACAGTTTTTCAGTTTTCATATTGGTGGATGATATGTTGCACTTTATTTGACAGATTTTTTTTATAAAATCTTTAAATGTATCATTATGAGAGTCCCCTTTTTATTTTGTCCTGCATACTTGTAATGATACTGAGATGTATTTGACCTGCAAGTCGAGGAGACAACAGAAGGGCTGCTGTGTGGGAAGTGTTTGGTGATCAGGCTGCTGTATACACGAGACACAGAGAGATCCATCCATCATTTGCAATACATGTGTTGTCTGTCTATATTTGGGAAGCTTAATACTTACCTCTGGGTGATGGGTGCCTCATTTTCACTGTTTGTGGATCCAGAATTTGGATGTCACGTTGTTTTTCTCTCTTTATATATTGGTAGATGATTTGTTTTATCCTAATGAACTAATATATGGACATTTTTATATTTATTTATGACATTTGATTTTTTACATTTTTGTTCACTTTTATATTAATGTCATTTGTTACAAAATGTATTTATTTATTTATTAGGTGCTGCATATGTTTTGTAATTTGTTTGAAATTGACTTATATTGGTTTCTTGCTAACTGCCCTATATATAGCTTCCATCAGTGCAGACTGTATTTAATTTATTTTCGTGGAATTATTTGATCACACAATCATTGTTGCAGGGAGATGATCTTGGTCGTGTGCAACCATTGCTCATTTCACATTCAAGCTTTTCTCCTTTCAGGAAGATAGCACCATAACCATAGAGAGAGAGACAGTAGTAGCAGCAAAAGGCAGTGATCTTCTAGAAGTTGGAGCTTATTGCAAGGTGGCCTTCAACGATGAGGAGGTGGATCATGATATGGCAGGCAGGCTGCTTGCAGAGGCCTGGAGGGATCAGCCATCCTAGCCTATGTGAAGGCACTGCCCCACAGGCACAGGCCACTGCTATCCCAGGGCCTTTTTTAGCTTATCTGCTGCTGACAGCACTGTTGTAGTTTGCAGTCTCTGCCTGCAGCATATTAGTCATGATAAAAAATAAAATTCCTTTGGGCACCAAATACATGAGAAAACACATGGGTCTGCACCACAGACCACAGAGCACAGTCAATGTTTCCAGGAAAAACTTTCCAATTTTCCAGAGTATGATATTCTAATTTTTAGAGAATGAGCAGGTATTTACCATATGTAAAATAAAAAAAAAAATAGATAAATTTAATAATGTTGGAAAGTAACAGCATACATCTTTGTAACACAAACCTCCATTATTAAGGTTGCATTTTATAAAGAAGAGAGTAACCAGATTGCAATTTCTCCAAAAATTGGGCTTCTTTTTCATAGAGTGAGGAAGGACAAATTGTACATCATTTTACACAGTTGATGCACACATTTTAGGAGTATGCACTATTTGTGAGAGAAAGAGAGTGCAAGCAGATTGCATTTTAAAATTTTTACAAATTTATACAATTTTTTTTTCATACAGAAGATTGAAAAACTAAACTTGCTAGCAATGCTTTTATACTTTTTTTTTTTGAAGGGTAAAAATTTCTGCGGGACAGAGGTGGCAGATTTAACTTTCAAAAATTATTTAAATTGTAGATTTGTGGAGATATTAAAATAAATATTGTACAGATTTCAGACAGAAAATCTCATCCATGTGAGACCAATTTGGAGACAGAGAGCTTATTTCAGCCTGAAATTGTAAAGGAAACTGTATTAAGGTGCACACTGATACATACAGAGAAATGGCTTATTTCTGCCAACAAATACAAGTGTTTTTTTAGGGAACACTATATATAAATAGTTTAAAGATATGATGCACATTAACATATCTTTTTTTTACGAGAAGGCAATTTATGATGCAGGGAGATGCTATATTTCAGCTGGCAATAATTACGGTAATCATATTGTTATTTTTCTGACACATAATCTAGAAAGTATATGATTGTTTTGCACAGAATGTATATAGTTTTCATCACAGGTAATTTAAGAAGGAGAGAGCAGATAGGCTCCTTCTTTACATCCAAAAATTATGTTTTATTCTCCCTGGGACAAAGGAGAAAATTGTTTTGAGAAATTATCTGCACATATTTAAAACCATGTTTTATGGGCCAGAATTTCGAAAGTAAAGTGTGAGACCAGGTGGCTTTGGTGTAAGGTGTAAGGAATCACTGTTAGGCCACATTAGATCATGTATTCTAAACTTCACAAATTTCTATGTGGATAAAAGAAGCTTTGTAAAAATTAGGTTTAGGTATTAATTGCTATAAAGCACCTTAACCCAACACAAATAATCTTGCAGAGGAGAGGATTGACCCTGGCCAAAATTATACATTTCCCATTACTGTCACAGCTGCAAAAAAATTGGGTTTTGGGTGTTGGTGGTGGCCAAACAATGAACCCCACAGAAAAATTCCTGCAAAGCTCAGTATGGACTCTGTTTTAAAAAGCATTCACTATATCTGCAACTGTCAAACAGATGTGAAAAAAAGGGTTGTTGTGCTGGTGGTGCAAAAACAATGTAACACTACAGACAAAATCTTGCAAATCAGCAACTGCCCAAAAAAGTTTGGTTTGTGAATTGGTGGTTTTCAAATTCTATAACCCCATAGATGATGCACATCATGCATTACCACTGCTTTGGTCTGTGGACAAAGAGGCTACTCACCCCCTCATAACTGCATGGGAGCCTCTGCCTCTCCCTGTAGGCCTGCCAGATATGATACTGATGAAGGGTTTATTCCCTACATTTATTTGAGGCAACTGGAAAAGCTGAATGGGAAAAGTGTGGTGCTTGGGTGAACTGTAAACCGTGCTGCTTAGGTACATTGTAAACTGTGGTGCTTGAGTGCACAGAACACTGTGGTGCTCTGGTGGAAAAAAACACCTCAATATTTGGCTGTGCTGCTCTGTAAACAAAGGACAGTTATTGTGGTGACAGATTCACTCTGTTGTTAATGCTGCTGACCCTTTATAAAATAAATTTAAAAAACTAAACTAAATAAAACATTAAAGCTCATAAATTGAAATAAAGCTCAAACACAAAAGATTGTAAAAAAAACCCAAAAACAATAAAAGCAAAATAAAATCCTTTTTTAAATATTTTTCTGCTTAAGGAAAATAAAATAAAACTAACTACTATTAAATAAAGGCAAATAAACAACCCAAAATAACAAAAAAGGGAGAGCAGCAGCACAGTAACAAACCCTGTCGCTGGCACACACAAAAGAAAGTTGCCTTAAAGTGGACTATTGGGTCTTAGGAAATCAAGGTGAATGCAGATGGGCTTATACTCCCCTCTCCCTAGCAATACAAACTGCACTTCAATACAAAGTATCTGTACCTGAATATAGTACTGTATATAGCACCGAGTACTGTATAAAGCACTAAGTAGTGGTAGAACACTATACTACACTAACCAACCCTTTCCCCCTAGAAAGCAATGTCAGCTATCCCTCGTTAAACTCCCAACACAATGACACAGGGATGCTGGGAAAGCAGCTTTTTGGGCTGCAACTTAGGTCAAAGCAATCATTGGCCAAAGCCTTGCACCTGAACAGAGGTCAGGTGCAAGACTTTGGCCAATGATGGCTTTGGTAAAGCATTTTGGGATGTTCCTGTCAAATGTCCCAAAGGTTGAGGATATGGCTGAACATGCAAACAAGAAATGTAAGTTCGGACCAAACATTCAGCTGATCCCTAATTACAAAAGACTGAAAAAACCCTGCTATTGATTCTACAGACAAATTTTTACATTTTTTTGAAATCCCATTTAATAAAAGTTGATCATTAGGTCAAATCCTTTCGAATGGGAATGGCCATAGATGGATCGAAATTTGGCCAATCCCTGCTGAACCAACTACATTTTGATCCATTTGTGGCCAGCTTAAGGAGACACTGCAGTAAGACTTACTAATCAATTTAAGGAGAAAGAGTGTCCAGAAGATGTATTGTCAAAAAATGTGGAAGATATTTAAAATATGAACAGGAATAAACTGCTGAAAATGAGTACAAATAAAAGGGACACATAGGTGTGTGCACAGGGTGTGCCGAGTGTGCCTGGGCACACCCTAATCACCCCGTGTGGTGACGATTCACCCTGCTTTCTGGCACCCCCTGTCATCCCCCCTGCAGTGCTGCCAGCTTCCTTCCTCTCCTCTCCTGCTGGTTGCTGTGGGGGATGTTTTAGAATGGAAAGCGGGGGAAAGGACCAGTAAATATTTCATTTACCGGCCCCTTCCTTTTCTGAATGAACACAGTGAGTGATCTGTACTGATTGCTCCTGTGTTCATTCTTAATTACAGCATACTAAACTATGTTTCCTATGCTTCAGTGTGTAAATGAACAGGAAGCCACACAGAGCACTTCCCATTTATTTACTGTCCAGTGCAGCTGAGGCTGCAGAGAAAGGGACTGGGGAATATCTGTCCTCACTCCCTTTCTTTGTCTCAAAAGTGAGACCTCAGGGGTCTGTTTAGACCCTTGATATTTTACCAAAGCCTCCCAATGGGGCTTCTAAAAAATAGCAAAAAAAAATAATAAAAAATATTGTGAAAAATTATCCAAAAAATTAAATTGTAAAAAAATAATACAAAAATAATAAAAATAAAAAACTACTGACATCGTCCAGTGCCCTACTGACACCAATCTCTGCTCTACGAAGACAGTCCACTTGCTCTGCTGATATATATGCATGTGTGTTTGTGCTCTGGGGTGTACACCCTAATGCAATAGGCTGCGCACACCAATGAAGGGACAGTATATGTAACACTGCAGAATTCAGTTGGCTGCTGAACTATAAATCACAGGTATACAAAGTACAGAACATGTAAAAAAAAAAAAACTGTAACATCCTGAAGGGGGGACAAAATACTTACTGAGAGACCTCACTTTATTTTTAAGAAGGCCCCCAATCTTTCACTCAAAATAATTAACACAGAACAGTACAGAACAAAATTAAGAAAAGAACAGACACCACTCCATTTATTTTTGAAAATATATTTTTATATACTTGTTTTATATATTTTTTTCTTATCATCTACTTGTGCCCTGCTTTTTATCATCTAAATAATGACCATACATTAGCAGTGAATTTCCCCAATGCTATGTGGATTTTTGTTTTTATTAATATTTTTTACAACATTCATTCTTGTTTTTATTAACTTTTTACATCATCAACAACATCACAAGCCAACGTCTCATGGGTGAAATTTAAACATCACTGGGGCCGTAATTATATCATACAGATCAACATCCCAATGATAACTGAAGGGAATATTCTTGACATTTATTTGCAAAGGTATTACAACTCAAGATTGCCATTCCAAAAGGTTTAATGATTCATAACTCCCATACTTTGCATACACAAGGTTTTCTCAGTCGGGGTTCTGCAGAATGCTATTGCAAAAAGGGGGGGGGTGGGACTTTAGATCAGGTGCGTGGGGTAGAACCAGACAAAACCATATACATATGTAAAAAATTGTATTCTTTATTAGACCAAATATAGGGCATGGATCAATCCATATGAACACATAATGGCACATTGGCATATAAAATACAAAGTATCAACATACATATTAAGGATAGTCACCAACATGACACAGAAAGTAAATATTATACATCATTGTCCCTCAAATAGAGTAGGCATGAAATGGATGCATCAAAATAAGCTTGATGACGTTTCGTGGACTTCTATCCACTCATCAGGAGCAAGTGCATCCATGTACTAAAAGGGGATAAAAAAAAAATCACCATTATAGTTTAATATAACCACAGACTGGAGGGGTAGAGGAATTCATGATGATGATGAACAAATAAATGGCCATAACTGAAAGTACTCACATAAGAGCTGATACTAGGCCATGCGATACCACCTGCCAGAGGTCAGCCAGATAATTATGTTCAGCACGGGAGCTGAGGAAAGGACCCAAGCATGGATCAGGAGCACACACGCAGTCCCCCAAGAAAAGTGTGTATAGAAAAATCTTGATGTAACTGTAGATGGGATTTCTTTATTGTATACAATAAAGTAAGTGGTTTGTTACCATATTTGTATAAATAAAAAGAAATGTCATATAGAGTAAACCCATCACCACAGTATAGAAATATATTGTGGAGCATATCAACAAAGTGAACAGAATGAAAAAATAGGGTGTCCATATAGTAAGAATAGGGAAAAAGAGAAGAAATTCCTGAAATCAGGAAAAATTAATGAAAACTGGAGTAAAGAAATATTAGTAATGCTTGTTATAGAGGAATTTAAGAATAAATCAAGAGCTTGCTATGTATTTACCCATGTAGGTCCTAATGTAATATGAACCAAAAATGGAGTGCAATGTGGGACTGCTGAGAAAAGACCACTGAGGGGGAACTGCAGGGTGAGCCCAACGGCCTGGGTCCCATCCAGCGTCACACTGGCATGACAAGGGAGAGACAGCACAGCAGCAGCCAGACCTACTCACCATGTGTCAGCCAAGCTGAAATAGCACACACCTGCGTGAAGGGACGCCCACTGGGCGTCGCATGCATGGAGTGGAAGGTGTGGCGCCGATGCACGGTGAAATCGCCTGCCCAATCCCCCATCCCCATAATGTGTGGGAAGGAGGGGAGAGGGAAAGCGTGCAGCGTGCATCGCAGCTCCCGTGCAAACAAAACACCGGCCAACCTGTCGGCTGCAGAACACACTGAACCAATTCAGCTCAAAGGAGTAGAGACAATTACAGCAGCAGTGTGTCCATCAAAATCAGCTGTGTTCAATGTGGTATATGGTGACTTGACCACTAGGGGTCAGATACAAGTGACCTTTTCTCAGCAGTCCCACATTGCACTCCATTTTTGGTTCATATCCCATTAGGACCTACATGGGTAAATACATAGCAAGCTCTTGATTTATTATTAAATTCCTCTATAACAAGCATTACTAATATTTCTTTACTCCAGTTTTCATTAATTTTTCCTGATTTCAGGAATTTCTTCTCCTCGTCCCTATTCTTACTATATGGACACCCTATTTTTTCATTCTGTTCACTTTGTTGATATGCTCCACAATATACTTCTATACTGTGGTGATGGGTTTACTCTATATGACATTTCTTTTTATTTATACCAATATGGTAACAAACCACTTACTTTATTGTATACAATACAGAAATCCCATCTACAGTTGCATCAAGATTTTTCTATACACCCTTTTCTTGGGGGACTGTGTGTGTGCTCCTGATCCATGCTTGGGTCCTTTCCTCAGCTCACGTGCTGGACATAATTATCTGGCTGACCTCCGGCAGGTGGTATCGCATGGCCTAGTATCAGCTCTTATGTGAGTACTTTCAGTTATGGCCGTTTATTTGTTCATCATCATCTTTAATCCCTCTACCCCTCCAGTCTGTGGTTATATTAAACTATAGTGGTGATTTTTTTTTTTTATCCCCTTTTAGTACATGGATGCACTTGCTCCTGATGAGTGGATAGAAGTCCACGAAATGTCGTTGAGCTTATTTTGATGTCTCCATTTCATATTTATGATTCCGGATGGTTTTTATTGCTCTACCACCCTGACATAATGTTATGCCTACTCTATTTGAGGGACTATATGATGTATAATATTTACTTTCTGTGTCATGTTGGTGACTATCCTTAATATGTATGTTGATACTTTGTATTTTATATGCCAATGTGCTATTATGCGTTCATATGGGTTGATCCATGCCCTATTATGGTCTAATAAAGAATACATTTTTTTACATATGTATATGGTTTTGTCTGGTTCTACCCCACGCACCTCATCTAAAGTCCCACCCTCCCCCCTCTTTTTTGCAAAAGCAACCAGGAATGGAGGCACAATATTCCCCGTTGCGTCTCATTTAAAGTCCCAAAAATATTTCCTTTTTTCTTTGCTGCAGAATGCTAAGGTTCTGCAAGAGGCCTCAAAGGGTTCTGCTGCTGGCTTCTGCTGCAGTGGATTTATATCTATCCAATGATGCTTTCAGTGTTTCCCCTCTGGCTACCATTACAGTAGATTAATATCATCCTGTTTGGTGCCTTTTGTTCCAGTGTAGGCTACTTTTTCTGCAGATACGTATATAGCCACCCAATAGTACCAGGTTTAACCTTTCAGTTATTCTTTCCATTGAGCACAAATGCACATCTAATATTTTTTCAATGAGTACTAATACACAGCTTTTAGACTGAGCACCAATGCTAATTTATTCTTGCAACTAAACCAATTAAAATGTAGTCTTGCCACCTTTAATATGAGTTCCTCTTAATGCCAGTACACATTTATTCTTGTCACTAAATGTCAATGTAGATTTAGCCTGTCTGATGGTTACCAGTACAAAAAAAGAACTTTTCAACTTAAAGTGGGGGTAAATTGTGTCTGCCATTTTTACCTACAGGTAAGCTTATAATAAAGCTTACCTATAGGTAAAATAAATATCTCCTAAATGTGCACAGTTTAGGAAATATTCCACGGAGCAGCAGCCTGTGACGTCACCAGTGCATCCACTCTGAAGGAACGGCATAACATGTCAGTTCTTCAGAGGTCTGTTCCCTAAACAGTGTGTGTGCATGCGCAGGAATGACATCATTGCAGCTTGCCCAGTCAGATAGCCGGAGTCCACAGACGCGGAAGGAAGACCGAGTGAAGCTGGAAGCCCTGTCAGCTGCGTCGGTGCACCGCTGGAGGGCTTCGTTTTAAGGTAAGTCTCTCATAATGTGCTAGTATGCAACTAGCACATTATGACATTGAGTTGCAGGGTTATTTATTTTAACAAAGTTTACTACCACCTTAACATAAATGTAAGGCTACTACACTTGTTACCAGTCTAAAGAGGAACTGAACTTTGGAAGATCAAGGTGGTGTTAGATTGTATTAACCTTGTTTAAAGTAGAACTGTGACCATTCTATGGATATTCAATTATATATTCCTAAAACAAGCAGTAAACATGCTTTGAAACAAGTTCTCACTGACCTCTATAGCCGCAAACACTGTGGAGTAAGTAATCCTCAAGGTTAACAGCAGAAACAATTTTACTTTCAGTTTAGCCTTTTCTGCTTCTCCACACAGCAGTGGTTTCTGCAGTTTTCTAATATCCTAATATAAAAACTGAACAGTAGAACTGGAATGGGAGATACAAAAGTGTTGAAACCTAACATAAATGAACATAAATGACCTCATATATTCAGATACATTATATTTTATTCAGATACATTTTATTTAAAAATTCAAAGAAATTAAATTTTATTTTGTTTTATTATTTTCAGGATTTATATATTTTATCTTGTTTTCTGTTTCAATAAAGAAAATAGCTTTAAATGGACTACTGTTTTAGCTAAATATTTCATAAAAAACATAGTTAATACATCTATGTAATGTGCTTTTTAAAAGCCTGTAGAATTGATTGGAGGCTTTCAGTGCTACATGTGTGATACTGCATGACTGCCATTGTGGAGTCATGAACTTGCACCTAGACAACTACTGGTAATGATGGATAGCTCTACAGAGAACTTGGGAAGGGTGTTTTTGACAATATACACACTCAATCATATCTTATACAAGAGATACTCAACCATTTAATAGGGTATAGATTTTATGTCTGAGGAAAATCAGTAAAAGATTGTATACAATGCCCATTTTTTGTGCAATACAATACCTCATTTTATATGTATGCACAACTCATATACTGTGTAAGTCTCAAGGATCTGTCATGATCATGGAATTCTACACAGTATTCATACATTTAAAAAGTGTTTTTTTTTTTTTTTTTTTTTGCATAATTACCAGTGTAATTGGCACAATTCTTAGCAATTCTTAGTTTAGCAATAAAGTATTTTATACTGTATGCTTCATCATTTCTAATTTTCCATTTGCTTGAACTAAACTTTAAATTCTAAAATAGAGCCATTTTAAATACCCAGTGCTTCTAAGTACGGGTCAGCATATGGCAATGCAAGATGCAATGCTCAGTCCTGAGCTCCCAATCGCTAGGCCTGAACACTGGGGTGTAAGGAGACGGACAATGTCATTAATCCTTGGTAAGTTTTGACATTATCTAATGCAGATCTTACAGAGGGTTAAGATTTAGTGATCCAACAGAGGAGCAGAACAGCAAAGGAATGTGGTAGGTGGGTAGATGTTGGATGCAGGGTAGACTATCCTCTATTGGACCATATCTAGTTTTGATACTCAGCTCTATATTGCCTCCAGGAACAAATTTTGACTGTTTTTATGTGCGTCTATCGCAACCTTGTCCAGATGGATTCAACCCTTGGCCTGTTCTGCTCTATTAACCTTGCCAAAAACTAGTACTCTACTTTGGCCTTCCTATCCAGGGCTGCCACCAGTACTAATACTTTAAGGACCACATACCAGGAGTGTTTGCCACACAATTCTAACCAGATGCTTCTGAAGCTTGTATCTTGGTCAGATCTTATTTTCATTCTGTTGGTGGCTCTGCACACCCAGATTTTACTGTATAGATACTAATGTTCACCTGATTTCCTAAACTTGTACTTGCCCATATCTGCAACAAATTAAAAAGCTACACTTGTTGATACTAGGAAAAGGAAAGTTTCCTCACTGTGTATGCAAATAAAGTGGTTATAAACCTCAGAGAAGAAAAATGAACAAAGCACATCCCACTATAATGTGTACTAACCTGAATCCAAAGCATCAGTTCTGGTTCCCCTCTGATCTCACCTCTCTCTGCTATCTGTATGACTCACACCTAATAGATTAAACTGACACCTTAGCCTCCTGAGAGATGCCCTACCCCCCCTCCCCAATCCTCCAGAAAATAGTAGATGGCTCATATCCTCACCTCATTTCTCTGAGCCTGTGTACAGAGGGTGGTGTCACTTTCCTCCAATCAGCTATCAGATTTTAAAGAGCTGTGTGCTTTAGCTCAGCAGGGTGTGTGATGTCAGATCCCCATTCCCTGCTTTCTGCTGATGACAGAAGCTGTGTAAAATGTGTGTTTTGGAAGACTGTAGAGGATAGAGGGCTGCAGATAAGCAGGTACAACTTATGTAGGAGGATTTGTTTCATCCAGTTTTCATTTTGACATCAAATTTTCAATTTAGTTTTAGTCATAGTCTTTTGACTAAAATGCCATTTTTGTTTTAGTTGTATTTTAGTCATCTGAATTGTTTTCGTTTTAGTCATCTTTTAGTCGACTAAAATCTTTAGTACATTTTAGTTGACTAAAATTCCCAGTACATTTTAGTCAACTAAATTCATTTTAGTTGACTAAAATCGAATGGGTTTAGCGAAATTGTAATGCATTATTTAGGTATTTTTCTAGAATTTCCAAACTCATTATATACTACTGGAGTAAATAATCGAATAATATATTATTTATTTATGGTATTAAGGTGTGAACATTTACTACAGACACAGATTTAGCCATTGTGATATACAATCAAGTGTTATTTTTTACGTCAAATTTTGATTTAGTTACTATGCCATTTTAGTTTTAGTATTGTTTTGATTTTAGTCATATTTAGGTTGACTAAAAAAATGTTAATTTTGTCAACGAAAATATTTTTGTCAACAAAATTAACACTAGTTTCATCTCTGTCTATCATCGGAGGCTTTACTGGGTATATGCAATGGTTTACAACCAAGTTAGGTCAAAATATGTATATCAGTGATGAAAATCAATTGTGTTGAATAAACGTATACCTTATCTTCTGTCAAAAATAAATCTGTAAGTCTATAGCCAGCCTCAAAGTACTCACATAATACAATCCAAACATATAATAAAATAACATGTATTTGAAAACATAGACTTATTATATCCATGTATTATCTATAGGCAATAATGAAAAAATTAAATAAATAAAGTTCAGTATTGCAGCAGCGCTGTATGCCCCAAATAATTAGGGCCCCTTTCTCAATCAAGTTCATTGAATGCAAAAAATGGAACAGATGATGAAAGTCCCACTAATCAATATTGCCGTATTCTGTGAGGGCAGTTAATCCGTTCACCCAGCGATACACCACGTGTTGGGACCCCCAATGGAAACGCACTCACCAGAAATCCAGCCAATATGAGCCTTGATTAGTAATAGTTCATCTGCACCACTTTCCAAATGACCACCAGATGTCAGTCTTACTCTCGGTAGCTCCAATGAAATATATGGGAGAAATAGAATGTCCACATAGTGTGATACCACTAAAACACTTTTATTAAAACATCCAAATATCTCCCTTTAAAAACATGCATACCAGATAATCTATAACAAAGAGCAAAGAAAAGCAAAGTGCACTGTGCCTGTTGCATCCTTCAATGAGAAAAGTATATCAGGAGCGCTCACTGTGTGTGACTACAGCTACATGCTTCCTGATTCTTCCTCGGTCGATGGAGCGCATGCGTCACTTCCGGTGCATCACGTCCCTGACGTTTCATCACTTCCTGGACTTCTTCTGAGGGCGTGACACACCAGATAGGAGGCCGGTATTTATGTGTGTGATAGGCGCAATGACCAATCAGCAGAGATACAGGTCCGGGAAGGGTCTTAGATCCCTGCCCCAATGCTGAATACTGTCAGCAGTGGATGAAGCAGCCTACTCCGGACTGTCCACTCCTATAGATCGTACTAAGCATATCAATACCGGATTATAGTGGAAGGTGACATCATTCATGTAAAACAAGTATCTACAGTGCTCAAAGTTACTCAGTGTGCGCTGAGATGATTAATCCGCAGCGCAGCCACCAAAGAAGAGGCACCATAGGTATTCTTAAAAATTGCCATATATATATATTCTCTCACTTAGTGCAATACTCCACAATAAAAACTGCATAGCAATATTACATCATGCAATATCTATTTCAGTATAATGCCATAATAATTAGTGGATAAAATGCATAGCAATTTTAAATATACGAAAATATATAAATTCAGACCAAAATGCTGAGTTATATCCCAAACCCGATAGATGTTAAAACTTAATACATCTAAATAAAGCATAAAACGGAAATGATGGTATATCTAAATTGCATTCAATAAATTGCGCTTGGTGAGTATATTTAAAATGGCCGTAATAGAAAAAAATGAAATAAAATGATCAATAATCATTAAAATCCATTATAAACTGAAATTGAAAAAAACGCTAGAGAAATTTTAAAAATTATATAAAAATTATTGAAATATATATACCCCAGGGTGTGCCTATATATCACTGATGAAGCAGTTAATGTTGAGTTCTACGTTTAGGCCCTTGGGAGAAATCACATACACGGAATAAATCCATTGAGTTTCGCATTTGGATAACTCTCGGATGCGATTTATGCCTCTCCAATAGGGTTGGAGGTGTTCCACCCCCCAAAATTCTAATCCCGTCGGATCCCTATTGTGTTTTAATTTGAAATGCAGTGAGACGTTGTGATCCTTATAGCCTATTTTAATGTTGTGTATGTGTTCAGCTATTCTCACACGCAGTAATCTTTTGGTGCGGCCTATATAGATTAGACCGCATGGACATTTTAATGCGTATACTACAAAGGTACTATTGCATGTGATAAATTGTTTAATTTCAAAGCTGCGATTATTCACCGGAGAACAGAAATTATCAACACCTCTAATAGGGCGTACACACGGTCGGACTTTGTTCGGACATTCCGACAACAAAATCCTAGGATTTTTTCAGACGGATGTTGGCTCAAACTTGTTTTGTCTACACACGGTCGCACAAAGTTGTCGGAATTTCCGATCGCCAACCACGCGGTCATGTACACCACGTACGACGAGACTAGAAAAGGCCGGTTCAGAACCAAGCGCGGCACCCTTTGGGCTCCTTTTGCTAATCTCGTGTCAGTAAAAGTTTGGTGAGAGACGATTCGCGCTTTTTCAGACTCGTGGCTTTCAGATCGTTTTCTGCAGTTCAGTTTGTGCTTGTGGGTTTGTATCTGCTCTTCAGTGCGTGCAGCAAGTTCCGCGTGACTTTAATTAGTCATTGTATTCTTGTTAGTTCGTTACTGTTTTTCAGGTCGCTCTTCACAGGCCTTGCTGTTCTTCAGTGCGTTCTGTTACTTCGTTCTGAGCAGCCGACCATTTTCTAGCCATGTTGCGTATGCGTACTCCTCGTAGAGTTCGTGCTGAGAAGGGGGCTTGGTGTTGGGGTCCTGACCTTGACACAAGTCCAGTCCACGAACAGGGTGGGGAGGAGTTCAAGGACCAAGAATTGGTTGCTTCAGCGTGACCAGTTCTCTCATATGCCTTTGCTCCATGAGATCCATGAGAATAATCCTGATGATTTCAGGAACTTTCTCCGGATGACGGACCCCGTGTTTCACCGTTTGTTGGCTTCGCTGACCCCCTATATCAGCAGGCAGTATACCTGCATGAGGCAAGCCATCACTCCGGAGCAGAGGTTGGTCGCTACCCTGTGGTATTTGGCGACAGGGAGAAGTCTGCAGGACTTAAAGTTCTCGACAGGCATCTCCCCCCAGGCTCTGGGGATCATTATCCCAGAGACCTGTTCTGCCATCATCCAGGTCCTGCAGAAGGAGTATATGAAGGTAAGATTTTTATCCTTTAATATCACATTTTATTGTATTGAATGTTTGCTAATATATTGTATTTCTTTCCTCATTCCCTAATTACCATGATTGTAATATGCTGTGAATGTCCCCTTTGTTCTCATGCATGCTGGATTTTCATGTAATTATTATTTTAGGTCCTTCATACATATTTGCCCTTCAATAACCTCCCCAGCATGGTGTCTCCTGGCCCTATATTCACCCCATGTAGTCACTTAACAATGTATTTTTTCTGCTCCATAGTAGTGCTTTACCCCAAACACCCCCTAAAATGTTTGGAAATGTTATTTTTGCTTTAAATTCTGGCAGAGTGCCAGAGGCTTTTTTTTGTGGTGTCCCCAAATAATTTTTAGTAACCCTCCCTCCCCCAACTGCTAAGTCAGCTGATCCCAATTGTCTATCTATCCTCAATCATCTATCTGCTGACTTTGCCAAACCCATACACACTATACCCATCTCTTTAGTGCTCAGATTTATGGATGAATTCCCCAAAGCATGTAGTGCAAGGGCCTGCCTGTATACTTTCAAATGGTACTGTTTAAAGTTTTGGGATCCTATTATTATCTTGATAGGTAATAGCAGAATGTCCAAATGTCCTCAAATGTGTACAATGTGTATTTATATCTTTGTATTATGACACTTCTTACCTGTCCAGTGGGCTGCCAATAGTGTAACTAAGGAGGGGCTGTTCCAAGTAATACCCTGTATTTAGGCTTTCATCTCTCAATGAAGTGAAGAGGGTTACCTGTCCAAGATTTCCACACACCCCCTATAATGTTAGAAATGGCCCATGAGAGGGGGGATATGATAGGTGTACCTTATACTTTGACGTTGTTAAATTCCCCTTAATAAATGCTATCTGGAGGTTGCCCCATAATGTTTGTGTCTAATATGCTTGCCATGTTTCAGAGTAAAAATAGTAATGTTTATTGTTTTTTCCTCAACAGTTTAATTCCACGCCACAGGAATGGCAGACTGTGGCCTCCCACTTTGCCGAGCGGTGGGACTTTCCTAACTGCGGTGGGGCAATTGATGGGAAACACGTCCACATCATCCCACCACCCAACTCGGGGTCGTACTATTATAATTACGAGGGGTTCAATAGTATAGTGATGTTGGCGATGGTGTCGGCTAATTACGACTTCTTGTATGTGGACGTGGGGAAGAATGGCCGGATGTCCGATGGTGGAGTCATCGCCCAGACGGAGTTCTACAGGCGTCTCCAGAATGGCAGCTTGGACTTGCCAGCTCCAGAGGACAATGTGGAAGGACTCCCATTTGTGTTCGTTGCTGATGAAGCGTTTGCGCTGGGGGACCACCTGATGCGGCCATTCCCAATGAGGACCCTCACCCCGGAACAGAGGGTTTTTAATTACCGGCTGGCCAGAGCCCGAAGAGTGGTGGAGAACACATTTGGAATCCTGGCCAGCTGGTTCCGCCTATTTATGACACCCATCCATATGGCGGAGTATAAACTGAACCATATTATACTTGCGTGCTGTGTTCTCCATAACTTTTTAAGGAAACATTTGGCCAACTATGCTGGCTCAGTTGGGCCTGAGGCCGGAATGATACATCAAACCACACTGACGGCGCTTGAAAGTGGCCGTCCTGGCTTTCCCTCCCTGAGTGCCCGTGATTTCCGGTTACGCTACCTGGAGTTCTTTGCGGGTAGGGGGGCTATCAATATGCCAGACAATCTGTGAAGCCTTTTTATAATAAAAAAAAAAGAAATTCTTTGTGGACATTTACTGCTTGTGTTTGTTTTAGCTGACCCTGACAGAAATGTGTTGAGTCCAGAAAATGTTGTGATTGTGTAACCTTATTATACAAAGCACTGTTGGCTGTTATTTACTAAATGCAAAAACACATTTCACTACAAGTGCACTTGCAACTGCACTGAACCTGCACTTGTAGTGCAAAGTGGTTTTGTCCTTAGGAAATAACCCCCATTTTTGCTAAAAACAGCAATTACATCACACCAAAAGTGTTGTAGTGTTGAGACAATAATCCACACATTCTTGAGTAACCAATTTTTTTTATACCTGCACAATCACATGTGCATTTATCAAAGGTTTTTAAAACAAACCAACATGTTTGTTGTATAACAATTTTTGGAGTAGCATTATCAAAAATAGAAATGTCCATTTAAGATAAAACAACAAGAAAGACAAACAACTTGAACTTACAAAGTTCACATTAGGTAAAACCTGAAGGCTATATCAGACATCAGTATTTAGGAACTGTGTTTGATATTGCGTTCAGATGCGGGGAAATCACCCCTGGAAAAGCCAAATTTGGAAGATGCACACCAATTTACGAATGTCAACATGTGCTATCTGCCATCACGGGGGATCAAGGGACGTGTTTTGGGGGAGCAAGCCCTTCCTCACCGCTGCTTTATAATTGAGGAAGGGGTTGCACCCCCAAAACGCGTCCATTGATCTCCCGTGATGGCAGATAGCACATGTTGGCACACTGTGTGCATCCTCCAAATTTGGCTTTTCAAAACATTGCAAAAAGATTTAAGAGATTGGACCACAATCCAAAAAGTGATTTTGTGGGGTTTTAAATTCGCCCCAAAACATCAATGATGTTATTATTTTTTTTTAATCACATCATTGATTTTTTGCTGTATGTTTTGCAGTTCTACATTACACCCCATGATCTCCCCGATCAGGATCTGGGCACTTTCTGATGTGAAAGGATCTGGATCACGATCACCTAAAAAGAGAGAAACGAAACAAAAACAGGTATCAAATATCTGCCGGCATCCATCTCTTACCTGAGCCTGTGGTCGCAGACACTCACCTGTTGTGGTGCCAATCTCCACCACATCTTCTTTTTCTTCCTCCTCCTGCTCAGCTTGGGTTGGTGTTATTTCCCCTTCTTCCATAGGTGGGGGATCTGTGTTCTCCTTGGATGAGGGGTGTCCTCCGAGTCTTTTCTCCCCTATGTAAAACAAAAATGGTATAATTAGCACACAGATATTTGATGGCAGAACTAGAAATAGGAAACATTGCTTGGAAGTGGGGTACAATTGTCAATTTTAGCCGAGTTCCAAGATGTCTTTTTTTTATTGCCCTTTGTAAAGCTGCAATACTTTACCTGTTTAGTACAAGCTTCACAGATGGAGACCCCCCTATAGTATACACTGGAGCACCTGTGTGGCCCCCCTAATAAAAATGGTGTTCTTGTGTCCCACACTAGTGCTCCAGTGTCCAGATGTGAAAACAGCTGCTCAGTGTCCTCTCCTTACACAGGATCTAGTTTGCATTTCATTCTAGTAACAAACCCATCTACACAAACAAATATTTGGCATCCAAGTAGGCCAAAAAAAAATGTGGGAAAATGCATATGGCCTAAACAATGGTGTTTTAGAGGCCGAAAGAAAAATGTTTGATACGAACGAATAATGGGCCCATGAACATTAAAGTTGCCCTTTTAAACGTTACAATTAATAAAAGCATATGGAGCAGCACGAACGGAATAAAGACAGAAAGAATAGGAACACAGCACAACTACTTACTTTTTTGCAGCACTCTCCGGATCTATCGGTACTACTCATGTTCTCTTAATTTCAGGTCCGACCACCGCTTCCTGAGCTGATCTTTCGATCGTCGTACCCCGAAATTCTTGTGCAGACTTTTGACCACTTTCGCCATGATCTTGGCCTTTCTGATGTTGGGGTGGGGGTAAGGCCCATACTTTCCGTCATAGTCGGACTTCTTCATGATGTCGACCATCTCCAACATCTCCCCAAAGGACATATTTGTGGCCTTAAAACGTCTCCTTCTGGATCGGGACGTGTCCGGATCCGGGCTTTCCTCCTCCTCCTCCTCGTTCCTGCAATTATCACGCACCTGCTGTGACTCCGCCATGTGCTCTTCCCCCACTGCACCGAATGAAAAGGAGCGGGGAATAGAATAGAAAGAACGTCAGGGGCGGGCGGGGTTATACGCATGCGCAGTGTGTATAAAGCGTAACACGCGTGCGTATTACGTACGATCTGTGAGTGGAGGAAGGAGCATTGGATGCGCCGATCGTAAGAACGAAGGTAAGAGACAAACTTGTGCCTATACTGCTTCTACATTGAGGCCTATATTGTAAGAAGATTAGGAGAGTTTTGTCTGACATTAGGCTTTGTCTTGTGTTGTGTCTTGCAGTGAACATGGATATGCTACTGAAAGACAATGACTTCATGTCAGTATTCGTAGATATGTTAAGGGAGCTGCCCTGTCTGTGGGAGATTAAACACCCCCATTTCAAGAACCAAGCAAAGAGGAAGGCAGCACTGGAGCAATTGTGTGAAATTGTGAAGCAGGTGATCCCCATGGCAGACATCACATATTTAAAGATATTAATTGGTGGCCTGAGGAGCACATATCTAAGGGAGCGCAAGAAGGTCCTGGATTCACAGAGATCCGGAGCAGCAGATGACATCTATGTCCCCAGGATGTGGTACTACGACAGGCTGCATTTTCTGGCAGGCCAGACTGAACCCAGGCCATCCCTCTCCAGTCTTCCTTCCAGGCTTCCTTCCCCCCTGGCTGAGGCTTCTGACGCCCAACCAGGGCCTTCCAGGCCGCATGTGGAGGAGCCCAGATTGAGCCAGGTATAGCATTCCTCAAAATATTTCTGTTTGTCCAATCAATGATGTTAACTAGATGTTAGTTGGGAGTACTAATTTATGATTGTGATTGATGATGCAAAAACTAAAACCATGTCCCTTTTTCATACACAGGGAAGTCTCAGCCAGGAGGTGGCCGGGCCGAGCCGGCTGGCTGATCTGCAGGTCCCTCCACCCCCCCTGAAAAGAGAAAGTGGCAGTAAGAGGAGTACCCTAGAGGAGTCTGCCAGAGGACTCTTTTGGAGGGCTACAGAGGTCCTGGGAGCACCACACACCGTGGAGGAGGACATTGCTGCCGTCATTGCATAAAAAATGCAGAGGATGGAGGAGGGCCAACAAGTTATGTGTGAGTCCCTCATATTGGAGGCTCTTAACAAAGGTATGAGGGGCCAAATTACAGCTCAGAAACACCTTTGCGATGGTCCTCCTCCTCCTCCTGCAGGTCCTCCTCCTTGTCCTCCCTCTCCTCCAGGTCCTCCCAGTCCTCCTCCAGGTCCTACTCCTCCTCCTGCCACATCTCCAACAGCACAGCCACAGCCCGGAATGAAGCGTGGAAGGAAGACCAGAAAGTGGGGACCCTGGATCCAGTCTGGTCGGCCAAAAAATGCAGCCTCTTGTGGTACCACAGCCTGGGGACACACATGTCATCTGCTGCTTTCAAGATCTCTGAGAATCCCGGATCAGACTGCCCTCCCTTACATATGGACTCCTCAGGCCACCAATTTTGATGTTCAAGAATTGTTGTCTGCCGTGGGGGTCCCAGGCTTCGCTAATTTCTCCTGTTGATCCAGTGTTGCCTTCCTCTTTGTTTAATTCTGATCCCTTAATAAAGGATTTTTGTTTTGAATTATACTCTCCTATGTTTGTTTTACTTCAAAAATGACAGTTTGTGAGGATTCAGGTACATTTCAAATATACAATGTGAAATGAACAAGGGACACCAACAACAAACAATCTCCTGGAGATTAAATAATAAAAGATATCAATGGTGTTGGGGTAACTTGACACACAAAACACACACAAAAATATTCTGGAGTAAAAATAAAAATAACATTGAACAAAGATCAGCCTTTAAAAAAATACAAACATTAAATAAAAAAAAAAAAGGCTTAAAATCCCCCAAAAAATTAAAAAAATTATGTCAGATGTAACAACTAATGACAATATATTCAGGGAATACCAATAAAAAACAAAAATAAAACATTGTGAGAAGTGTGTGTGAATATGAGCAGCAAAACTACTTAATTCTTGTCACATTATAAAGAAGAAGAGAGTGCACTGTATTAAACCATTTTTAACATTGCAGTGTGACGAAAGTGCTGTATCCATTGCGAACGCTAAGTTTACCAGAACAAGCTGTTCCATCTTGGAATTTCTTCTGAGCATGCGTGGCACTTTGTGCGTCGGAACAGGCCACACACGGTCGGAATTGACGCGATCGGATTTTGTTGTCGGAAAATTTTATCTCCTGCGCTCCAACTTTGTGTGTCGGAAAATCCGATGGAAAATGTCCGATGGAGCCCACACACGGTCGGAATTTCCGACAACACGCTCCGATCGGACATTTTCCATCGGAAAATCCGACCGTGTGTACGGGGCATAAGAGGTCTAGAGACCTCTCTGCAGGCTTTACATTTCCTGCATGCAAAGAAACCATTACAGTCCCAAAATGTCGGAAGGCGCTTAGGGGGATCAATCACTTTTTTTACTATTCTGTCCCCAAAGCTCGTGGTTTTCCTGTAGATAAACTGGGGTACAGGAGGTAGTACTGTAGTGAGTTTCTTATCCATCAGAAGTATGTGCCAATGTCTTTTAAAAACTTCCTCAACTTCCTTGTATTGAATATGGAATTGGGAAATGAAGCCCCATTCTTTATTCTGTTTTTTTTCAATTGGTAATACCTCGGAACCTACTGGACGTGTTTCTTGTAAGCATGTGGACCTAGGAATTGTTGCCACTTCTTCGACCACCTTCTTCAATATTTTCGGATCATATCCTCTAGCTTCAAATCTCTCTGTGAGGACCTTAGACTGGGCCAGGAACTGTGCATCTTCAGAGCAGTTTCTTCTTACCCTCATAATCTGACCCTTCTAAATATTACGGAGCCATAGCGGATGGTGACCACTTGAGATAGGCAAGTAACTGTTCCTATCAGTTTTTTTAAAAAAACCTTTTGTTTCTAATTTATCGTTCACCCTATAAATGGTGACATCTAAAAAGTTTATTTCCTCCTTATGCCAGTCTGAAGTAAGCTTAATGTTGTTGCTATTATTATTCAAAGCCTGTATGAATGCTTCCAATGATTCGAATGTGCCATCCCAGATGAAGAACAGGTCACCAATGAAGCGCTTGTAAAATATTAATTCTGGCCTTTGTTCTCTGAAAATGGTCTTATCCTCCCATTCTGCCATAAATAAATTGGCGATGCTGGGCGCAAATTTCGCGCCCATCGCAATGCCTCTTTGTTGTGAGTAGAATGCCCCATCATACCAAAAATAATTATGACTAAGGCAGAAATCCAGGGCATTCCTCAGAAAAATCTTTTGGCTATGGGGGAGATCTTCTCTTTGGCTAAGGGCCCAATTGAGTGCTAATAAGGCATCATCATGCTGTATAATGGAGTAAAGAGAGGAAACATCAGCTGTGACCAAAATTACCTGCTCTCTTCTGCAAACAATTTAAGAAATTCTTGGTGTCCCTTATATATGAGTGAGTTTTTATAACACTTTTTTGCAAGAACCGGTCCAAATACTGGCCCATTCTGGAAGAGACCGAGCCAATGCTGTTCACAATAGGTCTTGCCGGAGGGTTGGAAGGGTCTTTGTGGATTTTTGGCAAGGTGTAGAACGTGGGGATCCGGCTACTGGAAGGTAACAGGAATCTTTTTTCTTTTTCCGTTAAAACACCACTTCTTGAACCCATATGTACTAAAATGTCCAATTCATCAGGAATCTTTTTTCTTTTTCCGTTAAAACACCACTTCTTGAACCCATATGTACTAAAATGTCCAATTCATCCCTATAAGGTTGGGTGGCATCATTAACCAGACGTTTATATGTTACTTCGTCTGAGAGCATATCCATAACCTGGTTATAATAATACTCCTTTGAGAGTATTACCACCCCCCCTCCCTTGTCTGCTGGTCTTATGATAATATCCTTTCGTTCTTCCAACATAGTGATCCCCTCACTAATATGTCTCATATTCATCTGTTTATTGGGTTTGAGATGTTCCAAATCTCGTAGAATTAATCCTTTGAATACCTCCACTTGGTGGTTAGGGTTATTGAGGGGATTAAACAGGGACTTGTTTTTAAGGCCACTATTGACCACCATCCCCGGCTTTTGAGTCGCTGTTGACATATTAGGGATACATCCCAAAAAATATATTTTAATGTTTATCTTTCTGATAAACTTGTGGATGTCAATGAAGACATCAAACTTATTCATTGGTTTTTTTAGACCACATTTCAAGCCTAGATTCAAAATATTCATTTCTTTGTGTGTTAACTGTTTGCTGGTCAAATTAAAGATGTCCTCTACTCCGACTCTCTTCTTCTTTTTTTGGGCCCTAGATCCTGCCCTGCAGCCCCGATATTTCCTTCCTTTGAATATGGGTGCTGTGGTTGATCTTTCGTCCATTGCTGATTATGGTTTTTCCAATATGGGGTGTTGAAATTGTCCTGGGGCTGTGGGTCCCTGTATTGGGTCTACGGTTGAGACCTCCCTCTGCGTGGGACTTGGTTCTCACCTTTGGATGAGCGGCCCCTTCCTTTCCCTAAAAAAGGACGAGGATGTGGGTAATTGTTAGCATAATCATTGACATGATTTTCTTGATTCCTTTGGTATTCTTGTAAAGGCTGGAATCTATTGTATGTGGGTATGTCATAAGTATTAGATTGTGGATATCCATTTTTATTGATCCTTCTTCCATTTCCCCTTGATTTCCTTCCTCCTTTATATATGAGGGGTTGAACACCTGATCGGGGAATTCACATACACGGTATCCCCTATACGAGCATTTGTATGTGTAGGATGATTGGTAAGTGATGGTACCAGTAAGGGTTGCCTTGACTGCTGTGGGGGTGCGGGTGGGTCACCAGTAGATCGTTCCCCTGCCTCATTTTTTCCAGGTACTTGCTGCCATGAATAGATGGAATTAGATTTGAAGTCTTCTAAATCCCTATGGTATTTCTTCAATTTCTTTTTTGTGTCTCTCTATCGACTTTTTCCAATTTCTTTTGTATCCTAGCATTAAAATCTACGATTTGTTGATTATACTTTATAGGGTCTAACTGTTGTTGTAAATCATTTATTCTTAGTTCTAAATTGGCCATTTTGCATTTTATTCTTTGGAAGACCAACTGCTGTAACTTGAAACTCACACCGTTAAAAAAGTCCAACCATTCTTGCATGGAGCCTTGGTCCTCCAAACCATCCTGTGGGGCAACATCCCATCTGAGGCTCCTAATTATGACTTTTTCTTTAATGTATTGTTCAAGACTACATATGTCCCACCAAGTACGTACTTGTTTTTCTAATACATGGCCTAGTGCTGTCATTGCTTCATTATAATTATTTTAGTCATATTTTAGTCGACTAAAATCTTTAGTACATTTTAGTTGACTAAAATTCCCAGTACATTTTAGTCGACTAAAATCATTTTAGTTGACTAAAATCGAATGGGTTTAGAGAAAGTGTAATGCATTATTTAGGCATTTTTCTAGAATTTCCAAACTCATTATATACTACTGGAGTAAAAAAATCGAATAAAATATTATTTATTTATGGTATTAAGGTGTGAACATTTACTACAGACACAGATTTAGCCATTGTGATATACAATCAAGTGTTATTTTTTATGTCGAATTTTGATTTAGTTACTATGCCATTTTAGTTTTAGTATTGTTTTGATTTTAGTCATATTTAGGTTGACTAAAAAAATTTTAATTTTGTCAACGAAAATATTTTTGTCAACAAAATTAATACTGGTTTCATCTCTGTCTATCATCGGAGGCTAGTCACTTTACTGGGTATATGCAATGGTTTACAACCAAGTTAGGTCAAAATATGTATATCAGTTATGAAAATCAATTGTGTTGAATAAACGTATACCTTATCGTCTGTCAAAAATAAATCTGTAAGCCAATAGCCAGCCTCAACGTACTCACATAATACAATCCAAACATATAATAAAATAACATGTATTTGAAAACATAGACTTATTATATCCATGGATGTATAGGTGTCTCCCCAACAACAATGGGTAGTCTTGCCAAGACCATCAGCCCTTACTTTGTAATTTGCCCACAGCAGTGCTGTAGATGATGTCAGCCACTTCAGGAAAGGATGTGCACTATCATTTAGAGTTTTTCAACAAAAACAACACACCTGTGTGTAATAACAAGTGTTCCTGGTGTCAGAATCACTGATTACAACTCCATAGTATGACTCTCACCCACACATTGCATTTACTTTCTGAACAGAGGTTGAAAGCGTACATTTATGACTAATCGTATTTTGGACCTGGGGAAAAGATGCACTTTTTTATTATAAGCTATCATGGTATCTATTGCATCATACAGTATATGAACTACATTAGTCACAATAAATTTTACATATTTGTTGCACCATGAATAGAGTGATAACAATTAGTGCAAAACATAGAGATCATTCTCTCTGAGGATTTCCATACCAATGTAAAGCACAAGGTCACAGATTAAAGGAAAAGTGTGGGAAATTAAAAAAAAGGAAACAAACATACTTACTCACCTCTATGGCTACAGCATTGGTCCATTGCTGCAGCTATCCCCCGCCAGCTCTAGGACCAAGAACTGAGAGTTCACATGACTACTTATTGCTCAGTTCTAGGTCCACTCTGAACAAAGAATGGTGACTATCGGTCATTGCTCTCTGCTTTGCCCCTCCAGCACTCACTGGAGCACCAGGCTGTAGAGGGGCGGGAACGGCAAGCTCATACTCTTAGCGGCACACTGGGAGGTTGGGCCAACTGCCATTAAGGCATCTGGGTTGATCCCAACATTATTGTTGGGATCTTTCCAGAGTCTGTAGTGGCTTTGTGACATCAGCCGACAGCAAATTTTAGTTCGCTGGTGGCTGAGTCTGGGTCACAAGAGAGCACAAGTAAGTGCACTCGTGTGACCCATAAGAGAAGCATGACCAAAAGAGCTTTGGCAATACTTTTCCTTTCAGTTGTATTTAGAATGGCATGTAACACATTTCTTTTAATACTGATAAGACAAAAATATACCAAATACAGCACATGCAAGACAAGAGGAATGATTCACTAAAGGCAAATAGGATGTTCACCTTGCAAGGGACATTGCCCTTTACACTAACGGCGCATAATCCCAGAGCCCCATGTACCCCACACCTCCCACTTTCCCAATTCCGCTATTTTCAGTACACCACCTTCCCCCACCACTCCCATCCTTGCTTCCCCTGATTTTTGATCTCACCACAGAAACCTTGATCCAACATAACCACTCAGGAGAATCATTCCCACCAAATAGTACACAGCAAAAGGTTAGTTTCTGTTCACTACCGCCTCCTTTCTTCAAATGTACAATAACATAAACTCTAATTTTCCAATAAAAAGGGTTTTATGGCTGGGTAGTCCACGTTATAATACGGCATCTCATCCCAATGAAAATGGCAACAGTGGTAGAGGGAAATAAGGGGATTATAGCAGTGCCAAACAATTATTGGAATACATTGATTAAAAAATGTAATGTTTTATTAACAAACAATGTAAAAGAGTATACAATAATTATACACATCAAGGGTGTGAACATACAAAGAAAGGAGAATATACATAACCAACTATACAGCAATATTACAGAACCCAGCCTGTGGTGTGGCGGCAGGTCTTGTAAACAGGTATTGAAATCCTACATGTTTTGCCAACACTGGCTTCCTCAGGGACAGTTGGTTATACCTATATTAGTTTCCTGAATTCTAAAATAGAAAAATGACGATCAAAAAAGGTATAACAGTGTACATCTCAAACTAACAAAATAAAATGAGTATGTATTATAGGGCCGTCAGACATGATCAAGGATCTCCCCACATGAAGGATTGCCGGAGCGAAAGACTGTTCCAGACACCATCACCCAAGAAACAGCCCACCACCCGGCAGGTAACCCCGGAAAAAACCCTCATTGCCCTAGATGGTAAAATACTTAGCGGTGGGTCACAAGGGGTGGGCGTAACAGTCCCCAGGGTGAATTCAAGGCTCCACAGCGCAAATAGGAGGCTGCAGGGGGCAAAAAAAGAGGGCCTGGCAAGTAAAAAGAATTATATGAAGTATATCGTTCTGGTGGATCCCAGAGAATCTGGGTGTTCAAACCAGATTAACATCGGGCTAACATAGTCTCAATAATACTCACAGTGTAAATCTTAATAACAGGAGAAAAGTAAGGGCACCCAGTAGGCTGATATGAATATTGACTGGAATGGCTGGTGAAAAATAACTGAAATGTAGGGGAGGAAAAAGAAAAGGGTAAGGGCATATAGAAGATAGTGATGAGACCATCATCAAAGAAGTATATTACAATTACAGTATATGAGCAAAGTTCAATGAGATATGGTACCCCATAAGAGTCCTTGGATAAATAGAGAAAGAAAAACAAACTCACCCATTAGGTCCAAAAAAACTGTTCAGAGTAATCTGAACTGTGAAGGTGCAGTCAATGGGGATGATATAAATGGCACAGAAAAGCTGCGCTGTAAAAAGAGGCATAAAGTCAGACTTACTGTTGAAAACAAGGGCAGCAAAGGATCTGACAGCACAAAGTGGCAGGTAGAACATAAGCTTACCACAACGTATGTCACAGCGGGTTTGGGTGCCCTTGAACGCCGACAGCGGAATGGTCGGAAGAGCCGGGCTCTTATGCCCCCCACACACAAGCAGCGTCTGACGTCACTGAACGTGTGAGTGGACAAGTGAAGCCACTGCGCATGTGCACGTCGATAGCTCCGTGGGCCTACAAGGTCCAGGGGGAGAGTTTGACGTGTCATAGGTGGTTAATGACGCGGAATATTCAATAGACTGTAGAACCGCCCAGGTCGGTGGCGCTACAGTATACCAGAAGATGTCATGATGATCAAAGGATCATCTTAATGCCAGTGGCGGGCGGACACTGATGGTAGACAGTGCCACCCTTGAGTGTCCATACAGCCGAGGCAGTGTGAGGGGCCACAATCCACCACAAGGGGGGCCAGCCAAACACATCCCCGTGACACCAAACTGAGCAGGAAAGGGAGGGTATGGGAAGGGAGAACCCGGGGGTGGCAGAGAAGGAACCGGGGAGGGGGGGAAGGGCCAGCCGCCGGGACCCAGCAATAAGGGGAAAAGGACCGGACATACACGGGGACAAATGACCACGAGCCACCCACACACCAATTGGGGGAACAGGGGCCAAGTCCCCGTATTAGTCCTGCAGGGGGCCATGTCTGACAGCCATATAGTGATGACAAATGTAAGTTGATATAAATTGCAAAGCATAACATAAATACATGTACGGCAATGTATATCCATAATAAACAACAACCATAGGCATTCAAGTATTCACAACTATAAAAAATGGTACGTTAAATGGAATTTAGATTAGATAAGAATAAATTGGTCCAGGGATCCATGGTATGACTTCAGGGTGGGAGGACAGGTGGGAGGAGAAGATGAAAGATTTACAATATGTAAGCAAGGACTATCGTAAAGAACCATAATTAAAGAAAAGATTTGAAACTAATATATTCATTTAACCCTGGAAATTTGGTAGCCTCCAGGGTATGTATCCACTTCGTCTCAAGTTGGAGTAGCTTTTGATCAATGTCGCCGCCCCTGGCATGTAAAGGGACATGCTCCAGGGCGGTGAATCCAATGACCTGAGGATTAAAATTATGTTGTAATGCAACATGTCTATTGATAGCAGTGGTTGTAGTACATTTGTAGAGTGGTTTTATGAGGTCTATAATGCGTATACAGAACGGGCATTTAGTCCGACATAGTAACTTCCGCAATAGACTACTCCCACGGTTTGACAGGTGATTGTATGCTGTGGATAGAACCATTGGGAAGCGGTGTTTCTCGAGAGTCATAGATAAATTCACATACGTCACAATTTCCACAAGGAAACGTGCCAAAGGCAGTTAAAGTAGATGCAAGCTTAGGAGAGTAGTGGCTAGTTATTAGGCGATCTTTTAGTGACGAAGATCGTCGATAGGTTATGTCCGGGTAGGATTTGATGTATTTTTTAATGGTGGTGTCCGCCGTTAGTAGTGGCCAAAATTTATTGAGAATGTCTCTCACTTGATTATGATGTTAAGAAAATTGTGTGATGAGATGGACAGGTTGAGAGGTATCATGATTCCGGCTCTTCCTATTTACATCGTGATCAGCCCTGATTGGACACGGCTGATCACATGGTAAAGAGTCTCCGTCGGAGACACTTTACTTAGATCGGTGTTGCAGGGTGTCAGACTGACATGTCATATGACATCTGATCAGGAATATCAAACCACTTTGCCGCCGTCATTCTGTAATAGGGTGGGTGGCAAGTGGTTAAACCAGCCGACAAGGGTGGAAACGTGGTTGGTATGGATGTTGCAGCCTATGAATCCATGTGCCGCAATATCCTTGACAACAGGGAGTGGTATCGACCCATCTATAGGCTACTCATTGATAACTTTGCTACTGAATATTACAAACTGATTTCTTCTGCTTACCAACAAGGTACTATTAATAGCAATACTTGGAAATTTTTGAATGTCAAAGATCCCAAAATACCAACATTTTATGCTTTACCAAATTTGCATAAATCTCTAGAGTCTCCGCCCGGCCGCCCTATTGTGTCCGGGTGCCAATGCCTTACCGAAAACGCAAGCGCACTTGTTGACAAATATCTCAGTCCGCACGTCACATCACTTCCCTCTTATGTTAAGGATACGATACACCTTCTTCGTATTCTTGAAGATTTGCATCTGCCCCACAATGTTTGGCTGGTTGCCCCTTGACGTAGAGAGTCTTTATAATGCTATTCCTCACAACAAAGGTATTGAGGTTGTCACTAAATTATTACAAGAAAGAGGTCCAAAATTCGAAGCTTATGGCCAATTTGTCACCAAACTTCTGCAGTTCATTCTTACACTAAATCATTTTATGTTTGGCTCTTCCCACTTCCTCCAGGTACAGGGAGTGACTATGGGTACTAAATGTGCCCCATCATATGCCAACCTGTACCGGGGGGGTGGGAAAGGGAACTGTTCGCCAACTCTGATTTAACCCACTTTCTGTGCCATGTAGTTTCCTGACACAGATACATAGATGATGTGCTTTTTTTCTGGTCTGGCACCCGGGAACAACTGTCCCAATTTGTCGACCTACTGGCCATCAATACCTACAATTTGAAATTTACTATGGAGTGCAGTCAAACCAAAATTACATTTTTAGATCTAGAAATCCATTTGGATTCTAATGGAACCCTTTATTCAGCACTTTACCGAAAGGCATCGTTCGGAAATACCATCCTTCACGCAGGTAGTGCACATCCAAAACCACTATTAAACAGCATCCCTTTTAGCCAGTACCTTTGCATAAAACAAAATTGATCACACGAAACAGATTTCTTTAAAGCTTCTTATGACCTGTATCACAGGCTAAGAAATAGAGGATACAGTCACACACTCCTGAAGCGTGCTTTCAATAAGGTTAAAAAACTGGATAGGAAAAAACGTACCGGGGCAGGAGGCGGAGCCTAGCGGAGCAGACATGCATTGTTAGAGCTCCACACCGCTGAGGAGAGAAGAGAAGAACAAAGCGGAGCCTGCAGGCTCAAAAGGTATCCATTTGAACCTTTTTGCCCCTGGGAACAAACTGTGAAAGTTTAGGCAGGAAATATGGTACTGGGAGGAAACTGTGGCAGAAATAAAAATCACCTCACAAAGAGCTCACAGGCACTCACTGCAGCTGAAGCAGCTCCAGTCACCTCACAATATACAGCATCAGGGCGCTCTCACAGACAGAAAATTTCACAGCAAGACTCTCCAATTGAGTCAGATACAGAACAAATCCTCTCACAAACTTCTCCACAAGCCTCCTCAGTATCCCCAGTAATATTATTACAATTTGAAA
Source organism: Aquarana catesbeiana (assembly GCF_042186555.1). Classification (NCBI taxonomy): domain Eukaryota; kingdom Metazoa; phylum Chordata; class Amphibia; order Anura; family Ranidae; genus Aquarana; species Aquarana catesbeiana. The sequence goes on along the minus strand of NC_133328.1, from coordinate 216,078,619 downwards.
AGATGCTTCATAAGGCTTTAAAACAAACCTCAGACCAAATAACAAAAAGCCTAACCAAAGAAATAAGAGAGCTGGGAAACCGCACCGCAGCCTTAGAAATAAAAATGGATGAAATTGAAATTACAACCCAAGAAAATATAACAGAATTGGAACAATTAAAAAAAGAGAATTTAATACTTCAAACTAAGCTCGAAGATTACGAAAATAGAGCCAGACGTTCAAACTTGCGCATAAGGGGAATACCTGAAACTGTGACAGACCTGCAATCTACTATTACTGCTCTATTACAAGAACTAAAGCCAGATATCCCTATTGAACGTTTAGAACTGGACAGAGTACACAGAGCCCTCACAGCCAAAAAGAAAGATGGACCCCCACGTGATATAATCACAAAATTTCATTATTACAGAACGAAAGAACAAATACTAATTGCTGCAAGAGAAAAAAAGGAACTTAATTTTCATGGACACAATTATCAAATTTTTGCTGACCTATCCCAACTTACTATTACTAAAAGACGATCCATGAAACCCCAACTAATGGAACTGCAACGCCACAACATTATGTATCAATGGGGCTTCCCCTTTTCAGTCAGATTTAACTACCAAGGTACAATTTACAGAAGCAGATCAGCAGATGAACTACAACAAACCCTTTTAAAATTAAATCTGACAGAACCCACAAGCAGCAACACTCCCACACGCAGAAGAATGGCATCATCTTCACCTTCAGGCAGCACCCAGAAAATTTCAGAACAAAATGGGAATCATCATTCTCACAAAAGAGGCCGTTATGCCACATCATCCATGGACCAAGAAGATTCAATGGACTGACATCCTAATTCCTGATATCTCTTCATTTATTATACTAAGAGATGGTTCTCTATAAAAAAAACCTGTATTTATAACTGAATGTAACTGCATTCTGATAGTCACACACTGTGTGGATCATGTTACATTCCAGTTATATTTCTTATTACTTCTGATTCATATAGCCTTAGAATATATAAGTGAAATAAGGAAATTCTTGTTCAGTTATATATTATCAGGTAATAATAATAGATTTATTACTTTTTAGGACAAATATGTTCAATAATCCAGAAGTAATGGAAGCTTTTTCTTTCTTTTCTTAAAACAAATATATTATTACCTAACTAGTTCTTAGAATTATGTTTTTGTTTATTCTAATCTGAAGCAATACAACCTCAATTTTATGAGTTAACATATCTAAACAGTTACATATGAATAAAATATGTAATTGTTTACTCTAAAAGGATTAAAATCCCAAAATAATTCAAACTATCTTCATCAATACCAAAGTTATTAACAGTACCTTTCTAACTGAATTATTTAGCCTAGGGCAAGACTAACCATATACAACCACCCTGGAATAAATAATTTCAACAAAAACTATATTCTGCACTCCAATTAATGAAACATCATTTTGATGTCTTTTGACATAGCACTTCTCTCCTGTAAGCGGAAGATCCGTGTACCCCCATTAGCCCTCCTCATTCTCCCAACCATATTATGTGGGAGTGTGACGAAGGCACTTATTCCCCTGAGAGAGATATTTATTCTCTTTCACAGGTAAATTGTGATTACTTGCAAAAAATAATTTATACAATGTATCATCTAATCTCATATGTTTTTTGTTTACTCTTTACTCCAGAATTCACTGGTTTCTTTTCTATCTATTCATCTCTTCAGTCCACACAGGTTGATCTGCGCAGTCAGCTCTGCATAACAAAAAGTAAGTCAAAACTATTTGATCTATTGCCATGGCACCACTGAATATACTTTCCCTGAATGTTCAGGGAATAAATGTCCCTCAAAAAAGGACCAAAGCCTTCCGTACTTTCCATAACAAGAAGGCTCACATAGTATGCCTCCAAGAAACACACTTCACCAAAGATTCTACTCCAAAATATATTTCTCCTTTTTATCAACAATTTACACCGCTTCTGCCTGTACCAAGCAAAGGGGAACTCTAATTGCATTTCACCGATCCACACCATTCACCTTATCATCAGAAATTAAAGACCCAGAAGGTAGATACCTGATACTCATGGGTTATATAATGGATACAGCAATCACGGTGATTTCCTACTACGCTCCTAACAAACAACCTACACCATTCCTTTCACATATATTACAAGTGATTAATACACACAAAATAGGAACAGTGATAATGTGTGGGGATTCGAACCAGGTCCTCCTCCCATTTCTAGATAAATCACCTTTTACACCATCCAAAATAATCTCTAGATTACCTTTTTCTCAACTTCTTTCCAAATACAATCTGGTAGATTCATGGAGAGAAAGTAACCCAATGAAAAAGAAATTCACTTATTTCTCGCACCCTCATCAAACCTTCACCAGAATAGATCATATTTTTCTAACAATAGGAATGATACCAGAAATTATTGCATCAAATATAATTCCGATTCCGTGGTCTGACCATAATGCAGTATACACTACTATAGCCTCAGCCATACCAAAAGCGCATGACCCAACGTGGTACTTACCAGACATAATGCTCAAACACCCACTACATCAGATGGCCATTGAACAAGCTTTAAAGGAATACATATCAATTAATAATACAACAGACATCTCCCCAATAACACTGTGGGAAGCTCATAAGCCTGTCTTGCGTGGTACAATACAAAGACAAATGGCACTATTTAAACGGGAACGCAAAAATCTAACAAAAAAACTAGAACTCAATTTTAATGCAGCCTACATATCATTTCAAGATAATCCATCTCAGAGTACAAAATCTCATCTGGAAAAATCTAGATTGGAATACGATCTATTTCTCACTGAGTCAGTTGATAAATCCCTCAAACGCTCCAAACACAATTTCTACATGAATACAAACAAACCAGGTACATATTTGGCTCGGGCATTAAATTCAACTAACAAATCTTTCAAACCAATACGTTTGAAATTATCAAAAAATGTTTACACTTGTAATCCAGTTAAAATAGTCCATAAATTTCACTCACATCTCGCAACTTTATACAAGACAAACAATGAATTTAATCCTACAGAGGCTGAATCCTTCTTCTCAAAAATAACCTTACCTGAGTTATCTCAGAATCAAAAAAAGCAGTTTGGATGAGCCTTTAACTATAGATGAAGTTGCTAACGCCATAAAAGACCTAAAACTTAACAAAAGACCAGGCCCAGACGGCTACTCGGCTTTATACTATAAAACATTCTCAGAAATACTCTCTCCCATTCTCACTGAAACTTTTAACAAACTTCTAGATGGACATTCTTTTCGGCAAGAAACACTAATGGCAATTGTTTGTATGATCCCAAAACCCCTTTCTGATGATACTTCCTGTGTGAATTATCGGCCTATCTCTCTGTTAAACCTCAATATTAAATTATTAGCAAAAATAATAGCAAAACGCCTCAATAGCATTATAGGAAAGTTAATACATAGAGATCAAGTAGGCTTCATGCCAAATAGACAGGCAGGCGATAATATACGCAGGGCAGTGTTATTGGCACATATTGCTAAAAAACGGAAAATCCCTTTATGTTTTCTATCTCTCGATATTAAGAGGGCATTTGACACAGTATCCTGGCAATATATGCAATATTCATTACAAAAATGGGGTTTTGGACCCCACTTTTTAACATGGATCAAAGCATTATATAATAAACCCAAAGCCTATATAAAATATGCTGGATACAAATCTGAAGCCTTTAATATCGAAAGAGGTACCCGACAGGGTTGCCCATTATCTCCCTTATTATTTGCCCTTATACTCGAACCCATGGCCCAATACATCAGAACAAACCAAACTATAACTGGTATTGAAGTAGGAGGTATTACACACAAATTATGTATATTTGCAGACAATATATTACTTTTTCTATCATCACCACAGGTCTCTGGTCCTAACTTAATACCAGCTCTTGATGGATTTGCAGCCCTATCCGGCCTTATGATTAATCCTAAGAAATGCCTAGTGCTTAATATTTCACTCACAAACATGGAATTGATCCCGGCTAGGGCTGCACTCCCATTCACATGGGCAGAAAAATCAATCCCATATCTTGGAATTCATTTAACAGCATCTCATTCTGACTTATTCTCAACCAATTATCCTCCTGTATTAAGACAGATCACAAATCTAATAAAACAATGGTCGCAACTTCCTTTATCCTGGATGAGGAAGATTAATGCAATCAAAATGACTATTCTACCCAAATTGCTTTATCTATTCAGAGTCCTCCCTATTCCAATTCCTTCCTATTTTTTGAGAATAGTACAAAAAAGAGCAACTTCGTTTATATGGGGCTCTTCTAAACCACCTATACCTATACACACACTACATCTTCCCAAAAATAAAGGAGGCCTGGGATACCCTAATTTTACTAACTACTACAGAGCAGCACATTTGGCCAGTCTGTCCAAATACCATGCAAAACAGGAAATCCCATTATGGGTATTTATAGAGGCTTCAGAAAATGACCCTCTATTAATATCAAATTTATTATGGCTTGATCCTAAAGACCGCTTTAAAATTCATAATCCCATAACTAAACACTTCTTATCTCTCTGGGATAAACTAAAAACCAAATATCAGTTACAATCTCCACACAATCCTCTCCTTTCTTTTATCAGAAATCCGGCCTTTTATCCGGCATGGTTCTACCCAAATTCTTTTAAAGCTTGGACAACATCAGGCATTCAGACACTAAATGACTTCATAGCATCTAAATCATTCCTTTCATTCCCATCGCTTAGAGAAAAATATGATCTACCAAACTCTGAGATATTTAGATATCTCCAAATCAAAAATTTCTATACACCATTCCTAAAGGGGGATACACCATTATCCCAATTATCCATTTTTGAATCAATCTGTACAAAAGATCCATTTGCTAAAGGTACAATTTCATCACTTTATAATCAATTATATGGAGTAGCAAATCTTAATAGACCCTCTTACGTTCAGAGGTGGGAGGAGGACTTGGGACGAACTTTAGAAGACAGGGACTGGTCTAACATATGGCTCACATCTAAGTCATCTTCACCCAACATCTTAGCACTGGAGACAAATTATAAAGTCCTAACTCGCTGGTACCTTGTACCCGCTAGAGTGGCAAAATATTCACCTAATACCTCAGCTCTTTGTTTTCGAGGATGCCCAGAAATAGGCACATATTTACACATATGGTGGACATGCCCAGTAATCCAAACCTTCTGGAAGGAAGTCTTCGTGATTGCATCTAAAATATTTAAAAAAATAATACAACCAGATCCATATTTAACTTTACTTAATCTAAAACCGGAATGGTTAACACTCTCTCAATTCAAACTAATGATCCAACTAATAACGGCTGCAAAACAAACAGTGGCCAAGGCATGGAAATCTCCTACATTGGTACTAGCAGAAACAATTCACAGAATGAATAATACAATGTCCCATGCTAAGATGGTAGCCATCGATCAAAATCAAATTCCAAAATTTGAAAAACTTTGGCATCCTTGGATAAAACAACAGTTCCTGTCAAACTTCAATGACTCTGTCCTGTTGCCATGGTAACAGATTAAATGACTTACAGAGACACCCATTCTAAGGCTTCAAAGAGAACTAAAAAGAATAATAAACTGACGAGGGGGACAACCTTGGGGACCATACCTCTACCTTTCAACCCTTTTTCTTCTTTCTCTTTCCTTTTCTCCACCTTACGATTAAAGCTCATTATCAGAATTTATTTGACCTATATACACTCTACTTGTAAACAATATGTATAGTAGGTATAAATCATTTAAATACCTACAAAAGTAACTGAGGAAATTATATATATCTTTAATTTAGGTTTACTTGAACCCAATGTTTAATATTTGAAATTTTATGATATTTACCTATATAAACCCTACTGTAAAACAATGAGCTTACTTTATAGATCCTTGTAAACTTACTTTATGTATCTTTATAACATTGTATACTCAATAAACTTCTTTTGACAAGGAAAAAACTTACCGTATTTATCGGCATATAACACGCACTTTTTTCCCATGAAAATCAGGGGAAAATCGTGTTATAGGCCGATCCCCCCCCCAATTTTGTATGATCGGAGCGATCATGGCGATTGCCGTGATCGCCGCCGACATACACAGCCGTGTGTAAATTCAAATATGGTGCCGAGACTGCAGTGACTCGGCGGAGCCGAGATACACATACCCAAGAGTCCTCGGCTTTTCTCGGCGCCGCTTACAGTCCCGCCCGTAGGGCAGGACTGGGCGGGACAGTAAGCGGCGCAGAGAAAAGCTGAGGACTCTCGGGTATGTGTATCTCGGCTCCGCCGAGTCCCTGCAGTCTCGGCGCCATATTTGAATTTACACATACGCTGTGTATGTCGGCAGGGATCGCGGCGATCCCACAAAGCTGCACTGGGGCAAGGCTGCAGGGGGCAAGGCTGCACGGGGCCAAGGCTGCACGGGGCAAGGCTGCACAGGGGGCAAAGCTGCACTGGGGCAAAGCTGCACTGGAGAAAAGCTGCACTGACAAGGCTGCACTGACAAGGCTGCACTGACATGGCTGCACTGACAAGGCTGCACTGACAAGGCTGCACTGACATGGCTGCACTGACAAGGCTGCACTGACATGGCTGCACTGACAAGGCTGCACTGGGGCAAGGTTACAATGGACACTGGGGCAAGGCTGCACTGACAATTCTGCACTGGGGCAAAGCTGCACTGACAAGGCTGCACTGACAATTCTGCACTGGGGCAAAGCTGCACTGACAAGGCTGCAATAGACATTGGAGCAAGGCTGCACTGACACTGACAAGGCTGCAGATGGACACCGATAACGCTGCATTGATGGGCATTTTAATGTAAGTTTTTCTTCCTTAAACTTTACTCTTAAAAGTTTTTTTCCTTAAAATTCCCTCCTAAACTTGGGGTGCGTGTTATACACCGACGCGTGTTATACGCCGATAAATACGGTATTTTCTCCACTAAAAATCGTGATACCTCTCAACCTGTCCGTCTCATCACACAATTTTCTCAACATCATAATCAAGTGAGAGACATTCTCAATAAATTTTGGCCACTACTAACGGCGGACACCACCATTAAAAAATACATCAAATCCTACCCGGACATAACCTATCGACGATCTTCGTCACTAAGAGATCACCTAATAACTAGCCACCACTCTCCTAAGCTTGGGTCTACTTTAACTGCCTTTGGCACGTTTCCTTGTGGAAATTGTGACGTATGTGAATTTATCTATGACTCTCGAGAAACACCGCTTCCCAATGGTTCTATCCACAGCATTAAACATACAATCACGTGTCAAACCGTGGGAGTAGTCTATTGCGGAAGTTATTATGTCGGAAAGATTAAACGCCCGTTCTGTATACGCATTAGAAACCACATAAAACCACTCTACAAACGTACTACAACCACTGCTATCAATAGACATGTTGCATTACAACATAATTTTAATCCTCGGGTCATTGGATTCACCGCCCTGGAGCATGTCCCTTTACATGCCAGGGGCGGCGACATTGATCAAAAGCTACTCCAACTTGAGATGAAGTGGATACATACCCTGGAGGCTACCAAATTTCCAGGGTTAAATGAAAATTTTAGTTTCAAATCTTTTCTTTAATTATGGTTCTTTACGATAGTCCTTGCTTACATATTGTAAATCTTTCATCTTCTCTTCCCACCTGTCCTCCCACCCTGAAGTCATACCATGGATCCCTGGACCAATTTATTCTTATCTAATCTAAATTCCATTTAACATATCATTTTTTATAGTTGTGAATACTTGAATGCCTATGGTTGTTGTTTATTATGGATATACATTGCCGTACATGTATTTATGTTATGCTTTGCAATTTATATCAACTTACATTTGTCATCACCATATGGCTGTCAGACATGGCCCCCTGCAGGACTACTACGGGGACTTGGCCCCTGTTCCCCCAAATGGTGTGTGGGTGGCTCGTGGTCATTTGTACCCGTGTATGTCCGGTCCTTCTCCCCTTATTGCTGGGTCTCGGCGGCTGGCCCTTCCTCCCCCCCTCCCCGGTTCCTTCTCTGCCACCCCCAGGTTCTCCCTTCCCATACCCTCCCTTTCCTGCTCAGTTTGGTGTCACGGGGATGTGTTTGGCTGGCCCCCCATGGTGGATTGTGGCCCCTCATGCTGCCTCGGCTGTATGGACACTCAAGGGTGGCACTGTCTACCATCAGTGTCCGCCCGCCTCTAGCCACTGGCATTAAGATGATCCTTTGATCATCATGACATCTTCTGATATACGGTAGCGCCACCGACCTGGGTGGTTCTACAGTCTATTGAATATTCCGTGTCATTAACCACCTATGACGCGTAAACCTCTCCCGCATAGCCCCCTGGACCTTGTAGGCCCATGGAGCTATCAACATGTGCATGCGCAGTGGCTTCACTTGTCCGCTCACACGTTTGGTGACGTCAGACGCCGCTCGTGTGTGGGGGGCATAAGAGGCCGGCTCCTTCTTTGATGATGGTCTCATCATCTTCTATATGCCCTTACCCTTTTCTTTTTCCTCCCCTACATTTCAGTTATTTTTCACCAGCCATTCCAGTCAATATTCATATCAGCCTACTGGGTGCCCTTACTTTTCTCCTGTTATTAAGATTTACACTGTGAGTATTATTGAGACTATGTTAGCCCGATGTTAATCTGGTTTGAACACCCAGATTCTCTGGGATCCACCAGAATGATATAATTCATATAATTCTTTTTACTTGCCAGGCCCTCTTTTTTGCCCCCCTGCAGCCTCCTATTTGCACTGTGGAGCCTTGAATTTACCCGGGGGACTGTTACGCCCACCCCTTGTGACCCACCGCTAGGTATTTTACCATCTAGGGCAATGAGGGTTTTTTCCGGGGTTACCTGCCGGGTGGTGAGCTGTTTCTTGGGTGATGGTGTCTGGAATGGTCTTTCGCTCCGGCAATCCTTCATGTGGGGAGATCTTTGATCATGTCTGACGGCCCTATAATACATACTCATTTTATTTTGTTAGTTTGAGATGTACACTGTTATACCTTTTTTGATCGTCATTTTTCTATTTTAAAATTCAGGAAACTAATACAGGTATAACCAACTGTCCCTGAGGAAGCCAATGTTGGGGAAAAATGTAGGATTTCAATACCTGTTTACAAGACCTGCCGCCATGCCACAGGCTGGGTTCTGTAATATTGCTGTATAGTTGGTTATGTATATTCCCCTTTCTTTGTATGTTCACACCCTTGATGTGTATAATTATTGTATACTCTTTTATATTGTTTGTTAATAAAACATTACATTTTTTAATCAATGTATTCCAATAATTGTTTGGCACCGTTATAATCCCCTTATTTCCCTCTACCACTGTTGTCCAATTTTCCAATCATCTCTATATAAGTTAATGCCATTTAAAGGTTTTTAAACAAAAACTAACACTGTATATACACATTCATGAGCATAACGCATATAGTATCTCACAAAAGTGAGTACACCTCTCACATTTTTGTAAATATTTTATTATATCTTTTCATGTGACAACACTGAAGAAATGACACTTTGCTACAATGTAAAGTAGTGAGTGTACAGCTTATATGACAGTGTAAATTTGCTGTCCCCTCAAAATAACTCAACACAGCCATTAATGTCCAAACCACTGGCAAAAAAAGTCAGTACAACCCTGAATGAAAATGTCCAAATTGGGATCAATTAGCCATTTTCCCTCCCCAGTGTCATGTGACTCGTTAGTGTTACAAGGTCTCATGTATGAATGGGGAGCAGGTGTGTTAAATTTGGTGTTATCGCTCTGACTTCTCATACTGGTCACTGGAAGTTCAACATGGCTCCCCATAGCAAAGAACTCTCTGAGGATCTGAAAAACTGAATTGTTGCTCTACATAAAAATGGCCTAAGCTATAAGAAGATTGCCAAGACCCTGAAACTGAGCTGCAGCATGGTGGCCAAGACCATACAGCAGTTTAACAGGACCGGTTCCACTCAGAACAGGCCTCACCATGGTTGACTAAAGAAGTTGAGTGCACGTGCTCAGTGTCATATCGAGAGGTTGTCTTTGAGAAATAGACATATGAGTGCTGCTAGCATTGCTGCAGGGGTTAAAGGGATGGGGTGTCAGCCAGTCAGTGCTGAAACCATACGCCGCACACTGCATCAAATTGGTCTGCATGGCTGTCATCCCAGAAGGAAGCCTCCTTTGAGGATGATGCACAAGGTAGCCCACAAACAGCTTGCTGAAGACAAGCAGACTAAGGACGTGGATTACTGGATCCATGTCCTGTGGTCTGATGAGACCAAGATAAACTTATTTGGTTCAGATAGTGTCAAGCGTGTGTGGCGGCAACCAGGTGAGGAGTACAAAGACAAGTGTGTCTTGCATATAGTCAAGCATGGTGGTGGGAGTGTCATGGTCTGGGGCTGCCAGCACTGGGGAGCTACAGTTCATTGAGGGAACCATGAATGCCAACATGTACTGTGACATACTGAACCAGAGCATGATACCCTCCCTTTGGAGACTGGGCCGCAGGGCAGTATTCCAACTTGATAACGACCCCAAACACAACTCCAAGATGAGCACTGTCTCTAAAGAAGCTGAGGGTAAAGGTGATGGACTGGCCAAGCATGTCCCCAGACCTAAACCCTATTGAGCATCTGTGGGGCATCCTCAAATAGAAGGTGGAGCAACGTAAGGTCCCTAACATCCACCAGCTCCGTGATGTCGTCATGGAGGAGTGGATAAGGACACCAGTGGCAACCTGTGAAGCTCTGGTGAACTCCATGCCCAAGAGGGTTAAGGCAGTGCTGGAAAATAATGGTGGCCACACAAAAAAATTGACACTTTGGGCCCAATTTGGACATTTTCGCTTAGGGGTGTACTCACTTTTGTTGCCAACGGTTTAGACATTAATGGCTGTGTGTTAAGTTATCTTGAGGGGACAGCAAATTTACACTGTTATACAAGATGTACACTCACTACTTTACATTGTAGCAAAGTGTAATTTCCGCAGTGTTGTCACATGAAAAGATATAATAAAATATTTACAAAAATGTGAGGGGTGTACTCACTTTTGTGAGATACTGTATATACCCATACTATCCCTTAGGATCCTGCTCATATTTCAACTCATACATATACATTGTTGTTTTTTTTCTATCTGTGTCCAATTTCCCATTCACCAAATGTGGTTACCAGCTCTATTTAAATATTATATATTTTATAGTATTATTTATACATTTTTATGTTTATTTAATATATTATATTCTTAATATGCATCTTTTATCCAGTTTATTCCCCAAACGTGTTGGCTTGATGTACATGTTGCTAATTTTTGATAAAGATCCATGAACCATATTTTAGAAGTCGTATTTCTCTGGACAGCGGGCGATACTTCCTTTTTATCTAAGTTTACATGCTGAAATGGCCTTAACCACTTACTGTCATATGGCGGCGGGACGGTGCAGCTGTTATCCTGGGCCACCGTCATATGACGGCGCTGCCTTCCAGGATTCCTGGGGTCCCGCTGCGCGTGCCCGGCGGCCGCGATGTCCGCCGGGCACCCGCGATTGCCCGGTAACCGAGCAGGACCGTGGATCTGTGTGTGTAAACACACAGATTCACGTCCTGTCAGATGGGAGGAGACCGATGGTGTGTTCCTTGTACAGAGGAACACCGATCGGTCTCCTCCCCTTGTGAATCCCCTCCCCCCACAGTTAGAATCACACCTTAGGAACACATTTAACCCTACAGCGCCCCCCTCCTGGTTAACCCCTTCATTGCCAGTCACATTTATACAGTAATTAATGCATTTTTATAGCACGGATCGCTGTATAAATGTGAATGGTCCCAAAAATGTGTCAAAATTGTCCGATGTGTATCGCAGTCATGATAAATATTGCAGATCGCCGCCATTACTAGTGAAAAAAAAATAATAATAAAAATGCTATAAATCTATCCCCTTATTTTGTAGACGCTATAACTTTTGCGCAAACCAATAAATATATGCTTATTGCGATATTTTTTACCAAAAATATGTAGAAGAATACGTATCGGCCTAAACTGAGGAAAAAATTTGTTTAAAAAAAAAATTTGGATATTTATTATAGCAAAAAGTAAAAAATATTGTGTTTTTTTCAAACTTGTCAATCTTGTTTTATTTATAGCGCAAGAAATAAAAACCGCAGGGGTGATCAAATACCACCAAAAGAAAGCTGTATTAGTGGGGAAAAAAATGATAAAAATTTCATTTGGGTACAGTGTTGTATGACCGCGCAATTGTTATTCAAAGTGTGACAGCGCTGAAAGATGAAAATTGGCTTGGGCAGGAAGGGGGTGAAAATGTCCTGTATGGAAGTGGATGAATGGTTAAAGAGGAGGTCCAGCCTAGGTGAAAGAAATTAAAAGTCAACAGCTACAAATACTGTAGCTGCTGACTTTTATTATTAGGGCACTTACCTGTCCAGGGAGCCCGTGATGTCGGCACCCCAGCCGGTCTTTGGATCGGCTCCCAGGTGCTGTCGCCGCCATTCCTGGTAAGGGAACTAGGCAGTGAAGCCTTTTGGCGCACGCTGCGCTTTGTAATTGGTCCAGCAGCAGGGGAAGGAGGAGGGGGGCCGAACTTCTGGGAGATCGGCCCGCAGCCCATCTCCCGGAAGTGGGGAAGGGGACCTGTCTAAAATGGGGTCCCATTCCCCCCTCCCTCCTGAAATGTGCCAAATGTCACACCGGAGGGAGGGAGGAAGCATATAAGCGGAAGTTCCACTTTTAGGTGGAACTCCGCTTTAATGTCACACAGTAAAGGCACCAACCCAGTCCCCGAGAGGCCTCATCGCAACCATCTATTATTGGGCACTATGCAGCGGAAGACTTTCCTTCCTTTTTCCCCACACGAATACCCACTTAGGACCAGTGAACAATCCAGTCACTCCAGCGAGTTCTTCAACACAAGCTAGATTGTCCTTTGCAAGGAAATTTCCCCCAGAGCTTAGTGAATGCAGGGAATTTCCACTTTGCAAAGCATACCCAATCAGCTAAATCAACCCCAAAGAGTACATATTTAAAACACACTTTTTAGTCACATTTTCATGTATTTTCCTTTTGATATATTACATAGCTATGATCTCAGGCTTTTTCTATATTAATTATCACTAACACATACAGATGAAGAGCATAAGTTTTGCCACCAATCTGTCAATCACCTTACCATCTGATTTTATCTGTCTTTATGAAGCAGACAAATCATTTTTGTATAGAAGATCTCTGGTTCGTTAACTCTGAAGTAATACATAAATTTAACCTAAGTAAGGGAACACTGATTTCATAGCAATTCTGACAAAAAAAACATATAGGAAGATCATGACAGATACAATGATAAAGGCTAGCTAAGCTATAGTAAAACATTGGTCTTTTTTCAATCAGCTAAAATATTTTAACTTTTCATTGTTTTACGTCTTTATTCTAGGTTCGCACCTATGCGTTCGGCATTTGCACAAGCACATCAGCCCATTCACTTGAACATGCTTCCTTTTTAAGATGTGTGAAGGTGCCATTAAGAGTGAATGGCCACCCCATGCATCTACAAAAGAGCAGTATGTTTTGGCTGCGGGTAGTTGCGGGTGTGGGAACAGGTCCAATTTACGCACTGTCCTGCACCCGCAACCACCTGCAGTAGTGTGATTCTAGCCTTATTAAAAATTCTGGTTTGTATTTTGCCAAAGGGATGTGTTATGAAACAAACTATTATCACCCTGTATACATTGTAATAAAAAAGAAAAAAAAAGAAAAGTATTACATTTCGGTAACAAACAATGTTATGAGAACAAATAATTATTTGATTTCACTGCCTAATTGAATTCCAGATTCAGTACCTAAATATTTTCCTTTCCTGAAAAATTTCCTTTTAACCTGTACACTATCCTTAGCCATATTTTATATAGGAATCAATTTATGTCCTCTATTCCATATTGTAGATATTGCCAGGACTTAACACCTACAGTATAAAGAAGGTAATAAAAAGTGTCTATATTAAAAAAAAAAAACACTTAATTAATAAGGTGACAACAGAACAAATCAGATGCATAACTAAATTAGCAGATTTTCACATATAATTAATGGAGGTAAAGGTATTTAGTAAAATCTGTACTGAGCAAAAATCTTGAAAATCATTTTACACAAAGGCCTAGTACACATCCATCCCAAAGGACAGCAAAAAAAATAGTTGGGATTTTTAAGTTGTGTTATCTCTCAGAAAATTTTGACATACACCAATTTATATAAAATCCAAAGTTTATTACAGTTGACTCAACCAACATGAGGTTGGTCATTTTAAAATGTAGAAAAACATAATAAAATCATAAACAGTGCTAAGTCTCAGATGAACAGAACCCCATAAATATCAACTCATCTATAGCATGAACATGAATATAGAATACATTTATCTGCTAAAGAGATGGCTGTAACCTCAACTAACCAAATGTACAACAAGCATATAATATATTAATTATACAGAGGTGGAAAACAGACTGTGGAGGAGTTCCAATCTCTCAATGCAATGCAAGTACTTCTTTAGGTGAAGGGTGTTCTGAATACAAAACAGAAACAATAAAAGAGCATGATGCATATAATAGCTAAAGACAATCTTATAATATGATATGGTCTAGTGTAGGCATGTCTGGCTGTTCAAATATAACACATCCATAGTAATAAACCAGAAGACCAAATCTCAAAAGAAAGATTAGCAATGTAGTAATTTTAAAGAAGTATATATATTTACCAATGAGAGACACCAGAATGATGAATCCGTAGGGACCACAAGGAACCTGAAAGGCACTCTAAGATACATAGGGGAAAGGAAAAAGGGGCAACAAGAGAAAGCGGCAAAAGACAGTCTTTGAAAAAAAAAAAAAAAAAGAATAAAAATTGTAAACACATAATTCAAAACAAGACTAGAAAAACCCCAGTTAATAAATGCACCTGAGTAACTGCAGGCTATGTGTATGCTTACTGTCCAAAAATATATACCATATCTCACAAAAGTGAGTACACCCCTCACATTTTTGTAAATATTTTATATCTTATAAAATATATCTTTTCATGTGACAACACTGAAGAAATTATACTTTCCTACAATGTAAAGTAGTGAGTGTACAGCTTGTAAATTTGCTGTCCCCGCAAAATAACTCAACACACAGTCATTAATGTCTAAACCGCTGGCAACAAAAGTGAGTACACCCCTAAGTGAAAATGTCCAAATTGGGCCCAATTAGCCATTTTCCCTCCCCGGTGTCATGTGGCTCGTTAGCATTACAAGGTCTCAGGTGTGAATGGGGAGCAGGTGTGTTAAATTTGGTGTTATTGCTCTCACTTTCTCATACTGGTCACTGGAAGTTCAACATGGCACCACATGGCAAAGAACTCTCTGAGGATCTGAAAAAAAGAATTGTTGTTCTACATGAGGGGTGTACTCACTTTTGTGAGATACTGTGTGTGTATATATATATATATATATATATATATATATATATAGTGCCTGCGCTCGCCGCTCTAGCCCCCATGCTGTTCTATCCCAAATCCCAAAGGAGAAAGAAAGATGAATGTTAATGTGCTCTGGCCCGCCACGATACAAAGGCTTAGTTGGGTTATAGCTCTTGTTCAAATTAGTTACTACTATAATAAAATGTTAATTTTGAATGCACAATAACAATAAATAAACAATTTAATGTGCTTAACAGAATAATTTTTTTGTTTTGTTTAAGTTTCATTTTTTGAATAAATCATTTTGTTTAGTCATAATCGTTATTTTACAATGTTTCCTTTTTGGAACGATTTGTTATTTCGGGAGAGTATATATTAGTTGTTCCAAATTGACTCGTATTTTTGGAAGTTCTGTTATTTTTTATTGTTATTTTAGAAGATTGGCTATATTCGTTTTAATGTGGTAATAATAAAAGTAGTGTTATAAGAATAAAACTTGCACGCTACTATGTGTAGTTTAAAGTGAAAATAAAGCATCAAACTTCAGAAAAAATAGAAAATCAGAAAGAACTCATGAAGAACACAAAAAATATATAATGGATGTGAACAGCTGCAACCACTTAGTAGTGTACTCAAAATCACTGCATGAACAGAATGAAAAACGAAGGGGGGAGTGGTGCGCTTATTTAATATAATGTGCCGTGACATAAAAAACTAAAATAGAATAAACTAAAATAAAGTGCAAAAAAAGGTCCAAGTGAAAGACAAAATGGTAGGAATCAGTTTATGTGGAGATGGATATCTCATAAAACTGTAACTTGATAGAAGGAAAACAAAGCATCAATCCAACATCGATTGTAAAATTTATAGATTGGCCGCTCACCTCAAACAATGACTAAAAGGTCAAACAAGGCTCATCAGACAGCGAATGAGGAATCCTGCTGGTGGATCTGCAGGACATTCAAGTCCCAAACAAAGACGAGATACTGCATAGAATATTAGCACCGACACATCCTGAGCTCACCACTGGGTAGTTCCATGTATCAAGAGAAAAGCTCGCTCCAATGCACTAATACTTCTCCAACAATGACCAAACGGTCAAACAAGGCTCATGAGACAGCAAATGGGGAATCCTGCTGGTGGATCTGCAGAGACATCCGGGTCCCAAAGGAAGACGAGATGATGTATAGAATCTTAGCACCAACACATCCTGCGCTCACCACTGGGTAGTTCCATATATCAAGAGAAAAGCTTGCTCCAAATTGTGGTCCAATTGATTGGACCTTAGGAGACCCAGGATAATGGTAGCAAGGCAGAGCCCCTATTAGGACTTTCTGTTTTTGTGGTGTGGTCTTTGCCATTCAAATGAAAGCCATCCACATAAGAAGTATTAGTGCTGTGGAGCGAGCTTTTAAACGCAAACGCGGCAAAACGTTGCATGTAAATACGGCAAAATGGACGTTTTAAACGTGGGTTGCTATCTGTCAAGTTAAATCGTTCAGGAGAGGTTGTAAATACGTCCCGTGTACATGAAGCCTTATTATTCTCAACTCTTTAAATCAGCCCCTAGAATTGTTAATTAGAGAATCTTGCTGCAGAATACATGCTATAAGTAATGTCTTATTAAAAAAAAAAAAATGAGTGCTTTTCAATAGAAGACATACAAGGCATCAATAGAAGACATACAAGAGAGGGCCACATTTGTAAGAGGATGTGAAGTATAAGCTACAAAAAGCTGGTCAAGAAGTGACTACTTCAGCTGAAAAACCAGATTCATATTTGAATCACGTACTGTAAACCAGGCTGAACTTTTTGGATATTTTTTCAGGTTAAGGGGGCAGCTCCTCTCTTGAATTCTTATTTTTAACCATTTGGCCTAAATGGTTGGCCAAATAATAAACTGAAAAAAACTGTTACGTGTTTTTTTTTTTTTTTTTATCAATGTGCTTCAATTATTAGCATTTCTGGCTCTGTTGTGTGCATGTTATTTTGCCCTGTACGTGAATACTGTTAGCTATGGGACCAACAGAAAAAGAAAGTGTTACCTAGCTTCTTATCATGAGCTGAATGCTAGTATGTTAGGTAAGGAATGTATGCTCTCAGTGAATAGCAGGGAGCTTTGAAGCACTAGAGGTGGCTGAACTTAGAGGCCATGCACTGTTTTCATACTTTGCGTTATTCCCAGCCCATGCTGTTGTCAAAGCGATATTTCTTTTGTGACCTCTTAAAAACTGAGTTCATGAACACATTGTATTTTCAGATCAAAGTGCCTTTTATAGCATATTTGATCAGGTACACCATTTGCAATATTCAGTATGTAGGACAGAGAACTAGATATTACAAGATTGCTGTGCATATTGAGTGCCTCTTTCCTTCTGAGTAGATATAAGAAACATATGCTGACAATTTGCAAGTTTTTCATTTTCAGATGCAACATGCAAAATATTGTCTAGAAAAAATGATTGTTTAAACATCTGATTTTTCTCTTAAATGATTTGTTTTAAGTTTTCTACCTAGATCACTAGACACAATAACAACAGTGGTGGAGGCTCTGATTTTCTTATAGAGTAAATCCACTTTTGTGGAGAAAAAACAAACGCCTGTGGGTGATCAATGTACATTGCAAGGATTTTAACAAACTTTATAGATGATTTCTATCTTTTGTTGTTGTGAAGAAATAACTTGTTGTTTTACTAGACTGATCACATACTCATTCTGTTTGGGAGTGTCTGATTAATTATTAATCAGGTGATGCACTTCCTGTGTTCTAATGAGGAAAGCCGCAGTGTCTGCATCCCTTTAAAAAAGGTTAGCCCTTGAGGAGTAGCTCACCAAAACTTACATTTCTATTGCAGGGGGTGCCTAACATCTGAATTTTATCTTAGTGTAGACTTCTGGGAAAATCAGTGAGGCAATCACACAAGCAGGAAATTACATTTTTGGAGGCTTTCTGTACACCAACTGTATACTTACATAGTTACATAGTTAGTCAGGTTAAAAAGAGACAAGTCCATCTAGTTCAACAAAAAAAAAAAAAATCATACAATCCCATATACACAGTCCTTCACCCACAGTTGGTCCAGAGGAAGGCGGAAAACCCCAGAAAAGCATGATTTGCTACAGCAGGGGAAAAAATTCCTTCATGATCCCCCAAAAGGCAATCAGATTTTCCCTGGATCAACTTTACTTATAGATGTCAGTACCCAGTTATAATATGTACTTTTAGGAAAAAATCCAAGCCTTTCTTAAAGCAATCTACTGAGCTTGCCAGAACCACCTCTGGAGGGAGTCTATTCAACATTTTCACAAATCTTACTGTGAAGAAACCTTTCCGTATTTGGAGATGAAATCTTTTTTTTTCCTCTAGATGTAAAGCGTGCCCCCTTGTCCTCTGTGATGACCATAAAGTGAATAACTCAACACCAAGTTCACTATATGGACCACTTATGTATTTGTGCATGTTGAGTATATCCCCCCTCAATCTCCTCTTCTCAAGAGAAATTAAATTCAGTTCCTCTAATCTTTCCTCATAGCTGAGCTCCTCCATGCCTCTTATCAGTTTGGTTGCCCTTCTCTGCACTTTCTCCTGTTCCCCAATATCCTTTTTGAGAACTGGTGCCCAAAATTGAACTGCATATTCCACATGAGGTCTTACTAATGATTTGTACAGAGGCATAATGATATCTCTCTCTCTGGAGTCCATACCTCTCTTAATACAAGAAAGGACTTGCTCGCTTTGGAAAACGCAGCTTGGCATTGCATGCTATTATTGAGCTTATGATCTACCAAAACCCCCAGATCCTTCTCCACTATGGATTCCCCCAGTTGTACCCCCCTAGTATGTATGATGCATGCATATTCTTAGCCCCCAAGTGCATACCTTTACATTTATCAACATTACACCTCATTTGCCACTTAGTTGCCCAATTAGACATGGAGGTGAGCTAGTAAATTGGAGACATCTTGTAAGGACGTTAATCCACTGCATAGTTTGGTGTCATCTGCAAAGATAGAAATGGTACTTTTAATCCCAGACTCAATATCATTTATAAAGATATTAAAAAAGTAATGCCCTGTACACACGATCGGACATTCCGACAAAAAAAAAACGTGGATTTTTTTCCGAAGGATGTTGGCTCAAACTTGCATACACACGGTCAAACAAATGTTGTCAGAAATTCCGAATGTCCAGAACGCGGTGACGTACAACACGTACGACGGGTCTATAAAAAGGAGGTTCAATAGCCAGTGTGCCACCCTTTGGTCTCCTTCTGCTAATCTTGTGTTTATCTTGTGTTAGCAGACGTTTGGTGATGAGACGATTCGCGCTTTTCAGCCTAATGCTTTTCAGTTCGTTTCTACTTGTCAGTTTGTGCTTGTGGGTTCATATCTGTTCTTCAGTGCGTGTTGTCAGTTCATTCCTGTCTTTCAGTGCGTTCTATTTAATAGTTTGTATCTGTTTTTCAGTGCATTCTTGTTCCCTTGTTTCTGATTTTCAGATCGTTCTTCTCAGGTTCTTTCTGATTTTCAGTGCGTTCTGTTAGTTCATTCTGACCAGCCGACCGTTTTCTAGCCATGTTGCGGGTACGTACTCGTCGTAGAGTTTGTGCTGTGCAAGGGCTTGGTGTTGGAGTTCTTGTTTTGACCCAAGTCCAGTCCATGAACAGGGCGAGGAGGAGTTCATGGACGCAGAATTGGTTGCTCCAGTGTGACCAATTCTCTCATATGCCTTTGTTGCGGGAGATCCGTGAGAATAATCCTGATGATTTCAGGAATTATCTCCAGATGACGGACCCTGTTTTTCACCGTCTGTTGGCTTTGCTGTCCCCTAATATTACCAAGCAGGACACCTGCATGTGGCAAGCCATCACTTCTGAGCAGAGGCTCGTCGCCACCTTGCGGTACTTGGCGACAGGGAAAAGTCTGCAGGACATCAAGTTCTTGACTGGGATCTCCTCCAAGCTCTGGGAATCATTATTCCAGAGACCTGTTCTGCCATCATACAGGTCCTGCAGAAGAACTATATTAAGGTAAGTTTTCTCCTTTAACATCACATTCTATGTATTTAATGTTTGCTAATGTATTGTATTTATTTCATAATTTCCTTATTACCATGATTGTAATATGCTGTGAATGTCCTCTTTGTCCTTATGCATGCTGGAAGCTTTTACTGCTCCCTTTTTGTCCTTCATGCATATTTGCCTTCACTAACCTCCCCAGCATGCTATCCCGGGCCCATACACACCTAGCCTAGTCACTTAACAATGTATTTTGTCAGCTCCATTGTAGTGCTTACCCTAAACACCCCCTAAAATGTGTACAATACACACTATACCTACCTCTTTTGTGGTCAGATTTATGGATGAATTCACCAAAGCATGTACAGTAGTGCAAGGGCCTGCCTGAATACTTTCAAATGGTACTGTTTAAAGTTTTGTCCTCCTATTATCTTGATAGTTAATTGCAGAATGTAAAAATGTGCTTCAATTTGTACAGTTTGTATTCCTATTTTTGTATTATGACACTTCTTACCTGTCCAGCGGGCTGCCAATAGTGTAAGTAAGGAATGACTGGCCAAAGTAATACACATTTTTTATGCATTCAGCTCTCAATGTAGTGAAGAGGATTACCTATCCAAAACATCTCCCTCCCTAAAATTTTTACAATGGGCCATCAGAGGGGGTGAGGAATCTGATGAACCTTATACTTTTGTCTTTAAATACTCCTTAAAATAAATGTTATACTAATGTTGGCCAAGAATGTTTGTGTCTAATCTGCTTGCAATGTTATGTGCAAAAGTACTAATTTTAATTTTTCTTGTTTGATTCCACAGTTTCCTTCAAACCCACAGGAATGGCAGACTGTGGCTTCCCAGTTTGCCCAGCAGTGGGACTTTCCCAACTGCGGAGGGGCAATAGATGGGAAGCACATCCACATAGTCCCACCCCCCAACTCGGGGTCATACTATTACAATTATAAGGGGTTTAATAATATTGTGCTGTTGGTGGTGGTGTCAGCGACATACGAGTTCTTGTATGTTGACCTCGGAAAAATGGCCGGATGTCATATGGTAGAGTCATCTCCCAAACAGAGTTCTTCAGACGTCTCCAAAATGGCGGCTTGGGCTTGCCACCTCCAGAAGACAACAGGGCAGGACTCTCATTTGTCTTCATGGCTGATGAAGCATTTGGGCTGGGTGTTCATCTGATGCGGCCATTCCCAATGATGACCCTCACCCCGGACCAGAGGGGTTTTAATTTGCCGGCTGGCCAGGGCCAGAAGAGTGGTTGAGAATGCGTTTGGAATAATGGCCAGCTGGTTCTGCCTATTTCTCACAGGGATCAACATGGCGGAATATAAACTGAATCATATTGTCCTTGCATGCTGCATGCTCCATAATTTCCTAAGGAAAAATGCAACAAACTATGTGGCCTCAGTTGGGACTGAGGCCGGCTTTCAAAATCAAACAACCTTGACGGCTCTTGAAGCTAGCCGTCCTGGCTTGCCCCCCCAAAGCGCTCACGAGGTAAGACAAAAGTATGTAGAGTACTTTGCGGGTAGGGGGGCCATTGATATGCCAGACAATGTGTAAAACATTTTTTAACTAAATGTATTTTTTAGAAACCGAACTCATATTTCATTTGATTTACTGCTTGTGTTCCTTATCTGTCTCCTAGTTTCTCCAATGGCCTTTTATTTTTGTCCATTTTCTTCAATAGTGCAATTTATTTGATACATGAGGTGACAATTTCTTCTTCAGCTAACTATTATGTTGTGGGTCTGCTACACACACACATTGTTTTTTTGGTTAATGTATGTAATGCATTAATGAAAAAAATAATCATCCTTTTCAGCTCCATGAATTAATTGCTTGTAGTCCCTAAAATGGCCTGATTGGGGCAAATTTTAGAGCACTGTGGGGGTTATTTACTAGAGGTAAATCCACTTTGCACTACAAGTGCACTTGAAAGTGCACTGAAACTGCACTGAAAGTGCACTTGTAGTGCAAAGTGGATTTGCCATTAGTAAATACCCCCCATTGTCACTGTAAACTGCAACAACTTACTCCAAAAACTGTTATTGAGCATTGAAATAAGAAGCCACACATTGTTGAGTATAAAACATTTTACTCCGTGCACATTCACATGTGCGTTAGAAAAGGGTTTATAACAAACCAACATCTTTGGTGTACAACATATATGTGTGACAGTATATAGTCTTTTTGGGTTAAACAGGCATGTTTAAAACCATAAAACATACACAACTCAGGAACTTACAAAGTTCAACTTTGATAAATTGAAGGCAATATGTGACATTAGTATGTCAAAACTGTGTTGATCTTGCCTTCGTCAGATGGGGTGATGTCACCCCTGTAAAAGCCACATTTTGAAGATGCACACAAATTGTGAGTCAAAATGTGTATTTCCCTCCTGATCCCATGCCTAATATCAACATGTGCTAGCTCCCATCATGGGGGATCAAAGGACGTGTTTCGGGGGTGCAACCGCTTCCTCTCAAATACTTTAGTTGCGAGGAAGGGGTTGCACCCACAAAAACATTGATATCCAGTGATGGCAGATAGTACATGTTGACACACTGTGTGCATCTTTAAAATTTGACTTTCAAATTTACTTTAAAAATTTATGAAAAATAAAAAATATAACCACAATCTGGTAATGTTTTGGTGTGTTTTAGATTCTGCCTAAAACATCAATGATGTTGTTGAGTCTTTTTTCAACATCATTGATGTTTTCATTGACCTTCTTTAATTCACAATTGCACACCATGATTTCCCCTATGAGGATCTGTGCACTTGCACTGTTGAAATGAGTTTCTTCTTCCACAACATCCACATCCCCTAAAAATAAAAAAAAACACACCATGTATTAAAAATATGCATGCATACATCTATTACCTGAAGCTGTGGTCTTAGACACTGACCTGTTGTGGTCACTATTTCGCCCAATTCCTGAACCTCCCCTCTCTCCACATCTTCTTCAGGGTATGTGGGGATTACCCCTTCTGGAGCAGTGGGGCTCTGGTGTCCTCAGATGTCCCGATTCTTTTCTCCACTAAGTGAATAAAAAAAAGGTATACTTAGCAGACAGATATTTGAGGCAAGAAATAGTAATATGAAGTTCCAAGCTGAAGACATGAGTTTTTCCCTTTCTTAAAGCTGAAATACTTATATTTTTTGGTAAAGTATCACACATGGAGAGACCCCTAGTATCCACTGGAGCACCTGTGTGGGCCACCCTAAAAATGGTGTTCTGGTGTCCCACACTAGTGCTCCTGCGTAAAGATGTGTAAACAGCTGCTGAGTGTCCTCTCCTTACACTGAATCAAGTTTGCATTTCATTCTAGTTACAAACCCATATAGACAAAAATGTACTAAATGTCTTTTAATAGAAATAGGAATGAACAAATGCAGTTAACCTGCATCTGCCAAAAACATTGTATTAGTGGTCGAATGAACGATGTTTAATATGAATGATTACTGTGCCCACGAACCTGAAACGGAACCTGAAACCTGAACCTGAACCTGAAACCAGTCACGGGAGCTGCGATGCGCCTCGTGGGTCCTCCCCTTTCTCCCTGCACTGTTATGTCCTGAGAGTCGAGCGGACGCCCCTTCGCGCATCGGCGCCACGGTCCTCACGTCCAGCCAATCATCGAGCGGTTCGGCTCGGGTGCGGACGCCGCCTCTCGCCCCTCCCATGTTCACGCACGTGGCGTTGGCGGCGTATATACCCTACACCTTCAGTCGGAGCCGGCTATTCACTTGGCTGGTCTCCGCCTGGAGCTCCTGCACACCAGCCACTCCATCGCTTGGTGTTGCATGGTGTGCTACTTGGGTAAGTGTCTTTTGAGTCAGGTCCATTTTTGTTCGCCCTGAATGCCATTGCACGTTTGTTAATTTCACCTTCACTCTTTTGTTTGCATTAATAAGTTGATTAAATTTTCACAAGTTACACTTACATTCAGGTCAGCTCACCCCATTCACACATAACCTTTTTTCACTCACCCATTACATTTTTCTTTGTCACCATCAACACATGCGGACAAATGGGATGCACACACACATCACCCAATTCACCACTTCACCTCACACACACTTTAATTTGGTTGTTGTTTTTTTTTTTTTTTTTCACACTTTCATTACTTCATTCCACACTTCTCATTTCACAGTACAATTCTTTATTCATTTGTTTCCAGATATCCTCAATTGCAGTATCACATGCCAGCACCCTTGCACATGGAAACCCTCACAGGCACCCTTACATCTCCCCAAGTTAGTTGTGTATTACTATGCCGCCTCAGCTCCCGTGATGTGGTTTATGCTCCCGATTCGCCATGTCTCGCTCGCCCCATGCTGCGCTTACTACCGGGGTTGGTGAGTGTACTGGGTTAAAATCTTTTAAATTTAATTAATAGTTTTCACCTTCAAACAGAGTGTGGTTTACTTCATTTACTATATTTACAGGGATCCAGTGCATCTGCTCCTGATGAGTGGAAACGAATCCACGAAACGCGTAGAGCTACATGATGCCACAGACACAATGGCCCATGATGTTACCTTTATGAACCTAGCTACCTTAGATTTCTATCATGTGATCATTTACACAGGTGCCGGGCATGCTGTGTTGGGCTTGTTTAGGCCGTTTTGCTGTCACATACTATCTACTATCTACTTGATTGCTTTGAATTTTATCCTATTCAGTTATATGTTTTACACCCTTGTATTACCGTGTTTACATCTTGTGCATATATGTAACAAATGGAAATTTAATAATTTATACACATAAAAATTTTTTATATACCATCACCTCTGCATTTCAACCGCTTCAATTCAAAGTCCCACCTTCCTTTTGATGCATCCAAATATAGGGATGGAGGCACGCTTTTGTGCCTCATTTAAAGTCCCACATTCCCCCGTTTTTTCCCAGTTACAAACCCATATAGACAAAAATGTACTAAATGTCTTTTAATAGAAATAGGAATGAACAAATGCAGTTAACCTGCATCTGCCAAAAACATTGTATTAGTGGTCGAATGAACGATGTTTAATATGAATGATTACTGTGCCCACGAACCTGAAACTTGCCATTTTAAACTGTACAATAGTAAAGAAAAGCACATGTACCAGCACAAAAGTAATAATAATAATAGGAACACACGACAAAATACCTACTTTTTTGCAGCACTCTCTTGATCCCTCTGTACTGATCCTGCTCCCTCAATTTGAGGTCTGACCAGCGTTTCCTCAATTGCTCCTTGGATCGCCGTACCCCAAAATTCTTCTGCAGACTTCTCACAACTTTAGTCATGATCTTGGCCTTTCTCACATTTGGGTTTCTGTATGGTCCATACTTCCCATCATAGTCGGCTCTCTTCAAGATGTCCACCATCTCTACATTTGAGGCCTTAAATCTCCTCCTAGATCGGGACGTTTCTGGCTCTGGACTTTCCTCGTCCTCCCCGTTGCTGCTATTCTCATGCACCTGTTGTCTCTCCGCCATGTGCTCTCCCACTGCATCGAAAGAGAAGGGGTGGGGAATACACTAGAAAGAAGGTCGGGGTAGAGTTGCACACATGCGCAGTGTATATAAAGCATAACATATGTGCGTCGTACGTATGATCTGTGAGCGGAGGACAGAGTAGCGTAAGTGCCGATCGTGCAAACAAAGGTACAATTTTAACTTGGGGAATCAGTGGTTAGTGGCCTATATGGCTTTTATAGATTGAGGCCTATATTGGGACAAGATTAGGAGAGTTTAGCCTGACATTAGGGTTTGTCTTGTGTTGTGTCTTGCAGAGAAAATGGATAAATTTAATGACCATGACTTCCTCCCCAACTTTATTGATAAGTACAGGCAGCTGCCCTGTCTGTGGCAAGTGAAACACCAATTTTATAACAACAAACTAAAGAGAAAGGCAGCGCTGGATCAACTGTTGGAATTAGTGAAGCTGGTGAATCACACGGCAGACATCACCTATTTGAAGTGAAAAATTGGTGCCCTGAGAAGCACATATAATAGGGAGGGCAAAAAGGTCCAGGATTCCATGAGATCAGGAGCAGCAGCAGATGACGTTTATGTCCCCAGGCTCTGGTACTATGACAGACTGCAGTTTTTCTCAAACCAGAGTGAACCCAGGCCATCACTATCAACACTTCCTTCCACTCTTCCTTCCACCTCAGATGAGGCTTCCGATGTACAACCTGGGCCTTCCACCCAGGAAGAAGATGTGGAGGAGCCCAGCTTGAGCCAGGTATAGCATTGTTCAACATATTTCTTCTCCAAAAATTAATTATGTTAACTAGATGTTATTATCAATCACTAATTTCTGATTTAACAAAGTGGTTTACATATCAATAGACAATAGTAGCCAAAAATGATTGGGACAAGAATGAAAAATGCTGGGGTCAGAATGATAGTCTTTTCTATTTGTTAACATTCAATTTGCAACAGTCATGAGCTCAAAATTGTGTGTGATTGATGACCAAAAAACTAAAACTATGTACCATTTTCATACACAGGAAAGTCTCAGCCAGGAGGAGACCGTGGAAAGTGGCAGCCAGGAGGTGGCCGTGCCCAGCAGCCTGACCAAATCCCAGGTTCCTCCCTACCATCTTCCAACAAAAAGGACCAGGAAGGCGAAGAACCTGGAGGAGTCAGCGACTAATTTGATTTGGCAGGCTACCGCAGTACTCACAGCCACCCCTAGTGTCCAGGAGTCCTTTGCGTGTATGGCGGCCAGTAAGATGCAAGTAATGGAGGAGGGCCAATGCCTCATCTGTGAGGAGGTCATATTTCAGGCCCTAAATAAGGGGGTGAGGGGCCAACTCACCAATAAAAGCCACGTCTGTGAGTTGGACCATATGACTCCTCCTCCACCTCCAGCAACACCTCCAACACCACAGCCACAGCCTGAAAGGAAGCGTGCAAGGAAGTGTTCAGAGTGATGTTATGGAGAAGGGTGGATGGAGGGCGCGTGATCAATTGCTCACATCAAAAATTGTAAAATTTATTCATATGAAATAAAAACAAATAGATAATACCAATACTACGTATCAAGCAAACAGGTAACAAAATATGTAAAGCATGAAAATTAAAAATAGGTTAAAAGTAACACAAGCCCATGTTAAGGTGAGTGTTTAAAATCAGCTGAGTTGAAAGGAATGTCTAGTTGGGAGGTGTAGCCTGAGATGAAAAGTTAGTTTTTCTGAGTTCCATACCAGTCCACGTTCAAACACTCTATGTGGTATGTTGACGGTATGTGTGTTCTCCTTTAAATTGTTGAAGTGGGACTGTGGGGTGGAGTGGACCTGACCTGTCTCACGGGCTGGATGGAGGAGAGATTGGAGGCTGTCTGCGTCCTAAGGGGAGAAGGCTGTCCTGTACTCTAGGAGGATGGAGGAGGGTGGAAATCTCTTTGAAAAATACTGGAGCCGTGTGTGTCTGAAGCTGTCTCTCCACCTCAGACATAGGTGGCAACAAAGGTGAGTGCACCCATGAGTAAAAATGTCCAAATTGGGCCTACAGTGTCAATATCTTGTGTGGCCACCATTATTTTCCAGCACTGCCTTAACCCTCCTGGGCATGGAGTTCACCAGAGCTTCACAGGTTGCCACTGGAGTCCACATCCACGACGACATCACGGAACTGGTGGATGTTAGAGACCTTGTGCTCCTCCACCTTCCATTTGTGGATGCCCCACAGATGCTCAATAGAGTTGAGGTCTGGAGACATGCTTGGCCGGTCTATCACCTTTACCCTCAGCTTCTGTAGCAAGGCAGTGGTCAGCTTGGAGGTGTGTTTGGGGTCGTTATCATGTTGGAATACTGCCCTGTGGCCCAGTCTCCGAAGGGAGGGGATCATGCTCTGCTTCAGTATGTCACAGTACATGTTGGCATTCATGGTTCCCTCAATGAACTGTAGCTCCCCAGTGCCGGCAGTACTCATGCAGCCCCAGACCACTCCCACCACCATGCTTGACTGTAGGCAAGACACACTTGTCTTTGTACTCCTCACTTGGTTGCCGCCACACACGCTTGACACCATCTGAACCAAATAAGTTAATCTTGGTCTCATCAGACCACAGAACATGGTTCCAGTAATCCACCCACGCCCTTAGTCTGCTTGTCTTTGGCAAACTGTTTGCGGCCTTTCTTGTGCATCATCTTTAGAAGAGGCTTCCTTCTGGGATGACAGCCATGTGGACCGATTTGATGCAGCGTGCGGCGTATGGTCTAAACACTGACAGGCTGACCCCCCCACTCCTTCACCCTCTGCAGCAATGCTGGCAGCACTCATACTTCTATTGCCCAAAGACAACCTCTGCATATGATGCTGAGCACATGCACTCAACTTCTTTGGTCGACCATGGCGAAGGCCTGTTCTGAGTGGAACCTGTCCTGTTATACCACTGTATGGTCTTTGCCACCGTGCTGCAGCTCAGTTTTAGAGTCTTGGCAATCTTCTTATAGCCTGGGCCATCTTTATGTAGCGCAACAATTCTTTTTTCAGATCCTCAGAGAGTTCTTTGCCATGAGGTGCCATATTGAACCTCCAGTGACCAGTATGAGAGAGTGAGAGTGATAACACCAAATTTAACACACCTGCTCCACATTCAAAATATTGGTGGCCACACAAAATATTGACACTTTGGGCCCAATTTGGACATTTTCACTTAGGGGTGTGCTCACTTTTGTTCCCAGCGGTTTAGACAATAGTAGCTGTGTGTTGAGTTATTTTGAGGGGACAGCAAATTTACATTATTATACAAGCTATACACCCACAATTTACATTGTAGCAACGTGTCATTTCTTCAGTGTTGTCACATGAAAAGATATAATACAATATTTACAAAAATGTGAGGGATGTATTCACTTTTGTGAGATATTGTATATGCAAATTAATCAATCCTGATATACTGAAGGCCTTTCTCATTTTTTGAGGCCCAAAAATGCCAGAACAGTATGAATATGCCCCAAATGATCCCTTTTTGCAAAGCAGTCAACGGCATTTATTAAGAGGCATTTTTTTTAATTTCTTTAAATATTTTTTTACTTTTTATTATTTTTTTTTTTTTTTTACATACAGTGACCAGAGCAATACAGTGTTACCACAGTAACACATTACTATTCTGGGGAAGTCATCAGGATTTTTTTTATTATACTGTGATTGCTTATAACTGTGTATTTTACAGTTATAAGCAACCATTTTTTTCTGAATGAAAACTACTCATTCAGCGTTTACGATTGTGATTAGCTGTGATTGGTCACAGCTAATTACATGATACAGATGGGCTGTGATTGGCCCTGTCTGTACCATGTGATGACAGTAACCAATCACAGAGCTCATCACAATAGTACACAATGAAAGGCATGTAACAAAGCCTTTCATTGTGTACAACTGTCATGTGATCTGCTGTGATAGGCCACACATGGTACTGGCAGTAGATGGTACAGTGATCCATCATCAGCCGTGTCCAGTGAAAACGGCAGGTAACAGAGCATCATATGACGTCCTCCCAGATAAACAATGCTCCAGCATGGCCAATCATTTTACAATAGGCGGGAAGAGGTTAATATATTTGGTTAATATACATGGTATAGGGTCTGGGATTAAATGTACCATTTCAGTCTTTCCAGACAACACCAAGTTATGCAGTGAAAAAACATTCTTATGGCCCGTACACACGATCGGACTTTCCGACAACAAAAACCGTTGATTTTTGTTCGAAGGATGTTGGCTCCAATTTGTCTTGCATACACACGGTCACACAAATGTTGGCCAACAATTACGAACATAGTGATGTACAAGACCTACGACGGCTGATAAAAAGGAAGTTCAATAGCCAGTGCGCCACCCTTTGGGCTCCTTCTGCT
Organism: Aquarana catesbeiana; assembly: GCF_042186555.1. Classification (NCBI taxonomy): domain Eukaryota; kingdom Metazoa; phylum Chordata; class Amphibia; order Anura; family Ranidae; genus Aquarana; species Aquarana catesbeiana. The sequence continues at coordinate 216,048,210 of NC_133328.1, read as the reverse complement.
AATCTTGTGTTAGTAGAAGTTTGGTGAGAGACAATTCATGCTTTTCAGCCATGTGGTTTTCAGTTCGTTTCTGCTTTTCAGATTGTGCTTGTCAGTTCGTATCTTTTCTTCAGTGCGTCCTTGTCAGTTTGTTTCTGTCTTTCATTGTGTTCTATTTATAATATAGTGACAGTGTAGTGCTACTAAAAAGTGTAAAGATAAATCACAAGATGAAGACTCAATGACAAATCTAATAAAATAAAAAATATATAAATTGACAAAACTGGATGTGACCCAGTAAGTGTGTGTGTGAAAAAATGTCCACAAAAGTGTTGAATGGTATATCCCTCAAGTGAAGGTAGTCCCAATCGTAGGAAAATGGTGTAAGGCTTGTCTGTAGTCAATTTCAAAGATACTCAAGAGGTAAATGGATACTCTTACCAGCTGTGATGGACCCCGAATGTCATACGACAGAGGGGTCAGACAGGCTTAAGATCCTATGCTGTATTAATCAGATGCTGCTCAGGTACTGGACACAGATGGATGGAACCGGTTCAAAGTGATATCCTCAGCTCCTGGTCCATGGAATCTCCAAGTATTCTCCAGCCAGATAGCCGTCTCCAAAGCTGTTCCCGCATAGGCTCCAGGAAATGATCATATGAAAACAAAAGGAAGGAGAAGGACTCCAATGGTGCAGGTCAAAACCAATTTGGTTTATTAATGATAAAAGGTCAAATGGTAAACACTAGTATAATAAAAATGATCACAAAAAAAGAACTGATAAAAATAAATAAAATAAAAGCAATGTGGGATACAAGGAATGCTGGGTAGACGAAAAACCGATACCTTTTCATCATGACCAATTCTGTCATATGCCTTTGTTGCGGGAGCTCCAGGAGAATAATCCTGATGATTTCAGGAATTATCTCCGGATGATGGACCCTGTCTTTCACCGTCTCTTGGCTTTGCTGACCCCTTATATTACAAAGCAGGACATCTGCATGCAGTAAGCCATCACTCCCGAGCAAAGGCTCGTCGCCACCTTGCGGTGCTTGACGACAGGGAGAAGTCGCCAGGATATTAAGTTCACAACTGGGATCTCCGCCCAGGCTCTGGGAATCATTATTACAGAGACCTGTTCTGCCATAAAATGCTAATGTATTGTATTTATTTCATCATTCCATAATTACCATGATTGTAATATGCTGTGAATGTCCTCTTTGTCCTCATGCATGCTCCTTTTTTGTCCTTAATGCATATTTGCGCCATTGTAATGCTTACCCTAAACACCCCCTAAAATGTGTCCAAATGTTATTGTTGTCCTTAAATTCAGGCAGAGTGCAAGAGACTTTTTTTGGGGGGGCCAAAACTCATTTGGAACCCTCCGTCCCCCCCAACCGCTAAGTCAACCGATACCAATACTCTATTTGCTGACTTTGCCAAACCCATACACACTATACCTACCTCCTTTTGTGGTCATATTTATGGATGAATTCACTAAAGCATGTAATGCAAGTGCCTGCCTGAATACTTTCAAATGGTACTGTTTAAAGTTTTGCTCTCCTATTATCTTGATAGGTAATTGCAGAATGTAAAAATGTGCTTCAATTTGTACAGTGTGTATTCATATTTTTGCATTATGACACTTCTTACCTGTCCAGTGGGCTGCCAATAGTGTAACTAAGGAGGGGCTAGCCAAAGTAACACACATTATTTATGCATTCAGCTCCCAATGTAGTGGAGAGGGTTACCGCCCCCACACTCAAATTTTTACAATGGGCCATCAGTGGGGGTGAGGAATCTGATAAGAGGACCTTATACTTTTGTCTTTAAATACTCATTTCAATAAATGTTATACTTATGTCGGCCAAGAAAGTTTGTTTGTGTCTAATTTGTTTGCAATGTTATGTGCAAAAGTACAATTTTTTTTTCTTGTTTGACTCCACAGTTTCCTTCCAACCCACAAGAATGGCAGCCTGTGGCCTCCCAATTCCACCAGCAGTGGGACTTTCCCAATTGCGGTGGTGCGATCAAGGGGAAGCAAGTCCGGATTGTCCCACCACCCAACTCGGGGTCATACTACTTCAATTATAAGGGGTTCAGTAGTATTGTGATGTTGGCGGTGGTGACGGCGAATTATGAGTTCCTATATCTGGACGTAGGGAAGAATGGCCGTATGTCTGATGGAGAAGTGATCACCCAGATGGAATTGTACTGGCGTCTCCAAAATGGCACCTTGTGGTTGCCACCTCCAGAGGATAACGTTGCAGGCCTCGAGTTAGTTTTTGTGGCAGATGAGGACTTTGGGCTGGGGGAACATCTGATGAGGCCGTTCCTCATGAGGACCCTGCCCTGGAGCAAAGGAGTTTTAATTACCGGCTGGCCCATGCCAGAAGAGTGGTCGAGAATGCCTTTGGCATAATGGCCAGCTGGTTACGGCTTTTCCTTATGGCCATCAACATGGTTGAATTATCTTGAGCTTCTGCATTCTTCACAATTTCCTTCAGAAGAATGCAGCCAACTATCTGGCCTCAGTTGTGACTGAGGCCGACTTTTCACTGGATCAAATAACAATGACGGTGCTTGAAAGTGGCCATCCTGGCTTGCCCCCCCCCCACAGCGCCCGCGAAGTACGGCAAAACTATGTTGAGTACTTTGTGGGTAGGGAGAGGGCAATTGATTTACAAGAAAATCTGGAATCTGTTTAATAATTAAACTCATATTTCATTTGAATTTCTGTTTGTGTTTCTTATCTGTCTCCTAGGTTTTCAAATGGCCTCTTATTTTTGGCCATTTTCTTCAATAGTGTAAACGCAACTTATTTGCTACATGAGGTGACAATCTCTTCTTCTGCTAACTATTATGTTGTGCTGTGGGTCTGCTACACACACACAATGTTATTGTTGGTAATGTATGTAATGCATTAATGATAAATATAATCATCCTTTTCAACTCCATGAATTAATTGCTTGGAGTCCCGAAAATGGCCTGATTTTGGCAAATTTTTCAGCACAGTGGGGGTTATTTACTAACGGCAAATCCACTTTGCACTGCAAGTGCGCTTGAAAGTGCATTGCAAGTACACTTGTAGTGCAAAGTGGATTTGCCTTTACTAAATAAGCCCCATTGGCACTGTAACTACATCAACTTAAAAAATAAACTGGTATTGAGCATTGAAATAAGAAGCCACACATTGTTGAGTATAAAACATTTTACTCCAAGCACATTCACAAGTGCTTTATAAACGGTTTTGGAACAAACCAACATCTTGGTGTATAACATGTATGTTTGACATAAATTTACCTTTTTGGGGGCTAAACAGGCATGTTTAAAAAAATAACATACACATCCCCAACTCAGGAACTTACAAAGTTCAACTTTGCTAAAGTGAAGGCCATATGAGATATTAGTATGTCAAAACTGTGTTGATTTTGCCTTCATCAGATGGGGTGATCTCACCCCTGTAAAAGCCAAATTTTGAAGATGCACACAAATTGGGACTCAAAATTTGGATTTCCCTCATGATCCCATGCCTAAAATGTGTGTATTTTCCCTACATCTATTTTGCTAAAGCCACAAAACACACAGTGTGTCAACATGTCCTATCTGCCATCATGGGATATCAATGTATGCGTTTTGTGGGTGCAACCCTTTCCTCCAAACTAAAATAGGTGAGAGGAAGAGGTTGCATCCCCAAAACACGTCCATTGATCCCCCATGATGGGAGCTAGCACATGTTGACACACTGGGCCTTATTTCAGAAAGGACAATCCACTTTGCCCTACAAGTGCACTTTGAAGTGCACTTGCATTGCACTTGTAGTGCAAAGTGGTTTTGCTTTTTTTAAATAAGCCACAGTGTGTCAACATGTGCTAGATCCCATCACGGGGGATCAATGGACGTGTTTGGGGGAGTGCAACCCCTTCCTCTCACCTACTTTATTTTGGAGGAAGGGGTTGCACCCACAAAACACGTACATTGATATCCCATGATGGCAGATAGCTCATGTTGACACACTGTGTGTATCTTCAAAATTTGGCTTTGCAATTCATTTAAAACTTTTAAAACACGTACAACAATAACGACAACTTTAACATTTTTGTTCTGTTTTGATTCTGCCTAAAATATCAATGTTGCTCAGTCTTTTTTGAACATTGAGAATATTTTGCTTCATCTTTTCTAAATCAGATTACACGCCATGATCTCATTGATGAGTACTTGTGCACTTGCACTGCTAAAGTGAGTTTCTTCTTTCACAACATCCACATCACCTAAAAATAAAAAAAACACACCATGTATTATAAATATGCAGGCATCCATCTATTACCTGAAGCTGTGGTCTCAGACACTGACCTGTTGTCGACACCATTTCGCCCACTTCACCCAGCACTTCCTGAACCTCTGCATCCACATCCTCAGGTTGTGTGCTGAGTTCCCTTTCTTCAGTAGGTGTGGGGTTTCTGGAGTCCTCAGATGTCCCGATTCTTTTCTCCCCTATGTGAATACAAAAAATGTATACTTAGCAGACATATATTTTAGGCTAGAAATAGTAATATGAAACATTGCTTGGAAGTGTCGTCCAACTGTTTGTTTTGGTAGAGTTCCAAGCTGAAGACATTATTTTTTTCCCTTTCAAAAGCTGGAATACTTACCTGTCTTGTGCAAGTTTCACACATGGAGAGACCCCTAGTATCCACTGGAGCACCTGCGTAGGACACCATAAAAAGGTTGTTATGGTGTCCCTCACTAGTGCTCCTGCGTCCAGATGTGTAAACAGCTGCTGAGTGTCCTCTCCTTACACTGAATCAAGTTGTCATTTCATTATAGTTTCAAACACATCTAGACAACAATTTAATAAATGTATTTTAATCAAACTAGGCATGAACAAATGTAGTTAATCTGCATCTGCCAAAAACGTTGTATTAGTGGTCGAACGAACGATGTTTAATATGAAAGATTCCTGTGCCCACGAACCTCAAACTTGGCATTTTAAACTGTACAACAGTAAAGAAAAGCACATGGACCAGCACAAAAGTAATAATAATAAGAGGAACACACAACAAATACTTACTTTTTTGCAGCACTTTCCTGATCTTTCTATACTAATTTTGCTTCCTCAATTTCAGGTCTAACCAGCGGTTCCTCAATTGCTCCTTGGATCGTCGTACCCCAAAAGTCCTGTGCAGACTACTCACAACTTTAGTCATGATTTTGGCCTTTCTCACATTAGGGTTTCTGTATGGTCCATGCTTCCCATCATAGTGTATCCTCTTCAAGCTGTCCACCATCTCCACCATCTCTTCAAAGGACATATTTGAGGCCTTATATCTCCTCCTGGAACTGCCTTGCTCAGGCTTTCCTCATCGTTGCTGATAACAACACACACCTGCTGTATCTCTGCCATGTGCTCTCCCACTGCCCCAAAAGAGAAGAGGCGGGGAATACACTAGAAAGAAGGAAAGGGGCAGAGTTTGACGCAGTGTATATAAAGCATAACACGTGGGTGACGTACGTACGGTCTGTGAGTGGAGGATGGAGGATTGTTAGCGCTGATCGTTCAAACGAAGGTGCAATTGTAACTTGGGGCATCAGTGGTTAGTGACCTATACTGCCTATAGATTGAGGCCTATATTGGGACAAGATTAGGAGAGTTTATCCTGACATTAGGGTTTGTCTTGTGTTGTGTCTTGCAGATAAAATGGTTGACAAATTCACAGCCCCTGATGTCCTGCTCAACTTTATAGACAAATACAGGGAGCTGCCATGTCTCGGGTAAGTCCAATGCAGGGACTATTCTAACAAGCAAAAGAGGAAGGCAGCGCTGGATAAACTGTTGGAATTGGTGAAGCCTGTGTATCCCACGGCAGACATCACCTATTTGAAGGCCAAAATTTGTAGCTTGAGGAGCATATATAATGGGGAGCGCAAGAAGGTCCAGGATTCCCTGAGATCCAGAGCAGCAGCAGATGATGTATATGTTCCCAGGCTGTGGTACTACCACAGCCTGCATTTTTTGTCCTACCAGACAGAACCCAGTCTACCTTCCACATCAGCTGAGGCTCGTGAGGTCCAACCTGGGCCTTCCACCCAGGAAGAAGATGTGGAGGAGCCCAGCTTGACCCAGGTATAGCATTGCTGAAGATATTATTCTTGTCAAAAATTGAATTATGTTAACTAGATGTTGTTGATCACAAATTTCAGATTTAACAAAGTGGTTTACATATCAATAGACAGTAGTAGCCAAAAATGATTGCGACAAGAATGAAAAATGCTGGGGTCAGAATGATAGTCTTTTCTATTTGTTAACATTCAATTTGCAAGAGCTCAAAATTGTGTGTGATTGATGACCAAAAACCTAAAACTATGTACCATTTTCATACCCAGGAAAGTCTCAGCCAGAAGGAGGCCATGGCAAGCAGCCTGACCGAATCCCAGGTTTTTCCCCCCCGCCCTCTAACCAAAAGGACCAGGATGGCAAGGAACCTGGAGGAGTCCGCGGCTGCTTTCCTAAAACAGGCTACTGTTTACTGTAATGGCTACTGCAATTACCATGACCCCTGGTATACGCGAGGCATTTGGATGCGTCACTGCCAGCAAATTAGAAAAGATGGAGGAGGCCCAACGCACTTTATGCAAAGAGATTATTCTCAAGGCCCTAAACAAGGGGACCAGGGGCGAACTCACACCTCTGTGAGTTGGACCATGCTCCTCCACTACCTCAACCAACACCACCAACACCACAGCCACCCCACCCACCCACCACAGCAGCATAGAAGGAAGCATGCAAGAAAGTGTTGAGAGTGATGGCCTGGGTTTGGTGTGGTCTGGCAAAAAATGCAGGCTGTTTTAAGACCACAGCCTCGGGACATATATGTCATCTACTGCTGCGCCCGATCCCTCAGAGTCCTGGACCGTATTGCGCTCCCTATTAAATGGACTCCTTAGGTTACCAATTTTGACAGGCAAATAATTGATGTCTGCCCTGGGGTACAAAGGCTTCACCAATTCCAACTGTTTCTCCAGTGTTACCTTCCTTTTTATTTTGTTATGACCTTGTGCTCCCTATTAAATTTTAAATTTTTGTTTTGACAAATACTTGGCTATGTGTTTTACTTCAAAAAGGACAGTTTGTTTGGGAGTAGGCAGGTACATTTCAAAAATACAATGTCAAATTAACAAGGGACACCTACATAGGTGTAGCTTTGAGGTTAAAAAATACAAGATAATAATGGTGTTGTGGTAACTTGACACACAAAACGAAAAAACAAATTATTAAGGAGATCACTAGAAAAAAAAAAAAAGATTATTCTGGAGATCACGAGAAAAAAAAAATATGGAGATCGCTAGAAAAAAAAGATTATTCTGGAGATCACGAGAAAAAAAAACAACAAAAAAAAATATTATTCTGGAGATCACTAGAAATAATAAAAAATATGTTTGTCAGAACTCTGTAAATATCAGTAGCAAAGCAACCTCATTACTATAGTATTATAAAGAAGAAGAGAATGCACTGCATTGAGAGATTTCATAATTTGCCGCATCACAAATGTGATATCGCCATTATGAACGCTAGTTTTACAAGACCGAGCGCTTCCGGCTCGTACTTGATTCCGAGCATGTGTGAACTTTTGTGCGACGGACTTGTGTACACGATCGGAAAGTCCGACAACAAAGTTTTGTTGGCGGAAAATTTGAGAACCTGCTAGCCAACATTTGTTGTCAGAAAGTCCGACAACAAATGTTTAAAGAAGCATACACATGGCTGGACTTTCAGCCAACAAGCTCACATCCAAAATTTCCCGTCGGAAAATCCGATCGTGTGTACGCGGCATTAAAGGATGTCTCCAACTTACAAACCGACATCAAGCACTGTTTAATTGGACAACTATGTTCCAAATGAGCGTTAAATTTGATAAATGTAAAGTTATGCTCTTGGGGGCTAAGAATATGCATGCATTATACATACTAGGGGGAGCACAACCGGAGGAATCAATGGCGAAGAAGGATCTGGGTGTTCTAGTAGATCATAGGCTTAATAATAGCATGCAGTGCCAAGCTGCAGTTTCCAAAGCAAGCAAAATGCTTTGTTGTATTAAAAGAGGTATGTAGTGCAGGGGAAGACATAATTTTGCCCTTGTACAAATCATTAGTTATACCTCAAATGTGATATCGCCATTACGAATGCTGGTTCAGTTTTGGGCACCAGTTCACAAAAAAGATATAGGGGAACTGGAAAAAGTGCAGAGAAGAGCAACCAAACTGATAAGAGGCATGGAGGAGCTCAGCTATGAAGAAATTCATTCTCTCTTGAGAATAGGAAATTAGGGGGGATATGATCAACATGTATAAATACATAAGTGATCCACGTAGTGAACTTGGTGTAAAAGTATTCACTTTAAGGTCACCACAGAGGGCAAGGGGGCATTATTTTCATCTGGAGGAAAAGAGATTTAATTTACAGAAAGGCTTCTTCACAGTAAGAACTGTGAAAATGGGAATAGACTCCCTTTAAGATCTGGTTCTGGCCATCAGTAGATTGTTTTAGAAAAGGGCCTGCAAATGCACATAATATAACTGGATACTGATATCTATAGGTAAAGTTGATCCAGGGAATATCAGATTGCCTGGCTGGAGCAAATTGGATCATGCTTTATTGGGGTTTTTTTTTGCCTTCCTCTATAAATGGAAGTTTTCTATTTGTGTGGGTTTTGTTGTTTCTCTGTGGCATGAACTGTATGGACTTTTTTCAACAAGGCTAACTATGTAACAATACACTTTAGCGCACACCAACACAATATAATACCCATTTTTTTTGTAAAATATAAAATATATAATATAAATATATAAATATAAATATATAAGGTACCCAAAATTGTCCATAGGTGATGCCTTTACAGGTTATCAGTTTAGAGTTAAACATGAGCTCTGGAACCAGAATTATTGCTCTGAATCTGCATGTTGGACCTGCGCGTGCATTTGCTTGCAAGCATGGGAAACACAGCTCCGAAAACCAGAAGTGACAAAATCCTTGGTGCTTCTGGCTTTATTCATTACAGGGGAGATCAGGCAATGGATGTTCCTTCATCTCTTCTGTGCACAGTCGACCCGAATGATTACAGCATCCTGGGCTCCCCAGTGGAACAGGTGAGCCCAAGGAATGGAGGCAGGAGGTGGTAGGAGGGGGACCACTTCATAGCGCTGTAGGGCTCGTTTAAGCTTGCTTCAAAACATGGCTTCAGACACTCTTTTTAAAGCTCTCTGAATGCCAGTCAAAACACCTGTCATAAGAAACACTTTACAATAGAAAGCAAGTAATATAAAATGATAAATAGTATAATAGGGCAGAATTTATAGGAGCTACCACGATCAGGCCCTTGTCATCAGCATATAGGCCTATTTTATGAGAAATTTTTATCACCCTCCAGCTACAAGTGTAAATGAGGCCTAAGAACACAATCAGACTTTCAAATAAATCAATGCAGAGATTATACACTTTACTCTTTGTATTCACTCCAATATATTTGTTAACTAGAAATAAAGCTGTTTGATTATGTAGATCTGTTTAGTGGGACCTGTGCATTGAAGTGGGCATACTAGATAAACTGACACAAACTTATAATATTTTAAATGTTGTTCAAATACTAAATACAGCTGTAGTGTCAAACTTTATGAAGACATATTCACATTCAATCGTACAAAAAATGGGACCCACCTTCCCTGGTTGTGGACAGAATGCTGCTAGCCTGACAGCATATATAAAGAGAAACAGAATACTCCCAAGGGCCTATACGCAGGCCACTGTGTATAGGTCCTTGGTAGTATTCTGTTTCTCTTTATATATTCACATTCAATCGACCATAAAAGAAACAAAAATTAAATTCCACATTTGAACATTCCTTCCCTGTAGGAAACAACAAACATCTTACGATGCATTCTTTTCACTGGTTCCTGTTTACATAACATACGAAATTGCATGTTGTAAAACCTGGTGCAGCTTGTGCATGAAGTAATCAAAGTAATGCTTACCTAAACATTAAGTGTGAAGAAAATAATTCTGATGGCTAATACACAACAATACTCTTAAGGATGTGCACTTTACCCTATGAACCTGGGAAGGCTTTTTTTCACCATGTACTGGGATATACAGGAATATACCTACCTAGCAGCAAAGTTTGGACGAATTCTTCATATATCTTCTGGACTGGCTACTATGGGGCTTCATCTCAGCAATCCTATGAGGGAGTGGTGTTGCAACACTTCTTGCTGGATCTAATATCATCTTATACTTTAAACTCTTCTTCCATAAAAGATGTCTTTTGAAGATATTTTGGATTTATTTACTAAAGGAATAGAGATTGTGCACTTAGCAAAGTGAATTTTCAATTAGCTTTGAGAGGAAGGTGAAGCTATTTTCCCTTTGAATACCCAATCATGTTCCAAGGAAAATACTAAAGGTCACCAGATCATTCTTCCCTTGCTCTTTGAGCTTGACCAACATTCACAATCCAGTGGATATGTATGTTGAGTTAAGTCAGTAAATGTACAAGGGTTTCATTGTTTAATCAAATATAACTGAAACAAACATTTTTCTGTGTAATGTGATGTACTATATAATATAACTGATTTATTTTTCACCCATAAATATCGTGTGCTAAAGAAGTAAGAATTTAGTGCAGTCACATGCTATCTATCACAAGCTAGTTTTAGCGTGACAGGAAAAAACGTAATTTTTTTGGTACCTTGTAAAGTGTTATGCCCCGTACACATGATCGGATTTCCGACAACAAAATTGTGGAATTTTGTTTGAAGGTTGTTGGCTCCAACTTGTCTTGCATACACACGGTCACACAAATGTTGGCCAACAATTATGAGTGTGGGAACGGGGTGACATACAAGACGTACAACGAGCCGAGAAAAAGGAAGTTCAATAGCCAGTGCGGCTATTTCTGCTTGATTCCGAGCATGCGTGAACTTTTGTGCGTCAGATTTGTGTACACACGATCGGAAATTCCGACAACAAAGTTTTGTTGGTGAAAAATTTGAGAACCTGCTAGCCAACATTTGTTGGCAATATATACAAAATAATTCTGCGCTGCCAGGGAAGAGACAAGCAGCTAACACAACCAACAAGATGTTACAAGTAGAAAAACACAATAAGTTTAACGCTATAAAAATATGAAAGCGTCCAATGTAAAAAACATTAAACCAGCAGTTACAAATGTACTTGATAAAGAAGAGTCATCCTTATGAATGAAATGAGAAGTCTTCAGGAACTAGACACTTCAAGCAAATATGTAAACCATCTGGAGTGGAGACATGCACAACACCACCAAAAATGAAGAGGCTTACCAGAATGGATGGACCCAACGGGGCGTACGCCAAGTAGGGTCGGATAGGCTTAGGTGGTGAGTGGCTGTAGGTGGCCCGGAGGGGTGATGTTAATGGAGTAGCTCACACATTGCTGTGTCCCTCAAAACGATGCCGGAACCGAGAGGTATGGAACAAACGGCACGTTGATTGTATCCCTTTATTGTAGACCCTTACTAGCATCTGTTCTGTAGAAGCGAAGTAAGACACCCTTGCTGAAACCTGTATGTTACTGAGCAGAGAGTTTCAACGCTTGGCTTTTGCTCAGTAGCCCGGTCATAGTACGAGGACTGTGTAGAGTGGACTCAGGTGCTAGGATGCTAGTAAGGGTCTACAATAAAGGGATACAATCAACGTGTCGTTTGTTCCATACCTCTCGGTTCCGGCATCGTTTTGAGGGACACAGCAACGTGTGAGCTACTCCATTAACATCGCCCCTCTGGGCCACCTACAGCCACTCACCACCTAAGCCTATCCGACCCTACTCGGCATACGCCCCGTTGGGTCCATCCATTCTGGTAAGCCCCTTCATTTTTGGTGGTGTTGTGCATGTCTCCACTCCAGATGGTTTACATATTTGCTTGAAGTGCCTAGTTCCTGAAGACGTCTCATTTCATTCATAAGGATGACTCTTCTTTATCAAGTACATTTGTAACTGCTGGTTTAATGTTTTTTACATTGGACGCTTTCATATTTTTATAGCGCTACACTTATTGTGTTTTTATACATTTGTTGGCAGAAAGTCGGACAACAAATGTTCAATAGAGCATACACATGGTCAGACTTTCAGCTAACAAGCACACATCCAACATTTGTTGTCGGAAAATCCAATCGTGTGTACGGGGCATTAGTGTAGAACTCGCAGGACAAAAGGATCCTTGATTTGGTGGTAAGCTTATCTATCTTTGCCAAAATACAAACTATTAACTCATGATTTGATTTTGTATGTGTTTGGTCTGTTTGGGAAGCAATTGAAAAAATGCATTTAAATGCATACCCAGTAAGCCTGCCTGCCTAATAAATGGAATAGACAGTGAAGCCAGTTTTGAAGCATTGTGTATGTTAATATGTTGCAATTTTATGTTGTCAAAATTGCAATTTTTATTTTTGCTGACACCATTCCACACATCTTTTATAAAATGTAGGCGTCAAAATACAAAGCTTTATTGTCCCATCCTTGCAGGATTACATAATCAATAAATATGATAAATTACTGAAACAAGAGGCAGCATGGTATACTCTGAAATTTTGTTGCCCTAGTCCTGGGCCTTTGTAGTGTTTACACAAATACAGGCATCCATAACATACAGACATTACATATTATGGGTGAAAAAGACACATCTGTCAAGTTTATATTTCAGTTTTATGTCCAGAGGAAGACAAAACAAAACATGTCAGGAAAGTGAGAGAACTGAATCCAAATACTAGTCTAAAACACGTCAAATGTTTGCATGTAGTGTTCAAACAGCTTAGTCATGTGTTGGAGGAGTTATTTCCTATGCAGAAAAGAAATTCTAAAAATATGAATGGAATTTAATCCGAAAGTAAATCTGTGTTTCATACCACTTATGCATAAACATGGAAAGCTTGTCTCCTTATAAATACTTCCCTTTTCCTCAGGAATGTTCATTGTTGGTCATTGTTGTCTGTCAGCCATTCCTTAAAATGCCATCTCTATTGACAATAATCATGCCCACAAAAATCAGTGACTTTTTGAGGCTTCTTAATCCTTCAGATATACATCTATGCCCATACTATCAGTAGGCAGCCGGGGATAATGTGACAAGGTTAGTTGTCACATGCCATCACTATAGTACACTTTCTTGGACACAGTTCTCAGAATGCTTCACAACATGCATCATTCTACCTTTGTGATCTTTCATCTACCCTAAGCCAAGAAATTCACCAACAAGATAAAAAAGTGTATATTTGGAGGTTAAATACTATGTTGCTACAGAGAGGAGTCTTAAGTAAGGACACACATTAGGTAAAAGAAATGTTCATTTTATATCAAGTCAAGACATTTATTTAGCTTATCCAGCTTAGGGAGGTTCTGGGTGTGATCACAGTTTAAGATGAAGTGCAATCTAAGATGTCCCAAAACGCCAAAGAAAAATCAAAGGGACCAATGAGCAGAAGCAGTACTAAGACGTCAGATGAGGGAAAATCAACAGGCAGAATTGTAAGGCAGAATTCATAAGTAGCAAAGGTTGGGATAGGCTTTAGTTTAGACAATACTTTCTCATCCTCTTTGTCCCAGAGGAACCCTTGAAATAATTTTCAGGTTTTTGGGAAATTCAGCTAAAACCAGTTCATTGGGGGCTATTGGAAAAAAGCCCCCTACATTAATGGCCAGTAGAAAGAATGCACCCCTTACAGTGGTGGTAAGAATGCCATCCTTACAGACAGCTAAAAAGATCATTGGTGTCATTCTGCTGACTCTGCCAAGTGGCATTGAGCGCAGATCTATGTAGGCACCATCAAATGTGAGGTCAATCAGCCACAGCTAAAGGAACCCCTATCAACTTCTGGATGAACTTTAGGGTTTCACAGAGCCCTTGTCGAGATTGGTTGGTTTAGACTGTAATCAGAACAAGCAGGACCAGCAACAGAGAACTGTAGTAATAAAATGCCCCCTCACAAGCAAACTACATCTCACAATAGACAATTGGACTGTGGTATCCAGCAGTGTTAATTTTGGGAGGATACTATATATAGAGTGGGCATGGAAAGTATTCAGACCCCCTTAAATTTTTCACTCTTTGTTATATTGCAGCCATTTGCTAAAATCATTTAAGTTAATTTTTTTCCTCATTAATGTACACACAGCAGCTCATATTGACAGAAAAACACAGAATTGTTGACATTTTTGCAGATTTATTAAAAAAGAAAAACTGAAATATCACATGGTCCTAAGTATTCAGACCCTTTGCTCAGTATTTAGTAGAAGCCCCTTTTGATATAAAAAAGCCATGAGTCTTTTTGGGAAAGATGCAACAAGTTTTTCACACCTGGATTTGGGGATCCTCTGCCATTCCTCTTTGCAGATCCTCTCCAGTTCTGTCAGGTTGGATGGTAAACGTTGGTGGACAGCCATTTTTAGGTCTCTCCAGAGATGCTCAATTGGGTTTAAGTCAGGGCTCTGGCTGGGCCATTCAAGAACAGTCATGCAGTTGTTGTGAAGCCACTCCTTCGTTATGTTAGCTGTGTACTTAGGGTCATTGTCTTGTTGGAAGGTAAACCTTCGGCCCAGACTGAGGTCCTGAGCACTCTGGAGAAGCTTTTCATCCAGGATATCCCTGTACTTGATGGCATTCATCTTTCCCTCGATTGCAGCCAGTCGTCCTGTCCTTGCAGCTGAAAAACACCCCCACAGCATGATGCTGCCACCACCATGCTTTACTGCTGGGACTGTATTGGACAGGTGATTATTATTATTATTTTTATTATTATTATTATTATTATTATAATACAGTTTTATATAGCGCCAACAGTTTGTGCAGCGCTTTACAACATGAGGGCAGACATTACAGATACATTACATTTTGATACAAGAGGAATCAGAGGGTCCTGCTCATTAGAGCTTACAACCTAAAAAGGAAGGGTCAATTTATACAAAAGGTAATAGCTGTGGGGGGATGAGCTGATGGAGGAAGTAAAACAGAGTTAGTTAGAAGCAGGATAGGCTTCTTTGAAGAGAAGGGTTTTCAAGGATCGCCTAAAGATGGATAGATTAGGGGACAGTCGGACAGATTGGGGTAGGGAGTTCCAAAGGATGGGAGAAGCTCTGGAGAAATCCTGGAGGCGAGCATGGGAGGAGGTGACAAGGGAGCTAGAGAGTAGGAGGTCTTGGGATGGCTGAAGAGAGCGGCTTGGTTGGTATTTTGGGACTAGGTTAGTGATGTAGCTGGGGGCAGAATTATGGATGGCTTTGTAAATTATTGTTAGTACTTTGAATTTTATTCGTTGGGTGAGTGGAAGCCAGTGGAGGGATTGGCAGAGAGGGGTGATGAGCAGTGCCTGGTTTTCTCCACATATATCACTTAGAATTAAGGCCAAAAAGTTCTATCTTGGTCTCATCAGACCAGAGAATGTTATTTCTCACCATCTTGGAGTCCTTCAGGTGTTTTTTAGCAAACTCCATGCTGGCTTTCATGTGTCTTGCACTGAGGAGAGGCTTCTGTTGGGTCACTCTGCCATAAATCCCCGACTGGTGGAGGGCTGCAGTGATGGTTGACTTTCTACAACTTTCTCCCATCTCCCAACTGCATCTCTGGAGCTCAGCCACAGTGATCTTTGGGTTCTTCTTTACCTCTCTCACCAAGGCTCTTCTCCCCCGATAGCTCAGTTTGGCCGGACGGCCAGCTCTAGGAAGGGTTCTGGTCGTCCCAAACGCCTTCCATTTAAGGATTATGGAGGCCACTGTGCTCTTAGGAACCTTAAGTGCAGCAGAATTTTTTTGTATCCTTGGCCAGATCTGTGCCACAATTGCCACAATTCTGTCTCTTCTCTCTTCAGGCAGTTCCTTTGCCCTCAAGATTCTCATTTGCTCTGACATGCACTGTGAGCTGTAAGGTCTTATATAGACAGGTTTGTGGCTTTCCTAATCAAGTCCAATCAGTATAATCAAACACAGCTGGACTCAAATGAAGTTGTAGAACCAGCTCAAGGATGATCAGAAGAAATGGACAACACCTGAGTTAAATATGTGAGTGTCACAGCAAAGGGTCTGAATACTTAGGACCATGTGATATTGCAGTTTTTCTTTTTTAATAAATCTGCAAAAATGTCAACAATTATGTGTTTTTCTGTCAATATGGGGTGCTGTGTGTACATTAACCACTTCAGCCCCGGAAGGTTTTACCCCCTTCCTGACCAGAGCACTTTTTACAATTCGGCACTGCGTCGCTTTAACTGCTAATTGCGCGGTCATGCAATGCTGTACCCAAACGAAATTTGCGTCCTTTTCTTCCCACAAATAGAGCTTTCTTTTGATAGTATTTGATCACCTCTGCCGTTTTTATTTTTTGCGCTATACACGGAAAAAGACCGAAAATTTTGAAAAAAAATGATATTTTCTACTTTTTGTTCTAAAAAAAATCCAATAAACTCAATTTTAGTCATACATTTAGGCCAAAATGTATTCGGCCACATGTCTTTGGTAAAAAAAATGTCAATAAGTGTATATTTATTGGTTTGCGCAAAAGTTATAGCGTCTACAAACTAGGGTACATTTTCTGGAATTTACACAGCCTTTAATTTATGACTGCCTATGTCGTTTCTTGAGGTGCTAAAATGGCAGGGCAGTACAAAACCCCCACAAATGACCCCATTTTGGAAAGTAGACACCCCAAGGAATTTGCTGAGAGGCATGTTGAGCCCATTGAATATTCATTTTTTTTGTCCCAAGTGATTGAACAATGACAAAAAAAAAAAAAAAAAAAAAAAATTACAAAAAGTTGTCACTAAATGATATATTGCTCACACAGGCCATGGGCATATGTGGAATTGCACCCCAAAATACATTTAGCTGCTTCTCCTGAGTATGGGGATACCACATGTGTGGGACTTTTTGGGAGCCTAGCCGCGTACGGGGCCCCGAAAACCAATCACTGCCTTCAGGATTTCTAAGGGCGTACATTTTTGATTTTACTCCTCACTACCTATCACAGTTTTGAAGGCCATAAAATGCCCAGATGACATAAAACCCCCCCAAATGACCCCATTTTGGAAAGTAGACACCCCAAGCTATTTGCTTTGAGGCATGTTGAGTCCATGGAATGTTTTATATTTTGACACAAGTTGCGGGAAAGTGACAAATTTTTTTTTTTTTTTTTTTTTTTTGCACAAAGTTGTCACTAAATGATATATTGCTCACACAGGCCATGGGCATATGTGGAATTGCACCCCAAAATACATTTAGCTGCTTCTCCTGAGTATGGGGATACCACATGTGTGGGACTTTTTGGGAGCCTAGCCGCGTACGGGGCCCCGAAAACCAAGCACTGCCTTCAGGATTTCTAAGGGCGTACATTTTTGATTTTACTCCTCACTGCCTATCACAGTTTCGGAGGCCATGGAATGCCCAGGTGGCACAAACCCCCCCAAATGACCCCATTTTGGAAAGTAGACACCCCAAGCTATTTGCTGAGAGGCATGGTGAGTATTTTGCAGCTCTCATTTGTTTTTGAAAATAAAGAAAGACGAGAAAAAAAATTTTTTTTTTTTCTTTTTTCAATTTTCAAAACTTTGTGACAAAAAGTGAGGTCTGCAAAATACTCACTATACCGCTCATCAAATAGCTTGGGGTGTCTACTTTCCAAAATGGGGTCATTTGGGGTTTTTTTTTGCCACCTGGGCATTCCATGGCCTCCGAAACTGTGATAGGCAGTGAAGAGTGAAATCAAAAATTTACGGCCTTAGAAAGCCTGAAGGCGGTGCTTGGTTTTCAGGGTCCCGTACGCGGCTAGGCTCCCAAAAAGTCTCACACATGTGGTATCCCCATACTCAGGAGAAGCAGCAGAATGTATTTTGGGGTGTAATTTCACATATTCCCATGGCATGTTTGAGCAATATATCATTTAGTGACAACTTTGCGCAAAAAAAAATAAAAAAAATAAAAAATTGTCTCTTTCCCGCAACTTGTGTCACAATATAAATTATTCCATGGACTCAACATGACTCTCAGCAAATAGCTTGGGGTGTCTACTTTCCAAAATGGGGTCATTTGGGGGGGTTTTGAACTGTCCTGGCATTTTATGCACAACATCTAGAAGCTTATGTCACACATCACCCACACTTCTAACCACTTGAAGACAAAGCCCTTTCTGACACTTATTGTTTACATAAAAAAATAATTTTTTTTTGCAAGAAAATTACTTTGAACCCCCAAACATTATATATTTTTTTTAAAGCAAATGCCCTACAGATTAAAATGGTGGGTGTTTCATTTTTTTTTTTCACACAGTATTTGCGCAGCGATTTTTCAAACGCATTTTTTGGGGAAAAAACACACTTTTTTACATTTTAATGCACTAAAACACACTATATTGCCCAAATGTTTGATGAAATAAAAAAGATGATCTTAGGCCGAGTACATGGATACCAAACATGACATGCTTTAAAATTGCGCACAAACGTGCAGTGGCGACAAACTAAATACATTTTTAAAAGCCTTTAAAAGCCTTTACAGGTTACCACTTTAGATTTACAGAGGAGGTCTACTGCTAAACTTACTGCCCTCGATCTGACCTTCGCGGCGATACCTCACATGCATGGTGCAATTGCTGTTTACATTTGACGCCAGACCGACGCTTGCGTTCGCCTTAGCGCGAGAGCAGGGGGGACAGGGGTGCTTTTTTTTTTTTTTTTTTTTTTCTCTTTATTATTATTATTTTTTTATCTTATTTTTAAACTGTTCCTTTCATTTTTTTTTTTTTTTTAATCATTTTTATTGTTATCTCAGGGAATGTAAATATCCCCTATCATAGCAATAGGTAGTGACAGGTACTCTTTTTTGCAAAAATTGGGGTCTATTAGACCCTAGATTTCTCCTCTGCCCTCAAAGCATCTGACCACACCAAGATCGGTGTGATAAAATGCTTTCCCAATTTCCCAATGGCGCTGTTTACATCCGGCGAAATCTAAGTCATAAAATGCTCGTAGCTTCCGGTTTCTTAGGCCATAGAGATGTTTGGAGCCACTCTGGTCTCTGATCAGCTCTATGGTCAGCTGGCTGAATCACCGGCTGCATTTTCAGGTTCCCTGTTGAGACAGGAGAGCCAGAGAAAAACACGGAAGACGTTGGGGGGGAGGGGCATTCCCTCCCACTGCTTGTAAAAGCAGTCTAGAGGCTAATTAGCCGCTAGGATTGCTTTTACATGAAAGCCGACCGCTGGCTGAAAAGAATGATACCAAGATGATACCTAAACCTGCAGGCATCATTCTGGTATAACCACTCAAAGTCGTGAATGGCGTACCTGAAGACAAAAAAATGGTTAACAATAAAGCACAGTAAACGGTAAGGTATAAAAAATTGCATACCTGAAAAGCAAACATGATAAAACATAATAACAATAAAACATTGCAGAATAGAATACAGTAAAAAAAAACAGAACAATAGAGAGAGAATAGAGAGAGAGAGAGAGAGAGAACAATAAAACGACAACTATTTTTTTTTATTTTATATTTTTGTATGTGTTTTTTTTTTTTTTTTTTTTTACACTTTTTTTTGTAACTAACTTTTATAACTGTAACCGGTTCCAGGTTCGGGTCTCTCAAAATGCGATGGCATCTTGGGAGACCCTGTGAAAGTGTGCCTAGTCTGTGCAATGCTGTACCCTACGCTAATACTCAACTAGTGAATGGTAGCGTTCAAAACATTCACCAATGCAAAGACCAGGATTGTCAGGACAGGAGGGACAATAATAGAGGGTGTCACGCCTGTATCCGCGCTTGCTGCAGACACAACATCTTTTTTGGGGGGGTTCGTTGGGTAGGGGTACTCGGGAGGACATAAAGAAAATGCCTCTCATGCAGCCGACTGCATTTGGTTGGGGATGTGAATGGGGGAAGTACGGGCGCTGCAGAAGCGGTGGGTTCCCAATTAGGATTGGCGAATGCAGCAGGAAGGGCACTATGGGCATGACGGGTCTGTGTTTGTCTTCTTGGTGGCAGCGGGACACTATTTGTGCTTGCCACCTCACCAGCTTGAACTGCACTTATGGGACTCGCCACGTCACCAAGTGTTACTGCAGTGCTGGTTTGACTACGACCGGGGTGTACTAGGCCGCTGGTGCTTGCCAGTTCACCAAAACGCTACCAAAAAAACTGTTAGCGATCGCAGGGATCAGGCCTGACTCTGCGAACGCTGCAGTTATGCATTTAGTGTTTTGTAAGTGACAGTGATCGATCGATACTGCACTTGGGTGGGCTGGGCTGGGCCGGGCGGAGGGGCAAAACGCAGGTGCTAGCAGGTATCTGGGCTGATCCCGCTAACACTGCGTTTGTGGGAACCCTAAACTGCTGGGGACGCTAGTATAGATCTGATCGGATCAGATATTGATCCGATCAGATACTATACCACTAAGGGAGGCGTATGCTGCGTGCGTGGGTGTTAGCGGTACTGGCGCTAACCTGACACTGCTTGGGGCTGGTGCTTGCCAGTTCACCAAAACGCTACCAAAAAAACTGTTAGCGATCGCAGGGATCAGGCCTGACTCTGCGAACGCTGCAGTTATGCGTTTAGTGTTTTGTAAGTGACAGTGATCGATCGATACTGCACTTGGGTGGGCTGGGCTGGGCCGGGCGGAGGGGCAAAACGCAGGTGCTAGCAGGTATCTGGGCTGATCCCGCTAACACTGCGTTTTTGGGAACCCTAAACTGCTGGGGACGCTAGTATAGATCTGATCGGATCAGATATTGATCCGTACAGATACTATACCACTAAGGGAGGCGTATGCTGCGTGCGTGGGTGTTAGCGGTACTGGCGCTAATCTGACGCTGCCTGGGGCGACGCATATCACCGCCGGGCGATCAGGGGGCTAAACTTTTATTCGGTAATAAACGGCGGGTGCCCTGACACTATAAAAAATAAACGAACTAACCAGCGTCACCCGTAACAGTTATACGGTGATCAGTGGTGAAAGGGTTAACTAGGGGGCAATCAAGGGGTTAAAACATTTATTAGGTAGTATATGGGGGTCCCTGTCGCTATAAAACGCTGACGGCGAACCTAAATATTTACCTCACTAACTAGCGTCACCAGCGACACTAATACAGCGATCAGAAAAATGATCGCTTAGTGACACTGGTGACAGGGGGTGATCAAGGGGTTAAAACTTTATTAGGGGGGGTTAGGGGGGTATCCTAGACCTAAAGGGGGCCTAACACTCACTGCCCTAACACTGTAACTGTCACAAACTGACACTATGCAGTAATCAGAAAAAAAAAAAAATACTGCTAATGTCAGTTTGTGACAGGGGGGGGGGATCGGGGGGCGATCGGGGGGGGATCGGGGGTGTAAAGTATGCCTGGCATGTTCTACTGTGTGTGTTTGTGTTGTGTGCACTTACATGTCTTCTCTCCTCGGCGCTGGACGGAAACTGCCAGACCGAGGAGAGATGACATCACATCCTCTGCCTGTGTGAAACTACACACAGGCAGAGGAGGATTCCCATTGGCTGGGAGCGATCGCGAGGGGGGGGCCACGATCAGATGGTCTCCCCCTCACCTCCCGACTCTCCCAGTCAGATGCCGACTGCCGCTGGCACCGGGGGGGGTCCGATCGGACCCCCCGCCCGCGGGAGGCAGATCACATATATATACGTGATTCTGCCTGTCCGTGCCACTCTGCCGACGTATATCTACGTTAGGCGGTCGGCAAGTGGTTAAGGAGGAAAAAAATGAACTTAAATGATTTTAGCAAATGGCTGCAATATAACAAAGAGTGAAAAATTTAAGGGGGTCTGAATACTTTCTGTCCCCACACAATATCTATAGATAGATAGATAGATAGATAGATAGATAGATAGATAGATAGATAGATAGATAGATAGATAGATAGATAGATAGATAGATAGATAGATAGATACCCTTTTCTTGGGTTTAGATGCACTTATATTTTTTAAACCTTATTAAAAATATATACAAATATATACAACAAAGCTTTGTGTCAATTTTTGAGAATTCCATTTTTTTAGTGCATACAGTACGTGCAATTAACACTTCAGAATTACATGGTTTTAGTGCTTGGAATTTATAAAAGACATTTGGAGAAAATACAGAAATGATCTAATAATAATAAAACAGCTGCCACATTATTAAACTGCTATATCTATAATGCTGGATTAGGCATGGTTTAAATCAGTGACAGGAAATTCTAAAAGATTTTGTAAATAAAATACTCCATGCTGGAAAAAGGCCTTAAATTCACATATTCACCATAACAAAAATTATTTGACCTTGTGTAAACTTTTCCGAATTAACTATACATTTTTAAAAATAAAACCATCATCATACTCTTTTTGACCACATTTCATTGCTATGACAGTATGCTATGACAAAGAGTGCACATTTTAACATAAATATGAGATAGTCAACAATACCATGTAACACTTTATAGAAATTTCAAAGGCTGTGCCACTTCTAATGGATTATATGGGGGTCATTTACTATAGCGCCGCGGCACTAATTTGCGCAAATTTGCGCTAATTATCGCTAGTAGTGCTAGTTAGCACTAAAACAGCATTCAGGATAGCGCTGGTGAGAAAATACTCCCAAAATTTACTGTAGTTCCCTGAAACTAAATAGTACCCAAATCCTTATAGGGCGTACACACGGTCGGACTTTGTTCGGACATTCCGGCAACAAAATCCTAGGATTTTTTCCGACAGATGTTGGCTCAAACTTATTTTGTCTACACACGGTCGCATAAAGTTGTCGGAATTTCCAATCGTCAACCACGCGGTCACGTACACCACGTACGACAAGACTAGAAAAGGCCGGTTCAGAACCAAGCACGGCACCCTTTGGGCTCCTTTTGCTAATCTCGTGTTAGTAAAAGTTTGGTGAGAGACGATTCGCGCTTTTTCAGACTCGTGGCTTTCAGATCGTTTTCTGCCATTCAGTTTGTGCTTGTGGGTTTGTATCTGCTCTTCAGTGCGTGCAAGCAAGTTCCGCGTGACTTTAAGTAGTCATTGTATTCTTGTTCGTTCGTTACTGTTTTTCAGGTCGCTCTTCACAGGCCTTGCTGTTCTTCAGTGCATTCTGTTACTTCGTTCTGAGCAGCCGACTGTTTTCTAGCCATGTTTCGTATGCGTACTCCTCGTAGAGTTCGTGCTGTGCGGGGGCTTGGTGTTGGGGTCCTGACCTTGACACAAGTCCAGTCCATGAACAGGGTGGGGAGGAGTTCATGGACCAAGAATTGGTTGCTTCAGCGTGACCAGTTCTGTCATATGCCTTTGCTCCGTGAGATCCGTGAGAATAATCCTGATGATTTCAGGAACTTTCTCAGGATGACGGACCCCGTGTTTCACCGTTTGTTGGCTTCGCTGACCCCCTATATCAGCAGGCAGGATACCTGCATGAGGCAAGCCATCACTCCGGAGCAGAGGCTGGTCGCTACCCTGCGGTATTTGGCCACAGGGAGAAGCCTGCAGGACTTGAAGTTCTCGACAGGCATCTCCCCCCAGGCTCTGGGGATCATTATCCCAGAGACCTGTTCTGCCATCATCCAGGTCCTGCAGAAGGAGTATATGAAGGTAAGATTTTTATCCTTTTATATCACATTTTATTGTATTGAATGTTTGCTAATATATTGTATTTCTTTCCTCATTCACTAATTACCATGATTGTAATATGCTGTGAATGTCCCCTTTTTCCTCATGCATGCTGGATCTTTATGTAATTATTATTTTAGGTCCTTCATACATATTTGCCCTTCACTAACCTCCCCAGCATGGTGTCTCCTGCCCTATATTCACCTCATGTAGTCACTTAACAATGTATTTTATCTGCTCCATAGTAGTGCTTTACCCCAAACACCCCCTAAAATGTTTGGAAATGTTATTTTTGATTTAAATTCAGGCAGAGTGCCAGAGTTTTTTTTTTGGTGGTGTCCCCCAAAAATTTTTAGTAACTCTCCCTCCCCCAACTGCTAAGTCAGCTGATCCCAATTCTCTGTCCAAATGTCCTCAAATGTGTACAATGTGTATTTATATCTTTGTATTATGACCCTTCTTACCTGTCCAGTGGTCTGCCAATAGTGTAACTAAGGAGGGGCTGTTCCAAGTAATATCCATTATTTAGGCATTCATCTCTCAATGAAGTGAAGAGGGTTACCTGTCCAAGATTTCTACACACCCCCTATAATGTTAGAAATGGCCCATGAGAGGGGGGGGTGAAATATGATAGGTGTACCTTATACTTTGGCCTTGTTAAATTCCCCTTAATAAATGCTATCTGGAGGTTGCCCCATAATGTTTGTGTATAATCTGCTTGCCATGTTTCTGAGTAAAAATAGTAATGTTTATTTTTTTTTCCTCAACAGTTTCCTTCCACGCCACAGGAATGGCAGACTGTGGCCTCCCACTTTGCCGAGCGGTGGGACTTTCCTAACTGCGGAGGGGCAATTGATGGGAAACACGTCCACATCGTCCCACCACCCAACTCGGGGTCGTACTATTATAATTACAAGGGGTTTAATAGTATAGTGATGTTGGCGGTGGTGTCGGCTAATTACGACTTCTTGTATGTGGACGTGGGGAAGAATGGCCGGATGTCCGATGGTGGAGTCATCGCCCAGACGGAGTTCTACAGGCATCTCCAGAATGGCAGCTTGGACTTGCCAGCTCCAGAGGACAATGTGGAAGGACTCCCATTTGTGTTCGTTGCTGATGAAGCGTTTGCGCTGGGGGACCACCTGATGCGCCCATTCCCAATGAGGACCCTCACCCCGGAACAGAAGGTTTTTAATTACCGGCTGGCCAGAGCCCAAAGAGTGGTGGAGGAGGTGGTCGGGCTGGCTGATCTGCAGGTCCCTCCACCCCCCCTGAAAAGAGAAAGTGGCAGTAGGAGGAGTGCCCTAGAGGAGGCTACCAGAGGACTCTTTTGGAGGGCTACAGAGGTCCTGGGAGCACGACAGACCGTGGAGGAGGACATTGCTGCCGTCATTGCATATAAAATGCAGAGGATGGAGGAGGGCCAACAAGTCATGTGTGAGGCGCTCATATTGGAGGCTCTTAACAAAGGTATGAGGGGCCAAATGACAGCTCAGACACACCTTTGCAATGGTCCTCCTCCTCCTCCTGCAGGTCCTCCTCCTCATCCTCCCTCTCCTCCAGGTCCTCACAGTCCTCCTCCAGGTCCTACTTCTCCTCCTGCCACATCTCCAACTGCACAGCCACAGCCCGGAAGGAAGCGTGAAAGGAAGACCAGAAAGTGAGGACCCTGGGTCCAGTCTGGTCGGCCAAAAAATGCAGCCTCTTGTGGTACCACAGCCTGGGGACACACATGTCATCTGCTGCTTTCTGGATCTCTGCGAATTCTGGACCAGACTGCCCTCCCTTACATATGGACTCCTCAGGCCACCAATTTTGATGTTCAAGAATTGATGTCTGCCGTGGGGGTCCCAGGCTTCGCTAATTTCTCCTGTTGATCCAGTGTTGCCTTCCTCTTTGTTTGGTTCTGATCCCTTAATAAAGGATTTTTGTTTTGAATTATACTCTCCTATGTGTTTTACTTCAAAAATGACAGTTTGTTTGTGAGGATTCAGGTACATTTCAAATATACAAGGTGAAATGAACAAGGGACACCAACACCAAACAATCTCCTTGAAATTAAATAATAAAAGATATCAATGGTGTTGGGGTAACTTCACACACAAAACACACACAAAAATATTCTGGAGTAAAAATAAAAATAACATTGAACAAAGATCAGCCTTTGAAAAAATTCAAACATTAAAAAAAAAAAAGGCTTAAAATCCCAAAAAAAATTAAATAAAAAAAAAAAATTCTGTCAGATGTGACAACTAATAACAATATATTCAGGGAATCCAAATAAAAAAAACAAAAATAAAACTTTGTGAGAAGTGTGTGTGAATATGAGCAGCAAAACTACTTAATTCTTGTCACATTATAAAGAAGAAAAGAGTGCGCTGTATTAAATTATTTTTAACATTGCAGCGTGATGAAAGTGCTGTATCCATTGCGAACGCTAAGTTTACTGGAACGAGCTGTTCCGTCTTGGAATTTCTTCTGAGCATGCGTGGCACTTTGTGCGTCGGAACAGGCCACACACGGTCGGAATTGACGCGATCGGATTTTGTTGTCGGAAAATTTTATCTCCTGCTCTCCAACTTTGTGTGTCGGAAAATCCGATGGAAAATGTCCGATGGAGCCCACACACGGTCGGAATTTCCGACAACATGCTCCGATGTGTACGGGGCATTACTCTGCTAAAAGCTGGAGAATTGCACATGGAAATAATGTTTAGCGCATGATATAATTGCCTAAATGGTACTGAAATATGCGGTATATTATTTAAAGATGATCTGCTTTTAAACTGTGTTCAAAAGTGATTTCTACACTGAAATATCTTTAAAAGTCTGAGAATAGATAAATTCTCCGTTTTTGTACAACTAGGTGCTAACACAACTGAGCATGCTCAGACCTGCAAATAGCTCTTATTTTAGCTCCAGGGTCTTTTTACCAGGAGTAAATCTCAAAATTAGCGCTAGGCTAAAATGCGTTTTTGAGAATGAAAATCGGCACTATTATAGTCCAATGCAAGTTTCAGCCATTGATTCTAATGGTACAATAATAAATACTTTTAATGTTGAAATGAAATGTATCTTTCTCTGAAATAAATGCTCCTTGCAACAATGTTGCTGTTTCTATTTTGTTTTTAAGAATGCTAGAATGTGGAATGTTTTGATGTTTTAGTAAAATATATTTTTCTCTGTCACTTTCACTTGTTACTCTCAATCTCACAACAATCTTTACCCAAACTCACACAGGTGTCTTTACAAACCACAAACAATACCATTGCTGATGCAAATTTTTTGTGCTTTTTATTATTTCCAAATATTCATAATTTGAGCCCAAAAATGTGATATGTGTACCAACATCAGAAATCAAAATGTAATTCCCAAAAATTTGAGGATAATATCACTATTCACTACTAATATCACTATACACTCACCCACAAAGAACCAAATATCACAGAATAAATCAAGAAGAATAACTCTTGAGTAATGTAATTTCATCACCTGTCCAAAGAAATGCAGTATTTATTAGTATTTATGTGTAGGAGGTTTTCACATGTGGCAACTGTGTGGCTTAGAGGTTAGAACTTCTGCTTAGCATCCCTGAGCATCTGGGTTAGATTCCCAAACATGCTGCTTCATGTAGAGAAGTCATCTCATCTCCCAAGTCCTAAAACTATGTCTAAATGTAGTGTTTATGTGTAGGAGGGTTCCACCACCATTGTAAATCTTGCCAGATACACTATCTAGCCAAAAGTATTGGGATACCTGCATTTACACACACATGACCTTTAATGGCAGCCTAGTCTTAGTCTGTAGGGTTAAAATTTGATTTGGCCCACCCTTTGCAGCTAGAACAGCTTCTGGAAGGCTGGGAAGCCTGTCCACAAGGTTTAGGATTGTGTCTATGGCAATGTTTGACCATTCTTCCAGAAGTGCATTTGTGAGACCAGGCACTGATGTTGGATGAGAAGGCCTGGCCCAGAGATGAAGCTGTTGTAGCTGCAAAGGGTGGGCCAACTCAATACTGAACCCTATGGACTAAGACTGGGGTGCCATTACAGTTCATGTGCGTTTAAAGGCAGTCATCCCAATACTTAGGCCAATATATTGTATATTGCTTGTGACACTGAGCATGGCTATGTACTTAGGGCTGATTCACACCACAGAGACGCTCACACCACAGAGCCGCAAACACCATGTGTGAGGCTGCCTGCTGGCTAAGTGGTTAGAAATTCTGTATAGCAGCACTGGGGTTTCTAGTTCAATTCCCCAAAATGCTAATGCTTGTGTTGAAGTTTATATGTTCTCCCTGCGTTGGTTTCTCACTACAATCCAAAGACATGCTGGCATTTTATTTGTCTCCTGTCGAAATAGTCTCTAATGTAAGAAAGTTAATTTTGGAATTTAGATTGGAAACTCATTGCAGCCAGGGACTGATCTTAATGGAGGTTATTTACGAAAGGCAAATCCACTTTGCACTACAAGTGCAAACTACAAGTGCAAAGTGCACTTGAAATTGCACTGAAAGTGCACTTGGAAGTGCAGTCACTGTAGATCTGAGGGGAAGATCTGAAATGAGGGGAAGCGCTGCTGATTTTATCATCCAATCATGTGCAAGCTAAAATGCTGTTTTTTATTTTCCTTGCATATCCCCCTCGGATCTACAGGGGGCAATTCCTTACCTCCTAAATTTTTAAGATGGGTATATAAGGGACACCTATTAGCAAATGTATGTGGGCATAGGACACACCTCCCAAAAAACCTTCTTAACCACTTCAGCCCCGGAAGGATTTACCTCCTTTATGACCAGAGCACTTTTTACAATTTGGCACTGCGTCGCTTTAACTGCTAATTGCGCGGTCATGCAATGCTGTACCCAAACGAAATCTGCGTCCTTTTCTTCCCACAAATAGAGCTTTCTTTTGATGGTATTTGATCACCTCTGCCATTTTTATTTTTTGCGCTATACACAGAAAAAGACCGAAAAGTTTTTGTTATAAAAAAAATCCCATAAACTCAATTTTAGTCATACATTTAGGCCAAAATGTATTCGGCCACATGTCTTTTGTTAAAAAAATGTCAATAAGTGTATACTTATTGGTTTGCGCAAAAGTTATAGCGCCTACAAACTAGGGTACATTTTCTGGAATTTACACAGCCTTTAATTTATGACTGCCTATGTCATTTCTTGAGGTGCTAAAATGGCAGGGCAGTACAAAACCCCCACAAATGACCCCATTTTGGAAAGTAGACACCCCAAGGAAATTGCTGAGAGGCATGTTGAGCCCATTGAATATTCATTTTTTTTGTCCCAAGTGATTAAATAATGACAAAAAAAAAAAATTACAAAAAGTTGTCACTAAATGATATATTGCTCACACAGGCATATGGGCATATGTGGAATTGCACCCCAAAATACATTCAGCTGCTTCTCCTGAGTACGGGGATACCACATGTGTGGGACTTTTTGGGAGCCGCGTACTGGGCCCGAAAACCAATCACTGCCTTCAGGATTTCTAAGGGCGTAAATTTTTGATTTTACTCCTCACTACCTATCACAGTTTTGAAGGCCATAAAATGCCCAGATGGCATAAACCCCCCTAAATGACCCCATTTTGGAAAGTAGACACCCCAAGCTATTTGCTTTGAGGCATGTTGAGTCCATGGATTATTTTATATTTTGACACAAGTTGCGGGAATGTGACAATTTTTTTTTTTTTTTGCACAAAGTTGTCACTAAATGATATATTGCTCACACAGGCCATGGGCATATGTGGAATTGCACCCCAAAATACATTTAGCTGCTTCTCCTGAGTATGAGGATACCACATGTGGGGGACTTTTTAGGAGCCTAGCCGCGTACGGGGCCCCGAAAACCAATCACCGCCTTCAGGATTTCTAAGGGTGTAAATTTTTGATTTCACTCTTCACTGCCTATCACAGTTTCGGAGGCCATGGAATGCCCAGGTGGCACAACTCCCCCCTCGAAATGACCCCATTTTGGAAAGTAGACACCCCAAGCTATTTGCTGAGAGGCATGGTGAGTATTTTGCAGCTCTCATTTGTTTTTGAAAATTAAGAAAGACAAAAAAAAAATTTTTTTTTCTTTTTTCAATTTTCAAAACTTTGTGACAAAAAGTGAGGTCTGCAAAATACTCACTATACCTCTCAGCAAATAGCTTGGGGTGTCTACTTTCCAAAATGGGGTCATTTGGGGGGGGGGGGTTGCCACCTGGGCATTCCATGGCCTCCGAAACTGTGATAGGCAGTGAAGAGTGAAATCAAAAATTTACGCCCTTAGAAAGCCTGAAGGCGGTGCTTGGTTTTCGGGGTCCCGTGCGTGGCTAGGCTCCCAAAAAGTCCCACACATGTGGTATCCCCATACTCAGGAGAAGCAACAGAATGTATTTTGGGGTGTAATTTCACATATTCCCATGGCATGTTTGAGCAATATATCATTTAGTGACAACTTTGTGCAAAAAAAAAAAAAAAAAATTGTCTCTTTCCCGCAACTTGTGTCACAATATAAAATATTCCATGGACTCCACATGCCTCTCAGCAAATAGCTTGGGGTGTCTACTTTCCAAAATGGGGTCATTTGGGGGGGGGTTTTGAACTGTCCTGGCATTTTATGCACAACATTTAGAAGCTTATGTCACACATCACCCACTCTTCTAACCACTTGAAGACAAAGCCCTTTCTGACACTTTTTGATTACATGAAAAAATTATTTTTTTTGCAAGAAAATCACTTTGAACCCCCAAACATTATATTTTTTTTTAAAGCAAATGCCCTACAGATTAAAATGGTGGGTGTTTCATTTTTTTTTTCACACAGTATTTGCGCAGTGATTTTTCAAACGCATTTTTTGGGGGAAAAAACACACTTTTTTTACATTTTAATGCACTAAAACACACTATATTGCCCAAATGTTTGATGAAATAAAAAAGATGATCTTAGGCCGAGTACATGGATACCAAACATGACATGCTTTAAAATTGCGCACAAACGTGCAGTGGCAACAAAATTAATACATTTTTAAAAGCTTTTAAAAGCCTTTACAGGTTACCACTTTAGATTTACAGAGGAGGTTTACTGCTAAAATTACTGCCCTTGATCTGACCTTCGCGGTGATACCTCACATCCATGGTGCAATTGCTGTTTACATTTGACGCCAGACTGACGCTTGCGTTCGCCTTAGTGTGAGAGCAGGGGGGACAGAGGTGCTTTTTTTTTTTTTTTTTATTTATTTTTTTTACTTTTTTATCTTATTTTTAAACTGTTCCTTTCATTTTTTTTTTATCATTTTTATTGTTATCTCAGGAAATGTAAATATCCCCTATGATAGCAATAGGTAGTGACAGGTACTCTTTTTTGAAAAAATTGGGGTCTATTAGACCCTAGATTTCTCCACTGCCCTCAAAGCATCTGACCACACCAAGATCAGTGTGATAAAATGCTTCCCCAATTTCCCAATGGCGCTGTTTACATCCGGCGAAATCTAAGTCATAAAATGCTCGTAGCTTCCGGTTTCTTAGGCCATAGAGATGTTTGGAGCCACTCTGGTCTCTAAACAGCTCTATGGTCAGCTGGCTGAATCACTGGCTGCATTCTCAGGTTCCCTGTTGAGACAGGAGAGCCAGAGAAAAACACGGAAGACGGTGGTGGGGCATTCCCTCCCACTGCTTATAAAAGCAGTCTAGAGGCTAATTAGCTGCTAGGATTGCTTTTACATGAAAGCCGACCACTGGCTGAAAAGAATGATACCAAGATGATACCTAAACCTGCAGGCATCATTCTGGTATAACCACTCAAAGTCGTGAATGGTGTGCCTGAAGACAAAAAAATGGTTAACAATAAAGCACAGTAAACGGTAAAGTATAAAAAAATTGCATACCTGAAAAGCAAATATGGTAAAACATAATAACAATAAAACATTGCAGAATAGAATACAGTAAAAAAGAGTAGAACAATAGAGAGAGAATAGAGAGAGAGAGAACAATAAAACGACAACTATTTTTTTTTATTTTATATTTTTGTTTGTGTTTTTTTTTTTTTTTTTACACTTTTTTTGTAACTGTAACTTTTATAACTGTAACTGGTTCCAGGGTCGGGTCTCTCAAAATGCGATGGCATCTTGGGAGACCCTGTGAAAGTGTGTCCTAGTCTGTGCAATGCTGTACCCTACGCTAATACTCAACTAGTGTATGGTAGCGTTCAAAACATTCACCAATGAAAAGACCAGGATTATGAGGACAGGAGGGACAATAATAGTGGGTGTCACGCCTATATCCACGCTTGCTGCAGACACAACATCTTTTTTGGGGGGGTTCGTTGGGTGGGAGTACTCGGGAGGACATAAAGAAAATGCCTCTCATGCAGTCGGCTGCATTTGGTTGGGGATGTGAATGGGGGAAGTACGGGCGCTGCAGAAGTGGTGGGTTCCCAATTAGGATTGGCGAATGCAACAGGAAGGGCATTATGGGCACGACGGGCCTGTGTTTGTCTTTTTGATGGCAGCGGGACACTACTTGTGCTTACCACCTCACCAGCTTGAACTGCACTTATGGGACTCGCCAAGTCACCAAGTGTTACTGCAGTGCTGGTTTGACTACGACCGGGGTGTACTAGGCCGCTGGCGCTTGCCAGTTGATGAAAACACTACCAAAAAAACTGTTAGCAATCACAGGGATCAGGCCTGACTCTGCGAACGCTGCAGTTATGCATTTAGTGTTTTGTAAGTGACAGTGATCGATTGATACTGCACTTGGGTGGGCTGGGCTGGGCCGGGCGGAGGGGCAAAACGCAGGTGCTAGCAGGTATCTGGACTGATCCCGCTAACACTGTGTTTTTGGGAACCCTAAACTGCTGGGGACGCCAGTATAGATCTGATCGGATCAGATATTGATCCGTTCAGATACTATACCACTAAGGGAGGTGTACAGTGCGTGCGTGGGTGTTAGCGCTACTGGCACTAACCTGACACTGCCTGGGGCTGGTGCTTGTCAGTTCACCAAAACGCTACCAAAAAAACTGTTAGCGATCGCAGGGATCAGGCCTGACTCTGCGAATGCTGCAGTTATGCGTTTAGTGTTTTGTAAGTGACAGTGATCGATCGATACTGCACTTGGGTGGGCTGGGCTGGGCCGGGCGGAGGGGCAAAATGCAGGTGCTAGCAGGTATCTGGGCTGATCCCGCTAACACTGCGTTTTTGGGAACCCTAAACTGCTGGGGACGCTAGTATAGATCTGATCGGATCAGATATTGATCCGTTCAGATACTATACCACTAAGGGAGGCGTATGCTGCGTGCGTGGGTGTTAGCGGTACTGGCGCTAATCTGACGCTGCCTGGGGCGAAGCATATCACCGGCGGGCGATCAGGGGGCTAAACCTTTATTCGGTAATAAACGGCGGGTGCCCTGACACTATAAAAAATAAACGAACTAACCAGCGTCACCCGTAACGGTTATACGGTGATCAGTGGTGAAAGGGTTAACTAGGGGGCAATCAAGGGGTTAAAACATTTATTAGGTAGTATATGGGGGTCCCTGTCGCTATAAAACGCTGACGGCGAACCTAAATATTTACCTCCCTAACTAGCGTCACCAGCGACACTAATACAGCGATCAGAAAAATGATCGCTTAACGACACTGGTGACGGGGGGTGATCAAGGGGTTAAAACTTTATTAGGGGAGGTTAGGGGGGTACCCTAGACCTAAAGGGGGCTAACACTCACTGCTCTAACACACTAACTCTCACAAACTGACACCATGCAGTAATCAGAAAAAAAAAAAAACTGCTTGGTGTCAGTGTGACGGGGGAGGGGAGGGGTGATTGGGGGGGATGGGGGGGGCGATTGGGGGGACCGGGGGTGTAAAGTGTGCCTGGCATGTTCTACTGTGTGTGTTGTGCAACTCACTCAGATGTCTTCTCTCCTCGGCGCCGGAACGGTAAACTGCCGAGCCGAGGAGAGATGACATCACATCCTCTGCCTCTGTGTACTACACAGAGGCAGGGGATGATTCCCATTGGCTGGGAGCGATCGCGAGGGGGGGCCACGAATGGATGGCCTCCCCCTCATCTCTGATCGCTGCCAGACCAAAGCCGACCGCCTCGGGCACCGGGGGGGTCCGATCAGACCCCCGCCCGAGGGAAGGCAATCACGTACCAGGTACGTGATTTTGCCTGCCCGTGCCATTGTGCAGACGTAGATCTGCGTTAGGCGGTCTGCAACTGGTTAAAGGAGAATTATAAAAAAAAAAAATATTAGTTAAACCTCTAAGTGTTTTTTTTTTTTTTTTACCAATAATATTCCTTTAGATTGGCTTTGGAAATTTACAAAGTAATTTAGAAATTAAATGAAAGATTTAGCGCTGGGAAACCCTTTTTGAAAGATAAAAAGTGCATTTTATATACAACTATACAGATCAGAGCAAAATGAGGGAAAAATGAGGAGGAAAGAGGAACAGAGGGACTTTGTTCCAAATCAGGGACAGTTGGGACCTATGTGATTTCACTAGACATCTGTGCAGGAAAGTGCACTGATGTCTCTGAAATCGCTCACAAAGTCGGGCTGAGGCCCCTTTCACACTTTGGACATCAGAGTCATACCCCATGATTTTCAATGTGTACCATTCATATCTGTGTGACTTCAAGTCACACCGACATCAAAGTAGTCCCTGTACTACTTTGGTCTGACTTTGATGCAAGTTGAGGTCCATAGACCTCAAGTTTACACAGGCATTCCCTGGAACCACGGCAAAATTGCCAACACATAATCGCGGGAAAATTGTGTGCCTTTCCCTGTGACTCCTGCATCCATAGACCTCAAGATTACACAGGCATAAAGTGCTTAAAGTCACATCAAAATCGTGCAACTTTCAGGTCGCACAAGTGTGAAAGGGGCCTAAGTCACTGTGCTGAGTACTATTATACCTAGAATATAAAGTAGTCCCACCATCAAACTCTAGTAAACATATGTTCTCAATATAATTGTGCTCAAATGGCTGAAAATCACACAGATGGTATCACCTACTGAAAGCTTGCATTAGACTCAGCAGCATATGCTGAAAAGAGGCCAATGCCACATAAGCATGAGCATGGTTATTACTATAATATTATTGCCTGAAATGCAAAACATTATTGTATAGAATCAAACATTAGTAGATGTAGTAGATGTATTTTCTCTGTAGGTATGTGCTCAGCTCTGTAGCATAGCAGTATGCCCTGCTGCCCTCAAAGGTTCAAGCCATGAGTTTAAATCACACTGACAGCATCACCTCCTGAAAGTGTGCGTTGTCCTCAGCAGCATAATTAGCCAATGCACATCAGTTTGGTTTGTTTTAACTCTTCAAATGCATGCAATGGTATGTACTTATAATAATAATATTATGTGGTGGAATTCCAAAAATCAAGGAAAAAAAACATTGTAGGGTCCCCCCAGTACATACCAGGCCCTTTGGGTCTGATATGGACTTTAAGGGGAACCCCACACCAAACTGTAAAATAAAATTGACGTGGGGTCCCCCCAAATTCCATACCATACCCTTATCTGAGCATGCAGCCTGGAGGTCAGGATAGGGGGGGACTAGTGAGCACCCTCCCCTTCTGAACCATACCAGGCCACATGCCCCAAACAAGGGCCCCTTCCTGACAACTCTGGTCAGTGGTTGTCGGTCTGCAGGCATGGGGTTTATCAGAATTTAACAAGGTGGCTCCCAGATCCTTCCCCCCTATGTGAATAGGTATTGTACCCCTACCTGTTCACCAAAAAAAGCAGTGAAATGTAAAAAAATCAATAGCCGGTTTTTGACAAGTCCTTTATTGTAAAATAGCTCTGAGCTGTTTTCTTTCTTGAGCCGTCTTCTCCAGACGCTGTCCCTCCCTCCTCCATCTTTTCCCTGAGCTGTATTCTCCCAGAGCCTTCTCTCCTGCCGCTGCCGTCTTCTCCATCTGCTGTGTTCTTCTGCACTGCCGGTTACCCGCTAATAAAAAAAAAGCCGCTCTTCTTCTGTGGTGGTCTTCCCCCGCTGTGTTGTCACTCGCTGTGTTTCATCTCTTACATAGCCTTGGATCGGACTCTCCGGGTGACATTATCGGATGGCCACAGAAGACTGCCACAGAAGAAGAGCGGCTTTTTTTTATTAGTGGGTAACCAGCTGCGTGGAAGAACACATCAGCGGGAGAAGACAGTGGCGGCAGAAGAGACAGCTCAGGGAGAAGAAACATCAAACACTAGTAAATGTATTTTCTATGTGTGAATGTGCTAAGCCCAATAGGCTAGTGGTCAGCACATCTACCTTGAAAAACTCAGGCTTTGAAGGGTTCAAATCCCACAGAGAAATACTAAAAGATTGAATTGGTGAAAAAAAGGCAAATGACTGTTAGCCAAAGCAGCATATGCTGAAAATAGGTGAATACCAATGCACTTTAATTTGGCTGATTCTATTAAATTAACTCTTCAAATGCTTGCAATTGTATGTAAGTATTGAATAATATTATGGTGTGAAATTCCAAACACCACACACAAGCTAACGGCAGTTTACATTTCTTTGTTTGTTTATTTTAATTCGCTTGTGCACTGAAAATATAAACACAGCTGGTGGATGGTAGGTTGGCTGGTATTTGAACTCATAGCGTGAGTGCTGTGGAGACATCTGAGCAGACCACTAAGCCATTATGCTAAGTACTCTAATGCCCCGTACTCACGATCGGACATTGATCGGACATTCCGACAACAAAATCCATGGATTTTTTTCAACGGATGTTGGCTCAAACTTGTTTTGCGTACACACGGTCGCACAAAGTTGTCGGAATTTCCAATCGCCAAGAACGCGGTGACGTACACCACGTATGACGAGACTAGAAAAGGCCAGTTCAGAACCAAGCGCTGCACCCTTTGGGCTCCTTTTGCTAATCTCGTGTTAGTAAAAGTTTGGTGAGAGACAATTCGTGCTTTTTCAGACTCGTGGTTTTCAGATCGTTTTCTGCTGTTCAGTTTGTGCTTGTGGGTTTGTATCTGCTCTTCAGTGCATGCAGCAAGTGACGCGTGACTCTTGTCATTCTGTTCTTGTTCATTCGTTACTGTTTTTCAGGTCGCTCTTCACAGGCCTTGCTGTTCTTCAGTGCGTTCTGTTACTTCGTTCTGAGCAGCCGACCGTTTTCTAGCCATGTTGCGTATACGTACTCCTCGTAGAGTTCGTGCTGTGCGGGGGCTTGGTGTTGGGGTCCTGACCTTCACACAAGTCCAGTCCATGAACAGGGTGGGGAGGAGTTAATGGACCAAAAATTGGTTGCTTCAGCGTGACCAGTTCTGTCACATGCCTTTGCTCCATGAGATCCATGAGAATAATCCTGATGATTTCAGGAACTTTCTCCGGATGACGGACCTCGTATTTCACCGTTTGTTGGCTTTGCTGACCCCCTATATTAGCAGGCAGGATACCTGCATGAGGCAAGCCATCACTCCGGAGCAGAGGCTAGTCGCCACCCTGCGGTACTTGGCGACGGGGAGAAGCCTGCAGGACTTGAAGTTCTCGACAGGCATCTCCCCCCCAGGCTCTGGGGATCATTATCCCAGAGACCTGTTCTGCCATCATCCAGGTCCTGCAGAAGGGGTATTTTAAGGTAAGATTTTTATCCTTTAACATCACATTTTCTTGTATTTAATGTTTGCTAATATATTGTATTTATTTCCTCATTCATTAATTACCATGATTGTAATATGCTGTGAATGTCCCCTTTGTCCTCATGCATGCTTGATATTTTTGTAATTATTTTTTGCTCCTTCATACATATTTGCCTTCACTTACCTCCCCAGCATGCTCTCCTGGCCCTATATTCACCTCATGTAGTCACTTAACAATGTATTTTATCAGCTCCATAGTAGTGCTTTACCCCAAACACCCCTAAAATGTTTTGAAATGTGATTTGTGCTTTAAATTCAGGCAGAGTGCCAGAGACTTTTTTGGGGGGTCCCCAAGTCATTTGGAACCCTCCCTCCCCCCAACTGCTAAGTCAGCTGATCCCAATTCTCTATCTATCCTCAATCATCTATCTGCTGACTTTGCCAAATCCATACACACTATACCCATCTCTTTAGTGGTCAGATGTATGGATGAATTCCCCAAAGCATGTAGTGCAAGGGCCTGCCTGTATACTTTCAAATGGTAATGTTTAAAGTTTTTGTATCCTATTATTATCTTGATAGGTAATAGCAGAATGTCCAAATGTGCTCAAATGTGTACAGTGTGTATTTATATCTTTGTATTAGGACACTTCTTACCTGTCCAGTGGGCTGCCAATAGTGTAACTAAGGAGGGGCTGTTCCAAGTAATACCCCGTATTTAGGCATTCATCTCTCAATGAAGTGGATAGGGTTACCTGTCCAAGATTCCCCCCCCCCCATAATGTTAGAAATGGCCCATGAGAGGGGGGAGGGGGAATATGAAAGGTGTACCTTATACTTTGGTGTTGTAAAATTCCCCTTAATAAATGTTATCTGGAGGTTGGCCAAGAATGTTTGTGTCTAATCTTCTTGCCATGTTTATGTGCAAAAATAGTAATTTTTTTTTGTTTTCCTCAACAGTTTCCTTCCACGCCACAGGAATGGCAGACTGTGGCCTCCCACTTTGCCCAGCGGTGGGACTTTCCTAACTGCGGAGGGGCAATTGATGGGAAACAAGGGGTTCAATAGTATTGCGATGTTGGCGGTGGTGTCGGCTAATTACGACTTTCTGTATGTGGACGTGGGGAAGAATGGCCGGATGTCCGATGGTGGAGTCATCACCCAGACGGAGTTTTACAGGCGTCTCCAGAATGGCAGCTTGGACTTGCCACCTCCAGAAGACAATGTGGAAGGACTCCCATTCGTCTATGTTGCGGATGAAGCATTTGCGCTGGGGGACCACCTTATGCGGCCATTCCCGATGAGGACCCTCACCCCGGAACAAAGGGTTTTAATTACCGGCTGGCCAGAGCCAGAAGAGTGGTGGAGAACACATTTGGAATCATGGCCAGCCGGTTCCGCCTATTTCTGACACCCATCCATATGGCGGAGTATAAACTTAATCATCTAATCCTGGTGTGCTGTGTTCTACATAACTTTTTACGCCAACATTCTGCCAATTATGCTGGCTCAGTTGGGCCTGAGGCCGGAATTCTACATGAAACAACCATGACGGCACTTGAAAGTGGCAGTCCTGGCTTGCCCTCCCTGAGTGCCCGTGATGTCCGGTTAAGATACCTTGAGTTCTTTGCGGGTAGGGGGGCCATCAATATGCCAGACAATTTGTGAAGCCTTTATCAAATTAAAAACAAAAGCTAATCTTTGGTAACATTTACTGCTTGTGTTTGTTTCAGCTGACCCTGACTGAAATGTGGGTAGTCCTGAAAATGGCGTGATTGTGTAACCTTATCCAAAGCACTGTTGGCTGTTATTTATTAAAGGCAAAGACACTTTGCACTACAAGTGCACTTGAAACTGCACTGAAACTGCACTTGTAGTGCAAAGAGGATTTGCCCTTAGGAAATAACCCTCATTTTCACAGAAAGCAGCAATTACATCACCACAAAAGTGTTGTAGCATTGAGACAATAATCCACACATTCTTGATTCACAATATTTTTAATACCTGCACAATCATATGTGCATTTAGAAAAGGTTTTTAAAACAAACCAACATGTTTGTTGTATAACCTTTTTTGGGGTGGCATTATCAAAAATAGAAATGTCCATTTAAGATAAAACAGGCATGTGTAAAACCAACAAGAAAGACACAAATCTTGAACTTAGAAAGTTCACATTTGGTAGAACTTGAAGGCAATATCATACATGAGTATTTAGGAACTGTGTTTGATATTGCGTTTATATGGGGTGAAGTCACCCCAGGAAAAGCCAAATTTGCAAGATGCACACAATTTTGCCAATGTCAACATGTGCTAGCTGCCATCACGGGGGATTAAGGAACGTGTTTTGGGGGAGAAACCCCTTCCTCTCAGCTACTTTATTATTGAGGAAGGGGTTGCACCCCCAAAACGCGTCCATTAATCTCCCGTGATGGCAGATAGCACATGTTGACACACTGTGTGCATCCTCCAAATATGGCTTTTCTAAAAATCGCTCAAACATTTTTAAGATTGTAGCACACAAAAAAACAAAGGGATTTGGAGGGGTTTTAAACTCGGCCCAAAACATCAATGATGTTTTTTGAATAACATCATTGATGTTTTTCTTGAGGTTTTCCAATTCTAAATTACACCCCATGATCTCCCCGATCAGGATCTGGGCACTTTCTGATGTGAAAGGATCTGGATCCACAACATCACGATCACCTAAAAAGAGAGAAACCAAACAAAAACAGGTATCAAAAATATGCCGGCATCCATCTCTTACCTGAGCCTGTGGTCGCAGACACTCACCTGTTGTGGTGACAAGTTTCCACCACACCTTCTTCCTCCTCCTGCTCTGCTTGGGTTGGGGGTATTTCCCCTTCTTCCCGAGGTGGGGGGTCTCTGTTCTCCTCGGATGAGGGGTGTCCTCCGAGTCTTTTCTCCCCTATGTAAAATAAAAATGGTATACTTAGCACACAGATATTTGATGGCAGAACTATAAATAGGAAACATTGCTTGGATGTGGGGTACAATTGTCTATTTTGGCCGAGTTCCAAAATGTAGCATTTTCAGTGTCCTTTGTCAAGCTGCAATACTTTTTACCTGTTTTAAACAAGCTTCATAGATGGAGTCACCCCTATAGTATACACTGGAGCACCTGTGTGGGCCCTCCAATAAAAAGGGTGTTCTGGTGTCCCACACTAGTGCTCCAGAGTCCAGATGTGAAAACAGCTGCTGAGTGTCCTTTCCTTACACAGAATCTAGTTTGCATTTCATTCTAGTAACAAACACATCGACACAACCAAATTAGTTTCATACAAGTAGGGCATCAAAAATGTGGCCAAATGCATATGGCCAAAACAATGGTGTTTTATAGTCCGAAATAAAAATGTTTGATTTTTGTGTGCCCATGAACATGAAAGTTGCCTTTTAAAATGTACACTTTTAAGAAAAGCACATGGAGCAGCACGAATGTAATAAACAGAAAAAGATTAGGAACACAGGACAACTACTTACTTTTTTGCTGCACTCTCCAGATCTTTCTGTACTGCTCATGTTCTAGTAATTTCAGGTCCGACCACCAATTCCTGAGCTGATCTTTTGATCGTCGTACCCCGAAATTCCGGTGCAGACTCCTGACCACTTTCGCCATGATCTTGACCTTTCTGACATTGGGGTTGTGGTAAGGTCCATACTTCCCGTCACATTTGGCCCTCTTCAGGATGACGACCATCTCCAACATCTCCCCAAAGGACATATTTGAGGCCTTAAATCGTCTCCTTCTGGATCCTGACATTTCAGGCTCCGGCCTTTCCTCCTCCTCCTCCTCGTTGCTGTAATTAGCACGCACCTGCTGTGTATCCGCCATGTGCTCTTCCCCCACTGCGCAGAACTAAAAGGGGCGGGGAATAGACTAGAAAGAACGTCAGGGGCGGGCGGAGTTAGACGCATGCACAGTGTGTATAAAGCGCAACACGCGTGCGTATTATGTACAATCTGTGAGCGGAGGAAGGAGCATCGGAGGCACCGATCGTGATAACGAAGGTAAGATCTAAACTTGGGCCTATACTGCTTCGAAATTGAAGCCTATATTGTAACAAGATTAGGAGAGTTTAGCCTGACCTTAGGGTTTGTCTCATGTTGTGTCTTGCAGAGAAAATGGATGGCTTCAATGACCACAACTTCCTCCCCCTGTTCATAGACAAATACAGGGAGCTGCCCTGTCTGTGGCAGGTGAGACACCCCCATTATATTCATAAACAAAAGAGGCAGGCAGCGCTGGAGAAACTGCTGGAGTTGGTGAAGCCGGTGGTCCCCACAGCAACCATCCCCTATTTAAAAAACAAAATTGGTGGCCTCAGGAGCACTTATTTTAGGGAGCGCAAGAAGGTCACGGATTCCCAGAGATCCGGAGCTGCAGCAGATGACATTTATGTCCCCAGGCTGTGGTACTATGAGAGACTGCGATTTCTGTCAGACCAGACTGAAGTCAGGGAATCCCTCTCCACTCTTCCTTCCACTCTTACTTCCACCCCAGCTGAGGCTTCCGATGTCCAACCTGGGCCTTCCAGCCAGGAAGAAGTGGAGGAGCCCAGCTGGAGTCAGGTATAGCATTCTTCTACAGATTTCTGGTCAATAAATAAATGACCTTTACTAGATGTTATTATTGATCATTACTTGGTGATTTAATAAAGTGTTTGACATATCAATAGACAGTAGTGGGCACCCAAAATTGGGACAAGAATGAAAAATGCTGGGCTCAGAATGATAGTCTGTTATATTTGTTCACATTCTATTTGCAACAGTCAGGAGGTGAAAATTGTGTGTGATTGATGAAAAAAATACTAAAACTATGTCCCTTTTTCATACACAGGAAGACCTCAGCCAGGAGGAGGCTGTGGAATGTGGCAGCCAGGAGGAGGCAGGGATTAGTGGCAGCCAGGAGGAGGCGGGGCTAAGTGGCAGCCAGGAGAAGCCTGGGACCAGTCGAAGCCTGACCGAATCGCAGGTTCCTCCCCTCCGCCTTCCATACAAAAGAACCAGGAAGGGGAGTCACGTTCAGGATTCTGCACTCAGGCTCATTCAGGAGGCTTCTGCGTCCCTCAGAGCCTTACCCACTCCTGAAGAGGCCTTTGCCTGCATGGCTGCCACAAAACTGCAGGGCATGCAGGAGGGTCAACGCCTCATGTGTGAGCAACTTATTTATAAAGTCCTAACTAAGGGGGTGAGTGGCGAAATAACACCCAATACCGACGTGATTGAGTTGGACCATCCTCCTCCTCCTCCTGCTGCCACAACTCCACCACCACAGCCACAGTGTAGAAGGAAGCGTGGAAGGAAGACCAGAGAGTGATGGCACTGGGTTCAGTCTGGTCTGACAAAAGATGCAGTCTCTTGTATGACCACAGCCTGGGGATACAGATGTCATCTGCTGCTTTCATGATCTCTGGGACTTCTGGACCAGACTGCACTCCCTTATATATGGACTCCTCAGGCCACCAATTTTGATTGAAAATAGTTGATGTCTGCCCTGGGGGTCCAAGGCTTCACCCATTTCTGCTGTTTCTCCAGCGTTTCCTCCCTCTTTGTTTAGTTGTGAGCCCTTAATAAATGGAATTTTTTGGAAAATTATACTCTCCTATATGTGTTTTCATCCAAAAAGGACAGTTGGTTGGTGAGGATTCAGGTACATTTCAAAATACAATGTGAAATTAACAAGAGACAACAACACCAAACAATCTCCTACAGATTAAATAGAACAACATATCAATGGTGTTGTGGTAACTTGACACACAAAACACACACAAAAATATTCTGGAGTAAAAATTAAAATACAATAAAACAAAGATCAGCCTTTAAAAAAAGACAAACCAAAAAAAATCTGCCTTAAAACCAAAATAAAAAAATAATAATGTTGTCAGATGTGACAAATCCAAATATATTGAGGGAATCCCGATAAATAGTAAAGAAATAAGTTTGTGAGAAGTCTGTGTGAATATGAGCAGCAAAACTACTTAATTCTTCTCACATTATAAAGAAGAAGAGAGTGCGCTGTATTAAACCATTTTTAACATTGCAGCCTGACGAAAGTGCTGTATCCATTCCGAACGCTAATTTTAC
The DNA here is from genome assembly GCF_042186555.1 of Aquarana catesbeiana. Lineage (NCBI taxonomy): Eukaryota > Metazoa > Chordata > Amphibia > Anura > Ranidae > Aquarana > Aquarana catesbeiana. The sequence continues at coordinate 216,004,865 of NC_133328.1, read as the reverse complement.
CAGACCGTCTCGGAATTTCTTCTGAGCATGCATGGCACTTTGTGCGTCGGAACAGGCCACACACGGTCGGAATTGACGTGATCGGATTTTGTTGTTGGAAAATTTTATAGCCTGCTCTCAAACTTTGTGTGTCGGAAAATCCGATGGAAAATGTCCAATGGAGCCCACACACGGTCGGAATTTCCGACAACACGCTCCGATTGGACATTGTCCATCGGAAAATCCGACCGTGTGTACGGGGCATTAGGAAATATCAGGAGAGGGTTTAAAGTCCATCCACTCTCTAAACATTATTTAGAGGTCCACCAACAAAATGCTAAAGGCACCTCCATGATAAGGATAGACAAGTTGAGATTACCTTGGAGGGGTGGACCAAAAAGGCGGGCCAAGCTAGAAATGAACTGGATTTACAAAATTAAATGTCTTAGATCTTTCGGTTTAAATGTAGATATAGAAATCAATGCCTTTATTGACAATTCTTGAACTCTGTGAATACTATTAGAATGATTATGAATTGTTTGCTAAAGATTCTATCAATTGTATTCTTGTGTAACCTACAGGAGGGGGCCCAAGCTCATGGTATATCTATGAAAAAATTATTTCTTCCTCCTTTAACATTGTTTTTTTATGGCCGTTTTTTGTTTTCCTTTTTTAAGCCCATAGTTTTTAATTACTTCACACTAAATTGAGGTTATTGATATATATAATCATATCACAATATAGCTATAGTTAATGGTGTGCGTACAATAATCCAATAACGTAACTTTCATCATGTGATCGCTAGTAGTTTCAGATCGAGGTCTGGCACCCCCCTGCGTTCCATTTGTTATCTGAGTCTAATATGGCGCCCAAGTCAGAACGAGGCTTGGCTGTGGCCGTACGTTTTAAAGTGATGGTTCAGCACATCGCCCGTGCCCCAGGAAGATGCAAGGTATTGCGAAACATGTAGGGCGGTGCGTTGTGCTGACACCATCACACCACATGTGACCCCGGCACGCGGGTGTTTTGTCTTTTGTTTTAGCTAGCCGGCTATTTTATTATCTGTCTGTATATGTTACCTTGTGGGTATCCGCTTGTTTTAATATTAATAAAGCACTCTTGTTTACCTACTTATTACACAATTAGCATCCCCTTCCTTTTTGCTGTTCCACTCGTGGCTTTGAGCCCGAGTGTGTTTCATTTCAGAGCAAGAGCATTATGGTGATGGGCTTATTTCCGCATTCCTGTGAATCACCTTCACTTACCATCCAAAGCTATCAAGAGACCGGAGACACCAGATGATTCACCAGTCCTCCACAGAGGGCTAATCTGTCTGACTGTATGACCCTGTGCTGGAAGGGGTCCACCATCTCTGTTAAGGGTTCCTATATACAGAGTCCTGCCTCCAGGTTGTGATCTGTCTCTCCATCACCTACGATCCCGGGAGGTGGAGATGGGGACCTCTGAACCTTACCCGTAGTGTCAAAGTATACCCATCTTTGCACATATATATTCATGCTGTATTTGTGCTAGACTAAGGACATTTGTTTTTTGGTTTCATTTATGCACCTTTGGTGTAGATGGACTTTTTATGCTTATCCTTTTATTTATACACAGTATTCATTGTTTTGTCACATCTATTCTGTGCACTCATATGTTGACCTGTGGATTTATGAGTTGTGTTTTTTCAATTTAAGTTTATGATTTTTCATTGGAATAATCATAATTCTCTTTGCACTTTTAGCGCAACTTTATTTATATATGTTTATTTGCACCATCGAGATATTAGACTTTTTTTGTTGCTGCTTTGCTTTTTTATTTTTCTAGCGCGGTATTTTTTCTATTTTTATACCCAAGAATACGTGGCATAAAGGAGAAGTATGATTACTGGTTGGAAACCCTCCTTGACCACCGTTATAACTCATCTCATCCCCACAGGGAGTGCAGAAGATAACATTTCTTGAGGACACGTTAAGGAGGATTTTATTGAAAGTTTTTCCTGACTCCAGTAGGTTACAGTGTCGTGGAAAACGTAGTTTAGAGTCTTCTGTTGGTCAAGAGAGGAGCGTTGGAGAAGGCGTCCACCTAAGTGAGGCATTTTCAGAATTTTTTTAGTCCTCGCCGCCCATGGCTATCAGCTTCCACATCCTATCAACAGCGTCTGCACCACATGGATGATTACCTCTGGGCCAAAACAGAGATTTCCAGCTGACTATCCATTGACTTACTGGGTCATAAGAATAGACCACTGGCAAGAACTTGCCCAGTATGCTATTGAGTTGTTGGGCTGCCCTGCATCCAGCGTGCTTTCAGAATGGGCATTCAGTGCTGCAGGAGGTTTCGTTACTGATCATAGAACGCGTCTGTCCACAGACTCCGTGGACCGTTTGACTTTTATAAAGATGAATCAGTCCTGGATTACCAGCTATGAAGCCCCTGATGCTGATGTCACTGATTAAGTCTTTTTGGGATGTGGAATCTCTGCAGGACTACAAGGCTGCCTAGCTTTGAGGGTGCTCAATCATTTCATCTGGAAGAATGTTTTTGGTATAAGTTTCATGGGAACAATTAACACCCAAAGACCAATTTGTCAGCATCTGTTTGACAGGTGCATATCATTGCAATTTTTTTGCCTTCATCAAGAGCACCTCTATAGGGTTACAGTAGGAAGGCGCCCCCGACACCGAAAGAGTAATTTTTATGCACCTGTTTGACAGGTGCATATCATTGCAATTTTTTACAGCAAGGCCAATTCTTACTTTCATCAAGAGTACCTCTATAGGGTTACGGTGGGAAGGCGCCACCAACACCCAAAGAGTAATTTTTCTGCACCTGTTTGACAGGTGCATGTCATTGCAATTTTTTACAGTAAGGCCAATTCTTGCTTTCATCAAGAGTATCTCTATAGGGTTATGGTGGGAAGGTGCCACCAACGCCCAAAGACCAATTTTTATGCACCCGTTACTTCTATACAAAGTGAAAGTGACACCAGAATGTATCTAAAAAGTCTCTAATCTTGTTCCCAGTGCACTACATTGTGGCCTCATTATACACACTTGCTCCCTAGCTGTTGCTGAGAAAAATAAAGGCAGCTTGTAGGGAAATTTTCTTTTTTTTTTTTGGCTTTATAAATGCAATTATTGCTGCAGCAGATTCTAGACATGGTACAGATCTGCCACTTTACAGGTAGACTAAAGGGACCCCCAGGCACTATATTGGAAGGAATTTTTCATTTTTATGCTTTCGCTTTAAAAATAAAAAAAATCACTGCTCATTTAAAAATTACGTTTTTCACAAACTTTTTTTTATTCATACATGTCCCTCAGGGCAGGATCCGGACCCCTATAAATAGTCCCAGTTGATCGTATTGTGATCGTATTGTGGTTTCATTGATTGCGATTGTGCTGGCGTTGCTCCAACGGTTCCAGTATGTGCCACTGCCACAGTAACGAATGGCCTTCATCCAAAGTGTGGATTGAATAGGATCTGTTGTCTTTTGTGATGATCATTTTAACTGGGTGGCCCCATTTGTATACTGTATCTTGTGGTTTCTGAGAGAATTTGTAATTTTGGACAGGTTCTTATGCTGCAACATAGTGTATTTGGACAAGTCTGCAAAAAAAGCCAGATTGGTATATGGCTGAGGATAGCCAGGATGGTTGCATGTGGCCGGCATTAAGTTTTTTTTTAGTGGAAGAAGTGTATTCGGACAATAGAATCTCTTGGGATGGTCTCTGGGAGGTGCGGTGGTTTCAGTAGTCGGTGAATGCGATCAATGATCAGTTCTTCTGGGGGGGTGTCAGGGAGGAAAGTTGTCATCAGTTGCGTGAAGTAATCTTTTAATGCAGATTGCTGGATAGATTCTGGTATGCCTCTAAGTTATTTCTTCTAGAGCGATCCTCTAGATCTGTTATTTTTCCTTTCATCAATTCTACAGTGCCTTGAAAAAGTATTCATACCCCTTGAAATTTTCCACCTTTTGTTATGTTACAACCAAAACCATAAATGTATTTTATTGGGATTTCATGTGATAGACCAACACAAAGTGGCACATAATTGTGAAGTGGCAGGAAAATGGTAAATGGTTTTCAACATTTTTTACAAATAAATATCTGAAAAGTGTAGCGTGCATTTGTATTCAGCCCATTTGAGTCAATACTTTGTAGAACCACCTTTTGCTGCAATTACAGCTGCAAGTCTTTTTGGATATGTCTCTACCGGCTTTGCACATCTAGAGAGTGACATTTTTGCCCATTCTTCTTTGCAAAATAGCTTAAACTTTGTCAGATTGGATGGAGAGCGTCTATGAACAGCAATTTTCAAGTCTTGTCACAGATTCTCAATTAGATTTAGGTCTGGACTTTGGGCAATTCTAACACATGAATATGCTCTGATCTAAACCATTCCATTGTAGCTCTGGCTGTATGTCTAGGGTCATTGTCCTGCTGGAAGGTGAACCTCCATCTCAAGTCTTTTGCAGACTCTAACAGGTTTTCTTCTAAGATTGCCCTGTATTTGGCTCCATCCATCCTCTTATCAACTCTGACTAGCTTCCCTGTCCCTGCTGAAGAAAAGCATTCCGACAACATGATGCTGTCACCACCATGTTTCACGGTGGGGATGGTGTGTTCAGGGTGATGTGCAGTGTTAGTTTTCCACCCAGATAGTGTTTTGCTTTAGGCCAAAAAGTTCAATTTTGGTCTCATCTGACCAGAGCACCTTTTTTCAAATGCTTGCTGTGTCCTCCACATGGCTTCTCACAAACTGCAAATGGAACTTCTTATGGCTTTCTTTCAGCAATGGCTTTCTTCTTGGCATGCTTCCATTAAGGCCAGATTTGTGGAGTGCATGACTAATAGTTGTCCTCTGGACAGATTCTCCCACCTGAGCTGTGGATCTCTGCAGTTCCTCCAGAGTTACCATGGGCCTCTTGTTTGCTTCTCTGATTAATGCTCTCCTTGCCCAGCCTGTCAGTTTAGGTGGACAGCCATGTCTTGGTAGGTTTGCAGTTGTGCCATACTCTTTCCATTTTTAGATGATGGATTGAACAGTGCTCTGTAAGATGTTTAAAGCTTGGTATTTCTTTATAACCTAACCCTGCTTTAAACTTCCCCACAACTTTATCCCTGACCTTTTGGGTGTGTTCCTTTGCCTTCATGGTGCTCTTTGTTCACTAAGGTTCTCTAGCAAACCTCTGAGGGCTTCACAGAACAGCTGTATTTATACTGAGATTAAATTACACACAGGTGGAATCTATTTACTAATTAGGTGACTTCTGAAGGCAATTGTTTCCACTAGATTTTAGTTAGGGGTATCAGAGTAAAGGGGGCTGAATACAAATGCACACCACACTTTTCAGATATTTATTTGTAATCATTTTAGAAAAACATTTATTGTTTTCCTTCCACCTCACAATTCTGTGCCAATTTGTGTTGGTTTATTACATAAAATCCAAATAAAATACATTTACGTTTTTGGCTGTAACATGACAAAATGTGGAACATTTCAAGAGGTATGAATACTTTTTCAGGCACTGTAAATCCTCAGCATCCTCACTGTGTGCATTCACTAGATCATTAAATGAGGAGGTCACTTCTTCCATTTTTGTTTCTATGGTACCCTTTCTCCCAAGGAAGACTTTTCAGATGTAAAGTTGTGCACTAATCTGGTGATTTCAGAATGGTTGGAGTTTTGTAGTGTGAGGAGCATATCTTTAAGAGTAGTGTCCATTACAGGTTGGTTCAGAGTGGGGTATGCAGCGATGGAGCTGTTAAGAGTCTGACACATGTGGGATGACTGTGTTGCAGGGCTTACCTCATTGTCTTTCTCTGTGAGGTGTGGAAGCCTTGGAGTGGTTGCCATGTATTTGTGGCTGAAGATGTTCTCCCTGTACCACTGTAGCTTGTGTGTGAGAGGAAGATGGGGTGCCTCATGGAGTGGCCGTATATCCGCCGGCACCATCTTGGAATGCTTTCCTGCCAGGCACCAGGTAGAATTCACTGAGTTTCCTCAGCGCTGAACAATACTTCCTCCTCTTCGACATGGTTCTGGTAGTCTGGATGGTTAGGCACTGTGCTGGTCACTATCGTCGCTGTTGCCCTGTAGAGCGACTGTTCTCTGGAGCTATATTAGCAAGCAGCCAATCTCGGTCAGCTTCCTGCCACGCCCCCCGGTATAGAATTTAAGGGAAACCCCATGCCAATTTTTTTTTATGGGGTCCCCCCCAAAATCCATGCAAGACCCTTATTGGAGGATCCATCCTGGCAAGCAAGGAAAGGGGGGATGAGCAAGCCGCAACATGGGGGTGGTTTGGGGCAGGGAGGCCTCTGGGCCATTTTTTTCATTTGGGTTGGCGTTTTTATGTTTTTCCTAATAAAGGACTTGTCAAAAACTGTTGTGTTTTTATTAACCCTTTGAGCACTTTTAGGTGAATGAGTAGGGATACTATGCACCCCTACTCATTCACATGGGGAGCAGGATCTGGGGCCGATCCGCTAAGCCCCCCCGCCCACAGACCCCCACAACCACTGGGCCAGGGTTGTGAGGAAGAGGCCTTTGTCCCCATCAAAATCAATCCATATTCAAATTGTTCCAAAAATGTGGAATTTGTTAAATAATGAATAAACAAATCAAAACTAAATGAAACGAAGCAAATTCCAAAATAAATTAACAAAATGAATTTAGTAACATAACGAATCTATCCGAAAAAAAAACTAAACACATTTTTTCTATTCTGCACATGTCTATTGTGTGGTGTGCAAAAAGTGAGAGTGGCCAAGTCATGCCTTACAGTCGGAGTGGCTTAACCACTTCCCGCCAAGAGAACTTCATATGAAGTCCTTAGGGTAAAGTGGTGATATTTGGATGATGCCTGCACAAGCTGTTCAGCTGCTGGATGGCTTTTACAGCCTCTCCAGGCTCTCCCGTGCAATCAGGAGCCGGAGATCAGATCCGGCAGCACCGGTTTACCAAAGAGCTGGCCATGGACCGGATGGCCATCATGATGTCACTCTGGCAGATATAAACACTGCCAGTTTTTTCCCCTGGAAAGCAGAGATCAATTTTTTTTTTAATCTCATGCTTTCCAGGGTAGAGGAGATATCTGGGGTCTTATTGACCCCAGATGTCTTCATAAAAAGGACCTGTCATGCCTTATTCCTATTACAAAGGATGTTTACATTTCTTGTAATAGGAATAAAAGTGACTTTTAAAAAAAAAATTATATATATATATATATATATATATATATATATATATATATATATATATATATATATATAATTATAAGAGACAGTGTGAAAATAAAAAAAAGAAAATAAATTATAAAAAATGTTTTTAAAGCACCCCTGTCCCCTTCTGCTCGCATGCAGAAGCGAGCGTATATGTAGGTTACACCCACATATGTAAACGGTGTTCACACCACACGTGAGGTATCACTACAGGTTTTATATTGTGAGCATTCTAGCACTAGTCCTCCTCTGTAACTCTAAACTGGTAAATTGTAAAAATGTGCAAAGACTAGCCTAGGGATATTTTTAAGTACTGAAGTTCAGTGCCATTCCACGAGTGTGCTCAATTTTAAAGCATGACATGTTACACATGTGCAGGATGAAAAAATTTGTTTCGTTTAGTTTCGTTTCGATTCGTTATTTAACTTAATTCGTTTAGTTAAATTTGTTGCATTCATTACATTCGTTTTCGGAATTCGTTTCGTTTCGTATTCGAATTCGAAAAAATTCAACCGCATTCGAAAAAATTTGACCGCATTCGAAAAAAACTATCAAATTCGAAAAAATTCTAACACATTCGAAAAAAACTGTCAAATTCGAAAAAATTCTACCACATTCGAAAAAAACTATCAAATTCGAAAAAATTCTACCGCATTCGAAAAAAACTATCAAATTCGAAAAAATTCTACCACATTCGAAAAAAACTGTCAAATTCGAAAAAATTCTACCACATTCAAAAAAAACTATCAAATTCGAAAAAATTCTACCACATTCGAAAAAAACTGTCAAATTCGAAAAAATTCTACCACATTCGAAAAAAACTGTCAAATTCGAAAAAATTCTACCACATTCGAAAAAAACTATCAAATTCAAAAAAAATGTTACTACATTTGAAAAAAATATTAAATTCGAAAAAATTCTACCACATTCGAAAAAAACTGTCAAATTCGAAAAATTTCTACCACATTCGATAAAAACTATAAAATTAGAAAAAAACAATAACTGAATTTGAAAAAGTAAACTATATATAACCATTTTGCGAAATTTGAAATTCGTATAGAATGAAATCGAATTCCAATAGAAAAGATTAGGATAGAATAGAAAGTATAAAAGAATAGCATAGAAAAACAATAGATCAGAATAGAAAAAAATATAATATATTGTATTCTAAGCTTTTCTATTTGAATTCGAATTCATTCTGTACCAAATTCCAATTTTGGAAGATGGTTAAATATATATATTATATTTTTTTTCTATTCTGTTCCATTGTTTTTCTATGCTATTCTTTTCTATTCTATTCTAAACTTTTCTATTCGAATTTGAATTAATTCTATGCGAAATTCGAATTTCGGAAGATGGCTTCTAAAATTAGAATTTCGTATAGAATGAATTCGAATTTGAATAGAAAAGATTAGAATAGAAATAGAATAGACTAGAAAAACAATAGAACAGAAGAGAATATAATATAATATATATATTTTTTTCTATTCTGTTTCATTGTTTTTCTATGCTATTCTTTTTTATTCTATTCTAAACATTTCTATTCGAATTTGAATTCATTCTATACGAAATTCGAATTTCGGAAGATGGCTTCTGAAATTCGAATTTCGTATAGAATGAATTTGAATAGAAAAGAATAGACTAGAAAAACAATAGAACAGAACAGAATAAAATATAATATATATATTATATCTTATTCTATTCTGTTCTATTGTTTTTCTAGTCTATTCTTTCTACTCTATTTTAATCTTTTCTATTCAAATTAATTTTATACGAAATTCGAATTTTGGAAGATGGTTATATATATATATATATATATATATATATATATATATATATATAAAATATTTTTTCTATTCTGTTCTATTGTTTTTCTATTATTTTCTATTATATTCTGTACAAAATTCGAATTTCAGAAAATAGTTATATAGAAATAGCAAATATTAATCAAATTCTAATAGAAAAGAATAGAATAGAAAAACAATAGAACAGAATAGAAAGAAATATTTTATATATATATAAAAATAAATAAAACCATCTTCCGAAATTGGAATTTGGTACAGAATGAATTCGAATAGAAAAGATTAGAATAGAATATTTTATATTTTTTTCTATTCTGTTCTATTGTTTTTCTATGCTATTCTTTATTATTTTCTGTTCTATTCTAATCTTTTCTATTTGAATTCATTCTGTACCAAATTCCAATTTCGGAAGATGTGTGTGTATATATATATATATATATATATATATATATATATATATATATATATATATATATATATATATATATTTTTTTTTTTTTTTTCTCTATTCTGTTCTATTGTTTTTCTGTTCTAGTCTTTTCTATTAGAATTCGATTTCATTCTATTTCATTCTGTTTCTGTATAACCATTTTCGGAAATTCAAATTTCGTATAGAATGATTTTGCATTCAAATAGAAAAGATTAGAATAAAATAGAAAAGAATAGAATAGAAAAGAATAGAAAAACAATAGACCAGCATAGAAAAAAAATAAAAATAAAAAATATATATATATAAATATATATACCGTATTTATCGGCATATAACACGCACTTTTTTCCCCTTAAAATCAGGGGAAAATCATGGGTGCGTGTTATACGCCGATCCCTTGCGATCCTGAGCTGACAGATCTTCAAAATCGCCGACCGCGATTTGAAAATGGCGCCGAAA